>NW_006408543.1:13344675-13377811 GCF_000296735.1 Chrysochloris asiatica
GAGTCCACCTATGGTGGACAGGTTTCAGATGAGCTTCCAGATGAAGACAGACATGGAAGGAATGACGAACTACTTCCAAATATTTGTTGTTGTTGTTGTTAAGTGCCATCGAGTCGGTTCTGACCCATAGCGACCCTGTACAGGGTTTCTGAGGGTGTAAATCTTTACGGGAGTAGAAAGCCTCATCTTTCTCCTACGGAGCAGCTGGTAGTTTCGAACCACTGACCTTAAGGTTCGCAGCCCGATTCGTAACCACTACGCTACTAGAGCTCCTTAAACTACATTAGCTTCATGGAAAACCCACCTCTGAATAAACTTCATGCATCCTTCTATACTTTCTGAATTCACTGCATTTAGCCTAAGGAATAAAACACTCACTCACCTTGACAGATAAGTCAGACAGACATTTTTATAGTCACGTACCTCCATACACATTAGAAGAGAGCTACAAAGACAGACATTCCCATTTCAGCTGGTTATCTGTGACAGGCGGTGTGGTACCTCTTATTTTTTGTTTTGTGTTTGCTTATCTGCATTCTCTCATCTTCCTACAATGAGTGTATATTGCCTTTGTCAAAACAATAACCAGCCTCGATGTGTCGATCAGAGGTGGGGTGTGTGTGAAGCATTAACAGAGAATGACAGCTGTCAATGATATTGTTCATCCGAGATGCTATTCCACAAGGACTCCGGGGCCCACACCACCTCCTCTTTGGCGTTCTCCGCCTCTTCCCACCCCCGAAGGTGGTCTGGTTCAGATTGGCAAGGTACCTAGAGAGCCCGTCTGTGCACAGGAGAGGCCTTAAGACAGAGAATACAGTGTCGTGGCTGCTGATCAGTTTCCCTGATTTACATCAATTTACATTCAGCTCTGGGTAATCTACATGAAAATCAGGCAGCCCCCTTCTAGTTCACTGAAATCAGCTGTGGCCACTGACCTGCAGGAGGATACAGGGGAGGCTCTGACACTCCCCAAACCCAGGCAGATTAATTTGTCACCAAAACAGGAGCTGGCATTGTAATCATGGTTGCTTCATACTCTTGTATTTCTCCCAAATTGGATACATAAATGGTTATTTGTGGTTTATCAACCTGAAATGTTTTCTGTCTTGCTTCATTTTCCATTTCCTTCCCTTATATAAGGAGTTGGCACATTCTTTGTATGTGAGGTTATGCATGCTAGTCATTCGTTCTTTTGTTCCTTCATTCATTCCTCTCACAGTGATTTGCTGAGGTCTTCCAGGAGCCAGGCCACTGTGCATGGCTCTAGGGAAGGACAGGTCAAGGCCAGTGTCTTCTCTTCCCACTTGGATTTGCAGACCTTGTCCTTTAACATGTTTCTTTCAATAGAGGTGTTGTTGTTGTTAAGTGCCGTCAAGTCGGTTCCGACACATAACGACCCTGTACAGGGTTTCCAAGGCTATAAATCTTTACGCGAGCAGAAAGCCTTACCTTTCTCCTGTGGAACGGCTGGTAGTTTTCGAACTGCTGACCTTAAGGTTCGCAGCCTGATTTGTAACCACTATGCTACCAGAGCTCCATATAATAAAGGACATATGCCTTAACTGTTATTAAGTGGACCAGTTAAGACTCATAGTAACCCTGTATAGGGCTTCCAAGGAGTGGCTAGTGGGTTTGAACCGCTGACTTTGAGGTTAGCAGACCAATGCTTATCCTAGAGCGCCACACCAGGACTTCAATAAGCCTTAAATGCACCACCTGACAAATTTTAACGTATATCTCCATGTAACTTCTATCATGCTTGCTTACTTTGCACCTATCAATAAGAAACACCAGTCCCATGGACGGTCCATCATGTTAGTAGAGGAGAGAGTCAGTGGAAATGAGGGAGACCCTTCGGGAGATGGACTGAAACAATAGCCCAACAATGGGTTCCAACATATCAAACAACATGGAAACGGAGAAGACTGGACAAGGTTTCACTTGTGATACTTAAGGGCACCACAAGACTAGGTTGACTCAAGGACAATGAACAACAGTAGCAATCTTCCAGCATAATCAAGATTTGGGACATTTTCAGTGGACCCACAAGATGCCTCACCATCATCCTCTGTCTCCGCCACCCCAAGACAACCCTAGTTCTGGTTTCTTTCACCATCAGTTCTTCTTACCTATCTTTGAGCTTGCTGGACATGCAATTGTAGCCCATCTAGACAGAGACCACTACATAGTACATAAGTCTACTCCTAGGACATACACACAGGCAAAACTGGTGTTTGTCATCATTATGTCATTGAGATGCCCTGCCCTTGTCATGTATCAGTTATGTTTTGTTGTTGTGTGGTATTTAATTACATGGCCAAACCACAATCTATCCATTCTCTGGTAGATTACCAGTTTGGGGCATGCTATCTTTCTAACACCTTATTATTGTAGTGATTTTGTGTGCCATCGAATCGATTCCTTTTCACAGCAACCCTACAGAACGGAGAGTAGAACTAATTGCCCAATAGGGTTGGAGTCCTGGAGTGGCGCTGTGGGCTAATGCATCAGACTGTAAAGGTGTTTGAACTGCAAGGTCGGTGGTTCAAGCTCACCAAGCTGCTCCTTGGGAATCCTATACAGGGACGCTATGGGTCGGAATTGACTCAACAACACTTAACAACAACAACAATCTGGTAGTGCTGCAGGTTAATGTGCTGGATTGCAAGGTCGGTATGAACTGCAGGGTCGGTGGTTCAAGCTTACCAGTTGTTCTTTGGAAACCCTACACAGGGTCGCCCTGAGTCAAAATTGACTCCATGTATATGAGGGTTTCTTTTGTGTGTTTTTTTTAATGTTTTTTTTTTGTGAATTATGTGATAGTTTACATGGAAGTACATTAGTTTTACGTTCATCCTATCGAATATCATTTCATCGCCATGGTTAGAATCCCCTCCATGCATCATCAACCAACCAAAGGGTATATTCTGCAAGCCTGCCCCCTGGTCATCAGCACACAGCCCCTCTCCCTCTCTGGGTCTAAAGTCCCCAGCCACTCCATCTCTCCACGTCATCTTCTCTGCCTCCATCTCTGGTGTCACTGCTTCTCTGGGTAGGGTCCCGTTCTCCACTCTTCTCCTATGATGGTCCCAGGGACTTCTGCTCCTAGACTGTAAAGTCAATCACTCCCCTCCTTTTGCTACAAAACGTCTACCAAAACATTTCCATTCCTCAAAAGCAGTCCTGATAACAATTATTCACTATTGTATCACAAGAGACCTATCCGCATCTCCTTTTATCAGCCCCGCCTAGACAGATTGGATACTACTCAGTGGAGATTCTACCTTCCTCCATGCCCTCTGGATCTAGGTTCCCTCTTGAAAGCTTGTAAGTCAGTCACTTCTTGCCTTTGTAGCCCCCACACTTTGGGTAGTCAATGCCCAAGTTGCCCATCCCGGTCTACTTTGTATATGGAGGGGTGGGAATGATCTTTGCTGTAAAGATTTGTTCCTTCTTTTGAGCTACTGCATCCATAAGTGTAAGTCAAGTTCATCAAATTTTATCTGATTACTCTTTTTTTCCTCTTCTTTCTTCTTCTAGTTGCGCACTGATCATCCAGTCATTGAAGCTAGGTCAAGTGGGTATTATCTGCAAGTGTGGATGTTCTTGTGCATATGTCCTATCTTCTTATCAGCTGGACACTTCACTCTCCACTCTAGTCCTCTGTGGCTATGTCACTGACTCTAGGCCAAAGAGTCCCCAGGTCTTGCCACACTGCTGGCCAACCAGGTCTCCACCCAGGTTCACAGGAATCTATTGAACACTGTAGGGCTTAGCTCGCAGCTTCATTGCTGTTTTTCCCTCACTTCCCCTTATTGGTGATGAATGTGGTCACCAATCAGAGCATGTATTCCCACTGAGTCTTAGTCTTGGAAGGGGATTTGCTCTGAGGGGATATGAGGTGTTTTTTTGGTGATTTTTACAGGAGTGGTCTTTTCTCTGGAGCAGCTGGTGGGGTCAAACCGCCAACCTCTTCCTTCCATCATATCTTGTAGTATTGGTGTTTTCTTTCATACCTCTTTCAGTTCCTCAGTTAATCACTTGATACCAGGAATGCCTGGGTGGTACAGATGGTTAATATGCTGTCTGCTAAGGGTAAGGAGCTCTGGTAGCGTAGTGGTTACGAATCGGGCTGCAAACCTTAAGGTCAGCGGTTCGAAACTACCAGCCGCTCCGCGGGAGAAAGATGAGGCTTTCTACTCCCGTAAGGATTTACACCCTCGGAAACCCTGTACAGGGTCGCTATGGGTCGGAACCGACTCAACGGCACTTAACAACAACAACAACAATGGAAAGGGTGGGGTTGGAGTCCACTCAGAGCACCTTGGAAGCCAGGCCCGGTGATCTACTTCTAAGAATTAGCTGTTGGAAATTCCATGAGTCACAGTTCGACTCTGACACACAGGAGAGTATTCATACGTTGAAATCCACTCATGGAAACTGGTTTTAACTTCACACCCAGGTATTAATTCTTTAATTCTCTTTGTTCAGTCCCCTGGTGGGTTTCTGACACCAGAACCACTCACCTGATCCTTAATCCCTGCCTGAGATGAGCTGTTGAACGTTACTGAGTCTTGGTTTTCTGATCTGTGAAATGGAATGAACACCTGTCAGCAATGGAGCCATTTTATTTATTTTTTTAAACGTTTTATTATGAATTGGAGGGAGGTTCACAGAGTAGATCTTCAGTCTTGATCTTACATCTAACAAATCATACACTTGGTTTCATCTCATTTATACCATTTCTTTCCTGTGATTCTTGTTTCCATTCCCCCTCTGTTCCCCACCCTTCTGAACTTTTGTTGTTGTCGTTATGTGCCGTGGAGTCAGTTCCGACTCATAGCGACCCTGTGCAGGGTTTCCGAGGCTGTAAATCTTTACAGGAGCAGAAAGCCTCATATTTCTCCCACGGAACAGCTGGTAGTTTTGAACTGCTGACCTTGCGATTCACAGCCTGATTTGTAACCACTATGCTACCAGAAGAGTCCTTTGTCCTTGGGTAAGTACTGTCTTTTTGATCTCGAATGGTTGGCCATTTTATGGTGTGCTTACCTCACAATGCTGTTGTTTTCCCTCCTATAGTCTTATTTATTGCTTGGCTGAACCACAGCAGTGAGTTTAGTTCCAGACCTGAAGAGTTAGCAAAGTCTTGGGGTTCCACAAGTTTCTTTCTGACCAGTAATAAGCCTTTTTGGTTTGGTTTGTTTATGATTTTGAGTTTTGTGCCACATTTGCTCCCACTCTATCCAGGACCTTCTCATGTGTTCCTGTTCAGAGCAGGTGGTCGCAGTAGCCGGGCACCATCTAGTGTTTCTGGTCTCAGGGTTACAGAGACTTCTTTTCTTAGCACCCACTTTCCCCTTGTCTATGATGTTGCAGCTGCACCTAAAATTTTCACATGTGTCTTTGCATTTACCATTTCCTCGAGTGGCTATACCCTTCCACAGAGATCTAGATTCCTTCACTTCTTTATTGTTGGGGTTTTAAGTACCATTGAGTAGGTTCCAACTCATGTTGCTGTTGTTGTTGTTGTTGTTGTTAGGTACCAAGTCAGTACCAACTCAGCGACCCTACGCATAACAGAACAAAACACTGCCCGATCCTACGCCAATCTCACAATTGTTGCCACGCTTGAGCCCAATGCTGCTGTCACTGTGCAAATCAATCTCATTGGGGGTCTTCCTCTATTTCACTGACCCTCCACTTTATTAAACATGGTATCTTTCACCAAGGCTTGATCCCTCCTGATAATATGTCTGAAGTATGAGAGCCAAAGTCTGGCCATGCTGGCTTCTAAGGAGCACTCTGGCTGTACTTCTTCCAACACAGATTTGTTTGTTCATTTGGCAGCCTGTGGAACTTTCAATATTCCCCTCCAATACCATTAACTCAAATGCATCAATTCTTCTATGGTCTTCCTTATCCACTGTCCAACTTTCACATGCATATGAGGTTCTTAAAAATACCACGGTTTGGGTCAGGCGCTCCTTCGTCCTCAATCTGATATCTTTGCTCTGGAACACTTTAAGCAGCAGATTTAACTAATGCAATACATCATTTGATTTCTCATAGTAACCTTGTATTGAGTTTCCAAGGAGTGAATGGTGGGTTTGAACTGCCAACCTTGCAATTAGCAGTCCAGTGGTTATCCTACAGTGTCACCCCACACTTTTATGGTCTCTACGAACATGTCAACCTTCTGGACCACTTAGATACCATCAACTGTCACTCTCTGCTTCCTTTCCCTGCTCCATCCCTGATGTAACACACACTCACTGGCCTGTTGACTTTACTGTCTTTCTCCCAACTCCGGAGTTGACGTGACACAGAATCCTTGTTTAGTGTTTCTGATGCCTGCCTTACTCCCTGCACCTGGAACTGCCTGGCACACAGTAAGTACTCAACAAATGTTTGTTGAGTGAATGAAGGGGAGAGTATGAAGAGCCATGTGATTCAGGAGACCCTAGCCAGCCTACAGGGTCTGAGAAGCTTCTGGAAGCTTTTGGAATGGACCCTAAAAAGCACTCCATTGAAAACGCTGAACAAACTCAAAATCATAATGAACATCAGTCTTGTTACTAGTCAGTTAGAAACTAGTGGAACCCCCAAACTTTGGTCAGCCTTCAGGTCTGGAACTGAAATTACCCGCGTGATTTCATTTCATTTCCAGTCAAGCAATAGCAGATTTATAGGACAACAACACTAGTGAGGTTGTTGTTGTTGTGAAGTGCCGTCGAGTCGGGTCCGACCCATAGCGACCCTGTACAGGGTTTCCAAGGGTGTAAATCTTTACGGGAGTAGAAAGCCTCATCTTTCTCCCGCGGAGCAGCTGGTAGTTTCGAACCGCTGACCTTAAGGTTCGCAGCCCGATTCGTAACCACTACGCCTACCAGGCACACCATAGAATGGTCAACCAAAGGTCAGCATTTAACCAAGGACAGAATTCCCAAGGGCGGGGAAAGGAGGAGGAATGGAAACAAGAAACACAGGGAGGAAGGGGGATTTGTTGTTTTTGTCAGATACGGATGAATCAGTACGGACTCATAGCGACCTTATGTACAACAGAACACACACTGCCCGGTCCTGGGCCATCCTCATAATTTGCTGCTGCCACTGTGCCAGTTATCTCATTGGGGGTCATCTTCTTCTTTGCTGACCCTCCACTTTACCAAGCCTGATGGCTTTCTCCGAGGACTGGTCATCCTGATAATGTATCCAAATATGAGAGATGAAGTTTGGCCATAGTGGCTTCTTCGGAGTATTCTGGCTGTACCTCTTCCAACATAAGAGATCCGTGATGTTACACTGAGGGAATTGCAAGCATGGAGGTGAAATGAAATATATATATGATTTGTTGAATGTATAACTGATGTTAACCTTCACTCAATTCACGATAAAAAGTTTAGAAACAAAAACACAGGAAGGAATGAAATGGAGCTAGAGAGTGGGTGCTGGAAGTGGGGACAGTGAACAAGGGTCACACAGGGTGTGATGGGCTCTCTGAACCACGTGACTCATTGTACAGACTCAGGCATTTCTCCTAAGACAGGAGGCTTTGGGAAGGTGCTATTGATATAGATGTGGGTTCTGACTCACTTTGAAGCAACATGATACGACCCACTCTTTAAAGGGTCCCCTGACTTCCTTACGGAGAAGAGTTTGGAACACGGGTGGAATCGACCAGTCAGTTAGGGAGCAAGGGAGGCAGCAGGGCCCGGGGACCTGGACCAGGATGGCGGTAACCAAGGAGGCAAACTCATCAGCATCTGGCTTTGATTGGAAGGTGGGCCTGAGTAGCGCTAGTTTCTGCATCGTGTATGCCTGGTGCACAGAGAGTACACAGCGTTTGCTGCAAAGGAACATGGGGAAACTCACCTAGAGCACTTTGCAACCTGAAAAGCCCCATGCACAAGTTCTCTGAGCCAGGCCTTCTCTGCCCTGCCTCCACTCCTTGGACTGAAGGGCCCTCTGAGGAAACACACTCCAACTCCATCCTGTTTCAACCTTGCAGCAGCACTTGCCACCATCCGCATTCCACAGTCCTCTCTGGCCTCTCTTGCCCCAGCCATAAGGCAGTGGAGCAAAGGCAACCCTCAAAGGAACCATGGACTCCACAGTAATGAGATTCTCTAGTAAAATCCCTAATCCTCATTCCCCTTTAACCTAGAGACCGTCAACTTGCCTTCTGCAATGTTTCCAGAATCTGGGATCTCTCTTATCTTCCTTGGAAGTGAATCAGAGTTTGGGGAGGAGAAGTGGGGTCTGGCAGAGTCCCTTACCCACAAACCCCACCACCTAACCACGGAAGAGGCTCCCGAACCCTCACACCACTGATTTAAAGGATTCTCTTTTTCAAAGAGCTCTAATATTTCAAAGGAAAAAATGTAAAAGAAAGAAAAAGAGAAAAACCCACTATGTTTCCATGGAAAGCGATTTCTCATTCGCGCCGTAGGGAGAGAAAGTATTCTGGAGTCGGCAGCTGCCTGGCCGTGTTCCCTGCTGTATTACAGAGCTGTGGAACCAAATGTCCTCTGGGTGTCTATAAATAAAGTGTTGTGTCCACGGGCAATTAGGCGCATGCATTTTTCTGACCAGTGTGCAAGCACGAGCTTCATGTCTCCAAAAGGGGCATGCTGGATCCGAGATGTTAGGGGAAGCCCATTGCTTTGTGCAGTCCTACCGGTTTTTATAACCCCACTTGAATTCTTTCTAACCTCCTCCTGTCTCAGTCTGAGTTTATGTAGAAACTCAGCTCAAGAATAAGCAGGGACAGCATTCCAAAACTCCTCTGATTTAGGAGATTTACAAGAGTAAGGGATTTAACTTCTGTTGTATATGGACTGCTCTATGCCCCATCTCCTCCAACCACTGATATCTTCTCTCATTGCTGATAATAAGAGACAGACAACTGACCTTATTTCCCTTTTGGCTGTGCCTGCCAGGTAGCTCAGTGCCAGCCACTGTTGACCCATATGGTTAATGTCTGAGCTCTCTGTTTTCCTCATGACTGAGTTCACCTTTGATTATCATTCCTGAAACTATACGTTAGCACTGTTTTTAGAAAGAGGCAGGATGCAGATCAACATTTTAAAATTGTTTTTATTTTTAGTGGTTGCTGCTCTCAGGATGGAAGTTCAGACTGGATAAGGCACAAGACATGGAATAACAGAAAGAAAAAAATGTCAGAATGGAGGAAATGATCCTCATTTGCAGGGGAAATGACCTACATTATACTAAGTGCCTTACATAAAATTTTGTTTTATTTTATTATTTTATGCAGACTCACTGACACTGTGGGCTGGTGCGTCAGACTGCAAAGTCGTTTGAACTGCAAGGTTGGTGATTCAAGCTCACCAGTTGCTCCTTGGCAACCCTATACAGAGTCGCTATGGGTCAGAATCGACTCGATGGCAATTAACAACAACTGAGGTAGAACAGCTGAGTCAAACTTTGACCCAAGTCTCTCAGATCCCAGAGCTAGTGTGTGCTTCACACTATCTTGCTGTTCCCCAAACAGCTAATGGGGAAACAGCTGGTCAGTAGCACAACATGTCTGTGAAAAGTACAAAATTACATGTCAGAGGTCAACAGGGAGGAACAAAGTAGACTTCAGGTGAACAGAGTAAATATAAAAATCCCAAACATCTACCCTTCCCTCTGCCAACCTCTTCATCCATTTGTATATCCATCCATCAGTTCATTCATCCATCCGTCCATCCATCCATCTGCTCATTTGTCCACCCATCCCTCCATCAGTCCATTCATCTATCCATCCATCTGTTCATCCATCCACCCACCCACCCACCCACCCATCCATCCATCCATCCATCCATCCATCCATCCATCCATCCATATAGCTAGATATCCATCCATTAATCCATTCATCAATCCAGGCAGCCAGCCACCCATCCATTCATTTAGCCAGCCAACACTTTGTGAACCTTTCAGCAATGTGCCAAGTTGAAGTAAGAGCCAAGGCCTATACAATGGGGACTTCAATAAGTCTGTGGGGGGAATATTCACTATCTTAAATTCCATTTTTCCACAAAATTTTGAAGTCCCTTCATATAGTTCCCCATCAACTGGTCACTGGATGTAGATGTCCTTGGGAAGTGAACATAACCTTATATGAGGTGCCTCTCTTCAGTCAAGGGCAATTTGCAGAGACTTCGCTGACAGCGTTCGGCATTCAGTGCTCCAGGGGCGAGGGGGGCGGGTAGGTCACTGAGAACTTCCATTATGAAGCAGTAGCATCTGGTAGCACACTACAGGCACACTACAGTGTGCTTTGTCATTCTCCATTTGACGACTTGTTCCTTGGCCCTCTGTGTGGCCTGAAGCTTTCTTGTGTTCACAGCTGTGTCTGCAGATCCTATAACTGTGCCTGACCCTGAGTAATACAGGAGTGGATCGTAGCATCAGCTAACAGGTGCTTTTTATGTGCCAGACACTGTGCTAAATGCCACTCCAGAAATAGGTACCGGTGTCCTTGTTCTATGAGGTTAGGAAACCAGGCTTAAAGAAAGCGAGGAACGAGCCCACTGGCACACTGAGATTGGTGGCAGAGGCCAGATCTTCAGCATGCTGAAGGCTGGCAGTTTGAGTCTAGAGTCTCCCTTTTGTTCACTAACTGACATCTCTCAGGGAAGATTCAGAGAACATGACTTCAGAGCTCTCGTGGCCACTGGGAGTCCAGGAGGGCTGACGCTGAAGAGGTCCTTCACATCCCAACCACTTGGAATAGGCTAGGAGGTTGCACAGGAACTCAGCTCCTGGCTGGACTGACATCTCTCATCTCATGACTTTCCATTTCACCCACATGCTAACATCTCCCCAATTCACATCCCCACATCCCAGGCATCGCCCTGAGATCCTGACCTCACACCTCACCAAATGTCTCTGATGGCCGAGATAAAAGCTCATGAAATCATTCGTCCATCACCGGGTTGCTCCTCTTCACCCTCTGGATGCCCCCAAGCATCCCAGCTAACACCGCTCCCACCCTCACCACCATCCTGCTACCTGTCTTGTTCTTTGCGATAAGGTCACACTCAGAAATGACCTTTCCTCATCATTGTGCGTCCTCCCATGTGAATGTCAGCCTCCAGAGGGCAAGAACCTCTATCTGGTCTGCCTGGTTCTCTGCTGTCCCCCAGAGCCCAGAACAAACTCCAGATGAGAATATATGAACGAAAGACAGGGACCACCCTTAGCTCAGGAGGTTGGGGGCTCTGCTCCACGGGGTTTCTGAGGTGGGAGCAGACTGCTTCATCTTTCTCCCATGGGGTGGCTGGTGGGTCAGAGCCACCAGCCTTCTGGTTAGCAGCTTGTGGCTTCACCCTGGCTCCCTAACTACATCCCTAGGGGTGGGGACTGTCGACCAAGGAGCTTCTGAGTATCTGGGAAATATAAAACCCGACTTGACTCAGGCTTAATACCAGGGTACCAAGTGGCATGTGACTCAATGTTGTGTTTTCAACACGAAGCTCTCTTTGAAGTGGTCTCTGAGGCCATCAGTGGGGACACTGAAGCATGACTGCAGGGGGAGCCTGTGGCCAAGTGATGGAAAGTCTTCATCAAGAAAAAAGAAAAGAAAAAATATGCGAACACATACATATATATACCGCTGCCATTGGGCCAATTCCAACTCATAGCAACTCTGGCGGAGAGAGTAGAACTGCCCGTAAGGCTTCCGAAAGTGGACATCTTTACAGAGGCAGGCAGTCTTACCTTTCTCCTGCAGAGCAGCTGATGGAAGCAAACTGCCAGTTTTACCATTAGCAGCCCAATGCTTAACCTGCTGTGCCACCATGGATCCATACACAAATGTTGTTGTTGTCAGGTGCCATCGAGTGGAAACTCATAGTGACCCCATGTACAGCAGAACGAAACAATGTCCGACCCCAGGCCAACCTCACGACCGCTGCCACACTTGACGCCATCAATGATGTCACCTGGCTGATCCATCTCGTTGGGGGTCTTCCTCTTTTTCTCTGACCCTCCACCTTACCCAGCATGACATCCTTCTCCAGCGACTGTTCTCTCCGGACAATGTGTCCAAAGTGTGAGAGACGAAGCCTAGCCATCTTGGCCTCCAAGGAGCACTCTGGTTGTACTTCTTCCAAAACAGATCTATTGGTTCTTTTGGCAGTCCATGGCACTTTCAGTATTCTCCTCCAACACCACAACTCAAAGGCATCAATTCTTCTATGATCTTCCTTATTCACTGTCCAGCTTTCGCATCCCTATGAGGTTATTGAAAATACCATGGCTTGGGTCAGGCGCACCTTAGTCCTCAAGCTGACATCTCTGCTCTTCAATACTTTAAAAAGTTCCTGTGCAGCAGATTTGCCCAATGCAATACGTCGTCTGATCTCTTGACTGCTGCTTCCGTGAGTGTTGATAGTTGATCCAAGAAGAATGAAGTCCTTGACAACCTCAATCTCTTCTCCATTGATAAGAATGCTGTTTATTGGTCGCTGTTAAAAATTAAATGAATACACACATAATGATTTATTTATCCTTTTCACAGGAGTGGTTAAGAACCCAAGAGCTTGAGCTCCAGACTCAGACCAACCTAGGTTCACATCCCAACTCTTCCTGCCACCCTACCCCCATTAGTCTGGGTCATGAAGGGGTACTTTCAGCAAATAGCACTGTCTGGGCGCTGAGGAAGGGGATGTGTTTTAGTGCAGAAAATGAGGGAGCTGTTACGCACAGAGTACAAGGAGGATGGTGTCCAGAAGATGGTGCCCAGAAGTTCAAGGCTTAGGCAACAAGTGGGCAACCAGGCTGGAGACGATGGTGGCTCAGCTCATGGAGATGGTGAAGTGCCCAAGAGAGGATTCACAGAGAAGAGCAGTTTCATCTCAGAGCGCTGACAGCTGGAGTGGACGAAGGTCACCCAGAGCCAGTCAAGAGGACTCAGAGGAAGACTGTACTTGAGAAGATGGCATTGTGCCTGAAGAGCTGTAGGACACAGGGCTGGCCACAGAGTGGGTGGTCAGCAGTGTCTAAGGAGGATGAGGCTGCTGGTTCTCTGAGTCAACATGGACATGTTCCTTCACCTCTCTGAGCCTTAATAAATGGTAACTTAATAAGTCATAGGATTCCTGGTGTGGCGCTGTGGGCTAATGCCTCAAACTGCAAAGCTGTTTGAACTGCAAGGTCAGTGTAATCTTTTGGGAGCAGACTGCCACATTTTTCAGTTAGTGGAATGCTTTAACCCGGGGCTCCTCTGTAAAGAACAGAAGTTTGCTGATTTTCACAGTTCTGGAAGCTGTGTCAGGTCCTTATGTGAGTCTGTCTTTGGCGGTCCGTCTGTCTGTCTTCCTCCTATGCATGCACCTCTATGTCTGTTTTTGGCTTTTTACAACTCAGAAGTGATCAGACTCCAAGATCCACCATACACTGGTATGAATGACCTCATTCAAACAACAAAAGGAAAACCCTATATCCAGACAGATATTTGTAGGTATGGAATCCTAGTGTGGCTCTGTAGAATCAGCCCTAGACTGATAACCACAAGGTTGGAAGTTCAAACTCACCAGCCGCTCCTTGGAAACCCTATCCAGAGTCGTGTGAATCAGAACTGACTTGGTGGCAGTTAATAACATTTATAGATACAGGGGCCAGAATTGCAGCATGGAGATTTAAAATTGGCCAATGGCACCTAAGAGACTTTGTTGTCCTCACAGGGATTGTTGTGAGAAATGGGTGTGGGGCAGGGGTCCTCTCTGGAATACTGTCATGTCTGGGGACAAATGCTCCACACTGTTCTTCTTGGCGGTCTTCTCTGTGGCTAGCGATGTTCCCTCCAACCAACAGTGAGGGGTCAGAAGGACCAGGTGTGGCTCCCTGTGGTTGTTACTTTTTGCCCTGTGGTCCCTCTTGCCATGGAGCCCTGGTTTGCGGGCAGGGTGTGTGGGTGAATTATGCATCAATATAAACCCTTTCCTCTCTCTTAGGTGTGTCTGTCCTGGGTTCTCAACATCAAAGGCCTTTGTCCATGTTAGCAGAACATACAATCCATAGATGAACATTCAGAGAACATCCATGCACCTTTGGGCAGATGACTTGATACCTTTCAGACTCTGTCAACTGCAAAGGGGTCACCAGGAGTTGGCAGTGTGGACAGTCATCCTCACGGAACTACCATCTTCCTCTACTGCCCTGAACTTAGAGACGATTAACTAGAGCAACGTCTTAGCACAGATGTTCGAGTACCTCCAAACCCTGCTGGCTACCAATGGGGAACTCAAGGTCCAGAAAGCAGAAATGGCTGGTCATTCTGTGAACCTGGGATGGGACCAGATCTCAGATCTCCCAGTGACCTGAGAAAGTCTGCCGCCCAAAAGAACACTAAGACCCTTTGGGTAGTTGATGATGCATGGAGGGGATTGTAACCATGGCAATGTAATGATATACGATAGGATAAATGTAAAGCTAATGTCTTCCCATGTAAACTATCACATAATTCACAATAAAACATTTTAAAAAATAGCAGAATAGTGAAATATAAGATTTTTATGTTACACACAGAAAAACATACGAAGAACATAGAGTCTATGCGAGAGCAAAGGATAAACTGATAATTATATTATTATAATGGAAATATTTAAAAATTATCAGCCTATAGTGGGAAACAAAACAATTAAAAAGCCATTGAGGATTTAAAAAAATGATATTATATTGGCGTATATTTTTTTAATTCTAAGTTTCAGAAAATATACACATTTAATCTATTCATGCATTCTTTACCAAATATCAGAGCACAAAGAAAATTTCAAATAAAAACTAAATGTAAAGTTCATATTTGACAATAATGCAATAAAACTACAATATTTTTATGTAAAAAGAACACTAAGAATTGCTCTGGAAAACCACTCAGAACACTTGTATTACCCCAATGAAAAGAAATACTTAGAACAGGTAAGGGTATAAAGAGCAAAGTTTACTAGTGGTGACCAGGGGTGGGTGGGAGGGAGGGATAAGAAAGACCCACTGCTTTGGGCCATGAGCTTCTAGAAAGGAGGTTGGGAAAACTCTGAAATGGTTAATGATGGTGGTTATACAACATGATGAATAGAATCAGGATCACTGCCCTGCACATGTGCATATTGTAGAAACAGGGAACTTTCTGTTCGCTAAAAATTTATCAAATTAAAAAGAAAAAGTGGATTTCAGAGACATGCAGCAGCTCTTCTAAAGTAGAGCATCAGAGATGGACAGGGGTCAGGGAGGCTGAGTGTTAAAACCAAAAACCATTCCTGGCTGTCATGTGTACAAGGGAAGCTTCACTCCCAGCTTCTGGGCTGTATTGTCTCCGCTAGCCCCAGACCCTCTGGGCCCCTTCCTCCTCCCTGCTCGGGAACCCTGAAGCTGACTGTGTGGGTTCATCACCCAGGTCCCTGGTTCTGTGGCTTCCTCGTGGGTTTGGTCAGTGGGTGGCAGAGGAAGAGAGGTAAAGAAAGAGAGGGAGGGACTGCTTACGGCTCACCTGTCCTCCCTGCTGACTCAACCACCTGTTGACCTCCCAGAGCTAGCAGCTCCCTCCTGGCTGGCCCTGGGGTGCATGATCACCCCTTGTGGATTCTTGTTACTGTTGCTACCCATCTGTCCCTCATGCCCAATGCTACGCCCAGGTTACTACTGTCAAGGTGTGTTTACCTCCAGCCTTGGGAGGGAGAACCTGGGAACATAGAGGAAGGTCACCCCACCCATCCTGGAGGGTCAGGGGCAGTTCTCCTGACAGGGATTCGGGAGCTGGGAAGGAGGACAGTCTAGGGACTGGAATTCCAGACAGAGAACCTAACAGCCCACGAAGACCTCCCAGGACCCAGGGGACAGGAAGCAGGGGTTTGAGGAGGCGAGGCGGGGTAGTGATGACTAGCATTAGATTCCCCGATTCGTCAGAGGAGAGGGCAAGTTCTGAATCCCCGCCGGTGGGAAGGGAGAACGCCCTGAAGAGCACTTCACAGGGAATCATGACCCGGCAGTTGTGTCTCCCCAGCTCCAGTCTCTTGTCCTCAACACTGAGGTGACACCTGTCCTCCTTCCCTGGCACAAGTGAAAGCATTTGTAAACTGTGAAGCGCTGGTCCCAGGGGCGGTGCCATGATTCAGCCAAAAGAAACATTCTGGGCAGCTTGGCTTTAGGGAGGAGTCCCCGGGTGCTGCAACGTTTAAGCACTAGGTTACTAATGGAAATGTTGACCATATGAGTCCACCCAGAGACACCTCGGACTCCTGGTGTGGTGCTGTAGGATCAGCACTGGGCTGTGAACCACAGGGTCAGCAGTTCAAACCCACCAGCTGCTCCTCGGAAATCCTATACAGGGTCGTTATGAGCTGGAGTTGACTCGACAGCACTTACCAACAAAGAGAGACACATCTGAAGAAATGCCTGGTGATCTTCTCAAAAACCAACTCCTGAAATCCCTACGGAACACAGTTCTGCTCTGATACTCATGGAGGTGTTGTGAATTGGAATCAATCAGGCAGCAACTGTTCGTTTCAATTTTCCATCTTTACCGGAAATGAAGGTCCCCAGCACATCCCAGCTTCCTGCACTGTTGTGGGTGCCCCTGATCAAATAGTCAAATCTCCAGCTGCCCTCAGGACAGACGGGCCCCTGGCGGGTGTCTGCAACTGGCCCCCATAGCCTGGGCCACTGCATCATCGTTCCCAAGCAGAAGCAGAAGGTGCTGAAAATCTATTTTCAGGCTCTGTGATCAGGTGATGACAGCTCTGGTTTTAGGCAATTAAATACCATTTTCATTCACATACATCAGACCGCCATCCTTGTGTTTGTCTCCTGCACATTCACGTTTCATTTCTAGCCCCCTGGTCCTGGGCAGAGCAGGAACTACATCTCTATCCATGGATAAAACTGCACCCCTGAGAGGTCCGAGTCTGTGGGGGAAACAATGAGCCTTGATTCGTTCCCAGGTATCCGATATCAATACGGTTCAGTGGCCGACATCTCTTCTACCATGTGGGAGTCTAGCTTCCATTCCCAACCAGGATTCTGGCCAGTGAGTCTCCTGTGCAGCCAGTGCGCATCTTTTGCGGGCAGGCTGCTTGCGCGCTGCTGTGTTGCCAAACAAATTTCAGAGGAGCTTCCAGATTAAGACTAGGAATAAAGGTCTGGTGACCTGTTGCCAAAAAATTAGGCATCAACATTACTTGTTGTCACAACATCCCACTCTCTGCCCGCTCTCATGGGGCACCTGCCATTGGATTTAGGGATCACTTGGAACACCCTGCATGGCCTCATCTGGAGATCCTTGACTTCATCATTTCTGCAAAGACCCTCTTTCCAAATAAGGCCACAACTCACAGATGGGGAGGTAGATGTGGACCTTTCCTCTCCATAGGGTCCTTAGCCCTGTGCCTGGTACTCACGAGATGAAGCTGGCAGCAAAATGTAAGGAAAAAAGGAGTGGGGTCTCCACTCTGCTTTGCTGGGCAACTTGGGCCAAGACACTGTGCTGCCCTGGGCTTAGGTTGAACTGTGGCCCCACAAAGCATAGGGTGAAATTCTGACCCCTATTCCCGTTATGTTGGTGAAGAATATTGAAAGTATCTTGTTGTTGTTGTTAAGTGCCAATCGATTCTGACTCATATTGACCCTGTATAGCATTTCTGAGGAGTGGCTGGTGAGTTTGAACCACTGGCCTTTCAGTTCAAACTGACCTTGAGGTTGAGTGCTTATCCTATGGCGTCACACCAGCACGTCTTGAAAGTATGTACTTCCAAACAAATCCGTGTTGGAAGAAGTACAGCCAGAATGCTCCTTAGACGTTGGAATGGCCAGACTTCATCTCTCATATTTCAGACCTATTATCAGGAGAGACCAGTCCCTGGAGAAGGACTTCATGCTTGGTAATGTGGAGGGTCAATGAAAAAGAGGGAGACCCCCAATAAGATGGGTTGGCACAATGGTAGCAACAATGGCTCTGACATAGGAATGATTTTGAAGATGGTGTAAAACTGAGCAGTGTTTCGTTCTGTTGTGCATGGGGATCACTACGAGTCAGTCAACTTGACAACACTTAACAACAACAACAATTCCTGTCTGGAATTAAGGGGTGTATTTTTATTAATACTGAATTGGGATTGGGACATCTTAAACTTAATCCTTTCTGAGCTGTTGTTGTTATGTGCTATCAAGTCAATTCCAACCCATAGCAACCTTGCATAGTGTTTCCAAGGCTGTAAATCTTTATGGGAGCAGAAAGCCTCATCTTTCTCCCGCGGAATCGCTGGTAGTTTTGAACTGCTGACCTTGAGATTAGCAGCCCGATTCGTAACCACTACACTACCAGAGCTCCTTTCTGAGTAGAGTCTTCCAAAAGAGGAAAGTAAGCACTGAGAAACAGACTCAGTTGGGGCTGGGGAGTGAGTGGAAACCATTTGTGGCGATGGTGTGCCAAGTCGGTTCTAACGCATAGCGAGTGACCCTGTATAGCGTGTCCAAGGCTGTAAATCTTTATGGGAGCAACCTCCTCTTTCTTCTATAGAACAGCTGGCAGTTCCAAACTGCTGAACTTGAGGTTCGCAACCCAACTCTTAACCACTACAGACACCCTTTAGAAGCCAGTAAACACCAAAGAACACTCAGGGCTATTTGGAGGGACCCTCCCCTAGAGGCAAAGCCCTGGTTGGGTCTCCTAGGCTTCTGAATGATGAGACACTAAATGTCTGAGCTTTCAATCCCCATTGTGGTACTTTTGTGGTGGCAGAATGAAGTCACTAAGACAAGAGGGAAGTTGGGCATCACTGCACGATGTAAAAATGGGACAGTAATGAGATGTCAAATCTCTAACTTCATGATGGAGGAGAATCACCATCAACATCAGCCCCCAAGGCCGATTTCTACGAGGTGGAGATCTGACATGTCTACAACTGCCAAATGTTTTACTACTTCTGACATCAGCCTTCCCCACCACATCACTCTCTACTTCTCCGCTGGGTTGGAGAATTCATTTCAAAGACCACACAGAACTCACCCGCCATCCTCATGAAGTTGTTGTTAAAGCCCATCCAGTCGGTTCCGACTCATAGTGACCCCGTATAGGGTTCCGAGGCTTTAAATCTTCGCAGGAACAGAAAGCCTCATCTTCCTTGGAGCAGCTGGTGGGCTTGAACCACGAACCTTATGATTCAAAGTCCAGTGCTTGTCAGGCTATAATTCAGCATCAGAATTCACTCAGGATAGCTCTTTGGTCAGGAGAACTTCTTCTTAGCCAAGCCTGCAAACACACAAACACGGGTGGAATGGAAACTAGCGTGAACTGTGTTAGGTCCACCCCACAGACTTCCATGTGATGCTGGACACTAACCAGACGTAGCCTTCTCAGGAACGTCTACTACAGATATACTCAACTCAACAGGGAGTGCAGTGGCTCTGCAGGACAAGCACTGGACTGCCAATCACAAGGTTGGTGGTTCGAGCCCACCACTGCTCTGCAGGAGAAAAATAAGACTTTCTGTTTCCACAGAGATTTGCAGCCTTGAAACCCTATACAGGGTTACTATGAATTGGAAACAACTCAAAGGCACTTTTGTTGTTGTTAAGTGCTGTCGAGTCGGTTCCGACCCATAGCGACCCTGTACAGGCTTTCCAAGGGTGTAAATCTTTACGGGAGTAGAAAGCCTCATCTTTCTCCCGCGGAACAGCTGGTAGTTTCGAACTGCTGACCTTGTGGTTCGCAGCCCAATTTGTAACCACTATGCTACCAGAGCCCCTTGTAGGATGGTGTACTGAACCTCAAAGTCGCTTTGGACCACAAGGTTGACAGTTCAAACTCAGCAGCCGTTCCTGAGGAACCTTATTCAGGGTCGTTTTGAGTCAGAACCAAGTTGACTACACTGAACGACAACGAGGGTCTGAGAGGTGGAATGATGGGTTCCACTCTGAGGGTTCAAGCCCACCAGTCATGCCTCGGAAATCCTATTCAGAGATGCTACGAGTCAGGACTTACTCAATGGTCTTTAAGGACACTCTGCTCTTTGCAGTGTGTTGTGTGTGTAGGAGGGGGCTGGAGGAGAGTGCGGCAAAACTCAGATAAGACAAATTACATCTTCCAGTTCCCAGGACCAGAGGCATTTCCAAGTCTCCTGCACCGCTCCCTGCACATTCTGGTCTGAGGGGACACAGAGGTGCTCTCCCCACACCCTCTCCAGCTCTGCTTTCCCAGAGCCTCACCCCTTCCTAATGCCCGTCCAACCCAGTCACCAAAGAAGACCAGCTGCCCCGCGCCCCCGCTTCAAAAAAATAAATTCATAAATGATCCTTGGCAAGCTGTTTACTGCCCGGCTTTAATGACCTGTTTATTAGCTTGAGCCGGCATCTGTTAACACGTCCCCCCATCATTTTCCCTCATTAACTGTCAATTTGGAGACCTAGGTTGGCACTGACCATGCCTGGACCTAAGTGGCTGTGGACAGTTGGTTTTATGACGGCAGCTTGTCTTGGGGAATGCAGGGGCCTGTCATCGGAGAGAAGGCTCCCTAGTGGCACCGTGGGTAAGCGTTGGACTGCTAAATCCACTTCAAACCCACCAGGTGCTCACAGGAGAAAGATGAGACTGTCTGCTTCCACAAAGATTTATCCTCTTGGAAAACCTAAGGAGCTCTCCTCTGTCCTAGAAGTGTCATTTTGAGTGCGAATCGACTTGCTGGCAGCGGCTTTTGTGTTTGTTTTAGTTTTTAATATCTAATACCTAAGAACAGTCTTAAGGAGCTCTGGTAGCATAGTGGTTATGAGTCAGGCTGCTAATCTCAAGGTCAGCAGTTTGAGACCACCAGCAGTTCCATTGGAGAAAGATGAGGCTTTCTGCTCCCGTAAAGATTTACAGCCTCGGAAACCCTATGCAGGGTCACTATGAGTCGGAACTGACTCCACGGTACATCACCACCACCAAGATCAGGTTTAACAAGATACATAACTGATCTGGTGGTGCTGTAGGATAAGCACTGGACTGCTAACTGCAAGATTGGCAGTTCAAACCTACTTGGCGGTTCAAATCCACCAGCCACTGGAGGGAAAAAGAGACTTTCTGCTCACGTCAAGATGGATAGCCTTGTAAACCCTGTACAGGGTGGCCATGAGCTGGAATCTACTCAGTCTCAGTGAGTTTGGTGGCTTTTGTTGTTGTTGTTGTTTTAATATACTGACACCCTGGTGCCACATCAGTTAAGAGCTTGACTGCTCAGTGCATTCATTTAACACGATCCCCAGGTGATTCTCATAGGTTACCAGGTGGCAGCTGAATGTTTTGTTTTTGTTAAGTGCCATTCAGTTGGTTCGACTCATCGCGACCCTGTACAGGGTTTCCGAGGCTATAAATCTTTATGGGAACAGAAAGCCTCATCTTTCTCCCTAGGAACCGCTGGTAGTTTCGAACTGCTGACCGTGAAGTTAGCACCCCAACTCGTAACCACTACACTACCAGAGCTGAACGTTTAACCATTGTGATATTAGGGCTCCTGGTGTGGCGCTGTGGGTTAATGCGCCAGACTGCAAAGCTGTTTGAACTGCAAGGTCGGCGGTTCAAACTCACCAGCCACTCCTTGGAAACCCTATACAGGGTCGTTATGGGTCGGAAGTGACTCGACCACACTTAACAACAACAACCACCACATACCCATTAAGGAACGTTGGTAGGGCAGTGACTACGAGTCAGGCTGCAAACCTCAAGGTCAGCAGTTCCAAACTATTGGTGGTTCCACAGGAGAAAGATGAGGCTTTCTTCTCCAATGAAGATTTACAGGCTTGCTATGAGTTGGAACCAATCCAGGGCACATAATCACCACCACATACCCATCAAGGAACTCTGGTCGTGTAGACTAGGAGCTGGACTGCTAACTGCAAGGTCAATAGTTCGAATCTACCAGTCACTCCATGGAAGACAGATGAGGCTTTCTGCTCCCGTAAAGATTTATAGCCTTGGAAACTCTGTACAGGGTCGCTATGAGTCGGAACCGATTCCACAGCACATAACCACCACCATTAATGCAAAAGACAAACAACCCCATAGACATGAAGTTGATTCTGACCCTAGCAAACTCATACAGGTTTCTAATACCATCAGCCTTTTGTTGCCGTGTGCCATGGAGTCGGTTCTGACTCATAGCGACCCTGTATAGGGTTTTCAAGGAGTGGATGGTGGGTTTGAACCACTGACCTTGTGGTTGGCAGCCCAAGTTTATCGTACAGTACTACACTAGGGCTGATGGAAGCAGAAAGCTTTATCTTTCTCCTGCAGTGTGACTGGTGGGTTTGAACTGCCAGCCTTGTGGTTAGCAGTCCAGTGCTTATCCTCAGCACCACAGCAGGACTCCTACAGCCCTGTTGTTGCTGTTGGGTCTGCTCCAATTCATAGCAATTCTGTATAGGGGCTTCCAGGGAGCGGCTGGTGAGCCTGAATCGCCGACCTTGTGATTCAAACCAATTATGCAGTCCAGCACATTAGCCAAAAACGCCACACCAGGACTCCACATTCCCACTGCTGTTGTTTGGTGCCATCAAGTCGTTTCCTACTCATAGTAACCCTGAATAGGGTTTCCAAGGAGCAGCTGGTGAGCTTGAACCGCCGACCTTGCAGTTCAAACAGCTTTGCAGTCTGGCGCATTAACCCACAGCTCCACACCAGGACTCCCACATTCCCATTAGGGGGTTAAAATTTAATAGATACAGATGAACTGCTAGCTAGGGGTTTGTGGTGGTGCTAGTGGTGTGGAGTCAGTTCCGACTCATACCGACCCAGTATAGGGTTTCCGAGGCTATACATCTTTATGGGAGCAGAAAGCCTGATCTTTCTCCCACAGAATTGCTGGTAGTTTTGAACTGTCAGCAGCATGACTGTAGTCACTATGCTACTAGAGCTCCTTGTTGTTTTTAAGTGCTATGGAGTCGGTTCCGACCCATAGCAACCTGTATAGGGTTTCTGAGGAGAGGCTGGTGAACTTGACCGAGACGACCTTGCAGTCCAGCGCATTAAACCATGGCGCCACACCAGGACTTTGCATCAGCTCCTGAGGGGTTTGTAAAAGGTGGGATGGATGATTGGGTTAAAAACACAAGAGGGAGGAGAGGGGAGGAAGGGAAGTCTCATCAGCAATGATGGTTGGTTGAGTCTCCCTAGAAGGAAGGAACCCATGGTAACTTGACGGAGCCCCTCCTGTGTGCCAAGCTGTGGGCTCTCTCAGCTGGTTCAAATCCTGTACAGAAGTGTGGTCAGTCTTTTTGCAGGACAATGTCCTGTGGTCCCTGCTAGCATTAATAGTGTACCGTGTGTCTGTCTGTCTGTCTGACATTGTAGACTGGGACCACCAGGGTTGGTAAAGGGTCCCCATACCTCCCCTTGAGCACTCAGCCCATCAGCCACTTCCTCTCCTTGCCCCATGGATTCCAAAGATTTCTGTTTTGCCCCTGGAGGCTTTTAGCACCCAGTAGGTCCAAGCTATGGAAACAAGATAAGGCCTTGGCTGGGAAGGGACCCCACCCACCATTGATAAAATCATCCTTTGTTTTTAAAATCCATTGTCCTAGGTCAATCCCATTTATCTTCCAGGGCAATTATCAAACTGCGATTTTTATTTTCTTACTCACAAAAGGAGTTTTTGCCTATCTCACCAAAACCCAATCATCCATACTCTTGTTCCCCACCTGGTCCTTCTCTTCAGTCATGTTACCTGCGGGCCCAGAGGTATTTGAATTAGCTTCTCTCTTTCCAAAGCATTCTCCAAACACAAGACCCAGTCCTGTCTTCCAGTATGCAGAGCCTGGGTAAATATGTGTTTTTTAATTTCAAAGGACAAAACTCAAAGGGCCCCAAACACACAAGAAGCATCCCTCTGCTTATTTCTTGGGGCATGGAAGGATGGCTTTCTGTTACTGATTTTTTTTTTTCCTACAGGGTTGCCTTTTCCTTGTTGGATTATCAGAATTGTTTATGTATTCTGGTTTGTAATCCTTTATTCATCAGAGTGTGAAACATGATCTCCTTCTACCGTATCCCTATTTGTTTAAAGTAGCTTTTGGTGGACAACAGTTCTGCGTTGTATGGTACTTGTCTCGTTTCTTCCACGGTGATACTTCTTGAATTCTTATTTAGGAAGTACTTCCTTATTTGGAGGTCATAAGGAGAAGCCTCCTGGAGTCTCTGCTCCAAGTTTGAGAATTGAGCATTTATGTGTTTATGGAAATAGTTGTAGGCGGTGAGGCTCCATTTGCATTTATCCTCCTTGGAAAACATGAGATCCTAACAGAATCTATGGCGTCTCCCCCCTTTTCCTGCTGACCATTTCAGTCACCTATCAGTGTACCATACCTGCCTAGGGTGGTTTTGAAGCTTTTCATTTGGCCTTACTGGTGGCTTTCGTTGTGCCAACAGGACACCACCGTAACTCAAAAAAGTCTAGAATGAATCAACATCACTTGGGCCAATGCCCTAACTGCATGCTTCTTCACGAATGTTTTGGTTCTCCTTAATTAAGCCTTTGTTCTTCCAGATGAATTTTATAATTAGCTTAATTCCTTGAAAATGCAGTTGGGCCTTTAGTTGGAATTACTTTAAAATCAATGCTTCAATTTGGGAATATTTAAGCTTTTCAACGTATTAAGCCTTCGTAGCCACGAACTGAAAGTCTGCCCACTTATTTATGACTTCTTTATTTCTCTAAAACTTAATAATTTAGTCCCAGAAAAGTCCTCCAAAATTAAAAACTAATTATTCCCAGGTGTCTCATTGATTTTTTTTAATGTGATTCTAAATGGTATCATTTGTAGAAGTACATTTTCTCATGCTGCCGGCATATAAAAATGCAATGAACTATTTCACTGCATTTAACAGTATATCAGTTTTGCTTCCCTCAACCATCTTAAGTTA
Organism: Chrysochloris asiatica; assembly: GCF_000296735.1. Lineage (NCBI taxonomy): Eukaryota > Metazoa > Chordata > Mammalia > Afrosoricida > Chrysochloridae > Chrysochloris > Chrysochloris asiatica. Next base: position 13,369,577 of record NW_006408543.1, read on the forward strand.
CTGATTCTTTTAGATTCCCTATATAAACAATACAATATGTAAATGTTGTTTTTATTGGTTGGTTGGTTGGTGGTTATATGCCGTGGAGTCGGTTCCGACTCATAGTGACCCTGCACAGGGTTTCCGAGGCTGGAAATCTTTACGGGAGCAGAAAGCCTCATCTTTCTCCCGCAGAACAGCTGGTAGTTTCGAACTGCTGACCTTAAGGTTCACAGCCCGATCGTAACCACTACGCTACCAGAGCACCAAGTAGATTCTGACTCACAGTGACATCACACACAACAGGTTGAAACACTGTCTGGTCTGTGCTAGCGTTACAGTTGTTGTAGCATTCCAGCTCACTGGTGCTGCCCCTATGCCAATCCATGTTATTGAGGGTCTCCCTCTTTTTCACTGACCCTCCACTTTACTAAGCATGATGTCCTTCTCTAAGGACTGGTCCCTCCTGATAATAAGTCCAAAGTGTGGAGACCATGTCCGGCCATCTTGGCTTCTAAGGAGCATTCTAGTTGTACTTCTTTCAACACAGATTTCTAGCAGTCCATTGTTGTTGTTGTTGTTAGGTGCCATCGAGTCGGTACCGACCCATAGCGACTTTATTTAAAGCAGAACGCAACACTGCCCGATCCTAGGCCAACCTCACTACTGTTGCCACGCTTGAGTCCATCGATGCTGCCACTCGGCCAATTCATCTCGTTGGGGATCTTCCTCTTTTTCTCTGACCCTCCACCTTACCAAACATGAGATCCTTCTCCAGCGACTGGTCCCTCCTGACAATATGTCTTAAGTATGAGAGACAAAGTTTGGTCATCTTGGCCTCCAGGGAGCACTCTGGCTGCACTTCTTCCAATATGGATCTATTGGCTCTTTTGGCAGCCCATAGCACTTTCAACATTCTCCTCCAATACCATAACTCAAAAGCATCAATTCTTCTACGGTTTTCCTTATTCACTGTCCAGCTTTCGCATGCATATGAGGTTATTGAAAATACCATGGCTTGGCTCAGGCGCACCTTAGTCCTCAAGCTGATATCTTTGCTCTTCAACACTTTAAAAAGGTCTTGTGCAGCAGATTTGCCTAATGCAGTATGTATGATTTCTTGACTGCTGCTTCCGTGAGTGTTGATAATTGATCCAAGAATGAAGTCCTTGACAACTTCAATCTTTTCTCCACTGATAAATGTTGTTTATTGGTCCAGTGGTGAGGATTTTTGTTTTCTTTACACTGAGATGTAATCCAAACCAAAAACTGTGCTCTTTGATCTTCATCAGTAAGTGTTTTAAGTCCTTTTCACTTTCAGCAAGTATCATCTGCATATCGCAGGTTGTTAATGAGTCTTCCTCCAATCCTGTTGCCACGTTTTTCTTCATAGAACCCAGCTGCTTGGATTATTTGCTCAGCATACAGGCTGAATTAGTATGGTGAAAGAATACAATCTTGTCACACACCTTTTTACTTTTAAAACATTCATTGTTCCCATGTTCTGTTCGAACAACTGAATATTTAGTCACTGAAAACCTTATGAATAGTAGTTCACGGGGACCTTTAATATTCTTCTCCAACACCACAAATCAAATGCATCAATTCTTCTACCAGCTTCCTTATTCACTATCCAACTTTCACATGCATATGAGGCTACTGAAAATACCATAGCTTGGGTCAGGTGACCCTTAATCCTCAAACTGACATCTTTGCTCCTCAACAATTTAAAGAGGTCTTGTGCAGCAGGTTCGCCTAAGGCAATATGTTGTTTGATTTCTTGATTGCTGCTTCCATGAGTGTTGATGGTGGATACAAGCAATATGAAGTCTTTGATGTCAATCTTTTCTCCATTTATTGTGATGTAATTTATTGGTCTAGTGGTGAGGATTTTTGTTTTCCTTACATTGAGGTGCAACCCATAGTGAAGACTACGCTCGTTGATCTTCATCAGTATTTTAAGTCCTCTTCACTGTGAGCAAGTACGGTTGTATCATCTGCATACCTGTTAATGAGTCTTCCTTCAAACCTGATGCCACACACGGTCTTCATATAAACCAGCTTCTCAGATTATTTGCTTAGCATACAGATTGAATAACTATGGTTGTAAGAATATAACCCTGGAGCACATTTTTCCTGATTTTTAAATATTCAGTGTTCCCATGTTCGGTCAAACTACTGCCTCTTGGTCTCTGTGCAGGTTCCTCATAAGCACAATTAAGTGTTCTGGAATACCCACTCTTCACAATGTTGTCCATAGCTTGTCATGATCCATACAGCTGAAAATCTGTGCATAGTCAATAAAGCACAGGTAATAATCTTTCTGGTCTTCTCTTTCAGCCAAGATCCATCGGACGACAGCAATGATATCCTTCACTCCACGTTTTCATCTGTATCCTGTCTTACACAATTAGTTGGAAAATTATCCTATTTGTACTAGCCTGTGAAAGATTTGATATAAGTTTGGGATGAGAGTGGGAGGGCAGTGGTGATCTGGGACCAGTAATTTTTTTCCTGTAGGAAGTCAGTTCATCTCTTATTTATCTATTTGATCATTATAGGAAACCTTGAGCTTTTTAATTCTTTTAAAATCAATTCTGGAGTTACATTTTTCTATGAATCTTACCACTTCATCTAAGAATTCAAATTTTGGCATAAAAGGTTTTTAATAATATTCAGTCATTGTTTAATAACAGTCTGATTCATAGCGACCCTGTATAGGGTGTCTGAGGAATGACTGGTGGGTTTGAACCGCCAGCCTTGCAGTTCAAACCAACCTTGCTGATACTACAGCGCCACACCAATCTATTATTATTATTATTATTATTTTGAAGTCTTTTTGTAACTATAATTTCAGCCCAGTTTCATTCCAAATATTATTAAATGTATATGCTTTCTTTTTTCCTTAACAATCACACTAGAAGTTTGTCTATTTCATTAATCTTTTCAAAACACCAACAATGAGATGTGTTGCTGTCTTCTTTTGTAACTGTTTTCCCTTGATTCATTTCTGCTCTTACCTCTAAAGAATTCCTTCTTGTGCTTTCCAGCGAGGGTCTTCTGTTGTTCTTCTTCTAACTTAAGTTTGCTGTCAAATGTATACACTTTCAGTCTTAATATATAACATTTATGGCTACTGGTTTCCTTCAAAAATATCACTTTAGCTGCATATGAGAAGTTCTGACATCTTATATTTTCAGCATCATTCAGTTTCAATGATTTAAAATTTCATATTATTCTTTCACTCATAAATTAGAAGTGTGCTTTTATATTTCTCCACATAAAAGCTTAATAAAATTTGTCTTCATATCTACTTTCTTAGTAGCATTGAGATCAGAAACTATAATCTGTATGATATTCTTTTTAAAATGATGAAAAATGTTCCGTGGCTTAGCAAAGTCTATAGATTTCAACCCTAGTTTCTGACCACCAGGTAATTAAGTTAGAAATCAGTAACAAAAACTGGTAAGAAAACTTAAAACATAGGTTATGGGCTCCATATGTGCTGGATAAGAATGGGAAAAAACCCCACAAAAAACCGCACTACCAAGTGAATTCCGATTTAAAGCGACCCTCCGTAGGGTTTCCCAAATTGTAAATCTTATGAAGCAGGTAGTTACATTGCTTTTCTCCCATGGAAACACTGGTGGGTTTGAACCACTGACCTTGTGGTGAGTAATCCCATGCTCCTCCTGCAATCCCACCAGTGTTCTTTCATGATCATTTGTGGCCCAGTTCTATGTATGCCAGAATGCTCATTAGAAGCCAGGATGGAGACACTCTGTCTAGTGTACTTAGGACTCTAAGTAGGAGGGACTACTTGAGAAGGGTACCACACTAGATAAAGTGTTGTTGTTAAAGTGCCGTCGAGTTGGTTCCGACCCATAGCGACCCTGTATAGGGTTTTTGAGGAGCAACTGGTGAGCTTGAACCACCGACCTTGCAGTTCAAATGGCTTTGTAGTCTGGTGCATTAACCCACAATGCCACACCAGGACTCCCACTAGGTAAAAGAGACGGTCGGAGAAAAAGAGCGGATGACCCTTGGCAAGATGGACTGATACACTGGCTACAACAGTGGACTCAAACACAGTAATAATTGTGAGGAGGGCACAGGACTGGGCAGTGTTTCATTCTGTTGTGCACAGGGAAGCGAAGAATCAGAATCAGATCTATAACATCTACCAACAACATCAACTGGAATGAAACTGTCCTGTGTTTCACTCTTTTTTTCTCTCTCTGCTTGACCTGTCAGTGATTAATAAAGATACACAGACTCTCTTCCTATTAAGATAAGCCACTGCCATCAAATAGATTCTGACTAGGAATCTTTACAGGAGTAAACGGCCTCATCTTTCTCCCTCAGAGTGTCTGGTGGGTTTGAACTGCTGAAAGCATCAGCAAGGCTCCTTGCTATTCTGATAAGCTTATCAATTTCCAATGTCTCCCCATAATAACTGTCCACTTCTGTTTTCTGTTGTTGAAGCTTGAGAAAGTGGATGAAGCTCACAATGGTCATTTACCAGAGATGGTGTTAACCCTCTTTATCACTAACACTGCATTTTTTTTATTAACATTTCTTTTAATATTTGTGGACCATTTACCCTCCTTTTTATCCTGACATCTCTGGGTCCTTAGTTTCACTTCTCTTTCTTATCATTAGGACAGCCACTCCTTACTTATAAACATGGTTAGTTTCCAAAGACCAGTAGGCAGTACGCAAAACAAAGGATGACCAACATCAGATCATGAAATTCACAAACCACTGGGAATCACAGCCCAGCCAAGTTGACACGTAACCCGTGTTAACCATCACAACCAGCATGAGTCTCACCTCATTCCTGGACCTTCATTACTTTCAGAAGTACACTGATAATGCTCAACATAGTGGATTTGTCACTATTATCAAAATGCAAAATGTCACATAATAAAATCTTTGATTAGTGATAAGGTGTACAAGTCTGAATTTAAAAAAAAATCTAATCTGACAGTCTTTCAATTAGTGGGTTTAGTCCATTTACGTTTATCTTAATTATTGAAAAACTTGGGTTTTGTTAACATGATCTTAATTTTGTACTTTTTCATTAGCTTACTTTTTTCCCTTTGTCTGGGTCAGCAGTTCGAAACTACCAGCTGTTCCGCAGGAGAAAGATGAGGCTTTCTGCTCCTGTAAAGATTTACCGACTCCACCGCACACAACAACACTTTTTTGGGTCCAGGCTCAATGTGGATGATTCGGGGTTAGCTCCCCCATCTCAATGTCCCATTGCTGGTTGCTATTGCTGTTGTTGTTAAGTGCCGTCGAGTCGGTTCTGAGTCATAGTGATCTTGTATAGGGTTTCTGAGGAGAGGGTTGGTGGGTTTGAACTGCCAACCTTATGGTTCACAGGCCAGTGCTGATCCTCGAGTGACACACCACATGTCCTGTGTTCCATTGCTGCTGTTGTTAAATGCCGTCGAGTCGGTTCTGAGTCATAGCCACCCTGTATCGAGAGTTTCCGAGGAGCAGTTGGTGGGTATGAACTGCCAATCTTGTGGTACACAAGCTGGTGCTGATCCACAGAGCCACACAAGGAATCCTGTGTCCCATCGGGAGTGTGCTGATAGATGCTGACCTCAGGACAGCCCTTCCCTTTATTCTTTACTTCAGTGTATTTTGGACATTTTACTGGGGTTTGGATGAGCTTAGAGTGAAATTGTTTCCCTGCTCAGTAATTTAGACCCATTTTGTGTCATGGCATTAGTTGCGGTCCCCTCACTGTTACAGTGGTCTTCCCACCTCTTCCCTGGGTCCCAGTTTCTATTCACCCACCTTTCCTGTCCCTCTCTGTTTTATGAACTTTATTTTGGGGCACGTGTTGCTCTCATGGGCTTGTATGGTGGATTATTCTGAGGGGAATATTCCTCTTGGGTGTTTGCGTTCTAGGCCTGTCTCCTGCTTGTCTCAAAGTTGGTCTCTGGATATGGATTCAGTTCCAGGCTCAGTGAGTGTTGAGGTATGGGGTGGGGTCACTATCTCAGAGGTCTCTATCAGACCAATATGCTTGGTCTTTTTTTTTTTTTTTTAGTTATCTTCTACTTTTTTCTCCTATTCTGACCTGGACCTTCTACTGGGCTCCTGATCAGAGATGGTAACTGGACAGCGCTGTCTTCTAGTTCTTACTCGATGTACTTACCATTAACCATATCTGGCTTTGATTTCATCTCTCTCACACTTATTGTGATTCACAAGAGTCCTCTTATTTCCAGTAAGAACCCCCCCCCCCTTTTACATTAAAATACTTGATTGTACTCATGTGCTCAGGATCTACTGAGGTTAAGGCATTCCTCGGGGAACTGAGAGAGTCATATTGCACAAGTGGAAGACTTGAAAGTCTTAACTATTTCCTTCTAGTAGAAGTTTCAGGCCCACAAGAAGTTCCAGGGCAAGGGCCTGGACTCCAGGTGGACACAGGGAAGCCTGTAAAATGTGTCCACAGACATAAATGACTAATTTCCAAACGCTCATAGGTGCGCATGAGCTGAAGGGAGTATCTATTTCTTTACTGGCGTTTCTGAAATCATGATGGTTTGGGCTAGTCACTATCTACTATGTATAAGGAATCCTGGGTAGCGCTGTAGGGTAAGCACTGAACCACAAGATGTGTTTGAACAGCAAGGTCGGCGATTCAAACCTATCAGCCTCTCCTTGGAAACTCTACACAGGGTTGCTATAAGTCAGAACCGACTCAACAGCACTTAGCAACAAGAAACCACACTATATATAAAATTACTAAGGAGTTAACTTTTAGGTGTCTTCATAAAAATAGTGCTCACCTTTCCATGGACTCCTGGTATAGCGCTGTAGGATCAGCATTGGACTGTGAACCATAAACCAACTGCTCCTCGGAACAACATCTCTAGATACTGGGTTCATGCATGTGGTATCTACTTTCTTCTTCAGTTTGTCTCTGTTTCATGAGTTTCTGCTAGGAGTACATATTATTTGCATGATTACAGGAGACAAGTTCTTTTACAACAGGACCCTCTTACTTGAAAGAGTTGGGAACCACTCCTATGAGCGATTATTTGAAATGTTAGTTCAAGGGAAACAAACTCAAAGGCTGATGGAGCCAGGCCTGTGACAGGTAGGAGGAAATGAGCCAGATACATCTAAGCAATTTGATAGAAAAAAACAGATCAAATGGGCGTAAACTATTCAACTCCAACCAGTTTTTGCCCCATTAAAATGCAGAGCAGATGGCATCAGCTCTTTTGTTATTGTTATTAAGTGCCATGGAGGTGATTCTGACTCACAGCGACTCTGTATAAGGTTTCCAAGGATGTGCATCTTTGCGGAGGCAGAAAGTCTCATCTTTCTCCTGTGGAAGGTCTGGTGAACTCAAACCACCAACCTTGTGGTTCACAGCCCAGCGCTGATCCTACAGAGCTCTTTTAGTTGTGACAGAATATTTCTAAATATGTTATTTGAAATCTTTTGAATTATTATTATTTTTTAATATAGACAAAAAAATTTAAAACATGGTGTGGTGCTGTAGGATCAGTACTGGGCTGCAACCACAAGATTGGTGGTTCAAACCCACTAGCTGCACTTCAAAAACCCTCTACAGGGTCGCTATGAGTTAGAACCAACTCTATGGCACTTAACAACAACAGCCCAAAGAAACCATCAGTTTCAACTGAGGGTAGCTCCCGATGACCCATTGAAAGCCTGTTTACGATACAGTTCCCTTGTCTCGCTCATCTCCATAGGACTCTTTAGTCACTTAAGTTCAAGACCAGCTCTGAAGTATTTCTCAAACAGGACTACATTGAAACATTCCCTCCTTGAGTTGAGTGTATGGGCACCTTTGTTTCAATTACATTGAAACAGTCACCATACTTTTCTACTCATTCATGAATCCATTCATTCATTCAGACAACAAATGTCTTTTGAGCATCAACTAGATGTTGAGTATTATTCTAAATGCTGGAGAGTGAAACAGTGAACAAGACCAAGCCTCAAGGAACTTCTGATCTTGGATCAGAGATTGAACTATCAGTAAGCACACATTTCAGACAGTGGGCTGTGCTATCAGAAGATAGGATAAGATAGTAGTTGGCCTGGTAAACAAAGAAGAGGGTGAAAAGATGGTAATGTCAATGAGGAAAAACAAGACAAGAAGACCTGCTTGTTGAGAAAGGAAGAGCTATACAGATATTGGAGTCCTGGTGTGGCGCTATGGATTAATGCACAAGGTCAGTGGTTCAAGCTCAC
>NW_006408543.1:13378446-13386301 GCF_000296735.1 Chrysochloris asiatica
AGTTGCTCCTTGGAAACTGGATCAGAACCGACTTAACAACAGCAACAACTTCAAGACCACCCACCCAACCCAGCCTTCTCCTATCTCCATTGTCAGTTCGTTCAGTCCTGTTATCTCCCAGGGGAGGGTCACACCCAGTTCCCCACTTGGCCATCCCATAGGGCTGGGTTCCAGGAATTGGGTTTCTAGGTAGGAAGAACGAGTTACAGATCTGGCTCTTACAGATCTGGCTCTTCCACTTCATAGGTGACACCTGGGACAACTTCTGGGGTCTCTGGCCCTGCCTCTTGAGCATCCCTCAGCTATCTTCCTTAAGATTGGCCCACCCCTACCATTACTACAGTGTCTACAACAATGGGTTCAACCCTAGCAGCAGATTGTGAGTGTGATACAAGGCCAGGCAGCGTGTCCTCCTATTGTTCCTATGAGTCAGAACTTGAAGACACCTAACAACAACAATGCTGTTAGATAAAAGTCCAAACTCTCTTAATAGTTGTTCTCCTTCCCTCTCCAGGCAATTACCTACTTCTACAAGGCTCCGTTCAATGCCCTCTTGGGAGAAGTGAGCGTCTTCTTCTAAGTTTCTGGTTACCTGGTCCAAAAGACATTCTCTATGTGTCTTATCCTTCCAATCCTATTTTCCTGCCTCCCCTCCCAGTTTTGTCCAGCTCTGCTATCCCACTTCTGTCTCTAATCTCCCTGGTCTGATTCACCGTCAAGCTCCTCCACTCTCGTCTCAGCTTCTCTTCTAAACTGTATTTCTTCCCACTGTTCCAAGCACCACTGCTGGTACCCAGGGAAAGCTTGTAGAATGAATGACTGTGGAACAATGAAGCCCTTAAGCTCATCAGTCATGACAGGGAAGGTCTACCTTTGAGGTTGTTGTTAAGTGTCGTCGAGTCAGTTCCAACTCATAGTGACACTGTGAAGGGTTTTCAAGGAGCAGCTGGTGAGTTTGAACTGCTGACCATGAGGTCCAGTGCTTAACCTACAGCGCCACCCCAGGTACAACTCATCATTTTCAGGTGATGTCATATAGAACACAGTGTCTTTACGCTTCCATTATCATGAATGTGAGTGTGACTCAATCTGTATTTCTTAGTTGTCAAAGATTCATTTTGCTTGGACGTACAATCAACACACAGAAGAAGCAAGTCAAGAAATCACAAGTCATATTGCATTAGGCAAATCTGTGGCAGAAGTCCCGTTTAAAGTGTTTAGGAGCAAAGATATCACATGGAGGACTAAGGTACACCTAACCCATGCCATGGGAGTTTCAATTGCCTCATATGCATGCGGCAGCGGTAGTGAGGTTGGCCCAGGATCGAACATTGTTTCGTTCTGCTGTGCATGGGGTCACTATGAGTCGGTTCCGACTCGATGGCACCTGACAACAACAACATATGCATGCGAAACTTGGTCAATGTATAAGGGAGACTGTAAAGAATCGATGCATTTGAATTATAGTGTTGGAGAACAATATTCAAAATATCATGATTGCCAGATGAACAAACAAATCTGTGTTGGAAGAAGTGCAGCCAGAATGTTCCTTAGAAGTCAGGATGCTGAGACTTAGGCTCTCAGACTAGTGTCTGCAGAAGGACATAGTGTTTGGTAAAGTAGACGATCAGAAAACAAAGAATAAAATCCCCCAAAGAGATGGGCTGACACCATGGCAGTGGGCTCAGACGTAACAACACTTGTGAGGATGGTGAAGGACCGGGCAGTGTTTCATTCTGTTGTTCATAGGATCACTATTGACTGCACTTATCAACAACAACTCTGGTGGCCTAATGGTTAGGAATCGGGCTGCGAACCACAAGGTCAGCAGTTCTAAACCACCAGCCGCTCCGTGGGAGAAGGATGAGGCTTTCTGCTCCCGTAAAGATTTCCAGCCTAGGAAACCCTGTTCAGGGTCTCTATGAGTCATAATTGACTCCACAGCACAGAACCACCATCAACAACAACAACATACTTCTTAGTGGTTTGTTCAGTATAAATAGAAGACTTGCGTGGAGTGGTTGATGGTTGTGGTCATGTGCCGTGGAGTCGGTTCCGACTCATAGTGACCCTGTACAGGGTTTCCTAGGCTGGAAATCTTTATGGGAGCGGAAAACCTCATCTTTCATCTTTCTCCTGCGGAACAGCTGGCAGCTTCGAACTGCTGACCTTGCGGTTCACAGTCCAATCCTAACCAGTACACTATTTGTCAAGTTCTCCACCCACCTAGGACCTTATAGTCCCTCCTTATTGGATGGAGTCAATAGGTGAAGCCAGGAAGGTATTCTCTCACGCACTTTACATAGATTACCTTAGATCTTCAAAATACCCTTAAGAAATAGTTTCTACTTTAGAAAACATTGGGCTTAAAGAGATTAAATGGTTTGCCCTAAAATCACAAAGCCGTGAAGTAGTAGGTGTGGGATTTGAAACCCACATTACTTTGTTTTATAGTCCACGCCTGCATTATTCCATGTTACCATATAGAAGCAACCTGTTCATTTTAGACACGGCATCAGGTAGAAGAGAGGGTCAGTGGGAACCAGGAAGACCCTCAGTGATGTGGCTACAACAGCCACCACCACCACAAGGGTCGGGCCTCAGACAGACCAAGGACTGTGAGGATGATACACATTTTGTCTGTTACCACAGACAAGTCTCCAGGAGACAATGCATGACTACTGACAAGCAGCAGCTACATGTCGTGACTGAAGATTGAAAATGTGGCCGGCCCAAATCAAAGTCTGCTGTGAGGTAAAACACAATCCAGATTTTGAACAACTGGAATGAAAAACAAAACAACAATTGGAAAATAGCTCATTAATGATTCTCATATTAAGTATATGTTGGAAGGATAAAATTTTAGATATCTTAAGATAAATCAAATCTATTATCAAAAATGAATTGCCACTAAAGAAGACAGAGCTTAGGACACATGGCTCTTCTGAGAGGGATGATGGGAAAATCCAGGCTCGGGGACGGGTGATGTTTGAACATGATGAACATAATTTATGTCACTGAACCATACGTGTGGGGATTGTAGCAATGACAAGTGTTGAGTTACTTAAGTATTTGCCACAAGAAAAGAATTAGCTTATTTTCAATAACCTCATATGCATACGAAAGCTGGACAGTGAATAAGGAAAACCATAGAAGAATTGATGCTTTTGAGTTACAGTGTTGGAGGAGAATATTGAAAGTGCCATGGACTGCCAGAAGAACCAACAGATCTGTGTTGGAAGAAGTGCGCCAGAGTGCTCCTTGGAGGCCAGGATGGCCAAACTTCGTCTCTCATACTTCAGACATATTGTCAGGAGGGACCAGTTGCTACAGAAGGATCTCATGTTTGATAAGGTGGAGGGTCAGAGAAAAAGAGGAAGACCTCCAATGAGCTGGATTGGCAAAGTGGCAGCATCAACGGACTAAGTGTGGCAACAGTAGGAGGTTGGCCCAGGTTCAGGCAGTGTTTCGTTTTGCTGTGCATAGGGTCGCTATGAGTTGGTACCAACTCAATGGCACCTAACAACAAACAACAAGTTCATTCTTTAAAAAAAAAAACACGACGAGAAAAATGAAAATGGCATTGTGTCTTACATTGTATTGTTGGGCAGTGCTGGTCTCAGTTCTTAGCTGCTCCATTCTTCTGCTTCTCATGTAATCCTCTTTATCATTCATGGTGTGGATAATGCACACACACGGCTGTCCATTCTGTGGGCTAATCAGAGTACTCTGTGAAGAACGCCCTATGTCCAGTGCACCTTATGTCAGCACATTATTGCTCTGACAGATGTCCATGCCTGCTTCCCACCAGAGGGGCTTACTGACTAGCCCCTACAGCAGATAGAACCTTGGGGTACACACACAGCTGGACAGGAGACTGGAGGTCAGAAGACCTGAGCTTGAGCTGCATCCCCAGCAGTGAAGAGATGGGGACTCAAGCTAGTTTTTTCTCTTTGCCACGACTTAGTTTCCTCACCTATCAAATGCAGGCAGTAGAACTCAATGGGTTATTGGTGTGACCAGCTTGGGAGGCAGGAAGATGTACAGGGCTCAGGGCCTGGTAGTTCCCTATGTTATCCCCCCTGGAAGCTTTCCTGAGGACCGTGTTTAGCGGATGTAATAGTTCTGTGTGGGTCTGACATGGTTTAAAGATCATCTACCTTGGATTCCAGGAATATATATTATGAAGAGAGGTTTATATGTTCATTCATTCATTTACTGAGCACCTACTATATTCCAAGTGCTGTTTAGGTACTTGGAACACCACAGTGAACAAAACAGGAAAAACGCCCTATTCTTGTGGAGTGTCCAACTGACAATAACCGATAACCCTATTAAGTAGATGATGCTGTATGTTTGTAGAGTCCTGGAGTGGCACTGTAGGATAAGCACTGTACCACAAGGTTGGCGGTTCAAACCCACCTGCTGCTCCTCAGAAACTTTATATAAGGTCACTATGAGTCAGAACTGACTCAACGACACTTAACAAGAATAACATTAAGAATGTAATATGCTTGTAGGTAAAAAAAAAAATCAGCTTAAAAAAAGAAATTAGTGCAGAGAGATGACAATGGAGGCTCAGGGAGCAGGCTGCAGTATTGGGGTGTCTCCAGGGGCGCAGGGCCTGCTGTGTGGAGACATAAAGCAACAAGTGTGGCTCCCAGGCCCTTCTGCTTGAGTCCTATTCCCTCGGCCCCATTCCTGATGAATCCAACTCAACATTTCACAAATCCCAGGGCCAGTGGATTGGGTTTTGGGTTTGGGTTTTGATGTTGGTGATGATTTATAGTGGAGGCACCTTGTATGTGTGGGTTGGGTTCTAAAGTCAGAATCTAAGATTCCCATCACTGGTGGACTGGTGGGAGAAGTGTCATCTTCCTTGCAGAAGACCCAGACAGATGCCCCTTAGGTGCAGCCTGCCACTACCAGTCTGTCAGTGGAGACTTGCATGTTTCAATGACATTGAACAAGTTTCAGCAGAGCTTCCAGATGAAGATGGACTAGGAAGAAGGACAGGTAATCTACTTCTGAAAATCAGTCCCATTCACAGTCCATCTTGGGGATGGTCAGAACTGGACAGCGTTTCATTCCATTGTGCATGGGTTGGTCACCAGAAGTCAGGGTCAGCTCAAAGGCAGCTGGCAAGGAGGTCACCATTATTGTTCAAATTATCCACGAAAACCCCGTAAACCTTCCATGAAGTGCTGTGTAGCTGGTTTGTGTACAACAATATGTATTTACACTCAGGAACACAGAATATGCAGCAAAATATAATTTACATAATTTTCTATGTATTATTACTTTTGAATAACCATTTGAGGTACACTGCTGATATTCTGACCCTTTACTTCTCACAGTTCCTAAGAACAAGGCCATTCTTTTACATAACCATGTTGTTGTTGTCATTGTGGGCCACCGGTTCTGACTCACAGCGACTCTGCATAGGGTTTCTGAGAGCAGCTAGTAGGTTTGAACTGCCTACCTTGTGGTTTACCAGTTCAGTGCTTATCCTAGAGTGCCACACCACATATTCATGGAATTCAGGAAAGGGAGACATGGTATGGCACTGTAGGATAAGCACTGGACTGCTAAGTGCAAGGTTGGTGGTTCAAGCCCACTAGCTGCTCTTCAGAAACTCTATATGAGGTCACTATGAATCAGACTGAGTCAATGGCACTTTAACAACAACAACATTGTTATAATACTATTATGCCGACTCAAAGGCACTTTAACAACAATACTATTCAAATATTGCAATAACTGTATCAATACATCTCATTGAGGATCTTCCTCTTTTCCCAGGACCCTCTACTTTATCAAGCATAATATCCTTCTTCGGCTACTGGTCCTTTTAATGATGTGTCGAAAGTACAAAAGACAAAATCTCACCATCCTGACTTCTAGAGAGCAGGTCTCTTAGTCTCCTCTATCTGGAACAATTCCTCAGCCTTCCTTTACCTTTCTTGATGTTGGCAATTTTGAAGATTACAGACCAGCTGTTTTGTAGACTCTCCCACAATCTGGCATTGTCTGATTAATTCTTCATGATGAGAGCCAGGCTTAAAACATTTTACAATGAAAACAGATGCTCAGACAAAAAACTTGTATACAAATATTGCTTGCAGCATTTTTCACAAGAACCAGAAAACAGAAATAACCCAAAGATTCATCAGCTGGTGAATGCATAAACAAAATGTGGCATGTCAGTATCATTCAGCTCTTAAAAGGAATGGAGTTTGGATACCTTCTACAACATGAATGAGCCTTAAAAATAAGTCAAACCCCAAAAGATACATATTGTATGATCCCACGTAGACGAGATAGCCATTGCAGGCAGATCCACAGAGAGAGAAAGATTACGGAGGAATAGGGCCTGACTTCTTAATGGGTATGGGGTCTACTTTTGGGATGATGTAAATCTTCTGGACTGGATACTGGTGACAGTTATATAGGACTGAGAATGTCAGAAATGTCACCAACAGCCACTACTGTCTTACGTGTATTTTACCACACACAAAAATATGTAACAATACCTAAAATGGGGGAGAGGGGATATAAAGGCACAAAGTGACTGGCTTACAAGTTTTCATGAGGGAGTTTAGATTCAGAATGTGCGGGGGAAGATAAAGTCCCCACTGAATAGTTCTCATCTTGTCTAGACAGGTCTGGTGAAAGGAGATGGGGATAAGATTCTTATGATTCAATAGTGAGTAATTGTTATCATGACTAATTGCGACTGTCACAACTGTAAAGGTAGAAGTTTTATAACAAAAAGTAGGGAGTAGTTAATCTCACATCCAGGAACAGAGGATCCTAGGACCATCAAGGGAGAAGAGTATGAGCGGAACGTGGGACTCTATCCAGAGAAGCAGCGACACCAGAGATGGAGGCAGAGATGGGGACATGTAGAGAGGGAGCAGCTGAGGACTCTAGATTCATGGAAAGAGAGGGACTGTAAGCTGGTGGCCAGGAGGCAGGCTTGCAGAATGTGCTCTTTGGCTGTTTAAGTGATTATATATTCCTGAGTGTTTTTGTGTACATCCCACCTGCAAAAGAAACCCAAAAAAACAAGAGAGAATAAAAGCAAATACTGTTGGATGATGCATGGAGGAGATTGTTATCATTGCAATGAAATGATGAGTGTAAAACCGACGTTCTCCCATGTAAACTATCACTCAGTTCATAACAAAAACAACAAAAAACGTGACAAACACCCAACATAAATGATGCCATATGCCTCCCAGAACATCCCATAGGGAGGCTATGGTGTTGGGTGGGCCTGTCTTGGTGAAGATAACTTTGACCCCTGATGGAGATGGTGTGTACTTGGCTTCTCCACAGTAGTGGCATCAAGGTCTCCCTTTGTAACCAATAAGGAACCCGAGCTGCGCAGCTTTGAGTCTTTCTTTATAAACAGCATGTTCTTAGTGTTGTCAGTTCTGACTCACGGAGACTCTGTGTGCCTCAGAACGGAGCACTGTGCGGTCCTGCGCGGTCCTCACCACTGTGGCCGCCATTGTGTCTGTCCACCTTGTTGAGTATATTCCAGCAAGATGGATTAACAGACTCCCCAATAATTGTTCACCCAGAGACTTTTAACATTCATTGTGATTCTTTGTCCAAGCCATTATGAGGACAGTTGCAAATGATTTTTAATGACATAAAAAACAGATGAATACGACCAAAGAATTGAATTTGCTTCCAAGAAAAGCATGAGCTATGTTTCTACTCCACTGTGTTTAGGACTTTTAATAGGCCGAGCAGGTATGGAGGAGCTCTGGTAACGTCATGGTTACGAATCGGGCTGCTAATCTCAGGGTCAGCAGTTCGAAACTACCAGAGGGAGAAAGATGAG
>NW_006408543.1:13386401-13387360 GCF_000296735.1 Chrysochloris asiatica
TCGGAACCAACTCCATGGCACATTACAACAACACACATGGTATGAGATAGGATGCTGTGGGTAACAAGACAAACAAGATGTATGTGGTTGGTCCCTGACATCAGAATAGTTCATGATCCAATGGGGTAGACTAAGCAGGCACCTTACGGAGGAGTGGTACACACACACCTGGGAGAGCAGGATCCAGGTGAGGCAGATTTAGGGGAGAATCAGCAGCCTTGAGGTGCACTGTTGGAGCTCAGGAGGTGCCCCATCCCCAGGTCTGGGGTACAGAAGGGTTCCACAGCCCTCTCCACTGGTGTAGTGACACCTCAAGACGGAGGCTGAAGGGAAGGGACCAGTGTGGGAAGATCCCAGCCCCACCACTTACTGCAGCACGAGCCACAAGAAGTCCTTCCCCAGCCTCAGTTTCTTCACTTGTATCAGGAGGGGTGTGACCCTGGAGATCTCCTTCTAGGACCATTTGCTGCCTACAGGACCCTTCATGAGGACCTCCCTCACCTGAGTTTCACTCTGCTTGGTACAGCCAGCACATTCACCTACCCCAAATGCTCAGGCCTGCCTCTGTGGACGGCATGAGTGTGTCCGCCAGGCCCGGCCTTCTTCCCTCCACAGACCTGGGTATTGCACTGGTCGATTCTTGCCTTTCGTGCACAAGACGTGTGTGTGCTTTCTGGCTGGTGTATGTCACAAGCAGCCACCACCTACCTGTCTTGTCAGTGGTGGTTTGTGTGTTGTTGAACAAACTTCAGTGGAGTTTCCAGGATGAGAGGACTACAAGAAAGGCTTGGTGATCTACTTCTGAAAATCAGCCAATGGAAATCCTGACTCACAATGCTGTTGAGCATGGGGCCTCCATGAGTCAAGGGTCAACTCAAGAGCAGCGAACAACAAAGTTTATTTCACCCTGAAAGTTGAGAAAACCGAGCCACAGGGAGACTCAAATAACGTGTCTAATG
>NW_006408543.1:13392525-13396030 GCF_000296735.1 Chrysochloris asiatica
TCTTGGGAACACTATACAGGGTCACAAAGAGTTTTGTTCTGTTGTATGTGGGGCTGACTCGAGGGCAGCTCATAAGAGCTACAGCCTCCTAGAAAATACCCAGTGTGTATGCCTGAGTCACCACAGCACGCCTTCCTCCAGACAGCTTCCTTTACCAGAGACACCAGGGGGTCTCAAGCTTTCACAAGCTCTCACCCATTAATTCCTGCAAGATCCAAACTGGGAACAATAGCATTCAAGTGACCAACGAGAGCCACCCTGACACTACACCGGCTGGAATGCTGCTGGCAGAAGACAGCAAATGGCTCCATCACCCATGTTTTATTTAGATAATTTGCTTCCACAGCAGAGCCAACAATTCAGCAACTTCAATGAGACAATTATCTGGAAGCATAGAGAGGTTTCTTTCCTTCTCTTAGTGTTTGTCAGAAGAACTGGTGTGTGAGTCAGAAACCTATTCTCTTAAGAAAGGCAAGCCCTGCCAACTCCTCTCCAAACCCCAGGAGTCCCCAAGTTGGATACTATGTTGCGGGAAACAAAGCAAGGGCTACTGCAAAGTTCTGCTGGTGAGCATTTGACTAGAGAAAGCCTGTGCCGATGTCAACACTTTCATGAGTTGTCACACCCTTGGCGTGTGTGCAAGGCTGTGTTCTGTTCCATGAAATTACGTGTTTTTGTGCTTCCTGTTTAGAGGAGAGACGAGCCTGCAGGCACAACTCGCAGTACTGTGATCACTTTTTCAGAACTTTTCTCCAAAACAAAACTTGATTGGTCTTATCGTGACTAGTTGTGCATGTTCAATTCCTCCTTTACTTGTATTTTCCAAAGTCAGCCCCAGGGAGGATAGAGTCGTGTCTGCCGAGTTCACTGCTATACCCAGTTCTGGGCACACAGAGAAGGTTCGAATAATGTCTGCTGGTTACCTAACGGAATCAAGACCTGTACCTTCACCACTTATCCACTGCTGGTGTGGGAATGATTTCTCTGCCTTATCATCGCTGCACTTCTTTGGATGCTCTTGGGTTTCTTGTAATCATTACTGTCTTAAGTGAAGGGTGGAAGTCTGGGTGTGGTGCTGTGGGTTAATGTGCCAAACTGAAAAGCCATTTTAACTGCAAGGTTGGCAGTTCAAGCTCACCAGCGGCTCCTCGGAAACCCTATACAGGGTTGCTATGGGTCGGAACTGACTCTATGGCACTTAACAACAAGAAGAAATGGTTAAGAAGGGTAGAGGGGACCAACCTAGGAGCACAATTATCTGTGATGGTTCAGGTTTTGAGTCAACTTGACTGGGACAGGAATCTCAGTGCTTTGGCAGTTAAGATATAGTAGCCCCCATGATAAGCTCTGCTATGAGCAGCCAATCAACTGAAAGGAAATCTCCTTGGTGTGTGTGTGTGTGTGTGTGTGTGTGTGTGTGTGTGTGTGTGTGTGTGGTCTACTTCCAATTTATAAGACACTTGCACAAAGCTGGCTTGCTTTTTTCTGGGTCTGGATCTTGCATCTGGCTCCTAATCTTGACCTCCAGTTCTTTGGAGTCCCATCAGTGGCCTGCTGTATTCCCTGCCAATCTTGGAAGTTGTCAGCAGCCTGCTGTCTGACCTGCTGATTCTGCAGTTATGTGAGTCAGAAGCCTTCAGTCTGACATCATCTGACCCATGGACTTGCAGCTTGTCTGCCTCTGCCATTGTGTGAACCATTTCCTTGATTATATATATATACATGGAGTCCTAGTGTGGTGCTGTAGGATAATATACTGGGCCACAAGGTAGGTCTGAACTGCAAGATCGGCAGTTCAAACCCACCACATGCTCTTCAGAAACCATATACAGGTTCACTATGAGTTGGAACCAACTTGATGACACTTAACGACAGCAACATGTATATATATATATATATATACATATGCTGTTGTTATGTACCGTGGAGTCGGTTCTGACTCATAGCCACCCTGTACAGAGTTTCCGAGGCTGTAAATCTTTATAGGAGCAGAAAGCCTCATCTTTCTCCTGCAGAACAGCTGATAGTTTCGAATTGGTGACCTTGCAGTTCACAGCTCGATTCATAACAACTATATATATATAGTTGTTGTTGTTAAGTACCACGGAGTCGGTTCCGACTCATAGTGACCCCGCCCAGGGTTTCTGAGGCTGTAAATCTTTACGGGAGCAGAACACCTCATCTTTCTCCCGCGAAACTGTTGGTAGTTTCAAACTGCTGACCTTGAGGTTGGCAGCCCGATTCATAACCACTACACTACCAGAGATATATACACATAAGCTTCACCGGTTTTACTTCTCTGGAGAACTCAGACTAACACTATCTAAGTCTGAATTCTGACTTTGGTAGTAAATTAATTGGGTGACTGTGAATACTTTTCTCACCCTCTCTCAGCTTTCTCCCACCTAAAATGGAGATGTTATTGTTGTTGCTAAGTGTTGTCGAGTGGGCACTGATTCACAGCAATACTGTATAGGGTTTCTGAGGAGCAGCTGATGGGTTTGAACTGCTGACCTTGTGACTTGCACTCCAGTGCTGATCCTACAGCATCACATAACAATCCTAAATGGGTCCTAGGCTTGTGAGTGTTGGAAGGGGCCAGATTCAATCACTGTCTGCGAAGTCTGTTACCATTTCACTGGACAGTCTGCTTTCTCTCTGCTACTTGTCACTGGGAACCACGATTTCTTTTGTAGGAAAAAGCAAACAGCAATTTAAGTAAGAAAAGGTTAGAATCAGAAGCACTAGCACAAACTCATGATGTATTTTATCCTTAAAGGTATTTGTATTTGTTTACTCTGGATCCACTGAAAAGGTCTAGAAACCAGAGTTGTGGCTAATATAAACGAGCTCCCTAGCACTCAGATTATGGTCTCTAAATACCGTTCCTCACATACAGAAACCAGGGCTTTCTTGGGAAAATTGTGCTTCCAGGTCTCGGGCAGGAAATAGATGATATGATCCTGGAACATCTTCTCATACAAGAAAGCCAGCAGCCATGGCCAATCCTGGGACCAGCCCAATTTGAAAGGATTCCCACTCCACAAAGACGAGGAAAACAAGTGTCGAGTATCTGTAAGAATGTAAACCTGGTGCATTGAAACATGTAAAATGTGCTTAAATCTGTGCCTTCTCCATGATCAACAGGAAACACAAAACTTCTTGGGTCACTTTTGGAGAGTCCAGGGGGCGTACTCATCATTTTGAAACCTCGTAGGAAGGAGAAGAAAAAACATAACTATCATAAGTAATTCTCAAGCTGAGCACTGAGTGGCTACTAATTTGCTACCCCTGCTAGAGATTAAGATCCCGTAAGAACTATATATATATAGATCCCGTAAGAACTTGATTGAACATAGTGATCCTGCTTGGTCACCTTAGAGCAGGTGGTGGTCTGGCAACGTCTTGCATATGGGGTCCCCAGCTGGTCTCCTCCCTCCCTGCCTTCTTCAGATGGTGGCTGCTTATGCTGGACGTGTGACCAGAGACGGGTAAGGATCACGTG
>NW_006408543.1:13396535-13400640 GCF_000296735.1 Chrysochloris asiatica
AAAAAAAAAACTAGGCAACCCCATCAAAAAAACCAAAACAAAACAAAAACATAACTATCAGACATTGTTATGGAACTAAGGTAGTGTAGTGGATTATGAGCTGGGGTACCAACCACAAGGTCAGCAGTTGGGGTCCACCAGTCACTCCATGGTTGAACGATGAGGCTTTTTGCCCGTATAACAATTTACAGCCACAGAAACCCAACACAGGGTTGCTAAGAGTCTGAACTGACTTGGTAGCAGACAAACACCACCACCACCATCATACGTTGTTGAAAGGAATGTAAAATAGTCCACACACTTTGGAACATTTTTTGGCACTTTCTTATAAAGTTAACTATAACTTTACCATATTACTCAATCATGCCACACCTAGATTATCCAAGAGAAACTGCTCAAAAGAAAAGTGTGATAGCTAAGGTTCTCAGTCACTATGACTGTGTTGGGATTCTCAGTGGTTTGACAGTTTAGATGAGATTTAATACAATGTAATCACTTCCATGATGAGATCTACTATGGGCAGTCAAACAAGTGAAAGGAAGTTTCCTCAGGGACACGGCCTGTTTCCAATGTATGTGGATGCTTTGGGAAAGTGGGCTTGCTTTTTGCTGAGTCTAGATATTGCTCATTGTCTGTCTTCTGGTTCTTTGTACTTGAGTCAGCAGCCTGCCAACATTACCTGTCCATTCTGTCATCAACAACCTGCCACCTTACCTGCTGACCTTGGATCGATTCACCTCTGCAGTCAGAAACCTGCTGTCTGACCTACTGGGTTGGGCTCACCTGCAGCTGCAGCCTTCAGCCTGGCATCTGACCCACACACTCTCTTGGAACTTGCCCACCTCTCTCTACAGCTGTGGGAGCCACTTCCTTGACATATATCTCTATGTATGTGTTTATGTGCCTCATTGGTTTCACTTCTCTAGGGAACTCAGCCTAAGGCAAAATGGAAATATTTGTCCACACAAACTCTTCTCTGAGAATGTTTATACAATTATTCATAATAGGCCAAACCAAAAAGTATCTACATTTCTGGCAATTTCTTTATGTTGTAAAGTGCTGTCGAGTCTATTCTGACTCATAGTGACCCTGTATAAGGTTTCTGAGGAGCAACTGGAGAGTTTGAACCACCAACCTTGTGGTTCAAACCAATATGTTGGTCCATTACTTATCTGAGAGAACCACATCAGGACTCCAGCACCTAGTGACTGGAATAAATAACTACACTGTGCTATAACCATATAATATGGAGCCCTGGTGTGGCATTGTGAGCTAATGAGTCAGAATACAAAGTCTTTGAATTGCAAGGTCGGTGGTTCAAGCTCCTTGGAAACCCTATACAGGGTTGCTATGGGTCGGAATTGACTCAACGGCACTTATCAGCATAACCATATGTAACCAGACAATGGAATACTCCTTAACAGTGAAAAGGATAACTTAGTACTATCTAGAAGACCAGGGGTGACTTCCAAAAGCATTATGCTCACACAACAAAAAGCTACATACTATTTAGTCCACTTACATGGTATTCTGCAAAAGAAAAAAAATTCTTCACTATCTTGCATTGTTGTTGCTAAGCACCATTGAGTCAATTCCGACTCACAGTGACCCGACTCACAGCGACCATGTATACGGCTCCTGAGGAGCAGCTGGTGAGTGTGAACCACTGACCTTGTGGTTTGCAGCCCAATGCTGATCCGACATACCTCACCCAGGAGTCGTGTTGGGTAGTACATCAAACCCACAATCAACTTCAGGAAAAAAACCCAGACCATGTGGGTTTATCCTTTTAGGGGCTGATGAAAATGTTTGCAGTTGCTGTTGCTGCTGCTAAGTGGCGTCAAGTTGGGTCCGACCCATAGCAACCCTGTACAGGGTTTCCAAGGAGCGGCTGGTGAGCTGGAATCACCGACCTTGCCGTTCAAACCAGCTTTGCAGTTCAGTGGGTTAACCCACAGTGGTAAAAGCTACACGCCCTGGGGATTGTACTAACAACTGATGGAGCACATACTTTAAAAAGATAAACTTATGGAAGGATTCCTGGTGGTGCCGTGGATAAGTGTTCAGCTGGTAACCAAAGGGTTAGCAGTTCAAAGCTACCAGCTGTTCCTCTGGAAAAAGATGTGGCGATCTGCTTCCGTAAAGATTTGTTCTTGTTAAGGGCCATTGAGTCTGTTCTGACTAATAGCCACCCTGTATAGGGGTTCCGAGGAGCTGCTGGTGAATTTGAGCTACCGACCTTGAGGTTCAAACTGACCTTGCAGACCAGTGCTGATCCCACAGCGCCACACCAGAATTCCATAACTATCGTCAAGATTATAGCTAGGAAACCCCACCCACAGGGAAGTTTTAGTCTGTCTACTAGGGTCGTAGTGAGTTGGAACCCACTCAACAGCACACAGTGACAACAGCAACCTCTGAAGTCAGTTGTGAAGGTTAAAGGAGGAAATGGTCACAGAGCTCTTGGTCACTGCCTGTAACCTGTATAAGTGCACCTTTATTATAAAACTGTTTCTAGCTGCTCCCGTGGTCCCTTGCTGGGAATTCAGGTCAGGTGGGGATGGAGGTATCACAAGAACGGGACCTTCCCTGGAAGAGATGATAAGTTGGTGTTAAATGCCGTTGAGTCGATAGGAACAGGATATAAAATTTTTGTTGGTAAGTGCTGTTAAGTTGATTCTGACTTATAGGTACCCTGTATAAGGTTTCCAAAGAGCAGCTGGTAAGTCTAACTGCCAACTTTGTATTTCAAACCGACCTTGTGGTCCAGCGCATTCTCCCACAGTGCTACAATGGGACTCTGGATATAAAACACAGGTCTATAATTTCATTCTTACACTAAATTTACAGATTCAGGAAAGGTACATTTGACTCATGTCAGCATGTAGGATTCCATAATAGAAGATTAAACAAAATTCACATTTCCCACTAATGAGATTGCTTTATGCACAGCCCTAACTTTAATGATCAGAAACTACACACAAATGCTCACTTTCATCCCACAGAAAGACTTCATTCACTATCCTCATTATATATGGAAGTGGGTGTTGTTCGGCAGCTTACTTTTGATAAAATTATAAAGAATTTGTAAGAGCAAAGAATAGAATGCTATGTGTTAAATTATAATGTGTTAGAGATGAAAGATCTGTCCACAAAGGTAAAATATAATAATTTGTTGTAATATGTTTTCTGGCCATTAACTTTTTGTTTTAAGTTCCTATTGTACAGCTCTCTCTTATTTCTTTTTTAAAATTTTTATTATGAATTGAGGGATAGTTTACATGAGAGAACATCAGTTTTTACACTCATCCTATCATATTTCGTTTCATTGCAATGATTACAATCCCCTCTGTGCATCATCATTCAACAGTATTTGCTTCTATTCCCTCTGTTGCTGCTGTTGTTCTTGGTTTTTTTAGGGGGAGGATGTACACAAAAACTCTCAGGAATATATAATCATTTAAACTACCAAAGGGCACATTCTGCAAGCCTACCTCCTGGCTGCCAGCACACAGCCTTTCTCTTTCCACGAGTCTAGAGTCTTCAACTGCTCTCTCTCTCCATGTCCTCATCTTTACCTCCATCTCTGGTGTCACTGCTTCTCTGGTTAGGATTCCATGTTCCACTCATGCTCTTGCCTCTTGATGGTCCTAGAGTCCTCTGTTCCTGGAATGTAGTTTAACTACTCCCCCCGTTAATGCTACAAAACTTCTACCTTTACAGTTGTGACAGTCACAATTAGTCATGATAACAATTGCTCACCATTGGCTCATAAGAATCTTATCTCCATCTCCTTTCACCAGACCATCTAGACAAGATGAAAACTATTCAGTGGGGGTTCTACCTTCTCCCACATATTCTTAAACTAAACTCCCTCTTGAAACCTTGTAAGCCAGTCACTTCGTGCCTTTATCGTCCCCTCACTTTAAGTAGCCAATGTCTAAGTTGCCCATCCCTATCTACCCTGTATACAGAAGGTATAGCATTGATACTTGATGTGCAGACTCCTTCCCTCTCAGTTGGTATTTTGAGCTACTACATCCATCAGTGCAGGGCAAACTCACCAAATTGTAGCAATTTACACTTACTTCCTTTATCAAAAATT
>NW_006408543.1:13400740-13402582 GCF_000296735.1 Chrysochloris asiatica
TAAATTGTAGCAATTTACACTTACTTCCTTTATCAAAAATTGTTTTTTTTTTTTTTTTTTTAATCTTCCTCTAGTCAAGTTGTGATCATCAAGCCATTGAGCCTAGGTCAAATGGGTACTGTCTGCAAGTTTGGGCGTCTCCCTTCACTTCATATCAGCTAGACGCTTCACTCTTGGCTTTAGCCCTCTATGGCTATGTCCTTGTCTATGGGCTCAGGAATCCCCAGGTCTCACCTTACTTTGGACCAATCAGCCTTCCTCTTCTCTCTCTCATCTCCAGGTCAACGGGAGTCTATGGTCATTAAAGTTTATGATGGATGGAAGGAAGGAAGGAAGGGGAGGTAGAGAGAGAGGGAAGGAAGGAAGGAAGGAAGGAAGGAAGAGACACACAGGTTTAATGAGCAGAAAATACCATGAGACAAATGCCTGGGCTTCCAGAATGCTTCAGAAGGTAGGAGGGGAGTGAGGGCTCATCTCAGTTATCTGAGGATGCTGTGGACCAAGCAGAGGCCAGGTGGCTTCACAACAACAGCCCTATAGAGGGTTGTTATGAGTTGGAACCCACTTGATGGCACCGAACAACAACCACTGTATTTCATCTAACCAAAGATGCAGCGTTAGTTTCTACACAAAGAAAGAAATGCTTCTAACTTAACTAGGACCCAAGTCAAAATCTAACTTCAAAGTCCAGCAAGATGAACCAGTCCCTAGAGAAGGACCTCATGCTTGGTAAGGCAGAGGGTCCTGGTGTGGCACTAAAAGATAAGCACTGGATTGCTAACTGCAAGGTCGGTGGGTCAAACCCACCAGTCACTCCCTATACAGGATTGCTATGAGTGGGAAACGAGTTGATGGCACGTTAAGCAAAAAAAAAAAGAAGGAAATTCTAAATAAGATAGATCAGCACAGCCGCTGCAAAGATGGTAAAGTTTTTGAGGATGGTTTAGGACCAGGCAGTGTTTGTTCTGCTGAGCACAGGGAGCTGATTCCAGTCCAAGGAACTTAACAACAACATCCCACTGAATACCACAGAGTGAACCCTAATATAAACATGGACTTTAGTTAATAATGTATCAGTAATGGTTCTTCAATTACAGTAATTGTTAACAACAACTGAATAAATGTTACTAAACAGTTAAAACTGCTAGGAGGAGAGAAGGTATAAGAACTTGCTGTATTTTTTTTGGAAATTAGTCTGTAAACAGGCAACTGCTCTGAAAAGTAAAGAATTCAGAAGAAACAAGGCATCTCAGAATTGATTAAATACAAGAAGTCTCAGATTTACCCAACCTATGAGGTGTTCCAGTTACGCCAAACCTCACTTACAACCATTTGTTTTTTGTTTTTTGTACATTTTATTGTGAGTCCTGGTATGGTGCTGTAGGCTAAGCACTGGACTGCTCACCACAAGGCTGGAGGTTCAAACCTACCAGTTGCTCCTCAGAAACCCATAATACAAAGGTAATTATGAGTCAGAAATGACTGTATGGCTCTTGATAAGAACAACATTTGTTAGTTATATGTACAATGTTGCAGCTCACAATTTACTGCTGCTCCCAGATAGTCACTTGCAGATGTGCAAATAAAAGGTCTATAAATACACTGATAATAAAAGGCAATACTAATGAACACTTGGAAACGCTGAATGGTTTAAAAATAAGAAAGGTGGGCGACAAGGTTGTAGTCTTTCACCATACATATTCAACCTGTATGCTGAACAACATCCAAGAAGCTGGGTTCTAGGAAGAAAAACGTGGCATCAGGATTGGAGGAAGACTCATTAACAACCTGCAATATACAGGTGATACAACCTTGCTTGCTGAAAGTGAAGAAGACTTAAAA
>NW_006408543.1:13403170-13405096 GCF_000296735.1 Chrysochloris asiatica
AAAAGAACCAATAGATCTGTTTTGGAAGAAGAGCAACCAGAGTGTTCCTTAGAAGCCAAGATGGCGAAACTTCGTCTCTCATACTTTGGGCATATTGTCAGGAGGGACAAGTCGTTGGAGAAGGATGTCAGGTTTGGTAAAATGGAGGGTCAGAGAAAAAGAGGAAGACCCCCGTGAGATGGATTGGCCAAGTGGCAGCATCGATGGACTCAAAGTGTGGCAACAGTAGTGAGGTTGGCCCAGGATAGGACAGTGTTTCGTTCTGCTATGCATAAGGTCGCTATGAGTCGGTAACGACTCGATGGCACCTGACAACAACAATAATGAAAACTTAAGGAAAAACAGGAGGTATTGACTTACGTCAGAAACTAGTGGAGCCCCGCCATAAATCCACCTGTACAATCCATGTCAAGCACTAAACTCCCATCAATTCTCTTAACTCTGTTAGAATCCTGGGAAATATTTAAAGTAAACCCTGTTCCTGATCCAAACTAATATTCATCAGCTTCCCAATCAAGAGCCTTAACTGAAGCACCCTTAATGAGACCTGGCTCTAAACCAAACTCCTGAGTCTACCCGGAGCCCTTAAGCATCCAAATCTTTAACGTCAACACCATCATTGGTTGTAACTCTACTCCAGTTCTGAACCAAAACTAAACCAAACCAGACCAACTCCTTGCTGTCAAGTTGATTCTGGCACATGGTGACCCCATGTGTTACTCCATACGGTTTCTTTATGATCTTAATGGAAGCAGATCGCCAGGTCTTTCTGCTGCACCACAGGGTGGGTTTGAATTGACAACCTTTAAGTTGATGGGTCCCACCTAGGGACTCTGTCTGAGCCTAGCAGGTAAATTTTAATCTCCATTTTAAAGATGAGCACAGTGAGCATTCGTGTGTAGGGTTTAGGGGATTTATCTAAGATCCTGTGGTTTAAAAACAGAACTGGGATCTGAACCCAGAGTAGTCTAACTCCTAGGTCTGCACTTCAGGGAACTTCAGTCAATGAAAGAGAAATCCACATTTGAGGCTAGCAGGCTTTGGCCAGAACCTACTTAAACTCTGGGTAAGGGCTAGCCATCTCTCAAGCTAACACAGATAAAAGTCCAATCCAGACCTGGCCAGCTCAAAAGTCCTTGGTAGAAAATTCTATTATAACATCTCCTCCTTCCCTAGCTGTGCATAAAGAGAGGGCTTTGAGATCAGGCAGATTTGGGTTTTAGAGCTTTTTCTACTACTTCCTTAAAATGCAGCTCATTAATCTCCTGGGGCCTCATTTCCTCCCCTTGGAGATGGGAATAATAATGCAAGTCAGAGCTGAAAACCTCTCTACAGATAACCAAAGCCTCCTATCAAGTCCTCTTATCTTTTCTTTCTTCCTTTGCAGAGGACCAAGGTTAACTTCTTGGATCTAGTAGAATATGTATACAAGGACTTAGGTCTTAGAAGTGTTTATTGTTGTTGTCCTGAATTACCATCTAGATGATTCCAATTTATACCAACACTGTATAGGGTTTCCAAGGAGCAGTGGGTGGGTTTGAACTGCCAACCTTGTGACTTGCAGTCCAGTGCTGATCCTACAGTGCCACACCAGGAGTCCTAGAAGTCTTGAGGGCTAAGTCTGAGTACTCCCTGCAGGACATCATCTGATGTCCAGACTCTGTCGGGGAAAGATGTCTTGCTGCCCTTTTCCAGACTATCATGGCTTTGTTGGATGGACCCCTTGTGTATTGTGCACATGTAACAACACCCCAAGAGCAGTCTCAACAAGCTATCTTATGGTTATGAGCTATGGGCTCAGATACCTAGATAGCTATGCACCCTGATTACATAGCCAAGAATCAGGAGAGGTGGGGTTTGAGTTCAGGTCTGACTGGGTGCAGACCAAATAGCTTATGACATCAAAGTTACTTTTCCGAAGACTGG
>NW_006408543.1:13405760-13455342 GCF_000296735.1 Chrysochloris asiatica
GATGTCAGAAGAGACTCTGAAACTAACACGAATGAAGAAATGAGGAGGTAAAAGAGATAAACATTCATTGATCCAACGATCAATCCTGTCTCCTCTGTATACAGGGTTGATAGGGATGAGCAATTTAGACATTGGCTACCTAAAATGAGGGGGCTATAAAGGCATGATTCCATGGCACATAACCACCACCACCACCACATCCATACGTATAGGTCAAGTTCATCAAATTGTAGCAATTTATACTTGTTTCCTTATCAAAGTTTTTTTTTTTTTTTTAAATCTTCTTCTAGTTGAGTTGTGATCATCAAGCCATGGAGCCTAGGTCAAATGGATACTATCTGCAATTCTGGGCATTCTTGTATGTCTCCCCTCACTTCACTCTCAGCTCTAGCCCTGCATAGCTATGTCCTGTTCATGGGCTCTGGAGTCCCCAGGTCTCACCACATTTCAGACCAATCAGCCCTTCCTCTTCTCTCTTTCATCTCCAGGTCACCGGGAGTCTATGGAACGTGGTTGAACTCAGCCCATTTCTTCACTGCTACCTTTCCCCGTCTTCCACTCACCAGTAGACCAATGTGGTCGCCAGCAAGCTTACACGTCTGCTCAAGTGTTCCTTTTGTTTCAGTCCTGAAGGGGGGTTTGTCTTAAAGGGACTTCATTGCTTGCCTTGCTGACTCTTTGGCGAACAGCTTGCTTGTTCTTGTGGTAGTCAATCAGACTGTCATTTTTGTTTTTGGTTTTCCATGCTGGTCTTTCTTTCAAGAAGTATCTTCTGTTCTTCTAGCTGTTCCAGGTTGGTCTGCTTATTCTTTCAAGAGGGAATGTCCTACCTCAGAAGGTTCTGGAGGGGCTCAGGATTCTATCTAAGTTCCTATACACTACAAAGACTCTGCAAGCAGCCTATTTCACTGGGCAAGTTCTAGAACCCCTATTAGGTATGCCAATCTGTTATAGGTTTAAGACAGGCTTACAAGCTTTCTGTAATCATGTTTTCCAATATTTCTTTCTAGTCCACTCAAATGCCTAATTTACAATAGTAAGCAAGGGAAACCAATATTTATAAGACAGTCAAACATCTTAACATTGTTTCCCCTCTTTTACCCATTCAGACTATGCCTCAATCCCTGTACCACAGAGCCCTGTTGTTCCAAGGTTGAGCATGCATCACTATTTACATCTGTCCCATTGAGCCCAGGCAAACCTGTCTCAGTGTTCACCTATCTACCTTATTCTTTCATCCCCCTCCCCATTCTTGTGTATTGCCCTCCCCAACACCTGAACTATGATGTGTCTGCATCTTGTTCTGTCTCTACTGTCCCCTTACCTGTGCTTTATTGACTATGCAAAGTCTTTCCATTGCGTGGATTTTGACAAGCTATGGACAACATTGCAAAGAACGAGTCTTCCAGAACACATAATTGTGCTCATGAGGAACCTGCACATAGATCAAGAGACAGTTGTTTGAATAGAACAAGGGAACACTGAATGGTTTAAAATTAGGAAAGATGTTTGCTAGCACTGTATTTTTTTCACTATAATTTTCAATCTGTATGCTGAGCAAATAATCCGAGAAACTGGGCTATATGAAGAAGGACGATGTATCAGGATTGGAGGAAGACTCATTAACAGCCTGTAATATGCAGATGATACAACATTGCTTGTTGAATGCTAAGAGGACTTAAAATACTGATGAAGACCAAAGACCACAGCCTTCAGTATGGGGGCACCTCAATGTAAAGAAAACAAAAATTCTCACTACTGGACCAACAAACAACATCAAGGTAAATAGAGAAAAGACTGAAGTTGTCAAAGACTTCATTTTGTTCGGCTCAACCATCAACACTCATGAAAGCAGCAGTCAAGACATCAAACGATATATTGCAATGAGCAAATCTGCTGCACAAGACCTCTTTAAAAGTTCAGGAGCAAAGACATTCCATTTGAGGAGTGAGGTGCACCTGGCGCAAGCCATGGTATTTTCAATAGCCTCGTATGCATGTGAAACTTGGACAATGAATAAGGAAGACAGTAGAAGACTTGGTGCATTTGCGTTATGGTGCTGAAGGAGAATATTAAAAACACCATGTACTGCCAGAAGAACAAACAAATCTGTGTTGGAAGAAGTACAGCCAGAATGCTGCTCAGAAGTTAGGATGGCCAGTCTTCATTTCTCATACTTGGGACATATTACTGCAAAGGACATCATGCTTGGTAAAATGGAGGGAGGGTCAGTGTAAAAAAGAAAAACCCCCCAATGAGAATGGATTGGCCCAGTGGCAGCAGCAATGGGCTCAAGTGTAGCAATGATTGTGAGGTTGGCACAGTACCAGGCAGTGCTTCATTCTGTTGTGCAGAGGGTCACTATGAGTCAGTACCAACTTGAGGCCACCAACAACATGGAACAGTCCTACAGAAAGAGTTCCTGCAGGATAGAGGTACATACGTATTTTCCCTCACAATTCACATTTGGTATGAGCATTTGAGGTATGAGTCTATGTGACTCCCAACAACTCAGACTGTTGTTACGTTTTCATTATAACACTTGGTTGGTGGTGGTTATGTGTTGTGAAGTTGGTTTCGACTCATAGCGACCCTGTACAGGGTTTCCGAGGCTGTAAATCTTTACAGGAGCAGAAAGCCTCATCTTTCTCCCACGGAACAGCTGGTAGTTTTGAACTGCTGACCTTGAGGTTCGCAGCCCGATTCGTAACCACTATACCACCAGAGCTCCTTATTAGGACACTTGGAACTATGATAATAATGACCTGTCCCCAGCAACTAGGATTACCCACTTGATTTCATCCCTCTTGTTGTTAAGTGCCATTGAGTTGGTTCCAACTCATCCTGCACAGTTTCCAGGGAACCCCTGGTGGGTTTGATCCACCAACCTCTTGGTTAGCAGTCAAGTGCTTATCCTAGAGTGCCATATCTGGACATCCTTAGTCATATTTGTTTTTTCCTTTTGGGAACTCTTTAGCGTATAATCTCCATGAGGGGTAGGGATTTTCAAAATGTTTTATTGTGAATTATGTGATAGCTTACATGGGAGAACATTAGTTTTACATTCATTCTATCGTATATCGTTTCATTGCCATGGTTACAATCCCCTCCATGCATCATCAACCAACCAAAGGGTATATCCTACAAGTCTGTCCCCCCTCCCCCAGTTGTCAGCACACAGCCCCTCTCCCTCTCTGGGTCTGAAGTCCCCAGCTGCTCCATCTCTCCACGTCATCGTCTTTGCCTTCATTTCAGGCATCACTGCTTCTCTGGGTAGGGACCCGCTCTCCACTTTTGCTCCCTTGATGGCCCCAGGGATCTCCACTGCAAGACTGCAAAGTTAATCACTCCCCTCCTTGCTACAAAACATCTACCTTTACATTTCCAACCCTTATAATCAGTCCTGATAACAATTATTCACTATTGTATCACAAAAGACCTATCAGCATTTCATTTCATCAGCCCCACCTAGACAGATTGGATACTACTCAGTGGAGATTCTACCTTCCTCCACGCCCTCTGGATCTAGGTTCCCTCTTGAAAGCTTGTAAGCCAGTCACTTCTTGCCTTTGTAGCCCCCACATTTTGGGTAGTCCAGGTCCAAGTTGCCCATCCCTGTCTACTCTGTGTATGGAGGGAGTGGGAATTATCCTCGCTGTAAATATTCGTTCCCTCTTTTAAGCTACTGCATCCATAGGTGTAGGTCAAGTTCATCAAATTGTATCAAATTACTCTTTTTTTCCCCCTCTTCTTTCTTCTTCTAGTTGAGCTCTGATCATCTAATCATTGAAGCCAGGTGAAGTGGATATCATCTGAAAATGTGGGTGTTCTTGTGCATATGCCCTCTCTTCTTATCAGCTGGATGCTTCATTACCCACTCTAGTCCTCTGTGGCTATGTCACTGACTCTGGGCCCAAGAGTCTTGCCACACTGCTGGCTAACCAGGTCTCCACCCGGGTTCACTGGAGTCTATTGAGCGTTGTAGGGCTTAGCTCGCAGCTTCATTGCTGTTTTCCCCTCACTTGCCCTTATTGGTGATGAACGTGGTCACCAATCAGAGTGTGTATTCCCATTGAGTCTTAGTCTCAGAAGGGGGTTTGTTCTGAGGGGACCTGACCACTGGGGCAGGGATATTTTTATGTTTATTATTTATCCCAATACAGAACACAGTATCAGGAGGTAAGCAATTGAAATCTGCTTAATGAATGCACTGCAAATATGGATTTGAAAGATTTCAATTATAAATCCATGCTTTAAAATAGTCATTCCTTTGCTACTAGTTTAACTCCTTGAAATAAACACAAACCATTTTCAGTGCTGTTTCCTACACATCTGCTGAACGCCCAGAATATGCCAGGCACTGTAGGCCTCGAGTTACAAAGATGAATAAGAAGTACAATCACACACACCCCATCTTTATTGCACAGAACATAGAGGTACACAATACAGACTGGGATTTCCATTTCAGAAATGAGAAGTGGCTTATAGCTTAGACCTAGTCGGTTCCTGCTCATAGCGACCCTGTATAGGGTTTCCGACGCTGTAAGTCTTTACAGAAGCAGAAAGTTTCATCTTTCTCCTGTGAAGCAGCTGGTAGATTCGAACTGCTGAACTTGTGGATATCAGTTTAGCTAATACACTCTGTTGCCAGGGTTCCATGTGGGAAATCTGGCAGCTGAAATCCAGTTTTTAGATTTCAAGACTAGACCCTTCCCACTCTGCATTACTCTCTCTTTCTCTTTCACACACACAAACCCAGCTCAGGAACTCCAGGCAGCAGGCCATTAGCAATCTCTTCCAAGGCTGCTGTTTGCCCCTGATGAGGTGTTAGTTGAGGAAATGGGGCTGGGGCTGACGAGCTGGTCAGTAATCCCAAATTATTTGTTTGACCCTAGTGTGATTGTCCTCCCCGCTACCCCCCACCCCCGTCTAAGCAGAGGGAGAAAGGTGTTTTTCTTATGTTGGAGTTTTTTTGTTTTTATGTTTGAATGCATATTTCGATTTCATTTTACAAATAAAGCTTGAATGTGGCACCTTAGAACAAAAGGAAACCATTACTGACAATGCTGAAGTCCTTGCTAATGATCACCCCCAGCCCTTTCTCCACCAAGATGTTAGCCCTACTATTGTGGGTCTATAGGATAAGCACTTGATTGCAAGGTCGGTTTGAACCGCAAGGTCGGCAGTTCAAACTCACCAACCACTCCTTGGAAACCCTATACAGTGTTGCTGAGTCAGGAAAGACTGGATGGCACTTAACAACAACCACAAAGTCCTCAACTTGCCATCGGTACCGACTCCATGGCACCTAACAACAACAACAAAGAAGTGTAATCCTGGGGTGGCGCTGTGGGCTAATGCATCAGACTGTAAAGTCGTTTGAACTGCAAGGTCGGTAGTTCAAGCTCACCAGCGCCTCCTTGGAAAACTTATACAGGGTTGCTATGTCTTGGAACAAGTAAAGAAGTGCATTTATGAGTCAGTTTATTTGGAACATTGTATCTTCCTTGGAGGAAGTTATGAGAAAAACACATGCAGGTGGGGGTTACAGGGAGGGGAGGGAGGAGAGATGGATGCTGAATTACTGAAGCTACTACAAGCATCTGATCAGGATAGAAGATGAGTGAGGTGAGGGGAGAGTGGACACTAAGGTAAGAACACTGCCTTTTAGAACATAATATTGCCAATGTGGAGGAGTCCTATAGGACAAGCAGTGGACTATCCTACATGGTCAGCAGTTCAAACCCACCAGCCGGGCATTGGAAACCCTTTACTGGGTCACTATGAGTTGGAACTGACTCGATGGCACTTAACATGTCTATGTGGAATAGGGGCAGGACAGACAGATCAGGACTTTGTGGATTTTGAAAAGGAAAAAAATACTGAGGAATGAGAAAGGATGAGAAACAAAGAGGGACATTGTTAAAAAAAAATAAATTTATAGAGTGAGAATTAGCTGAAGTTTTTTTTTTTTTAACTTTTTTAAACAAACTTTTTTTTTTTTTTAGGTTTTTGAAAGCATGGGATCAAATGCTGATCGCTTTATTAAGGTGGATCAGCAGATTTGGGAAATAGAGATGTTAACCATGAACTATATGAAAAAGTGAAAGAAAAGAACCACACAGAACATGCTCATTCATTTTCAGACTAGGAATGCTTTCCACGCATGGAGTTATTATAACTGACAAAATGCCAACATCCAACTCTTCATGAGCAGAGCTGTTTTCGTGATTTTTTTTTTTTTTTTACTATTTTTAAATGGAGCCTTGGTGTGACACTGTAGGATAAAAGCACTAGACTGATAGTTGAGAGGTGGTGGTGGTTATGTGCTGTGGAGTCAGTTCCGACTCATAGTGACCCTGTACATGGTACATGAGACCATAAATCTTTACGGGAGCAGAAAGCCTCATCTTTCTCCTGCGGAACTGCTGATAGTTTTGAACTGCTGACCTTGAGGTTCGCAGCCCGTTTCTTAACCACTACACTACCAGAGCTCCTTCGGCAATTCAAACCCACCAGCTGCTCTTGGCAACTCTATTCAGGATTGCTATGGAACTTACTCAATGGCATACAACTACAATGTATGTATATATCAAAATTTAATCTGTAATTTCCAACCCTTAAAGACTAATAGTGGATTTATTAAAATAATAATAAAAGGCAATGATAAGGAAAAGTTAAAGAGGTGGGTAAATGCGCCAGACTGCAAAGCCATTTGAACTGCGAGGTCAGCAGTTTTAAGCTCACCAGCTGCTCCTCGGAAACCCTATACAGGGTCGCTATGGGTCGGAACCGACTCGACAGCACTTAACAACAACCACCACCCTGCTGGAGAGACCCAGGATTCTCAGTCTCTTGATGAATAACTTCTTTAATGTTGGTGTGGGAGAGCTGGGAGCTATGATAAAGATCCCTTCCCTTCACAGCGCTAAGGACTTGTCAAGATCACCTGGCCTTCCCAGAATTCTCACTATCCAGAGAAGGGGGTCGTGCCATCCCCATTTTGTAGAGGGCAAGACTGAGACTTGGAGATGTTCCCTGACTTGCTACAACTCACAGAGTTGGGATCAGTCTAATCACCAAGTCCAGACCTTTAGCTGTCCCCCTACCCACACAGGAAGGTGCACCTGTACCCTGCCCCCACCTTGAGAAATTAGGAGCACTGGAATCCGACCAAGATGGGTGAATTCTGGCATTGCTAGTACTCAAAATCATCTCCCATGAGATACACTAACATTCAAATCAAGTTTCCCATTAGAGGTATGACTTTGGTTGAATCAAGCGATGCTCCATCCTTGACTTGCCCATCAACAGATGAATGGATAAACGAAATGTGGTCTATACACACCACGGAATGCTATTCAGCTGCGAAGAGAAATAAAATGCCGATACACGCCAGAACATGGACGGATGGTGTAAATGCCACATGGAGTGAACTAAGTCAGTCACAAAAGGACAAATCCCACATGGTCTCACGGGTGTGAAATAAGCATATACACAGAAACCAAAGATAATTCACGGGATTGAGATTACAAACAATGTCACAAAACAAAATGTGTATAAATGGAAAAAGAGAGAGAGAGAGAGAGAGCGATTATAAGTGATTACTTGAGGAAGAATGCAAAGTTGGTTTGAACCGCAAGGTCAGTGGTTCAAAGCTACCAGCCACTCTTTGGAAAACCTATACAGGATCTCTCTGAGTCGAAACCAACCTGATGGCACTTAACAACAAGAGGTAGAAGGGAAAGGGAACAGTGGGTAAGTGTTTGCTCAGGGGGTGTTGAGTTTATGTTAATGGTGGTGGGATCGATCATTTTGGAAAAGGATAGTGAGAATGTTTGGACAACTTGAAAAATGTAATCAATATTACAGAACTATACATGTAGAGATAGTTGAGTTGGTGTGTGTTTTGTCATATAGATATATAGTTATATATACATATATGTATTATTATTATTATTTTAAAGATGACAGAGTGTCACCAACAACATACATCACCAGTTTGCACTCTAAAAGTGGACTCTTAGTTGGCACTCTGAGGCTAGGAGACAACAGCCTTGAGGTCAGCTCTGTCTGGGCAGCTCTGCTCCTGGCTACAGGCAAGTCCTGGCTACTTCTGCCCCATAGGCTGCTCTCCTGGGAAGCCGGACTACATCTTCCCCACACACATCCAGCATGCCTTTGATTCCTAATGCGCCCCCATTTCACAGCTGGGAGAAGATCCACTTCCATGGGGACACAGCTGACCCAGGACAGACGCCCACCCAGATGACTATGAGACACTCTATCCAGATGTGTTGATCCTCTGGTTCAATGGTCATCGGCGGCCTGCCTGTATACACAAGTGTGGGTTGAAGAGGTAAAGTGCAGGTGTTACCTGAAAACTAACTCACACCTGTGCACACGCTGGCTACATACGAGCCAGCCAGCTGCTGGGGGATCCACCTGGGCTGACAGATGGACAGTCCTCTCCCTTCCCCCTCTGTTATGATTTCAGGAGCACACCTACTCTGTTTAATTACCACCCTCCTGCTAATGGTCTTGGCAGAACTAGGAGATCTAGAAGCAAGTGAGGAGGGGGGACAAGGATCAAAACATATTCTTTCCTTACACAAAGGATTATTTACAAGTTCATTGTGCCGAGGCCTGTGGTCAGCTGGTGGGAAATCTGAGCTGAATCAAATACAGATTCATCCATCCCACATGATCCTCCCTTGAGCTCCCCAGAGTGGACATCTCTTACTCGAGGCAGGCAGATTTGTTCTGGGCACAGAAAGACCCCAACAGTGACACCAGGGTCTCAGAATGGGAAAGGCCCCGTGCATACTCAGTTCCACATGGGTGGAGGCCACGGGGGTCACTAACAAGAGGCAAGGGGCGCAGACTGCCTCAGAGGAACTGAACCAAATGATTAACATTTTTGTGCAGGGTTTCAACAATAATTATTTTTTTTTAAAATAAACGTTTATAACAACAAAAAACATTTTTGATGAGTCTGGCTTACATGTATCAATATATTACTGTTGTTGTTGTTAAGTGCCCATGAACCGGTTCCTACCCATAGCGACCCCTGTATAGGGAAGTCCTGGTGTGGCACTGTGGCTTAATGTGTCAGACTGAAATGTCAGTTTGAACTGCAAGGTCGATGATTCAAGCTCACCAGCCGCTCCTTGGAAACCCTATACAGGGTTGCTATGGGTCGGAACTGACTTGACGGCACTTAACAACAACCACAATATACCTACTACTCTTTGCTGATTTACATTTTAAGCCTTTCAATGCACTGTCAGAGCTGTCTTGATTACCCAATCACAGCGATGCTTCACATCACATGGCTCCATCTGCACACACTACAAGCACATTCTGTTGGCTTCGTTTTCATTATTGCAATGTTTTGACAGTCATTTATTTTGTTAAATTATCTGGTGTGTTAGCCATAATATTGTGTTAACTATTATCTGTGAAGGAGCTTTGGTAGTGTAGTGGTTACGAGTCGGGCTGCTAACCTCAAGGTCAGCAGTTCGAAACTACCAGCTGCTCCGTGGGAGAAAGATGAGGCTTTCTGCTCCCATAAAGATCTACAGCCTTTGAAATCTTGTACAGGGCCGCTATGGGTCAGAACCAACGCCATGGCACATCATGATGACGACTGATTATCTGTAAACCTAGAGGAAGAGCCCCCAACGAGATGGATTGGCCAAGTGGCATCATCGATAGACTCAAGCGTGGCAACAGTAGTGAGGGTGGCCCAGGATCGGGCAGTGTTTTGTTCTAGTGTGCATAAGGTCGCTATGGAGCGGTACCAACTCAAAGGCACCTAACAACAACAACTACAGCATTGTGGTACAGTAGGGTAAGCACTCGACCTTAGGGTCGGTTTGAACCTTAAGGTCTGCAGTTCAAACTCACCAGTTGCTCCTTGGAAACCCTATACAGGGTCACTATGAAGTAACTCGGCCCTTAACAATAGCAACAACAATCAATAACTATTTTGAGAATCAAGTATTCATTAAAGGAAAAGGAGACAAAAAATCAAACCGATTTCTGCTTTGTTACTAATGATGTTGTAATTCAATGTAGACTTTATCAAGCAACTTCTTGTTAGTGTTCCTATAATCTAAGAAATACTGTTGGTGTTAACTGTCGTCAAGTCAGTTCCAACTCACAGTGACCCTGTATAGGGTTTCTTTTCCAAAAAGCAGATGGTAAGCTTGAACCGCCAACCTTGCGGTTCAAACCGACTGCAGTCCAGTGCATTAACCCACAGTGCCACACCAGGACTCCTAAGAAATATTAGAGTTATGCAATTTACAACTATATTTACCACATATGAGTCCATGGTTGAA
The DNA here is from genome assembly GCF_000296735.1 of Chrysochloris asiatica. Classification (NCBI taxonomy): domain Eukaryota; kingdom Metazoa; phylum Chordata; class Mammalia; order Afrosoricida; family Chrysochloridae; genus Chrysochloris; species Chrysochloris asiatica. The sequence goes on from NW_006408543.1 coordinate 13,416,107, forward strand.
ATTGACAATAAACATTAATTACTAAGGAGTCCTGGCATGTCGCTGTGGGATAACGCGTTAGACTGCAAAGTCGGTTTGAACTGCAAGGTTGGTGGTTCAAGCTCACCAGCTGCTCCTCGGAAACCCTATACAGGGTCGCTATGGGTCAGAATCGACTCAATGGCACTTAACAACAACAAGGATTCAAGAGTCCTTGTGTGGCGCTGCAGGTTTGCACCGGAATGCAAAGTCGGTCTGAACGTAAAGGTCGGTGGTTCAAATTCATCAGATGCTCCTCAGAAACCCTATACAGGGTCGCTGTGAGTCAGAACTGACTCTTAACCAGAAGGACTCAGTATGAGCTGGCACAGCAGTTAGTCCATGGGGAGGGTGTGTGACACTATGCATTATCATGCTGGGGTGAGACAAACACTAGTGACGTCACTGGTGGAGGTGGCAGGGAACGGAGGAGGGAACAGAACTAGCAATTGCACAGAGGCTGGACAGGGCACAGCAGGTTTTTTTTGAAAGGCTTGAGTCCTTAACAGGCAGTGGTGGGAGGGAAGATGGAAGAAGGTATCAGGGAACCAGAGGTCTTGCTTGCCAGCTCGAGGAGCTGGACCCCTCACTTGTACAAGGCATGACGTGGAACTTACAGGGTAGCATGGCTTGCTGAGTTTGCTGCTGTCCAGCCAGCCCACCAGCGTACTTGTTGTGATCCATAAGGTTTTCATGGATCATTGGGAAGTACACCCCAGGCCTTTTTTCCTTATGTATTTTAGTACATCAGCATTATGTTATTGTTGTTAAGTGTTTTCAAGTTGATTCCAACTCATAGCAACACGGTATAGGGTTTCTGAGGAGCGGCTGGTGACTCTGAACTGCCTACCTTGTGGTTCAAACTGATCTTATGGTCAGCCAAGTGCTTACCCTACAGCGCCACATAGCAACACTCCACTAAGAGATGGTAATGATGGTACAGTAGATACATTGGCTAGGAATCAAATCCAGGTTTCTCTCTCATGATAAGTAAGCACTCTACCACCTAGTCACCACTGCTGCATGTGGAATGATGGCAACAGGGTGGTTTCTGAAGCTCAACAACCTAAATTCAAGTCCTGGTCTCAGCTGGAAGGCCTAGGGCAAGTAACAGGGCCCCCAGAGTGTAGTGACCATCCACTGTGACTTGGGACACTCGCCTGCTTCATTTTCTAGAACAACATAACTAGTTGTGTTGTCATTCATAGTTGCTGTTGAGTAGGATCCAACTTATGAAAACAAAAGGCTACGTGCCCAGTCCCGTGTTGTCTTCAGGGGCACGGAACATGTGATTTCAGCCACTGCGTCAATCTCTCTTTCTGAGGGCCTCCCTCACCTGGCCAGAGACTCCACTTTACCAACCGTGACATCCTTTTCCAACAATTGATCTTTCCTGATGGCATGTGTACAGTGAGTGAGTTGAAGTCTCACTATTTTCACTTTGAAAGAACATTCTGGTTGTATTTCTCTGAATACAGATTTGTTCCTTCTTTGGGCGATCCACAGTGCGTTTCATATCCCACGATTTGAATACATTTGTTGTTTTAGCTTCCTTTTTCAGATGAGGTGATTAAAACAACCATGGCTTAGTCCTCAAAGTGACACCTTTGCTCTTGAAGACTTTAAAAGGGTCTTTGACAGCAGATTTTTCAGATGAGATGATTAAAAAGACCATGGCTTGGGTCAGGGACACCTTAGTCCTCAAAGTGACACCTTTGTTCTTGAAGACTTTAAAGGAGTCTTTGACAGCAGATTTGCTCTATGCACTATGTTGTTTGATTTCTTGACAAGCAACAGCTTCTGTGGGTGCTGACTGCTCACCCAAGTAGAATGAACCCATTGACAACTTCACTGACAATGGAAATGACAGTTTGCACTACTTTAGACACAACCATGACTAGTCTTCAAGACTAACGCCTCCTGCTCTGTGTCCTGCTATGCAGATGTGTACCCCCATTTAGAACAAGAAAAGCCAACTTGTTACTAAGGTAACAAGTTAAAGCCCTGATCAGACCCAGCAGCCATTCCAGGAGTGAGAATTCACAGAGATTCCAGTTTTGTTAGCGAGAAATACTCAATAAAGAACTCCCCTGAAATATGGGGTGGTATGCATCCACCATACATATTCAATATTCATCTTTCATCGCAAGTACCAAAATAACTCTGCCAAGCAGAGGGCTTTGAAAAAAGACACAGTCAGCCCCTGCTCCACTTTATGGAAGGGCCTGAACAGTGAACAAGTTATTTTAAAAATTATTTCAAGTCAAACATTCACTTGATCACTGGGGTCTAGTTTAACTTGGAAAGCTACTTTCCTAGGGTTTTGGAGGGGTGGGGGGAGGCTATGGCTTAAATCAGAATGTGGATACATTATCAAAAACTTATGTTGTCTTTCTCAGAGTCAACTGGAGAAACTTACAACTCCATATAATCCCAGAATTCTAGAATTTCGGGGAAAGTATTGTCATTAGTTGGGAATGAGTAAGTTTTGAAGTCATATTTCACTTGTAAATGTACAGATCTACCAGGCAGAGCTGAAAATAACTTTATCTACAAACCTTATGTGAGAGAAAGAAAACATTGTTTAGGGATCTGTTAAAACACACACACACACACACACACAATTGCAAGGTATCATGGACACAAGAGGAGTTCTTTTTAGTTCAACTGTCCTATGTTGGTCTCATATGCAAAATTCCCCAAGCTATCATTACGATGAATAGAATACTTTTCTCCATAATACATAAATTACAAATAACCCAACAGCATGGGAGATGGGCTCTTGTGATTTTAAACCTAAGACCTTCTGGTTTGCAGAAAGAATTTTACTGCTAAGTGAAACCAAACCCACAGTGTGGATCAAACATGGTTTAGTTGTACTCCCTAGCTGCCTATAGATACCCTCAAACAAACAAACCAAACACAAACCCCAGAAAGAAGGGGAATGAGGGAGATGGTGCTGAGATGGATGGGCCCAGAAATGATCTAACTGTATAAAGCTAAGTTATAAGCGTAAAGGTAAGGGGATGTGTGGGGATGTGCTGGGTATAGTATATAATTCTTGATCCCTGGCTATGAAAAAAATAATGAAAGCCCAAACACAAATCAAACAAATTGAGACTTGGAGTTGTTTCTGAGAATTCTCCTGTTTCCCATCAGGAACAAGCAGGGAGAGGCTGGTCTGCATTATCCAGACAGGCCAGACGCTGGGAAGCCCAGTCTATGGGGCTACAATTGAGTTAGAACATCAGTTAGTCTACTAGGATACTGGGACTGAGCAGGTGAAATGACCTGTAACTTCTGAAAGTTACTTTTTGTTTGTGTGTTTTTGTTTTCTCCTACTTTGTCTGACTTCTGATTCAGAAGTCTTGGTTTTGCGAATAAGCAGAGGGGCAGGTGGGAATGCTGAGCAGCCCCTTCAAAAGCAGACAAGAATTCATGAATCCAAAAAAGGTCTCTGTCTAGGAGTTTAGAAAGCTGTTGAAAACATGACCGCGAAGTTGGAGCAAGTGGAAGTCTCCTTTAGTGACTGCTTTCAGAGACAAGATCCACGTAGTCATGTGCTTGCTACAGTGTCCTCATTCTGAGGCTTTCAAACCTGAATGGTACCCAATATAAACTTCACATGAACTTAAGACATTGTACTAGCAAGGGGCCATCAGATCCAGTGTAAAGAGATTCAAAAACTAACAAAATGTCACACGTCACAGATATCTTCCACTAAAACTAACTAACCTTTGCAGACTCAAAGGTTTAAAATGGTGTAATACGGTCACCCGGGCATGACCAGCCTTTTTTTGTGTGTCTATAATTTTTACTTTGGTATTCTTCCCTTGGAAAAAATAGTAACAAAAACAAAAAACCCCAAACCCAAGAATTTAACACCTTTAAATATTCTTTTACATATTTAAAAACGTTTTTCTTTAATCCAAAATATGTATCTTGCCTAGCTAATTTTGATCACAAACACTTTTCTTTTTTTTTTGCAGGCAACAGGTCATTATATTTTTAATTACATTTCTTAGGCGTCTGCACAAACACTTTTTAAAGTAAGTTTCTCAAATTAAGCAGCTGAAACTTGGAACTTGTTAATTAAAAGAGCAATTGTTTTTACAAAAGCCTTAATTTAAGACTGCAGTTTAGGAAATATGAATAAAGATGACTTATCCATTTCAAAATGTGCTGAAAGTTTAGCCAGGAATGTAGAATGCTTAGGAATAAACAAAACAGGAGCCCTATGCTTTCTTTATAGTATGCAATGAGTCCGTTCGTCCTTTACCATGGGTTGAGCACACCATCCATATAGGATGTGTTGGAATGCATGGAAGACAACCCAAACACCTCCTCTCTCTTCTTTCTCAATCTATTTTCTTAATTAGATGTTCTGCTAGGGCAGTCCTTATAAAGATCTTAATTTGTTGGGGTGGTTCCAGGGAATACTTACAGTGTTCCTATTGCCTTTTGAGCAATTTCTCTCCCCCAATTTTCCCAAAACTTCACAAGAAGGGGGTAACGTCTTTCTCGGTTAGTCTGTATATAACTAAATGGCACCTACGTAATTACAGGCTGACCCCAGAGAGTAGATGGGGAGGCACGGGTCCGCCCGCCCCAGAGCACAGGAAGTCAATTTGTGGCAACGTCTGGCACCCGGGCCACCTTGCGAAGCGGATCTGTCTTCCCCAGGGTGACCGGCCATCCAATCCACATTCGAACACTTACTTCTGTGAGACGCGGACATTAACAACAAATGGGTTTATGCAGATTGATGTATGTTCCAGAAACTAGAAATCCCATGCCATAACTTAGCCCTTAGCTGACTTTGCAGCTCAAAGTAGTAACCTCCCATGGCGAGACCCCCTGGTGCCCTGCTCAAATACGCCACTTGTATCCAGAAATCCCAAGTCCCCACTATCCTCCTCCGAGGCTTTCCCCCGCCCCCCTGCATTTTAATGGGTTCAGTGACACGGAGCCATTTCTCTGGTAACATCGTTAGGTGATACCTAGTTTTTAACACCTATTTGTGTGCTGGGCTGATTTGTTCAGCCCTAAGACAAGCATTTAATGACATGCCAGTCACTCCCCAGTCTTGCTTAAGTGTCCCCTCCAACGAGCGGGCCTAAAGAAAAATGACAGAAAATGTTCTTTAATAACTATGGTTTATCCATTTCCTTCAGAGACTAAGTGGTACGTTCTCGCCTCATTTGTTGCTTTTAATCCCAAATGGACATTGCTTTTGAAATGTCCTCTTTCTTTCTTTCTTTTTTTTTTTTTTCCTCCCTGAAGCTGCCACTTGAAAGTTGAAACTAGCAAGAATGTAATGGTAGGTACCAGCTTTCTGAATTACAGGGTGACGGCCTGAGCTGATCCTAAAAAGCAAGTGTCTTTTTATACCGCATAAAAGACTGAAGTGTTTACATATCAAAAGGCTATAGGCCAATTTCTGTCAAAATTACACATGAAGTTAAGCAGTACAAGCAATTTATTTAAACACTAGTCATTGTAGAAAAATTCAAAACCATATGCTCTTTTAGCAGTTTTTCACAAATGCATTTGACCCATGACTTGGCTAGACATACAAGCTTCATAATTTACTCTAAATTTCAAATCCCCTTGACGTTTAAATAAAAGATCTTCATTAATGAGGTTTACATGAATGAAAACTTTAGAAGCTGATACCGGTTAGCGAGAGTGCTTCGGGAACCGTCTGTGCCCTCATTTTCAAATGACTGATTTTGCTAATCATTTCAAGAGAAAGTTCCTCTGAGAACGTCATTTGAATTCTGTAATTTGCAAAAGCAACAGTGCAGTCACTTTGAAACAAACTTTGGTGCATACTCTGGCCGAAGGCAGATTTCCGCACTCCTGGAAGGCCCGAGCTTTCTTAAAAAAATAATAATAATAAATAATAATATTTTATGTTTTATTCTGAGGCCTTGGGAATGCGTGATACTTCCATACTCCTTCTGCCCACACTGTTGTGTTGAACTTTGCTAACACCTTGATTATTTCGTCTTCGGAGCTTTTATTTGTAATGTTGCGAAATTTAAAGGGACAAACTGTCAGAAAGCATCCCTACATCCTGCGAGAGGTAGAAGACGCAGCTCTTTCACGCACTGGCACACTAATGGAGTTTGCTCCGTCCCACACCACCGACCCAGCCTCGCAGGAAAAAATCTCCTGCGGCTGCCTGAGAGGTCCCCCAAGGAACCGCAGGGACATGAAATGGGTTTTAATTTGGAGATACTGTATATATATTTTTTAATCCAAATTCAAACAATAAAACTGATTCGCTCCTCTAAGATGGTGCTAGGGTTTCGGCGCTGCATACTAGCTTACTGAGGGGTCAGCGCATTGTCCCTACCCTCCGTGACCCCGCGGCTCATGAGCCCTGCGACCTGGACTCCGTTCTTTTGAAATAAACATTTCAGCTTGTTGCACATGGCACGACAAAAATCCTACTTAATCGCGAACGATCACGAACTCTGCTAGTTGACGGGGCACGAGCAGAGTGAATTAATAAAAGAAAGTTTCCGAAACGAACTGTAAAAAGTTGAATCTGCATATCATTTTTATTTTTTAAGAGAGAAAGGCGAATAGTGGGACGGCAGTTTTCTACACGCTGAAAATACCCAGACCTACTTCCAAACTTGGGCACTTGGTTTTAAATCAGAGAAGCAATTTAATCTATGCTCTCCGAATCAGTCGCGTGATGACCGCGGCGCAAAAGCGCTTTGATGAATGCCGGAAGGCAAATAGACTTGATGCGCGTGGAATCCACTGATCTAGTCTTTAATATCCTAAAAATGAGGGCTATTACCGAGACGACGGGTTCCGCCACAAACACATTTTCATAGACTTCGGCGTAGTGATTGCTTTGTGGGAAATCGTGTTTGGGTGATAATAGGGAAAATCAACGGCGTGTTTACTGCATTTCCGACCTAAGCGCTGGAGGACAGGCTCTTGAAGCGCTCCGGCCTCCCATGCTGAGCAGTGCGTGCGGGGCCGGCAAACAATCGCTTAGCAACACGAGGCAGGCAATTTGCGTGCGTCGTATTTGTTATTCCAATTGCGCCGGGTGACTAGAAGCTGCTGATTATTTGTTGAGCGCTGGGCAGACACTTGTAGGTTTCGGGCTGCGGAGGAGGCGTCGGCCTGCCTGCCCGGGGGCCTGCCTCCCAGCAGGCAATGTGGGGCAACAGCAGATAGAGGGGTAACCTGGAGGAGGAGGCTCCTCCAAAGGGGGGCAGCCCCGGAGAGCTGTTAGAATGACTAGAGTACAGTTACACCTCCCGAGAAAGGTCCCTCTGCAGAAGGGCTGAATTGGCGACCACTTGTCCTTATTTGGACCCAGTTGATGCAGGCACCCCATGCCTCGGTTGCAGGGAGGAGGTGGGGATAGTACATTCCTTTGTCCCAATGAAAAGAACTAGAAAATGTCCCGCGTCCACCCCCAACTTCCTTGGAGACAGTTACCCTGTCTTATTAAATGGTAGGGTTGAGAGACACAATGAGCGTTGGTTCGTTCAATCAGCTAAAAATAACTGCGAGTCCCAGAGCGAGGGAATGCTTTGCAAGGTAGAGATTCTGTCTAGAACTCTTTACTTCAGACTCCCTGTGAAAGTGCTCTTTTATCTAGAGGTCGGATGGCATGGTGGAAGGGATGCAGAAAAGCTAAGGGAACTGCTTGGCAGTTGGCTAACCCTGATTATTCAAAAGGAACAAAGTGCCAAGCAAAAGGAGGTGTGGGGTGTATGAGGGGGAGGGTGCTCTAATACTACTAGAAACTTAGAGGAAGTTTTTCAGGTGAAATACGAAAGTTTGAGCGCCGTCCTGGTCTGACCACGTAGGCTGAAAAGCTTGGGGCGCTCAAGCGCAGATTTGAATGCCTCCACTCGCGCGCGCCCCGCCACTAGTGCCCGGCAACCAATGCAGACGCCGCCAAAATGCCAGCTGAGTCGCAGCATCTAGTTGGCTCCCACCAAATGTCCTGTACAGTGACACCTGAAAAAGGTCGGCGGGGACTGTGTGCACCAAGAAAACAAGGATTTTTAAGTCTCTGAGCGCAGAAAAATGCCCCCCCCCCGGTCCACTTCCAATCTCAGACAGACCGCTCTGTAGGGCAGGATCACCGTACCCCCTCCCGGAGTGGTTTTTATGGTAAAAACTCAGTCTACCCCAAACTAGGGCACATCTCCGCCTTGCCTTAATCACGACCCCAACCCCACCTCTTAGTCTGCACACCACTGTTGAAAACTAGGGTTTAAGTTCCGGAGATGGTGGGCTTGAGGGCTCAGGTCCACTCCGAGAGGCCTGCAAGCAGACTCGCCGCCTCCGGGCTTCGCCCCGCCGCGCCCGCGCTTCGCCCGAGGGCTGCGCCCCAACCGAACTAACCCTGTACGCCGCCGGAGGCCCCTCTGATCCTGGAACAGCAATTAAGACTTGCCCTTTCCCCTTTTCCCCCGTGCCAGTGAGGGCAGTCCACTTACTGAGCCCGACTCCGGCGACTTCAGACAGCCGTGCTGGAACCCCTGGTTAATTAGCCAAAGAGAAATCGCGAAAACTGTATGAAGTTAAACGCGGCCTTCCTTCGGGAAACACAACGTGTCTTCCACCCTAGTCCTAGGCACTCTCGCTTGTGTCTGGCACGGCCCCTTCGCCTGGAGCAGCCGGAATGGGCTGCGCAAAGGGCCTGGGAAGGACGACTTTGTGGGCCGCGGCCTTGCGCCCGACCCGCGGGGTCCAGGGGGCTGCTTTCGTTCAGCGCACACCGCCGCCTACCTTCTCGCAGGGCACTCGGCCTCTGGCTGCGCCTCCCGTGACTCCGGCGGCCGGGCCGTGCTGCGCTGAAGTTCCCGCGAATCACGGCGGCCGCCTGCGGTGAGCAGAGCCGGGCTTGATGCAGGCCATCGGGGCCCAGGGAAGGGCCCAAACGAGGTCTGCCCTACCCAGAAACGGGCAGTTCGCAAGGGAAAAGTGCAATTCAGTTGTTGAGGAAGGGGATAGGGAAGCCTCAAAGGCCACGTCTGGATGGGATGTGGGAGCAGTGAAAAGGAGAAGATACCCTTACTTCAAAAATTAAAACAAAGGAAATCAAACCAGGAAACCTACCGACACCTAGGCTGGGATCAACTGGAAGTAAGGCTTCTGGGGGCTACTATTGGTGCGAAATTTAACTAGTGGAATTTGGTCTCCGATGTGTAGGGCCTAGGGTTCCGCACTGGTGTTCAGTGGAAACTAAAACTTTGGGGTTTTTGAGAAATAAGATGCACCTCTTCTTCCAATGTTTTTGCCTTTAAAATTTTTGACCTTATCAAATACCAAAGTTTTCAGAGGGGGGGCAGGTTAACTACTTTGGTTAGGAGAGATGCTGCAGATTAAAAAAAAAAAAAAAATGGAGGGAGGAGGGTCGAGGAGGGGCGTAGTTGCCAATCCTGTTGAAGAAGGAATTCCTCACAGATTCTAAAGCAAGTTTCTCTAAAAAAAAAAAGGGGGGGGGGAGTAGCCCCAAAGTCAAACGGGCCACAAAGATTGTGAGCTACGGGCAGAGGAAATCGCACCCAATAATAGGACCCAATCTGAGAAAAAAGGGTGGGGGCTGAGAGAGCGGGCGGAGGGGAGTTGTTAACTGCGACCGCACAATGGAATTAATGAGATTAACCAGGGCAATTAGGCCGCCGGCCCAGCACTGCCGGCCAGCGGAGCGGCCCCCGGTCTGAAAAAGATTAGGTTAATTTCATTAATTCTCAATCCACAATCTCTCTTCGGGCTGCAGAACCCCCTCCTCTTTGGCACCTCGTCCCCTCCTCCCTTCTTAATCCCCCCCCCCAAAGGAAAAGAAAGGGCCAAATCGGGTTCTGTTTGTCATCTGCCTATTACCAGGAACTAAATCCAGGATGACGTCGACTCGGTATAAAACCAACAAGAGGTTGAGCCGATTGAGCGCCGTCCTCCCGCGGGTTGAGCTGGGCGCGCGGCGGCGCGGGGCGGGCGAAGGAGGCGCGCGGACGCAGGGGGCGGGGAGGGGCGCGGATTGCGCCCTAGCCGGCCGCGTCTCTTTCGCTTTGGTCGGCAGCGGGAGGAACGGGACCCCCCCACTTGGAGGCTCTTTCTTCGGCTTGTCCCCGCCACCCCTGGTCCCAGCGCGGGGCTCGGGGATGCCCGCCAGCATGTTCAGCATCGACAACATCCTGGCCGCCCGACCGCGCTGCAAGGACTCAGTGCTGCCGGTGGCGCCCAGCGCCACGGCGCCCGTCGTCTTCCCGGCCCTGCATGGGGACTCACTCTACGGCGGCGGCGGCGGCTCTACGGACTATGGCGCCTTCTACCCGCGCCCCGTGGCCCCGGGCGGCACGGGCCTCTCAGCCGCGGTCGGCGGCTCCCGCTTGGGTTACAATAACTACTTCTATGGGCAGCTGCACGTGCAGGCGGCACCCGTGGGTCCGGCCTGCTGTGGGGCCGTGCCGCCACTGGGAGCCCAGCAGTGTTCCTGTGTTCCGACGCCCCCAGGTAGGGTCTGGTTCGCGTCTGGTGGCGCTGCCCGCCGCGAACCTCGGCCCCTGGGTGTGGGGGCGGCGGCGCTGACTTATTTGTATTGTGCACAAATTTTTGTTACTTTGCAAATCTGTAGCATCCCCTTATATATTTTTTGCCGTGAACGGGAGTTTGCACGCTTCTTGTTGCAAAGTTTAAGAGAGAGTTGGAGAAATGCAACTCTGCCCTTTTATGGAGGGAGACTAGAGTTTTAAAATTTATAGAACCGGCTTTGGGGATTTGCGAGTGGACACTTCCCCAATTCTCTTGCATTCCCAATTCCCAGTACTCCCTTGAGGATGATTTTTAAGTCGGAACGGGTCTAGGGCAGGCGGCAGGGCCGAGGGAGGCCAGGGCTGGACGCGTCTCCAGACGGGACTGATCGTGCGCCCCACTCTGTCGTCGCAGGCTACGAGGGTCCCGGTTCTGTGCTGGTGTCCCCTGTGCCGCACCAGATGTTGCCATACATGAACGTGGGCACGCTGTCGCGCACGGAGCTGCAGCTCCTAAACCAGCTGCATTGCCGGCGGAAGCGGCGGCACCGCACCATCTTCACTGACGAGCAGCTCGAAGCGCTGGAGAACCTCTTCCAGGAAACCAAGTACCCGGACGTGGGCACGCGCGAGCAGCTGGCCCGGAAAGTGCACCTCCGAGAGGAGAAGGTGGAGGTAAGCGCGCTTCCCGCGAAACGGGGCGTGAGCCAGGTCTGCCCAGCAGTCTTTGGGTCTCCCTGCGTTTATAAAACCTCCCCGGTGGCGGCTGGAACGCGCTGGTAGGCCCAGGAAGTTGGGGGGAAATGCGGAAGCGGGAACGAGTGTCGCCCCTCAAGTCCTTGGAGGACTCTCGGGGAGGGGGTTCCCGGTAGTGAGTCCTCGTCGGGCCGCCTTGCAGTCCCGACGAATTCCCCGGATAGCCAGGGTCAGGGCGACGCGCGAATTTTATCTTAGTTGTTGTTGTGTTCTCCGTTGCGCAACAGGTCTGGTTTAAGAACCGCCGTGCCAAATGGAGGCGGCAAAAACGGTCATCGTCCTCGGAGTCAGAAAACGCAGAGAAATGGAACAAGACCGCCAAGGCGTCGCCGGCGAAGAGGGAAGAGGAAGGTAAAAGCGATTTGGACTCGGACAGCTGACGGCCGCGGGCCGGCCACGGTACTGGGCTAACTCGAAGGACTTGCATAGACGGACGATGCTATTTTCTTGCACACGCGCTGCCTTGAGGGGAGGGAGGTTGAGAGAAAGAAATGAGTTGTAAATAGTGTACAGACGCCTGGGCCCCAGGCGGCGCAGGGGGTCGTAACCCCGCAGGCCAAGGCCGGCCATTCCCTTGCTCCCCACCGTAGTATTTATAGTTAAGTTAACGGTGACAATACAATAAAATGATGGCGATGTAGACGGGCCATATTCTGTATTTCGTACGTCCTTCCTATCATCACATCCCCACATCAGACTAAGGCGCAGGAAAAAAAAAAAAAAAAGATGCGTAGGCTGCTGTTTTGGAAAGAAAATGGAGCCACTTCAACCTGTCCAAAAAAGAAGGGAAAACAACCGAGTACAAATCAAACACAGGATGGGGAGGCCTAGTGGCCTTGTTTAAAAGTCTAGTCGTCGTCGTGGGGTGGAGAGTGGCGGAACAAGGACTCTTCTCTATGGGAGCCAGAACTGGGGTTGCCCCTGTCCCCCAACCAGTTTCATGCTGCTCCTCAGGCCCTGCTCCATTGAAACCCCAGACCTAAGGCAGCAGGGTCTGCAGGGGAGAAATGAGGTGGGCTATTGCCCACAGTGTCTATACTCGCTCCTAGGCCAAACCCCTCCAGGATTAGCGTTTCCGGCCCAGCTGCCCCTCCGGGCAGATAGGTCTCTTGTCCCTTCCGCCGGGTTTTGGGGAGCTGCTGACTTCCGCCCTTGGGGATCCCGACGCTGGGCCCACCCTGTTTCTCCCCGGGTGTCCAGGGCCCGTCTACCCCTTCTTCTGGGCCAGTCTCAGCTTTCGAGGACCCCTGGTTTCTGCATTGTAGGGGTGCCAGTCTGCAGCTTGGTCAAGACTGGAGAAAGCTCCAGCTGCCAAGATACGCGGCTTTGTCAGGGATGAAGACAAAAGGGTGCCCTCCACAAAGTCCCCCAGGCAGTCAAGGGGTAAGGGTGGGGTCAGGGGCCAGCATGAACGACTTTTACTGCTTTAAACATCCTTTGATTTTTGCATTCAGTCCATTTAACAGATAAGGTAAATCCCTGAGAGCCCTGAAGCTTGGCCGAGGTACCAGCAGTCCCCAATGTCGTTCTTCCTTAGCAATCCTGGAACCCAACTCACCAATGTCATAGCTGTTTACATGGACAGTGTTTTAACTGCTCCTTAGAAGTTTTTAAGGTAAAAGTGCCCTTCTCCCCAGTAAGGAAAGGATCCTTAGGAAAGGTGGAGTGGTCCCCATGCCTGTCTCTGAAAAGGAGGATCCTCTCTGGATAATGAAGGAAGAGGCAGCTGTTTGGATGCCCCCACTGCATAGCAGAATAAGCCTGTGGGTCCCATCAGGGTCTCCATCATATTGCCCAAATTATTTAAGGCTTCTAATCCTCATCTTTTAGAACTGCAAAATAGGAAATATGGTTGTTAGGGACCTTAAAGGGACTAATTTACATAGAATGGTTCCTGGCGTAAGGGAATCCTTCCTGGACTTACAGTTTTTTAAAACATTAGTTACTGCAACAGTGGGCTTCAAACATAACATGCTTGTGAAGATGACAGTGTTCTTGTTAAGAACATAGGAACTCATTTGGCAGCACCTAACAATTACCACGACATATATTTTGCCAGCCCCAAGATTTATGTGCGTTATCTTATTCTCTTGCCGTTTTCCAGATGAGGAAATGAAGGCTCAGATATTTTTACAATATGTATCTCATAAGAAATAAAGTGGGTATAACTTTGCCCAGGTGAATCTTAATGGACTCTAAAGTATGAGAGAAACTTTCAAAGAAGTTAATTTCACATGAAACTATTTGAAGGGTAGTGAATGCATGCACACTCGCGCACACACATGCGTCATTCCTTAATTGATGTAGCTGGCTGGTCTCCTGTCCTCTTGGAGTGGAGTGGGTGAACTGGCCGTGATGAGTCCCTACTTTCTACCCCTCCTCCTGTGCCCTGATTTTCCAGAACATTCTAACAGGACAAAAGCGAGGAGCGTCGTGAGGATGACCTCTCTGGGACTCTCTAAATTGCTATGTGGAGCACTGAGTAGCTATGAGTCGAAAGTGAGTCAACAGCACAATGAACAACAGCAGCATCCATTGCTGTAGAATAAGCATTGGACTGCTAACCATAAACTTGGCAGTTCAAAAACATCAGCCGCTCTGCAAGAGAAAGATGAGGCTTTCTGCTTCCGTAAAGATTTAGTCTCAGAAACTGCATCAGATCAGACTTAACAGCACTCACCAACATCAGTTGCAAAGCACACTGGTGACACTGTAGAATAAGCAGGCTGGCAGTTCAAATCCATCCAGCTGCTCCTTGGGAGAAAGATTAGGCTTTCTGCTCCAGTAAAAATTTACAGCCTTGGAAACCCTATACAGGGTCACTGAGCGGGAACCAATTTAACGCCACCTAACGGCAACAATCTGTTACTTAAGGAGCCCTGGTTGTGCAGTAGGTTAAGTGTTGGGTTGCTAATCCCAAGGTCGGCAATTCAAATCCACTAATCACTCGGCAGGAGAAAGATGAGGCTGGCTGTTCCCATAAAGGGTTACAGTTCTCAGGAACTGTGAAGCAGTTCTGTGGCCTACAGAGACACCAAGAGCAAGAATGAATTTGACGGCAGTAGCCATCTGTGTCTTTCACTTGCCTCAGACTAGCTGTCAAAGTGCGTTTTTAGAGGTTCTGCCTTCTCTGTAGAGGTTCCTGGTAGATGGGGTGCTGAGGGGAGAGGTAGGTTCTCAGACCCTTAACTATGAATACTTAGTGCAAAGCCATTGGAATGACGTATGCTGGACAGCTGTGCCCAGCTGGAGTCAGGGTACCTACTGCTTTGTCCACCTGTCCACCCTGGAAAATGGACCAGCCTCATCATAAGCACCTTGAGTGAGGGGGAAACCAGATGGCCTGTCTAATGACAACTGGGTCCAATCAGCTGTGGGCCTTACACCTTGATCTTAATCTGGCTGGACCAGGGAGCCCATCCTTTGCATATCGGATATTGGAAAGTAGTGTGTACCACGTGTTCAAATATGGTGGGCAAAGTGGTGTCTAAATACATCCCACCCTTGAAGGTGTTCTCCCCATTCTACAGTTGGGCATACTGAGAAAAACTGATCTGCCAGGGATCTGGGCTCTTGGGCTCTCCATCAATCAAACTGTCTCTGCATCCAGTTTTTCCATTTGCTGGTACTACAGAACTCTGCCTAAAAGTTCACCAACTGGGCAGGATTAAAGGAGTCAACACAATTGCAGGGTTGGGTCAGTGGGAGCTGGGTGGGGGAGGCCAGGGGTCGGGGGTACAGCAGTGAAGTTGCCACAAAGTGCCAGGCTGACTCTGGCTGAAGAACAGTTATGGTAATCCAATTCCAATGTTAGTCTAGCACTTTCAGGAGGTGGGGGTGCTGCCCTTTGGGGGAACTGGAGGCTCAGAGAGAAGACAGGATTTTCCCAGAACACATAGTAAGTGATGGAACAGGCCCTGATCCACTCAGACCTGAGTGGTCTCTTCCACAACCTTTTTGGGGTGGTGGTGAGCTTTGGGGTATTGACTTCCAGGTGTTCAGGCTACCAGGTCTGAAAAGGACTCCGGCTGAAAGGATGATTAAAGTGGAGAGTGTGTGCTTATGTGTAAAGAAATGCAGATTCCTAGGTTCTGCAAGCCATGGCATTTTCAATAACCTCATCTGCATGCAAAAGCTGGACAGTGAATAAGGAAGACTGTAGAAGAATTGATGCTTTTGAGTTATGGTGTTGGAGGAGAATATTGAAAGTGTCATGGGCTGCCAAAAGAACCAACAGATCTATGTTGGAAGAAGTGCAGCCAGAGTGCTCCTTGGAGGCCAGGATGGCCAAACTTCATCTCTCATACTTCAGACACATTGTCAGGAGGGACCATTCACTGAAGAAGGATATCATCTTTGGTAAGGTGGTCAGATAAAAAGAGGAAGACCTCCTGAGAGATGGATTGGCAAAGTAGCAGCATCAGTGGGCTCAAGCGTGGCAACAATTGTGAGGTTGGCCCAGGACCGGGCAGTGTTACGTTCTGTTGTGCATAGGGTCGCCATTGGGCATAGAGTCAGTACCGATTTGATGGCACGTAACAACACCAAGGTTCTGCATCTGCTCCATGGCAGGTACATCCTGGCTTTTAGTAGTTATCTTTGCTTGGGGAGAAGAATATTGAAAATGGCAGCCACCAAGAGTCTATTGCAATTCTTTGTTGAATCAAGTTTCGTTTTACTTTCAAAATGCATGCTTTACTTTGCTGCGGGATATGTCTTTTTAATGTATCAATGTGAGATTGAAGTTGGGGGCTTCCTCTTTCTAGTCTCTGCTGTGGACAGAGGCTAGTTTAGGGACAAAGAGTCAGAGTGGACAGAGAACTCTTTTTCTGACTGGTTGATTGTTGTTGTTGTTGTTATGTGCCATCGAGTCGGTTCCGACCCATAGTGACCCTGTATAGGGTTTCCGAGGGTGTAAATCTCTACTGGTATGAGGTTTTAAATGACTCAGTAATAACCCTCAAGTCGATTCTGATAGGACAAAGTAGAACTGCTCCAGTGGGTGTCTGAGATGGTAAATCTTTACAGATGCAGACAGCCTCATTGTTCTTCTTTGGAGCGACTGGTGGGTTTGAACCACCGACCTTGGGTTTAGCAGCCCGATGCTTAACCTACAGTGCCACCTCCCACTACCCTTTGCTCTCATCACTACCTTCATTCTTCCTTAAGTGTCCTGAAGGCGCAGACCCACACCGTGATGAAAACAGAACTCCAACCCAGCATATATACAGGATGATCCTGACCTGGGAACAGCTAGCTGGTGGCTGGCTGTTAAACCCTCCAGGTCCAGGCTTCCGTCTTGATGGGGCCTCCAATTTGCCCAGGGGTCTGGGTGAGGTAATTTAAGCTCCCTGTCTATCAAGTTCCGTCCTCACCTGTAAAAGAACTAGAGTAGAGGATTAAAGATACTATAAGAAAGCGCCCAGCTGAGTGTCTGACACATTTATTACTGTGCTTTGAAAAACAGCCGGGGATAATGCCCTTCGTAAAGCAGATGGGAATTAGGAATTAAGGAATGCACCTTGTTTTTAATTGTTGTTGGTTTAGGAGCTTATGGTTGGCCACTGACACAAATGCTAATGAAATTAAAGGTGATTACCCTTGCGTTTCAACAAGGAATCATCTGATAAGGCATAATAGATTGCATTCTCTAGGGAGGTTTAGAACAAGCAGATTGAAGAGTGGAGAAGGAGAAAATTGGGAATGAATTTGAATCGCATTTCCTAGTTCTCTGAAATGACCTTGGGCTTTTCAAAAGTCAAAATGAAAACAACACTTTGCCGCCAGTACAGAGACTCTGGAAGGTTCCAGAAGAAATGAATCCAGCAGGGTCCTTTGGCTCGTGGGGTCTCCCACTTGTGGGATAGAAGGGGAACCCCCAAGACATATCCCGAGAGTCATTTGGATGGTCAGGGATTGGTTTGAAATTTGGCAACAACGCAGAGTCTGGGTGATCCGTGGAGCAGGCGGACGGAAAGATGACATGTTGCGAGTTACTGAAGTGGGTCTGTAATTTTTGGATTCCAGCAGCACTTCCTTGTTCTCATGTATCCAGTACCGGGAAGGGAAGCCTCTGTAAAGAGAGATCTGAAGAATTTTTCTCCCCACCTCCTCCTCCTTAGACGTTCTTTCCACTCACTCCTGTTTTCCTAATTTTGAGGTCCTCGGGAGTCTGTGGACTAAATCAAGAGCCTGCGTTTAACAGAATGAACTGCATTTTGTGGCGTGCACACCCCCTTACCCTGAACTGATTTCCAGAACTCTCATTAGTGAGTTAATTTTAGCCGGGGTAGAGAGTTCCAAAGTGCCCATCTGCATCCTCGCTGATTAACTGGTTGTGTGTGTATGTGAGGCCTGGAGAAACTTTAACCCTGATGCATTATGCTGACCTGGTACCAGGCCACTATGGCTCCTGGGGACACTGTCTTGTTGAGCCTGCAAGTCAGACTGAGCTCCTCCAAAAAGAACACTTCTGACTGCCCCTAGCTCCGGACTCACAGACGCTAACACACAGCCACTTGTTTAAAATGTGAGGAGGGCGGAGTGTCAAAATGGGAATTTATCTGAGAAAAGACCCATGTTGTTTAGCAACTTGAGATATCTGATAGTAGTGGTAGATGTTCTGTCCCAGACAGGCCGCACATAACCCTGGGGCAGTGGTCCTGCATGGCCACTCAACTGTACAGCAAAGACACAATGGCAAAAAGACTTCTCCACCCACCACCCAGGGGTGAGTTTGTGGATTGAGGAGGCTGCATCGTGGTTCCAGGTGGGGACTCCTTGCAGGGCCAGCCCAGGTTGGGTGGATGGGGGCAGGGCACCTAGTGGGCCTGGATCCCCCTCCCTCTGGGCAGTGCTTTGGTAAGCCCTGGGATCACCATACCTGCTTTAATCACATCCAAAACAAATTCTTACCATCACCAGGCATGACCCAGTGAAGCTTCCAGATGGAGATTAACTAATCCTCCTTTGGAAATCCTCAGTGCTAATTTTGGGGACCAGAGAAATACAGCTGCCCTTCTCTGGAACACAGACCCCATGCAACTGAAAGTCCCTCTCTTCGAGGAAGACAGCCACGCTGTGAAGCCAGCATTCCAGCTGGATGTTTCATCTGAAGATGCTCCCTCCTATGAGGGCCAGATGGCAGGGACACCCAGGAGGTGCATGCTCAACGTTGTTTTGTATTTGAGGAGTAAACATTTAAACTCAAAACTGATCAAACCACCTTCTACTTCAGAGGGCAGGCAAGGAGAGTTGTGGGTGTCTTGAAGTTTTCATCCCGTCCTAAATGTAACCCCAGAAGGCATGCTGGTGGCCAGTCTCGGAGCCTTCAAAGAGTCAGGGGACAGGAATGTGGTGGCCTTTTCTTTGTTTTATTCTGGTGTGGTTGGATTTTGTTTCATGTTTGCTTTTGCCTCCAAAATACTCCTTCCCTGAATGGACTAAATTCAGAGCTGAGTCCCTTTATTACAGACTTCATGAGAACCTCTTGGTTTTATTTTGGTTTTTGCACGTGTGCAAAACCGTGGGTACGAATGTGAGGCGGTGGAAACATAGCCCTTTCCTTTACTGCAACTCAAGCTCTGAACATATTGCAGATCTTTGTGGTATATTTTTGTCTGTATGTTCCTGGGTTATGTTTTAAAAAGAAGGGAGCGTATTTTCTGCAGTGCTGTTAAGAGTGATGTTAAAAAAAAAAAAAAAAAAATGCTGTTAAGAGTGATGTTAAAAAAAAAAAAAAAGTATCTTACATTTCTTTGGAGATTTGCAGTTTCCTGGGCAGACCCTGGACTTGTCCCTGTGCAACCCTGGGAGGGAGGGTGTGTAGGGTCATTGTCACCTTGCTACATCATGGAATCCACTAGGGTGCCTTTCCACCAAGTATCTGGTACTATTCTGCATGCTTTATACTCTCTATGTATCTTACTGAATCCTATTCAGGCCCATGCGTGAGTCCTTGGATAATGCAAATGGTCAGGACTACTAACTTGGTTGAATGATTAGAGGTTCAAATTTTCTCAGAGGTACCTTGGAAGAAAGGTCTGGCAATCTACTTCTGAAAAATCAGCCATTGACATTTCTGTGGAGTGTAGTTCTGTTCTAACACATGGGTTCATCCCGAATTGGAGTAAACTCAACAGGAACTGATTGTGTGTTTATGTGTGTTTTAATACCCTTGCAAGATTGATGCTGTTGTTGGCATTTTGCAGTGGGTGAAATGACTTGTCCAACCAAGTAATGTTGATTCTTGGGCCCTAATTACAATGCTGCTAGATCACTTCCTTAATAAGCACCGATTTGATTTAGAGGTCGGGACGCCAATCCCTGCTTGATCACCAGCAAGCAATGTGAACTTTGAGCTTAGCTCCACATTTCCAAAATGGGAGGATCAGAGCCGACTGATAGTTAAAGCGGGTGGTTAGATGATAAGTTATAACTTCCTGCATCCCAGGAAAATTTACAAATGCAAATGATTAATCATGGAAGCTATTTCCACACATTAAAAATAGCCATCGGTGTTTGTGCAGCGTGGGAATAAACAATAATACACAATGTTGTTGTTGTAGTTACGTGACTCCGAGTTGGTTCCAACTCATAGCGACCCTGTATAGGGTTTCTGATACAGTTCTGCTCAGTCCAAACTGACCATGTGGTTGCATGTTTATCCTACAGGGCCACACCAGGACTCCATAATACACAATACACAATAATAAACAATAGCACACAATGCACAAAAATAAATAATATACATAACAATACAATAATAAACAGTTATACACACATCAGTAAACTATGATACAACGCAATGATTGATAATGCTGTTGTTAGTACCATTGAGTTGATTCTGACCCATAGCAACCCTGTATAGGGCTTCTGCAAAGCGGTTGGTGAGTGAGCTTGAACCGCTGACCTTGAGGTTCAAACTGACTTCGAAGTCCAGCGCATAAACCTATACATCACTACACGAGGACTCCATAATAGATAATACACAATAAGAAATAACACACACAACACAATAATAAGTAATAAACACTTTTAAAGTAGTGTTAGACACATATTCAAAACAAAGTATTAAAGATTTTCAGCAACATAGTAAAAGGGCACCTAGTCTGTGGCAAGGAACTCTGTAGTCTAGTTGGTTACATGTTGGACTGCTAACTGCAAAGTCAGTAGTTCAAGTCTACCAGTGGCACCGCAGAGAAAGCTAAGGCTTTCTGCTCCTAAAAAGATTCACAGTCTTGGAAACCCTATACAGGATCACTATGAATCGGAACAGACTCGATGGCACATAGTCACTGCCCCCACCACCGGCCTGTACTGGGTGTGGGGGACATAGTCCCTGGCCTTGTGAGCTTTTCAGTTCTGTTGGGGGAAGGACACTGCAGTGACAGGTGGTCAGTGCTATGAAACTACCTGGGGAGGAGAGAGAGGGTGAGGAGAGGCTGGGTCTGGGCTGGGGTACTTCATAGTTCGTCAGAGACTTGGATCATGAAGGATTCAGTGAGCTCTGAAGTCAACCTCCAAAGATCGTGTTGGCAAACTACAGGCCGAGGGCCAATCCAGCCCACTGTCTTAGGTTTGTAAATAAAGTTTTATTGGAAAACAGGTGCTCATTTATTTACATGTTGTTCACGATTGATTGCTTTCCTGACGTAAGGACCAAGTGGAGTTGTGATAGAACCCTGTTAGCCCACAAAACCGAAAACATTTATCCTCTGGTCCTTCACAGAAGTTTGCTGACTTCCTGTCTTACGTTGTGGAGGAGCTCTGGTCATGCTACAAGATAAGCACTGGACTGCTAACCACAAGCTCAGTGGTTCAAACCCACCAGCCACTCGGAGAAAAATGAGGCTGTCTGCTCTTAGAAAGATTCACAGCCTCAGAAACTCTATGAGTTGGAACCAACATGGGAAGAAAAAGTAACACACTATGAGTCGGAACCAACTTGATGGTATTGGGTTTGCTTTTTCTGAGAGTGTAAACCAGAAATGGACTCCGTTGTTGATAAAGTAATGGGGTCGGATTGAATGGTTAGTCTAATGCCTCATTTCCTGTATATCTTCTCAGCACAGTGCTAGGCTCCCGGGCAACAGGAGGTGGGTAGGGTGGAAGACAGGGTATGGAAGAAAGCCTTTTGGTGCCTAGTTAACCAAGAATGTGACCATTTTGGCCACATAGTCTTCATGTACAAGAAATAATTTCAGAACAACCTAAGACTCAAATTCTAAATTATGTAGCATCGACTGGGAGTCCTGGTGTGGTGCTGTGGGTTAATGCACTGGACTGAAAAATCAGTTTCAACTGCAAGCAGTTTGAGCTCACCAGTTGCTCCTTGGAAATTCTATTCAGGGTTTCCTGGAGCAAGTGGGAGTTGCAGTGGGATTTGAACTTGACCTGGCAGAACGGAGACCTGGAGACAGGAAGGTATGGTGGGGCCCAGGACACCATGGGACGAGACAGTAGAGGAGGCTCCCTGAGATGTCCCTGAGAATCACTCTCTGTCTCTCTCTCTCTCTCTTCTGCCACCTGCTGTGCACCAGGCCCTTGCCACAGATGTGAAAATTAAGAGGCTCCAAGGCTTTTGTTCCAGGTACTGAAGTGGAGGGCTGCGGTTGTGCAGGGGAGGGGGGTCCAGAAAGCTCTGGCGGTGGATTGTTGGAACTGGGGCCGGGGGCAGGGAGTCTCTTACGAAGAGGGCAGCAGCATCAGCAAAGGCTCCAAGGTGGGAAAACACTTGTAAAGGTAGAAGGGCCAGGTACCCTACTTGGCCTGGTGGGTGTCTCCTCCAGCACAGCGAGGAGCTCCCTTATGTGTTTTCATACCAACTCTTTGTTTTGAAAAATACTCAAATTTTCAGAAAGAATGGTGAAGTGAACTCATCCCCTTGTTAAAATTGTGCTATATTTCTCTCTTTCCCCCACCGTCTCATCCCACCCCTTGTGTCTCTAACCTCCCTCTCCTCCCCTACTCTCTTTCCCCCTTTTCCTCTTTCTCTTCACACACTCTCACATTCACACACTCGTTTTTTGGCTGAACCATTAATCAGTTGTGGTTGTCACGATGCTGACCCTAGAATGTCTCCTAGGAATGAGGACATTCTCCTGCCGGAGCCCAGTACCATGAACCCATCTAAGAGAAGTCCTATCGATTCTAGCGAAACACGTATCAGCCCACATTCAAAGTCCCTCAGTTTCTCCCCCAAGTGTCTTTTGTAGTCTCTTTCCCCAGCATGGGGCTCATCACTGTTTCCGTGGGTCACTTGACCGCTGTGCTTGGGTTTGGTTGATTGGTCCATTGATTCAGTTTACACGGATTCCCTGCGATACTGCAGTCTTACAGGCATGGGCCTCAGAAGGGAGACTTTGCTGCAAATACAAGCGGAGCCTGGTTGTGCCGGCAGGTGTGTCCAACGCAGCTGATCTATGTCTGTGTGTGTGTGTGCCATCTTTCTTTGTAGCTGTGAGACACATGTGTAGACTCAGAGCAGGTGCTATTGCTAAAGCTGGTGGCCTGGGTTCAGGTCTGGCTCTCCCCATACTGAGGACAATGGAAACAACATGGGAAGATTGTGTTAGGAAATGCCCATGAGACTACATTGCAAACTTCAGAGTGCATCATGGGAAACTGAGTTACTGTTTAAAAACAAATACCAAACCCATTGCCAATTCTCGCTCACGGAGATCCCACATGTGACGGAACTAACCCATAGAGTTTTCTTGACTGTAATTTTGTTTGGAGTCCTGGGTGTGGCGCTGTGGGTTAATGCACTGGACTGCAACGTCTATTTGAACTCTAAGGTGGGCAGTTCAAGCTCACCATCTGCTCTTTGGAAAACCTATACAGGTAGGCTGTGAGTCAGAACCAACTTGACCACCGTTAACAACAACAACAATCTCTATGGAATCCTGGTGTGGCGCTATAGGACAAGCACTGGACCGCAGGGTTGATTTAACTGCAAAGTCGGCCATTCAAACTCACCAGCCACTCCTAGGAAACCCTATGAAGGATCGCTATAGGTGGAAACTGACTTGACAGCACTTAAGGACGACATTCTCTTTGGAACCAGATTGCCAGATCTTTCTTCTGAGGTGCCCTTGGATGGATTCGAGCAAGCCGTTCTTTAGTTAAAAACAAACATGAAATCCACTGCCATGGGTCAATTCTGACTCATATGAACCTTATAAAGAGTGTCTAAGACTATATGGTGCTGTAGGCTAAATGCTGACTGAACTGCTAACTACAAGGTCAAGCCTGAAACCCACCAGCCGATCTTTGGAAACCCTCTACAGGGTTGCTATGAGTTGGAATCGACTCGATGGCACTTAACAAATCTTTACTGGTGCAGACAGCCTCATCTTTCTCCCACAGAGGAGCTGGTGGTTTTGAACCACAGGCCTTAACAGTTAGCGGTTCAATGCCTAACCCACAGTGCCACTAGGGCTCCTTGTTTTCACCACCCAGGGACCTAAGTTGGCCCTCGCTGAGAAGAGTTACAGACCACAGATAACAGAGTGGGGCAGGGGGTCTGAGAAGCCCCTTGGAGAGGGTGGTCAGTTCTTGAGGACTTGGGGTCAGCGTGAGGGTGGGCTGAGGACGGGGGAGGATGACGTGTACATTGGGGACAGAGGACATGGAGAGAGTAGTCCCCAGTCTTCTTCAAGGGATGATCCCAAAGATTCTCATTTTACTTGTGGGAAACTAAGAGTTTGGTGACGCATGGACACGCTCAGAGTTCTCACAGGGCCACCAGGCCAGGTCTCCCTCACAAAACAAGTCAAGATTACTGTGGGGGCCTAAATCGGTACAGACATACAGGGACCCCCACTCCCAGATTTGTAGGTTTTCTGGGGGAGTGAAGGAACACAGCAGGAATCCTAGCCAGACAGACCCAGGAGGACAGCCAAGGAGAAGGTCGGGGTCCCACTTTCATGGCAACCACGTCCTCCATCAGCTTGGTTGGAGAAGAACAGAAGATCTCGAACTCGGAACCTTGAGCAACTAGAGTCTTCTTTTACCTTTCTTTTTGTTGTTGTTGTTGTTAAGTGCCGTCGAGTTGGTTCTGACCCATAGCGACCCTGTACAGGGTTTCTGAGGGTGTAAATCTTTACTGGAGTAGAAAGCCTCATCTTTCTCCCGCAGAGCGGCTGGTAGTTTCGAACCACTGACCTTAAGGTTAGCAGCCCGATTCGTAACTACTACGCTACCAGAGCTCCTTAGAACTTTTTAGATGGTTTTATTTTTATTTAAAAAAATTTTTAAATAAATAAAAAATAGCCAACCCTTAAGCATTGTCTGGAATCAATTCTGACTTAGAGCAATTCTAGGACAGAGTAGAACACATTGCACAGGGTTTCCAAGGCCTTATGTAGTGTGTTTGTGTCAACTTTCATTGTGAATTGGGTTTACAGAGCAGCCTTTACATCCACCAAATCACACACATTTTGTTTCATCTCATTGATTGCAACCTCCTCCCTGTGTTTCCTGTTTCCATTCCTCCTCTCTCACTCTTCTGAATTTTGCATTTGTAAATTCTTTTGGTCTTCAATTGTTGATTATTCTAAAGTTCACATCCCTCCCTAGGGTTACTGTTCCCCTTATAGACCCGCTAAGCCATGGGGGCAATTCAGTTCCAGACTTAAAGGGTGACTATGGGTCATAGTTATAAGGAGCTCTGGTAAGGTAGTGGTTACAAGTCGGGCTGTGAATCTTAAGGTCAGCAGTTCAAAACTACCAGCTGTTCCGTGGGAGAAAGATGAGGCTTTCTGCTCCTGTAAAGATTTACAGCTTCAGAAACCACATACAGACAGGGTTGCTATGAGTCGGAACCAACTCCACGGCACATAACAACAACAATAACAAGAAATGGGTCATAGGTAATGGGGTTCCACCAGCCTCCATCTGACTAGTAAACCAGTTTTTTTTTTTGTTTTTTTTTTATGAATTTGAGTTTTGTTCCACATTTTGTCCCACTCTATCCAGGACCTTCTAATGTGCTCCCTTTCAGAGCAGTTGGTATTGGCAGCTGGGCACTTCTATTCCCAGGGTCCTGGAGACTGAGAAGACTGTCATTTTTACAGAAGCAGACTGCCACGTCTTAATTCCTCGGAGCTACTGGTGGGTTCGAACTGCTGACCTTTTGGTTACCAGTCAGGTGTTTAATCACTGTGCCAGCAGACCTCCTTTAATTAAAAATAAAATCTAATTTGAACTAACTTTTACCTACAGGTAATAGTGTAGGTTCAGGATTCAAAATCTTTTCTTTAAAAAAAACAACAACACAGACTAGCTTTGTCTTTAAAGTCTATTTTATAAAATCTCTTGAAATTAAACATGAACCCTAGTACTTACCTTTTCCAGTAGGGCAGAATTTTAAATAAGGCAAGAATAAGATTTATGAGTTTATAAACCCTCAGAGAATTCTTAGATTGGAGACCCTGGCTGAACAGTTAAGTGCTCCACTATTAGCCAAAAGGTTGCTGGTTCGAACCCACTCAGAAGCACCTCGGAAGAGGTTTTAACATGCAGTGTTTTGTGGCCTTGTGTATCAAAGTGTTTTTTTCCAGATACTGTAGCTCTTGGGCAGGCGGTATAGTTAGTGACCACCCCCATGTGCCCCAAGTCCCTCACTGGGAATTGGCATTTATACAGTACCTTATATTTTACAGAGCCCCCTCTCACAGCCTTCAGCTCTGTCCTCACAGCAACCGTAGAGTATGGGCATGGCTGGGACTGAGCTCCTCATTTTTTAGATTGGGAAATTGCATCAGAGAGGTCAAGTTGCTTTCCTTAGGTCACACAGCCATGCAGGGAGTAGAAGGGAGGGAATCTTCCAACCCTGGAACTTTCCATGACTATTTACATTCATGGAGTATGGCAGTGTGTTAGTTCCAGCATCAGGTGGACAGTCCTTCAAGATGACCACATCAAATGCCACTTCCTCCAGGCAGCGTTCATTGGTTACTCCAGTCTCTCAACAGTCTCAGACATTTGGCCTGGTCTCGGGGAGACTAAGAGTTTGGTAACACACGAACATGCTCAGAGTTCGCACAGGGCCATCCGGCCAGGTCTCCCTCCCCAAACAAGTCAAACTTGGAATATTCTAAGGCCTTAGGAGAGAAATCCTTGCTGTCCACTCTCTCCCACCTCTGCGCAGTCTTCCAGGGCGTTTCCAAATCCTCTCACCTCATAAGGTACAGAGGGATTCATGCCAATAAATGTTCCGGGGAAAGGCACAGCTGGACGGGAAAGGCTGTGTTAACTCACTGGTGTGGGTTTCATTTGAAGCATCTTTCTCCCAGAGAACTGGACATGGGACAAGTACATTTTGAAAATGAAGGCAGGGCTATCTGTAAAAGCTTTTGCAGCCTGGGAGTGATTTTGCAGACTTTTCATTGGATCCTTGACACTTCCCTTTGGAGCAAGTATGGAATGTCCTGGAAGAGATGTGGTAGTGGTGCAAACAATGAAGGACACATTCAACAGCTCACTGAAAGGTTAGCGGTTCAAGACCATCCTGAGGTGCTGAGTAAGAAAGGCCTGGTAATTTGGGGGGAAACAAACAAACAGAAACAGCCACTGAAAACCCTATGGAGCACACTTGTACTCTGATACACATGAGGTCATTATGAATCAGAGTCAACTAAATGATTCATAACATACACACATGGCAGGACAGGGCCCAGCGAAGCTTTGACTGCGAGTGCGGGGCAGGATCGTGTAACGCTGGCAGGGCAGGGCGACCAGTCCACCTGTGAGCCCCCAACGTTGGAAGGCCAGAAAGGGCTAGAAGGAGTGGCTCTCGCAACTCTCTTGTTCTCACTGAGTAGCCAGACCTATGTTCTGTGTCAGATGTTGAAGAACTCTGCTCACCTGCCGTATAACCTGAAACCCCAGGAGACTAGCCAACCCCTGTCTGAGCTCAGCGTTGGGAGGCTGGGGCTGCTTCTCTGAGTGAAGTGATGGCAAGGACTGAACTCCTTCCCACCCAACTCTCAGGCTGGGCATGGGCGGGGTACTGGGGGTCAGCAGTGCTCTCCACCTGTGCTCCTGAGTCCTGGGGCCCTGGGAGCACCCACCAGCTCTCCACACCCCCTTTCTGCTTTCATTTTGGATCATGGCAAAAATTCAGCTCTGAATGAGAACTAAGTGCCAGGTCCCTGGGAGGCACAGACTCTGCACTAGCATGCTAAACTAAAGCTTGGCGGTTCGGACCCAAGCAGCAGAGCTGCAGAAGAAAGGCTTGGCCTATCTTTGCTTCCATAAAGAAACCTGTGGAACAGTTCTTTAACACCTCAGGTTACCTTGAGTCAGAATGGGATAGACAGCAACGGGTTTCCGTAGTTTTTATGGGGAATGAGGTGGAGCAGGGAACTAGGTTATCTGCCAGGTATTAGGGCTCTGCCCTTTCCTGGCTCTGGACCTCATTTCCCCATCTCAGGGATGTGAGAGGCACACATGATACAATGGGTGTGGAGTGGACATGCCCTGTGATGGACATCAGGAGGAAGGGTTGGTGTTCTCCGGCCACATGAAGACTTTGCACTGGGGTCTCCGGACAGCTTTGATTTTTTTTTTTTTTTTTACCACCTACACTGGGCCTGCTTTGTGACCCAAGAGGAACACTTGTTCTTCACCTGGCCTGGTCCCTGGACTGGCCTGAGACACATTGTTCCTGCTCTGTACTAACTGTCTCCCTTGTAAGCCAGGCAGGCACCTAGATGCTGTCTCCAAGGAATAGCCATGTGTGTGGACCACTTGGTTTATACCCTTTGGGGAAAGCATAGTATTACGGATTGAATGTGTCTCCTAAAAATATCCCAACCCCTGTATCTCTGAGTCCATCACTTTTCTGTCAGTTTGTTGTACTGTGAGGGCTTGTGTGTTGTTATGATTCTGGTAGTGATGCCACCAGCTTTGTTTTTGTTTTTTAACTTTTTATTGTGAATTGAGTGAAGCTTTACACACAAGATTATTAGCTTTACCTTCAACAAATTGATGCTCAGTTCCATCTCAGTGATTACAGTCCCTTCCCTGCAACAACAGTGATCCTGCTTCCTGCCTGTGGCTCCCCATTTACATCTTATATTCCACAAATGAACAATGCAAAAATATTTGATGTACACATACAAACAAAAAATAGACATTCAATTAAGTGTCCAAAGGGCGCACACATTCTGCAAGCCATCCTCCTGCCCGCATGCACACAGCCTTACTCAGTCCATGGACCTGGAGTCCTCAGCTACTCTGTCTCTCCATGCCACTGCCTCTCCCACCGCCTCTGCTGTCACAGCTTTGGTTCTGGGACCTGCTCATAAAATGAAAGATAACTCACCCCTTTTAGTTACACATCTTCGACAATTCCAGTTGTGACAATTGCAGTCCTGATAAATGATTTGTGAAAACTCACAATTGAATCAAAATCGTATCACCATCGTCCCCCAGCTCCTTTCACCAGATCCATCTGGAAAAAAGGGGATTCTACCTCATCTCCCTTGTTCTGAAACTGAGCACACTCACAAAAGCTTGTACGCCAGCCACTTCATGCCTTCATCATACCCTGCTTTATTTATTACTAAGTCCTGTGCTGAGGGCATCGGCAAAGAACAAGGCTCCAGGAATTAATAAAATACAAATTGAAATATTTCAACAAACTGATGCAGCGCTAAAGGTGTTCACTCATCTACGCCAAGAAATTCAAAAGACAACTAACTGGTCAACTATTTGGAAGAGATCCAGATTTATGCCCATTCCAAAGAGAGATGACCCAGGGGAATGCAGAAATCATCTGACAATATTGTTAATATCATGTACAAGTAAAACTTTGCTGAAAGAAAAATAACCTGTTGCAATCATATACTGACAGAGTTCAAACTGGATTAAGACTAGGATATGGAACAAGGAATATCACTACTGATGTCAGATGGGTGTTGGCTGAAAGCAGAGGCTATAGAAAGATGTATGTATATGTATGTTTTAGGAGTTCTGGGAGCATAGTGGTTACGAATCAGGCTGTGAACCTTAAGGTCAGCAGTTTAAAACTACCAGCTGTTCCACGGGAGAAAGATGAGGCTTTCTGCTCCTGTAAAGATTTACATCCTCCCTCCCTGCCTTCCTCGGATGGCGGCTGTTTATGCTGGACGTGTGGCCAGAGACGGGTAAGGATCACGTGGAACCTCGGCAACTTAAGACAGAGACAGTGCCATGCTGCAATGAGTTTCAATGACTGGTAAGACTGAGGAATTCGCACTGACCACCTAAGACAGGCAGCGTCCCTTAAACAAACAATAAATAAGGAGGAATAGGATGCAGACCGCGCAGACCCGGTCAGGAGGCCAAGCCCCTGTGGGCCCAAGCGTTGTTGACCGTCCAAACCATAGGCTCTGAGGATCAGACTTTAGCTACCTAGTAGACATAGCAAACTGTCCCTCATCTGATTATTCAGTAATGCTAGTTAGCAATCTCATACATGAGCCCTGGATATCCACAGACAAATGTAAAAACCTTCCCTAAAAGCCGAGACTGTAAATTCCAAAAAGGCAAATTCCCCGCCCACCCCCACCCCCCCAAAAAAAAAGCTAAAGAGGATAGAGAGAAACACTGTTAACTGATGGTTGAATGTGAAGCTGATGATGTGCCCTGTAAACTTTCACTCAATCCAAAATAAGAACATTTAATTAAAAAAAAAAAGATTCACAGCCTCGGAAACCCTGTACAGGGTCGCTATGAGTCAGAATCGACTCCACGGCACATACCCACCGTTTGTATGTTTTATTGACTACGCAAAGGTTTTTGACTGTGTGGCTCATAAGAAACTATAGATAACATTGTGGAGAATGACTATCATGGATCACTTTATTGTGCTCATGAGGAACCGAGACAGAGACCAAGAGATAGTCATTCAAATAGAACAAGGGGACACTGAATGTTTTAAAATCAGGCAACATGTGTTATTAAACTATATGAGGCCAGGTGTGGCACTGTAGGATCAGCACTGGACCAGAAACTTCACGGTCAGCAGGTCAAGCCTACCAGCTGCTCCCGTAGACTATTCAGGGTTACTATGAGTTGGAACCAACTTGACGGCATACATCACCAACAACGATTTAAGCTGTACGCTGAACAGATAATCTGAGAAGCTGGATTATATGAAGAATAGTGCGGCATCAGGAGTGGAGGAAGGCTCATTAACAACCTGCAGTATGCAAATGATACAACCATGCTTACTGGAAATAAAAAGGACTTGTAGTACTGATGAAGATCAAAGACCACAGTCTTCAGTATGGATTACACGTCAAGGTAAAGAAAACAAAAAATCCTTACAACTGGATATATAAGTGTTTTTGTTGTTAAGTGCTGTTGAGTCAGTTCCAACTCATAGCAGCCCTGCATAGGGTTTCCAAGGAGTGACTGGAGGGTTTGAACTGCCAATCGTGTGATTTCAGTCCATTGCTTATCCTACAGCACCACACCAAAGCCAATAAATACCATCGTGATCAATAGAGAAAAGATTAAATTTGTCAAAGACTTCATTTTGCTTATGTTCGCATCAGTGTTTATGGAAGCAACAGTCAAGAGATCAAACAATATATCACATTAGGGAAACCTGCTACATGCGGGCAAGTTGGTTAGGACTCATCGTGACTTTGTTTCTGAGGCTGTAAATCTTTATGGAAGCAGAAAGCCTCATCTTTTTCCCAAGTAGGTGTTGGTAGATTTGAATTGCATAACCTTAAGAAGAACATACGTAGTAAAGTGGGGGGTCAGAGAAAAAGAGGAAGGCCCCCAACGAGATGGATCCGCACAGTGGCAGCAACCAGTGACTCGAATGTAACCATTTATGTGAGGATGGAGCAGGATCGAGCAGTATTTTATTCTGTTGTGCACAGAGTTCATGTGAAGTCAGAACTGACTCATTGGCACTTAACAACAATGACATATTTGTTGTTACCATTCCATTTGGGAATAGAGTTTTCTTGATACACTCAGAGACCATATCAGAATTGTTGTTGTTAAGTGCTGTCGAGTCGTTTCCGACCCATAGCGCCCCTGTACAGGGTTTCCGAGGCTGTAAATCTTTATGGGAGCAGAATGCCTCATCTTTCTCCGGCGGAGTGGCTGGTAGTTTCGAACTGCTGGCCTTAAGGTTTGCAGACCAATTTGTAACCACTATGCTACCAGAGATAGGGTATGCTTTAAGCCACTCACCTTTGAAACATAGAAAGAGCAGATGAGAACAGAGGAGCAAACAGAGATGGGGAAAACAGAAGCACGCCACAGGAAGATCTCCAAGAAGCAGAAGCTGAAAGACAAAGTGATTCCCTGGGAAGGAAGAGCGTAGAAACCAGCTCCCTGACTAGGGCTGCTAGCGTGCTAAACTGTGAGAAAGGAAAGTGTTTGTTACAGTCCCTCACTTGTGGTATTTCAGTCATAGCAGCAGTAAGGAACTACTGGACCTCTTTTCTCTCCTCCTGTGGTTGACCTGTAGCCCTCAAAAAGATGTCCCTGGTCTAACCCCCATATGTAAATATGACCTTATTTGGAACTAGTCTCCGCAGATCTAAACACGTGAAGGATCTCAAGATGAGATCATGCTGGGGTTACGGTGGTCCTTACAGGAGAACGGAGAGAGCTTTGACACACAAGTTGGAAGGTCATGTGAAGATGCAGAAAGAGATTGGAATGATGTGATACCTGGGGCCATCAGATGCTCGACAAGGCTGTGAACGAATTCTCTCCAAGAACATTTGGGGACAGCGTAGTCCTGTTGGCCTCTGGGAGCATGGGAAAATATACATTTCAGTTGTTTTAAGCTAATTAATTGGTGGTTTGGGCAGTTTTGTTGTTGTTGTTGTTAAGTGCCATCGAGTCGGTTCTGATCCATAGCAACTCTGCACAGGGTTTCCGAGGAGCAGCTGGTGAGCTTGAATTGCCGACCTTGTGGTTCAAACTGACTTTGCGGTCCAGTGCATTAACCCACACCAGGATTCTTTGATGGTCAAAATGATGGCCCCCAAATCTCACTCATTCTGCAATGATTCATCTACTTGCCCTAATGACACTTAAGGTGACAGAAACGGACTCGTTCCTGCCCACAGCTTGAGCATTCCAACATTCCATTGAATTTGAGGATCTGTCTTGGAGACCTGGTGTGATGCTGTGGGCTGATGCATTGGACTGCAAAGTTGGTTTGAACCACCAGGTCACTGGTTCAAGCTCACCAGCTGTGCCTTGGAAACCCTATATAGGGTCGCTATGGGTAGGAACTGACTCGACAGCACTTAACAAGATGGAGTCCTGGTGTTGGCACTGTAGGATAAGCTGTAGACTATTAATTGCTAGGTTGGCAGTTCAAGTCCACCAGCTGCTCCTCGGAGACTCTATACAGGGTCACTATGAGTCAGATTTGACTCAACGTCACTTACAACAACAACAACAACAACAACAGCAAGGCAGCCAGGACCACCGGTTTTAAAGGTCGGGGATATTCATTCAGTATTATTGGAGTCTTATTGGAGGGAAAGTCTTTCATATTCTTTGCAGCTCAGAAAGAGTTGAGGGAAGAAGAGAAATCAGCATTCAGGAGGTCTTGCTTCAAACACACCTCGAGAGTCCCTGCCTCTGTGCATCCGACCCTGCTGTTCCCTCTGTTACGGTCACTGTTCCCTGTGGTGCTGCCTCTCAATATCCTCCCAGGCTTGCAAGGTTCCTCAAGAGACAGCATGGTGAGCAGTGAAAAAAACACCGACCTGAGATTCTGAGAAGCTCTGGTGGCATAATGGGTTATGCATTGGGCTGCTAATCACAAGATCAGCAGTTCAAATCCACCAGTTGCTCCTTGGGAGAAAGATAAGACTTTCTGCTCCTGCATAGATTTGTAGCCTCAGAAACCCTATATAGGATCGCTATGAGTCAGAACTGACTCCACAACACATAACAACAATAAACCAGCATTCAGAAACTCAGTGTTCCCGTCCTGTGTGTGAGCTTGGGTAAGACTCCTTCCCTCTCTGGGCCTCAGTGTCCCCATCTGTAAATTCAGTTAGAAATTAAGCACCTACTGTGTGTCCTGATGTGGCGCTGTGGGATAAAGCATTGGACCCGAAGGTCAGTTTGAACAACAAGGTCAGCAGTTTAAACCCAACACCTTTGGAAATCCTACACCATGTGGTCGTGAGTCAGAACCAACTCAACAACGGCACTTAACAACAACACTGTGTGTCAGGAGAGGAACTCTGGTGGTACTGTGGGATGAGTGCTGGGTTGCTAACTGCAAAGTCAGCAGTTCAAACCCACTAGTCACACCTCAGGAGAAAAATGAGGCTATCTGTTTCTGTGAAAGCTGTACAGTCTTAGAAACTCTGTATGACTTGGAATTAACTGGATGTATCAGGTTAGGGTATTATGTATCAGGTGTGTATGTATCAGGTTAGGGTATTAGAAACTGAGGATTAAAAATCAAATAGACTTCTTGCTGCTGTTGGTATTGTTAAGTGCCATCAAGTTAGGTCCAACTCATAGTGACCCTTATAGCATTTCCTAGGAGCATCTGGTGGGTTTGAACTGCTGACCTTGTGGTTCACAGTCCAGTACTGATCCTATGACACCACACCAGGAATGCAAAGAGACCAACTGCTGTTGTTGTTAAGTGCCATCCAGTCGGTTCCAACTTATAACTCATAGGGTTTCTGAGGAGCAGCTGGTAAATTGGAACCGCTAACCTTCAGTTCAAACCAACCTTGCAGTCCAGTGCATTAGACCACAGGGTCTAAATCTGACCTGATTCTCCAGGGGCCCATGTGGAGCAAACAGTTTATCCTTGTCTATACTCACCTCTAGGAGCTCTGATAGTGTAGTGGCTACGAATCAGGCTGCAAACCACAAGGTCAGCAGTTCGAAACTACCAGCTGTTGCGCGGGAGAAAGATGAGGCTATCTGCCCTCGTAAAGATTTGCAGCCTCAGAAACCCTGTACAAGGTCACTATGAGTCAGAACCGACTCCACAGCACATTACCACAACCACAACATACTCACCTCAAAGGTTGGTGGTTCGAACCAACCCTGAGGTGATTTCATAATGTTTACAACCAAGTAGCCTTGGGGAGTTCTCCTCTGGAACTAATGGGGTTGGCATGAGTTGGAACCAACTCCACGGCTTACCTGATGATCCTTGTTTTGTTAGTCGACACTGCCCGTCGGAGCCTCTGCCATGTACAGGGTCCTTGTAAGAACTTTTGGGGGCCTCTACCTAATAGCTCTGGTAGCTTAGTGGTTACGAGTTGGGCTGCCAGCCTCAAGGTCAGCAGTTCGAAACTACCAGCGGCTCTGCAGGAGAAAGATGAGACGTTCTGCTCCCATAAAGATTTACAGCCTCGGAAACCCAGTGCCAGGGTAACTATAAGCCGAACCGACTCCACGGTACTTAATAACAACAACAAATCTAATATGTTGGAGTCCTGATGTGGCGCTGTGGGCTAATGTGTCAGACTGCAAGTCGTTTGAATTGCAAAATCAGTGGTTCAAGCTCACCAGCTGCTCCTTGGAAACCTAAACAGGGTTGCTATGGGTCAGAATCGACTTGACGGCCATCAGCGCATAGCCCCTCTCCCTCCCTGAGTCCAGTGTCCCCAGCCGCTCCATCTGTCCACGTCATCATCTCTGTCTCCATCCCTGGTATCATTGCCTCTTTGGGTAGGTTCACGCTCTCCGCTCTTCTCACTTGAGGGTCCCAGGGACCTCTGCTCCTGGACTGCAAAATCAATCACTTCCTTCCTTTTGTCAAAAAACATCTACCTCTACGTTTCCGACCCTCACAGTCAGTCCTGATGGCAATTATTCACTATTGTACCACAAAAGTCTTAGCCCCATTTCCTTTAGCCAGCCTGGTCTCAACAGATTGGAAATCATTCAATGGAGGTTCTGCCTACCCCTGCCCCGTTTGGAACTAGGCTCCTTGAAAGCTTGTAAGCCAGTCACTTCTTGCCTTTATAGCTCCCCCACCCCCCCACCTCCATTTTGGGCAGCCAATGTCTAAGTTGCCCATCCCTGTCAATCCTGTGTACTGAGGGGGTTGGAGTGATTCTTGCTGTAAAGATTTGTTCTCTTTTTTGAGCTACTACATCCATACGTATATAGGTAAAGTTCCTTCAATTGTAGTGGGTTACTCTTTCTTTCTTTCTTTCTTTTGTTTCCTTCCCTCTTCTTTCTTCTTCTAGTCGACTTCTGATCATCCAGCCATCGAAGCCAGGTCAAGTGAGTACTATCTGCAAGTATGGGTGTTCTTGTGCATCTCCCCTCACTTCATATCAGCTGGATACGTCATTCTGCTCTAGTCCTCTGTGGCCATGTCACTGCCTCTGGGCCAGGAGTCCCCAGGTCTTGCCGTAACTGCTGGCCATCCAAGTTTCCGCCCGGTTCACAGGAATCTATTGAATGTGGTTGGACTTAGATCCCAACTTCATGGCTGTTTTTCCCCTCTCTTCCCCTTATCAGTGACCAATGTGGTCACCAGCCAGACCACATACCTTTTCCTGTATTCCCCTTGAGTCTTAGTCTTGGAAAGGAGTTTGCTCTGAGAGGACCCGACCACTTGCCTCGATGGCTCCTGGGCGAACAGCTTACTTGTTCTTATAGTAATCCATCATACTGCCATTATTGTTTCTGATTTTTCCTGCTGGTCTTTCTTCACGAACTATCTTCAGTTCTTCTAGCCACTCCAGGCTGGTCTACTCGTCCTTTCCAGTGGAAATTTCCCACCTCAGACAATTCTGGATGGGATTCTGGTTTCCACCTATGGTCTTATGCAATGCACAAGCTCCACAGGAAGTCTCTTTCACTGGGCAATATCTAGCCCCCTTTAAGGTATTCCAATCAGTTATAGGCTGAAGATGGACTTACAAGCTTTCTATTGTGATGTTTCTGGCTACTCCCACCCCCCCTCCAAGTATGTATTTCACAATGGTAGGCAAGGGAAACCAAGATTCAAAAGACAGCCATGCATCTTAACATTATTCCCCTCTTTTCCCCTTTCAAACCATGCCTCCATCCCTGTATCCTGAAGCCCTGTTGTTCCAATGTTGTGCACACATCATCATTTACCTCTGTCCCACATAGCCCATGTGAACCTAGCAGGCTAATTTTTAAGTTAATTTTGTATGGCCTGTGAATGATGTTGTAAATTTTGACAGAAAAAAAGATTTCTCACCCCTGTCTTACAGCTTCTGGAAGGAATCTGACACCTTGAATTTCAATTTCTGACTTTCCAGACAGAGACAGTATATTTCTGTTGTGAGAGCTGGCTGCTTTGTGGTAGATGTTTATGGTAGCCCTGGGGTCCTCAGACAGTATTTTACCTCTTTGCTTCCAGCAAGCAAGGTTGTATCACCTGCATATCACACGCAGGTTGTTAATGAGTCTTCCTCCAATCCTGATGTCACATTCTTGTTCATATAATCCAGTTTCTTGAATTACTTTCTCAGTATACAAATTGAAAATAAATCTGGTGAAAGAATACAACCCTGTTGTACACCTTTCCTAATTTAAAACCATTCAGTGTTCCCTTGTTCTGTTCGAACAACTGCCTCTTGGTCTATGTACAGGTTCTTCATGATCACAGTTAAATGTTCTGGAATACTCATTCTCTGCAATGTTGTCCATAGCGTGTCATGATCCACACAATTGAAAGCCTTTTTCGTAGAAAATAAGGCACTTCTTTCTGGTTTTCTCTGCTTTCAGCCAAGATCCATCAGCAATGATAGCCCTCATTCCATGTCCATCAGAATCCAGCCAGAACCTCTGGAAGTTCCCTGTCAATGTACTGCTGCAGCCATTTTTGAACTATCTTTAGAAAAATTTTACTTGCATATGATATTAATGATACTGTCTGATAATTTCCACATTCCTTTGGAATACACACAAATATGGATCTCTTCCAATCAGTTGGCCAGGTCACTGTCTTCCAAATTTCTTCCAAATTATACGCATGCTGTTAGGTTTCAGTTTTTTTCACATACAGTATAGGCACCATTCTCACCTTCCACACATGAGCCCTGAGATTCAATTCCCAGCAAATGCATCTCCATCAGTCACTGGAGGCTTGTATGTTGCTAAGATGCTGAAGAAGTTTTGAACTAAGAGGAAGTAGGAAGAAAGGCCTGGCAAACTACCTCCAAAAGTCAGCCAATGAAAACTCTATGGATCACATTGTCTGATCTCAGGGATGGCTCAGGACCAGGCTTTGATTCTTCCTGTTGTGCATTGGGCCACCATGAGTTGGCCCTAGCATCAGGAGGAACCAGTCCTTGGAGAAAGGACATCATGCTTGTTAAATTGGAGGATCAATGATAAAGAGGAAGCCCCTCAAGGAGGATTGATACAGCTGCTGCACTAATGGGATAAGTGTAGCAACAATGATAAGGGTGGTACATGACTGGGCTGTGCTTCTCACTGGTGTGCACGGAGGTTGGTATGAGTCGTCATGAATTCCTTCCGAGTAACTAATGACTACAGTAACAGAGTCTAAATCTCATTTCACCCTTGAGCTTGTCCCATTTGATCGGGAGCATGAAGTTCAAAGAGGGGAGCTCATATGCAAAGCCTCCGAGGAGGATGTGTTAGGGAGACTCTGTAGAACCACTTCTGTCTGACCCCCCAAAACTGTGTCTCTCATGCTACTCTCTTGGTGGAGGGGTAAATTCCAGATGCCCAGCCTAGGCACTCTGACCTCCCTGTTAGTCCAGCATCCGCTCTCTAAAAGACTACAGAACGGGCTAGATTAGCTGTTGACTTTTCTGTCATCCCAAGGCCTGGTCCATGGGGATATCCCTGGCTTGCACAACTTTCTCGCTGCCTGCAATTACATTCAGGGCTCAGGGAAAATCCTTCTCCATACATCACAATTGTTTCCAGGCAGAGCCAGTCTAGAGATTCCAACTAGAGGGGTCATTTGAAAATTGGCCAGTATCTTCATGGGTGGAGGTGACAGCCAGTCAGCCAGTATCGAAGGGTGGACCAATCTCTGACAGAGTGTGGCTTTGGCTTCCAGGATCCTGCATTATGTCCAGTGAGTGGGTGAGGGGGACGTTCCCTTCACCGCCTTGGAAAGCCCTTTTAGGAAGAGAGGTTGGTTTGCAGACCAAGGGTGACGCTGTCTGACACTCGGCGACCTTTTGCACACACAATTCCTCAGGAGTGTTTGCGGCCAAAATAGTAGAAGGCTCCCTGGCCAGCTTTTGTTTGTGTTTGCATCCTTGTTGGAAGTGAGCAGTTTCCAAGTATTTTGACCCAAATTCACTTCAATTGTTGAGGCTGCCTCAATTTTTACTGTCCTGAAGGGTTGGTCTGCATTTGGTCCAAATTACGTGGCTGCTGACAGACGGCAGTAAAAGTGCTTTAGCAGGCGATGTGGGGGGAGAGGCTGTGTGGGTGGAGGGGGGTGGAGGCACTTGGCTTTGCTTCTGGCTGCCCCTCTCAGGCCCAGGGACCCAGGCGAGTCGTTTAATCTCTTGGAGACCTGGTTGCCTCAAGTATAAAACAGAGCTAATAACTTACGCCCGTTTGTTCTCTCTGGGGCCAATGACTGCAGTCTTGGAAGCCTAGCAGCCAGTTTTCCTCCCTGTTCCCTCAGAGAGGGCGGCATGAGCCGACATTTCAGAGGAACTCTATGTGAAGTCTCAGAGTATGATGTTGATAACAGTCTATATATATATATTCGCCTGTGGAATATTGTATCTGAGTATTCTTTTTATACGTGTATCATAAAACATCTGTGAGATCATATAAAAGCTGTAAGAAAGTGGCCTGTATTCTTGAAAATGAAATAAAACAAAAGAGAAAACCCTGGAGTTGCTGTCAGGTCACGTGACCTCTGACTAACGGTGGCTCCATGTGTATCAGACCAGAATTGTGCCCCAGAGGGTTTCCAATGGCTGGTTTTTGAAAGCA
>NW_006408543.1:13457527-13459033 GCF_000296735.1 Chrysochloris asiatica
GTGGGTATTATCTGCAAGTGTGGGTGTCCTTACGCATATGCCCTCTCTTCTTATCAGCTGGGCACTTCACTCTCCGCTCTAGTCCTCTGTGGCTATCACAGGGCATCTCTTATCTCTTGTAACTTCACTGTGCCCTCACTTTCCCTTCATGAATCTTTCCTCCTCGCTCTCTCTCTCTCTCTCTCTCTCTGCTCCTGTTTCTCTCACTCACCTCTTGCCTCCTCCTTTGATAGGCATCGAGAACACATCAAAAAACTGGACACAGCTACTGCCCTCAGGGAGACAGACAGACGTAGAAACGTGAACTCAGAAACAGAGTGGTCAGTGGTGGGTATGAGAGAGGACATGGAAGGGTGTTTGTCTGTCCCTTATGTCTTGTGGTCCCTGGACTGGCCTCATTTTTCCCATCTGTGAAATGAGGCTTGTAATAACTAGAGTCCTGGTGTGTAAACAGCTAACATATTCAGCTGCTGACTGAAAGACTAGAGGAAAGGTACCTTGGAAGAAAGATCTGGTCATCTGGTTTTCTGAAAAACCTGCCATCGCAAGCCTCAGTTCTACTCTGCTGCACATGGGAGCTGTCTCCATGGCCACTGGGAAGTGGTGGGCAGAGCTGTACTGTGGGGTTCAATGAGAACCCCTCGCTCAGTGCTGGTACCTATCCAGCCCTGCCAGCTGTTTTGTCCCTGCCAATGTGATCATTACTCCATCTGGGCACAGCAATAAGGCAGGGAAGGGTCAGGAAAGACTTCAACATTAATAAAGGGTAGTGTAGGAGCTTTGGTAGCGTAGTGGTTACGAATCGGGCTGCGAACCACAAGGTCAGCAGTTCGAAACATCCAGCTGTTCCGCAGGAGAAAGATGAGGCTTTCTGCTCCTGTAAAGATTTATAGCCTTGGAAACCCTGTACAGGGTCACTATGAGTCGGAACCAACTGGATGGCATGTAACAACAACAACAAGTGGTTATGAATCGGGCTGTGAACCTCAGGGACAGCAGTTCGAAACTACCAGCTCTTCTGTGGGAGAAAGATGAGGCTTTCTGCTCCCCGTTAAGATTGACAGCCTCCGAAACCTGTACAGGGTCTGACTCCATGGCACATAACAACAACAACAAAACATTCACGCTCTAGAGCCTTTTCTAAGAGAGCCACCCGAAGGGTCTCCAGGTGGACTTCTATGGAGGTTCAGATGGGGGAGGAGTGTGCACAAGGACAATGAAGGACTGAATACCTGACCTGGGGCCAGAGGAGCTGGATTCGTGAGCTTTAGTCAGGACAAGCAAGGCTCATGAAAAGCTCTGGCTTTTGCTCCCAGGAACAGCTATCCAGTGTCCCAGGATGTCATCCCACCAGGCTAAGACTTGTTTTCCCATAAATTGGCAACTGCTTCACTCATGGCTTGGTTTGCTATGTGGTTTGAGTAGACAGGGCACCTAGGGTTTGATGCCAGTGAGTTTTAAAATAGAAAATGGTGAGGGTGGAAAAAGAAGTCAGTGGTAGCGTAG
>NW_006408543.1:13459933-13461362 GCF_000296735.1 Chrysochloris asiatica
GGCGGTATTTCCTTCTGCTGTGCATAAGTTCACTATGATTTGGTACCGACTTGATGGCCCCTAACAACAACAACAAATCACAAGGTCGGCAGTTTAAACCCACTAGTTGGTCCTCGGAAACCCTATATACTACACAGGGCTGCTATGAGTCAGAACCGACTTGATGGCACTTAACAATCACAACAGCAAACATTCATCATCTAAAAGAATATTTCATGACTTATCTTGAAGTACAAGGTTGTCTGCGATAATATAATATCCATCTGACAATAAGGAAGACCAGGATTCCTGGTATGGAACTATAGGATAAAACATTGGACCACAAGGTCATGGCTCAAACTCACCAGCTGTTCCTTAGAAACACTATACAGGGTCGCCATGAGTCAGACCTGACTTAATGACATTGAACAACAACAAGGAAGATCAGTTAATACCAGTATTATTCAAATGTATGCATTAACCACTTAAGTGGCCAATGATAATGAAATGGAAGCATTCTACTAACTTCTTCAAGGAGTTCTGATAGCATAGTGGTCATGAGTCAGGCTGCTAACCTCAAGGTCAGCAGTTCAAAACTACCAGCCATTCCATGGGAGAAAGATGAGGCTTTCTGCTCCTGTAAAGATTTACAGCCTTGGAAACCTTATCCAGGGTTTTTATGAGTTGGAATCAACTTCATAGCACACCACCAACAACAACTTCTTCTTCAGTCTGAAATTGATTAAACCTACAATCAAGAACAGTATGAAAGGATTTCATGGGCATATTGGTTTCCCTTGCCTACTATTGTAAAATAGACACTTGAGTAAGATAGAAATGAATGTCGGGAAACATGATTACAGAAAGCTTGCAAGCCTGTCTTCAGCCTATGACTGATTAGAATACCTATTCTACAACTTGCCCAATGAAATAGGCCTCTTGTAGAACCTTTGCAGTGTATAGGACCTGAGCTGGAATACTGAGTCCCATTCAGAACCTTCTGAGGTGGGACATTCCCACTATAAAGGACAAGCAGACCAGCCTGGAACAGCTAGAGCAACAGAAGATAAATTTTCAAAGAAAGATCAAAGGAAAAACCCAAAACAAAAGTGGCAGTATGATTGGTTACTACAAGAATAAGCAAGTTCACCGGGAAGCCATAAAGGCAAGCAATCAGGTCCCTTCAGGACAAAACCCCCTCTAAGACTGAAACTCAAAGGGAACACATGAGCAGGTATGTAAGCTTGCTGGTGACCACATCTGTCTACTGGTGAATGGAAGAGAGGGAAATCAGCAATGAAGAAACTGCCTGAGTTCTACCACATTCCATAGACTCCTGTTGACCTGGAGATGAGAGAGAGAAGAGGAAGGACTGGTTGGTCCCAAGTGTGGTGAGACCTGGGGACACCTGAGCCCATGGACAAGGATATAGCCACAGAAGGCTAGAGCT
>NW_006408543.1:13467968-13472487 GCF_000296735.1 Chrysochloris asiatica
AAGAATTAAAATTAACACATTAACACAGCATCTACAACAATTAGAAACAGACCAACAGAGGGAACCTACAGCCACCAAAAGAAAAGAAATAATAAAGATTAGAGCAGAAATAAATTAGCTAGAAAACAGAAAAACTATAGAAAGGATCAACAGGACAAGAAGTTGGTTCTTTGAAATGATTAACAAAATTGACAGACCATTGGCAAACCTATCAAAAGAAAAGAGGGAGAAGACACAAGGCTGGCGGTTCAAACCCACCAGTGACTCCTCAGAAACTCTATACAAGGTCTCTATGAGTCGGAACAGACTTGATGGCACTTAACAACAACAACAACATAGATTTTCCCAGAATCCACTTCTTCACTGGCCACCTACTCCTACCTCAGATTCTAAAGGAGAGTTTTAAGGGTGTCTTGACACGTCATTAGAATCAGGCATGCGGATGCCCCTCAGGACTCCAGTGGACCAGAGTGTATGGTGGGAAGTGTGGAGCAGGGCATCTGGTTTCCTAGCCTAACCCTGCCTTTGTTGAGCCCCGCCAGACCATTTCCTTCCAGAAACTTCCTTCCCACCTGGGCATAATAACTGGAACAGACTCTGCCTTAATATCTGAGGATCAAATTGTTGTTGTGAAGTGCCATCGAGTTGGTTCTGACTCATAGCGACCCTGAATAGGGTTTCCGAGGAGTGGCTGGTGGATTTGAACTAGTTCACAGTCCAGTGCTGATCACACCAGGAGTGAGCGGATATAAACTACCTGTTCTAGAACGGATCATCCGTAGTATTGTTCTTGTCTCCTCCCCTCAGGTCAAACTGTGCAGTAGGAACTATTGTCCACTAAGCTTGCAGTATCTGGAAAAGTCTTGGTGACAATGAAATCCATGCTAAAAATTTCTGAAAAGACCAGTAACTAGTTGCCATTAAGTAAGGTCTCTATGGGTCCGTACCGACTCGATGGCACCTAACAACAACGACAACAACACGTGGTGGCCCTGTCGGTGTCAGAGCACAGCTGCCTCATTGGGTTCTCAGGGGCTGATACTTTGGAAGGAGCTCGCCAAAATGTTGTTGTTAAGTGCCATCGAGTTGGTTCTTTCTGACTCATAGCAGCCCTGTATAGGATTTCTGAAGAGCAGCTGGTGAGTTTGAACCTCCAACCTTGTGATTCAAACGACCTTGCAGTCCAGTGCTTATCCTGCGGCACTACACTGTGCTGTTGTGACTCATGGTTTGGGGGACTGACGGGACTCAGTGGGCAGTTTTCACTCATGTCTCTCACATAGTTGCAATTGAATGGTGCCTGGGTTGGAATCATCTGAAAGTTGTTTGCTCATATCTGGAGTAGTTTGATTTTTCAGTCTTTTTTCTAAGGCATCTCAGTGGATTTAAACTACCAGTCTCTTGATTGTTGTTGTTGTTGTTAAGTACTGTTGAGTCGGTTCCGACCCATAGTGACCCTGATAAGGAGCCAGTTAGTTGTTTGGGTCATCCAGAGATAGTAGCCAAATCATTTTGTAAAAAAATAATACTCGTCAGAAAAGTGTACATGGACAAGTAGAAGCCTTGGTAATAGCTCTCTAAAATAACTATGAGGTGTGATTCTGTAATCACAAGATGAGTGTTTCTCTATCAGAGTATGGGTACCACTAGATGCTTCATTAACTACAGTGGCTTGAGAACCTTGTTTGTGGGTACACAGACGTAAATAAATGGTGTTTGTCAGGGAGAACGTAAGGTATTTAAACGTCTACATTGTTGAACCAAGTTTACCATTGTCCTAAAGGGAATTCTTCTACAAGTCTTACTTTGAAAGGCCAACCATCCAATGCTGGGAAGGACAGGTCTCATTAATGACTTGTTTATTTTAACTGATGCTGTGAATATCTTGTTTCAGCTACATTAGCAAAACTTATTTTTTTTAAAAAATACCCAGTGAACGTCAAAGTATATTCTTAAGTGTTTTGTTTCTAATTGTAAACTATTTTTCAAAAAGTATTCTTGTTCACTTGTTAAATGGAACACAAGCTTTGGATAATGTTTGAGAAACAAAATAAATAATACTTATTCAATATTCATATACATTCATCACATATATGCATGTGAAAGCTCGAAGGTAAATAAGGAAAACTGTAGAAGAATTGATGCTTTTGAGTTATGGTGTTGGAGGGGAATATTGAAATTTTCACGGGCTGCCCATAGAACCAACAGATCTGTGTTGGAAGAAGGCAGTCAGAGTGCTCTTTGGAGGCCAAGATGGCCAAATTTTGTCTCTCATGCTTCGGACATATCAGGAGGGACCAGTTGCTGGAGAAAGATATCATGTTTGGTAAGGTAGAGGGTCAGAGAAAAAGAGGAAGACCCCCAACGAGATGGATTGGCCAAGGGGCAGCATCAATGAGCTCAAGCGTGGCAACGATAGTGAGGTTGGCCCAGGATCAGGCAGTGTTTTGTTCTGCTGTGCATAAGGTTGCTGTGAGTCAGCACCAACTCGATGGCACCTAACAACAACAAAATGGATACGCCAGGATTCCCACTCTAATATTTCATCTGAGGATTTGCTTTTTCACTCCGCATGGATGTTAACAATTCCAATTCTGTCTCTCTCAGCCTAGCACACGCCTTCCAACTTCTCTGCAGAGTTTAATGGTACACTTCTTGAAGAAAATATCCCTTAATGTCCATACTATGAATAATAGCTTTGGAAGGAAGGGGAAGGGAACCTAAGAAAGAGCTCCAAGATGTTTGCTCATATTCTTGTCGCTTTGCCCCATGCTGTAGCTTCAAATTTGCTATCAGCGTTTGGAGGCTGAAACAGGGT
Organism: Chrysochloris asiatica; assembly: GCF_000296735.1. NCBI lineage: Eukaryota > Metazoa > Chordata > Mammalia > Afrosoricida > Chrysochloridae > Chrysochloris > Chrysochloris asiatica. The sequence continues at coordinate 13,470,787 of NW_006408543.1, forward strand.
TGAGATTTCCATCCATGGTCTGCCGGGGCTACTGTAGAGATCCAAGACCCACATTCTGTTTACATGAAGGAGCCCATCTGATGGTCCGGCTGGCCCACCTCCTGACTTGGATGCTACCCTTCAGGACGGTTTGCTTTCCAGTGGCTAAATCAGGTCATCCTCCTACCAAGGGTTTTGCTTGTTTTGACTTTCAGTGGTATTTTCCTGATATTGGTCAGCTCTCTGTTTTTCAGTCTTCATTTCTGAACTGTGGTAGGATTTCAGCTGGGATGGGACTCTTGGTGTTGTGAACCATAGAGCAGATTTCAACTCTTAGCAATCCTATAAGGGTAAGTAGAACTACCCCATAGGGTTTCCTATGCTGTACTTTATGGGAGAAGAACAACAGGTCTTTTGTTCCATGGAGCCACTGGTAGGTTGAAACCTCCAGTCTTTTGGTTGGCTATCAAGCTCTTAGCCACTGTGCCTCCAGGGCTCCTTGGATTCGGTTTAGCTGGGATGAAAGGCTTTATAAGCCAGGCAGTTGACTGGAGCCCGCAGAGTCCAATCCTAATACAGGCAAGTGGCATGGAAGAAACTCCAAATGAGATGGATTGGTACAGTGACTACAGCAATGGCCTTAAGTTCAACAACGATTGTGAGGATGGCACAGGACTGGATAGTGTGTGGGTCTGGTTTTTGTAAGGTCGCTGAGTTGAAACCGACTTGACGGCACCTAACAGCAACAACATGAAGGAGTCATTGGTCCAACACACAGGAGGTCTGGCCGAGGATTCTTGCTGTCATTAGTTGCTACAACCCATGGAGACCTTATGTATAACATAAAATATTCCTCAGTCCTGTGTCATCTTCATGTCAGTATGTTTCAGTCTACTGTTTAGACTGTCAACGTCACATCTCATTAAGGGTTTCCCTCATTTTCATTGGCCCTCCACTTTACTAACCCAAATGCTCTTTTCTAGCCATTGTTTTCTCCTGATGGCGTGTCCGAAATAAGGAAGATGCAGTCTCGCCATCTTCCCTTCCAAGGAGCAATCTGGTTGTATCTTTTCTAATATTGATTTGTTCATTCTTTTGGCAATTCACGGTACATTCAATGTTCTTGACAACACCATAGTTCAAATACATCAATTATTCTCCTGCCTGTCTTTTTAAAATTGTCTTAACTCTAGCAATACATACAAAGCAATCGAAAAGGCCATTGCTTGGTTACATCTTAGTCATCGAAGCGACATCTTTGCTTCTGAACTTTTCAAAGGGGTTGTTTTCAGCACATCTACCCATTGCAATACCTTGTTGGAATCCTTGGCGGCTATGCCCATGGGTGTTGGTTCTGGATCCAAGTAAAAGGAAGTCCTTGGCAGCATCAATCTTTTCTCCTTTGATTACGATATTGGTCCAGTTGTGAAGATTTTGTTTTCTTTATATTAAAGTGTAACCCATACTGAAGGCTGTGGTCTTTGATCTTCATCAGTAAGTGCTTCCTTTTCATGTTCAGCAAGCAAGGTTGTGTCTCTGTATATCACAAGTTGTTAATGAGCCTTCCTCTCGTCCTGCTGCCACACTCTTCTTCATTTAGTCCAGTTTAATCCTCAGCATTGTTGTTGTTACATCAGTTCTGACTCACAGTGAGCATGCTAAGGTTTCCAAGCAGTAGCTGATGTGTTTGAACTGCTGACCTTGTGGTTTGAAGTCCAGTGC
>NW_006408543.1:13472827-13495023 GCF_000296735.1 Chrysochloris asiatica
TTATGAACCACACAGTCAAATGCCTTTGTGTGGTCAATAAAGCACATGTAAGTAGCTTTTTGGTATTCTGTGCTCTCAGTTAAGATCCATCCTTCTGAGTCCAGCTTGAATTTTTGCCAATTCCCTATCCACGTACTGCTGCAACAGTTTTTGAATTATCTTCAGCGAAATTGTACTTGTGCATGTTATTAATTATATTGTTTGATACTTTGCACATTCTATTGAATTGCTTTTATTTGGAACGGGCACAAATATGGATCTCTTTCAGCTGTTTGGTCAGGTAGCTGTCTGCCAAATTTCTTGGTATAAATGAATGAGTGTTTCCAGCATTGCATGTTGGTTGAAACACTCCAATTTGCATCTTGTCAACTTCTGGAGCCTTGATGTTTTGCCGATGCCTTCAGTGCAGCTGGAAGATCTTCCTAAATTATCAGCAGTTCTTGCCCTGAAATGGTTGAACAGCTACCAGTTTGTTTTAGTACAATGACTCTGTATTTTTTTTTTTTTTTTCATCTTTTGATGCTTTGTAAGTCATTCTATTTTTTGTCCATAGAATCCCACAATAATGAGATTCAAGACTTGACTTTTCTTTCAGGTTGAGAAATGCACACTATGTCCTTCTCCTTTAGTGTTCTAACTCCTGGTCTTTGCACATCTCTTTATAATACTTTACGCTCACCTTCTCCAGCCTGCTTTTGAAATAGTCTGTTTAGCTCCTCTGTGTTGTTGTTATGTGCTGTCAAGTTGGTTCTGACTCGTCGTGACCTTATGCACAATACTGTCCTTCCTCACAATTGTTACTCTCAAGCCCATTGTTGCTGTCACTGTGGCATTCCATCTCCTTGGGGGTCTACCTTTTTCTTTTGCTGACCCTCCACTTTACCCAGTATGTTGTCCTTCTCCAGGGACTGGTCCATTCTGACCACATGTCTGAAGTATAAGAGATAAAGTCTTGCCATCCTGGCTTCTAAAGAGTGTTCTGTCTGTCCTTTTTCCAACATAGATTGGTTTGTTCTTCTGGCAGTCCATGGTACTTTTAATAGTATGCTCCAACACCATAACTCAAATGCATCAATTCTTATACAATTATTTATTGTTCAACTTTGACATACGTATGAAGCTATTGAAAATGCCACAGCTTGGGTCAGGCACACCTTAGTCTTCAAATTGACACCTTTGCTCTTAAACACTTTAAAGAGGTCTTGCGCATCAGATTTGCTTAGTGCAACACACCATTTGATTTCTTGACTGTAGCTTCCATGAGGATTGATTGTGGATCCAAGCAAAACGAAGTCTTTGACAGCTTCAATCTTTTATCTTGATGTTATTTTCGGTCCAGTTGTGAGGATTTTCATTTCCTTTATATTGAGAAGCAATCCATACTGAAGGCTGTGGTCTTTGATCTTCATCAATAATTATTTTAAGTCCTCATCCCATCCAGCACGCAAGGTTGTGTCATCTGCATATCACACGTTAGTAAGTCTTCCTCCAATCTTCGTGCTACATTCTTCTTCATATAATGCAACTTCATATAATCCCACAACCTCTTCTGAATCCATCTTGAATTTCTAGCAATGAAATGTCACTCCCCCCCTAAGATAGCTATGATAAAAAGAAAAAAAAAAAAATGAAAAATAGCAGGTGTTTCCAAGAATGTGGAGAAATTACGATCCCTATCCATTGCTGGTGGGAATGCAAAAAGGTTTAGTTACTGTGGAAAACAACTAGGCAGCCCCTCCCGAGGTTAATCACGACTCTTCTGTCAGTATGTCGTACTCTGGTAGCTTGCATGTTGCTGTTACGCTAGAAGCTATACCACAAGTATTTGAAATGCCATAAGGGACACACTTGGTGACAGGTTTCAGCTGAACTTGCAGACCAAGACACACTAGGAAGAAGAAGCAGTTGACGACTTCTGCATGTTGAGTCCCTGAAAACCTTATGAATAACAGTGGGACATTGTCAGATATAGTGCCAGAGGATGACAACATTATGAATACCAACGAACAGTGTCAGATACCATACTGGACAATGAACCCCTCAGGTTAGAAGGCATTCAACATAAGACTAGAGATGAGCTGCCTCCTCAAAGTAGAGTTGACCATAATGACATGAATGGAGTAAAATCTTATATAGGGTTGCTTTGAGTTGAAGCCAACTCGATGGCATTTAACAACAACAAAAATAATGGGCAAAATGTTGAATAATGCAGAAAGCTTTGGAAGAAGATGGAAAGAATACACAGAGTCACTGTACAAAAAGAGATGGTCGATGTTCAACCATTTCAAGGGATAGCATATGGTCAAGAGCCAATGGTACTGAAGGAAGAAGTCTGAGGTGCACTGAAGTCATTGGCAAATAACACGGCTCTGGGAATTGGTGGAATACAAATTGAAATATTTCAACAAACTGATGCAGTCTTGGAGGCATTCACTCATCTATGCCAAGAAATTTGTAAGACAGCTACCTTGCCAACTGATTGAAAGAGATCTATATTTGTGCCCATTCCAAAGAAAGGTGATTCATTGGAATGTGGAAATAATCGGATAATATCACTAATATCACATGCAAAGTAAAATTTTGCTAAAGATAATTTTTAAAATAGCCGCAACAGTATATTGCCAGGCAATTGCCAGAGATTCAAGCCAGATTTAGATGTGGAATGAGGGATATCATTGCTGATGTCAGATAGGTCTTGGCTGAAAGCAGAAAATACTAGAAAGATGTTTACCTATGCTTTATTGACTATGCAAAAGCTTTCAATTGTGTGGAATCATTGAACAACATTGCGGAGAATGAGTATTCTGGAACACTTAATTGTACTCATGAGGAACCTATACATATACCAAGAACCAGAACAGAACAAGGAGCCATCAGATGGTTTCAAATCAAGAAAGTTGTGTGCCAGGGTTGTATTTTTTCACCAAATTAATTCAATCTGTATGCTGAGCATACAATCTGAAAAGCTGGATTATATGAAGAACATGACATCAAAATTGGAGGAAGACTCATTAACAAGCTGTGATATGTAGACGATGCAACCTTACTTGCTGTAAGTGAAGAGGACTTAAAATGCTTACTGATGAAGGCTAGAGACCACAGCCTTCAATGTGAGCTGCATCTCAATGCAAAGAAAACAAAAATCCTCACTATCGGACCAATAAACAACATTATGAAGTTGTCAAAGACTTCATTTTGCTTGGATCCACTATCAACATTCATGGAAGCAGCAGTCAAGAAACCAAATGACATATTACATTAAGCAAATCTGCTGCATAAAACCTCTGAAAGTGTTCGAGAGCAAAGATGTCAGTCTAAGGACTAAAATGCTCCTAACCCAAGCCATGGTATTTTCAACAGCTTCATATGCATGTGAAATTTGGACGGTGGATAAGGAAGACCATAGAAGAATTGATGCTTTTGAGTTATGGTGTAGAAGAGTATTAAAAGTGCCATGCACTGCCAGAAGAACAAACAAATCCATGTTGGAAGAAGTACAGCTAAAATGCTGATTAGAAGGCAGGATGGCTAGACTTTGTCTCTCATACTTTGGACATATTATTAGCAAGGACCAACCAGTCCCTGGGAAAGGATATCAAGCTTGGTAAAGTAGGAGGTCATCAAAAAAGGGGAAGACCCCCAATGAGATGGATTGGCACAGTGGCAGCAGCAATGGGCTCAAGCATACCAACAATGGTGGGCATGACGCAGGACTGGGCAGTGTTGTGCATAAGGTCACTAAGAGTCAGAACTGACGGGAAGTCACTGAACAAGTCTTGTGTTGGAGTGGATCAACAAGAAGACTTCCCCTGCTTCTGGCCTTTTACTAATCTGTCTCACCGTGCAAGCTAAATCAGATGGTGCTTTTTGGTCCTTCCTACTGCGAACCTTAAGGTCAGCGGTTCGAAACTACCAGCCGCTCCGCAGGAGAAAGATGAGGCTTTCTACTCCCGTAAGGATTTACACCCTCGGAAACCCTGTACAGGGTCGCTATGGGTCGGAACCGACTCGACGGCACTTAACAACAACAACTGCTGTAGGAGTCCTGGTGTGATACTGCCAGTCTGCAAAGCCTTTTGAACTGCAAGGTCGATGGTTCAAGCTCACTCGCTGCTCCTTGGAAACCCTATACAGGGTCGCTATGGAGCGGAACTGACTTGATGGCACTTAACAACCACTGCTGTGCCTTTCAACACCACAGCCGCTATCTTGAAGGTTTCAGACGTTGCATGTCAGGTAGACAACAAGGGCCTTGGTCTGCACAGTGATGTTGGATGTGTTACCATCAGGGCTTGAAGCCTGTTCATTCTGGTTAAACCCCCTGCTGAAAATTTGCATTTCCACCCCAAATATATTGAATCATAATCTGCGTCTTAACAAGATCCCCAGGTGAGTCTTATAGACTTTATAGATTCATAAGAATCACCCAGGGAATCTTGTTAAACTGTAGATTCTAATTCAGTGTAACTGGGATGGAAATAAAAATTCCCAGCATGGGGTTGAACACGAATGAACCAATTCGAAGCCGTGGTGTAAAGAACAAACCCAGGAAATTTAGGATGATGTAATGGCCACAGCCTTTTGGGTGAAAATGAGAAAAAATCCTCACCTCCCATCCTTGCCAACGTTTGCAAATCTTAAGTAGGAACATTAGAGGTGAAAAACAGAATCACTGCATTCCCGCCATAGGAACCTTGGGCCTGGGAGACATTTAGGAAATGGGGTGGAACAAAGGACAGGGAGACTTTCTTGCAAGATTATTTTTAACCCTTCTTTCTATCAAGAAGGAACCTTGGTAACGTAGTGGGTTATGCATTGGGCTCCTAACTACAACAAGGTCAGTAACTACAACCAGCCACACTGCAGGAGAAAGATAAGGCTTTCTGCTTCTGTAAATATTTACAGCCTCAGAAACCCTAAATAGGGTCGATATGGGTTGGAAATGACTCAGCAGCATTCGGCAGCGCCATCAAGGGTCTCTGGGGTTTGTGTGCAGCAGTAGGTCAAACCGGGGAGCCCGTGAGGTGTAACAAGAGCAGTTCTGGTAGCAACAGTTCTTTCTTGTTTACTGATTTGCTATGAGGTTCTAGACTGGGACCTTCATACGTGTTGTGTTCATTCAACTCCCTTGTGGGAAAGAGTTGGAATCCCAACATCGGAGATGAAGAAGCACATTTCTGAAATCTTTAAAGACCCTCCAAAGTTGTCCTTCCTTGGGTGGTCTTCCTGTTGTCATAAATCACCTCCAGTTCCAACCCGTAGTGCCCCCATGTGTGTCAGAAGAGTCCCGACCCATAGAATTTCCAATGGCTGGAATCTTCTTTTTTTCCATTATAATTAATTCAGTGCAGTTTAAAGTGAAAGTTAAAACATCCTACATACCACATAAGCTTGAGCTTTAAAAGACCAGTTTTAAAACAAAAAACAATGAAGAGGCAAATGATCATATTTACACATTCTTCAAATCTCAATTTACATCTTATTATACAAAGGAGCTATTAACACACACGCATCTAATTCCTTATAAACTTATTTGTCAAGCGGCAAGATACAATGCATGATAGCATGATGCATGATAGCATGATGGCTGTAATCTTATGGAAGCAGATCACCAGGCCTTTCTTCTGAGGTACTTTCAGATGAATTCAAATTGCCAATGTTTTGGCTAGTTGTTGCTGTTGTTGTTAAGAGTCATCGAGTCAGTTCCGACTCATAGCGACCCTATGCACAACGGAACGAAACACTGCCCAGTCATGCGCCATCCTCACAAATGTTGTTATGCTTCAGCCCACTGCTGTTGTCGCTGTGACAATCGGGATACCCAGGGGGAGGGGAGGCTTCCTTGACATCTATTGAAAACACTGTGGAGTGCAATTGAAATCACCATTCATCGGAACTGATTTGGGAGGAGCATGCTTGGTTTGCTTCTATATCTATAGATGCCAAGTGTGAGTGATGTGAGTGTGTAAGAGAGCACGGGAAGACGTTGGTGCTGAGAAGAATGTGCAACAGTGAGCAGTCACTGAGTTGGGAAAAGACTCGTCCAGGGTTCACAGCTAGCTCTTGACTCTAACCAGCTGGTCTTCACTCTACCTGCCTCTGGCGTTCACCTGGTGTGTCTCCCGGGTGGCTGTTGAGAGCACAGCTTTGGGCTCAGGAGAGACCTGGGTTTGAGTCCTGGCTTTGCTGATGACAACTTGGGGCCCTGGGTCGGTCTCACAGTCTTGTTGGAGCTCAGTGCCCTCGACGGTTTGCAAAGTGTCTGCTAAATCAGAAGCATTCAATAAATGCTAACAGCTTTCTTTCCTTAAAAAAAAAAAAAAAAATTGTGACTCTATCCATCTCAACCATTTTTAAGTGTACGGTTCAGTGGCAATGATTAGACTTAACATGTTGTACAGTGTTTTGTTGTTGTTGTTAAGTGCCATCGAGCCGGTTCTGACCCATAGCGACCCTCTATAGGGTTTCCAAAGAGCGGCTGGTGAGCTTGAACCTCTGACCTTACAATTCAAACTACTTTGCAGTCTGGCGCATTAGCCCACAGCGCCACATGAGGACTCTGTTTACAGCTTTTACCATGATATATTTTCAGCACTCAGTCTTCACTCCAAATAGGAACTCAGTCGCCATTAAACGGAGCTCCAAATTCCCACCGCCCCTGGTAACCTCGAATCTACTTTCTGTGTCTCTGCATTTGCCTGCCCTGGATATCTTATGCAAGTGGAGTGTGGTGTTGTCCTTCTGTGTCCAGCTGATGTCATGTCCACACGTCGTGGTATGCATCAGAACGTGTGCCTCTTTCGGGCTGCAGAGATACCACACTGTGTTTTTCCACCCATCACTCCATGAACCTTCAGTTGTTTCCACTGTTAGGCTATTGTGACTCATGCCACAGTGAACAGGGGTGGATCTGTTTGAGTCCCTTCTGTAAGTTCTTTGGGTCATATTTACCTGGGAGTGGTCTGAACGTGCTGTCTGTTGTTTAATATTTTGAGGGACGGCAAAATGGCTCTCACTGCCATTGTATCACAGTTGTTTTGTGCTGTTGAATTGGCTTTGACTCGAAACAGTCCCATGGAGAACAGAATGAAATACAGCCCAGTCTGCACCATTGTAACAACGGCTGTATTTGAGCGTATTATTGTAGCCACTGTGTCAGTCCCTTTCATTGGCGGTCTTCCTCTTTTTTCACTGATCCTCTGCTTGGTGACCAAGCATGATGTCCTTCTCCAGAGACTGGTCCCTCCTGATAGCATGCCCAAAGTACTTGAGAAGAAGTCTTCCCATCCTTGCCTCTCAGGGGCATTCTGGCTGTACTTCTAAGTTAGATTTGTTTGTTCTTCTGGCAGTTCATGCTTAATAGTCTTCCCAAGCACAATAATGCCAATGTACCAGTTCTGCCATGGTACCTTCTATGCTTTTTCAGAGAGAGAAAATGCAAGATGTACAGGAGGAAATATTTTGTTGTTGTTGTCTTTTATTTTAGATCTTGGAGTTAACACTGTGTGTTGCCAGACCTTTCTCTCAGAAGAATCAGCCTTGAAACTGATTTTGGGGTCCCGTTTGCCTCAGACACCTTAGAAGACAGATGAAGGGCGTGGTTTTAATGCCTCTGTGCTGCTTTGCCAAGCAGGCTCCGCTCATGACGGTGAAAAGCTGACCGTGAGGCAAGAGGCATCATGGGAATTCCCCAATTTGTCTGAATAATGAGGTGTTGCTTGTCGGCTGCATAGTGAATATGAGCAAAATATGCGTTCCGTGCTCTATCCACCATCGGGGAAACACACGTGACATTTTCCTGAAAGCCCTCATGGACGTAGGGACTGCTTCCTTCCCTGCCCCAAGCCCCGCTAATTACGGAAAGTCTTGCTCTCCTAACGATGCAATCCGAGAACTGAAGGAGCGCAGACATTACATTTCCAGCTTCGACATTGTGGAGTTTTCCTTTAGAGCCGATTGACATTTGGGGCCGATGATTGTATGTTGTAGAAATGATCCTGTGCCTTGTAGGATGGCCTCAGCCTCAGCCCCATTGACATTTGGGGCCGATGATTGTATGTTGTAGAAATGATCCTGTGCCTTGTAGGATGGCGAGAATACTCCCTGGTCTCTGCCCGCTCATAGAATGTATTATTGTCATTAAGTGTTGTCAAATCTGTTCTGATTCTGAGGAGTGGCTGGTGGGTTTGAACCACCAACCTTGCAGTTAGCAATCCAGCACAACACCAGGAGTGTTCTATGTTAATTTTTTTTAATTGGAAAAAAAAAATGTGTATACTAATAAATAATAACGAATTTAGCCCAGATTACAGTCATCTTTACACCAACTCAGTTGTGTAAAACATAAAATATATATTTTTTTCTTTTTGTGTATGTGGACTAAGGGGCCTAGGAAGGCAGAAGTGAAGTGTTTACACGGCCCTACCTGAAACCACAAAATACCAGTATGTGTGAGAAAGGGGTCCTCCACCCACAAGATGCCATTGTATTATATACAATTTGAGACAACCCAAAATGTGTCTGTTGTTGTTGTTAAGTGCCATCGAGTCGATTCTGACCCATACTGACTTTGTATAGGTTTCCGAGGAGCAGCTGGTGAGCTTGAACCACCGATCTTGCAGTTCAAACGACTTTGCAGTCTGGAGCATTAACCCACAGCGCCACACCCAAATATCTAGGGAAGGGCCAGTAAGGGACCAAATCTGCCCCATTGAGAATCACAGCTTTGCATTAATTATGAACGTATACATTATATACCAGTTACTGTGTAGTGGATTCCAATTCTGGTGACGCTGTATGTGTCCCAGTGGAACCATCTCTAGGGTTTTCAATAGCTGTGATCTCACAGACGACGATCACCAGGTCTTTCTTCAGAGGCACCTTGGGTAGACTCAAAATGCCAAGTTTCGTTAGCTCCAATTTTTCAGTTAGCATCTGAGTGTAACTACTGTTTTTACCACCCAAGGACTTCATAATAAAAGCAATGGTTATTTACTCATTGAAAACAGAGGGCAGCTCCAGGGTGCTGACCATGGGATGACTCTAGGGAATCTGAAGAGAAGAAGGGAAGGGATAGAGGAACCAGGTGAGGGCCACATGGTGGGTTCTGCAGGTGCTGAGACAGACTTTTGGGAAGCCGGCATCCCTGAGGAAGAAGCAGGTGAGTGCCCCGGAATTAGAAGGTGAAGAGACATTTTTCAGGTGAAGAATGGGGAGAGTGTCCTTGGTTTGAGAATAAGCTGTGTTGAGTGAAAATGCAGCCAGAGACTGCCTTTGGGGTCAGCAAAAACTCAGAGGGATAGACACAGACCCCCTCTACCCCTGCCCACTATCATCACCACTTGATAGGCTAGGGTAGAACTACTCCACTCCATAGGGTTTCCGAGGCTGGAAAGCTTCACAGAAACCGACTGCATCCCACTGAGTGGCTGGTAGGGTTCAATCTGCTGACCTTTTGGCTAGGAACACAACGCTTAACCCACTTTGCTACCAGCACTTCTTAGAAAAGGAAAACTGAAACCCACCACCATCGGAAACTTACAGCAACATATGTATAGAATTTCCAAGACCACAAATCTTAAAGGAATAGACTGATCCTACAGGTTTCCTTTGTTGTTGTTAAGTAATGTCAAGTAAGTCAGTTCTGACTCATAGCAACATTATGTAGGGTTTTCAAGGAGCAGCTGATGGGTTTGAACCGCCAACCTTGTGGTTAGCAGTTCAGTGCTGATCCTACAGTGCCACACCAGAACTCCTGGACTCCTTTTGTTGTTGTTGTTGTTGTTTAGTGCCATCAAGTCAGTTCCAGCAACTCTGTAAAGGGTTTCTGAGGTGGGCTTGTGGGCTTGAACCGCTGACCTTATGTTTAGCAGTCCAGTGCTGATCCTACAGTGCCACACCAAGACTCAGGGGCTCCTTTGTTGTTGGTTCCAAATCATGGAGACTTGTATAGGGTTTCCAAGGAGTGACTGGTGAGGTTTGAACTGCTGACCTTGTGGTTCAAACTGACCTCGCGGTCCAGTGCATTACCCTGCAGTGCCACACCAGGACACCCAGCGCTGCTTTAGGCCCCCTTTATAGTAAGTAAAAGTCATTGGTACCTAGTTCCCTAGAATCCTGGAAATACTAGCTCCTTCCCGAGTCCCCTGAAAGATTCATGTCTTCTATCGGCACCATAGTAACATACGATGTGAAGTGTCCATGGCCCTGGCCCCAGGTCCAGCCCTGTGAAGCCCAATTAGGAAACTCATGTTGATTTCAGATGGATCAGATTGGAATTTTGACCTGTGTCCCGGGGAATACAGGGCTGCAGTGTTATTGCATGCTTATATTTTACCTTCTCTGGGAGGAAAGACACGTCACCTTGACGGTATCCAGAGCACCCATGCTCATGGCTCCTATATTATAAGGGAGCGGCTGTCTAGCCCTGGTCTCCATGCAGGCTGCTGGCTTTCTGGGCCCCTATTGCCAGAGACAGAATGGAAGGCAGCCCAGGCCAACGCCAGCTCCCCAAGGGGCTAGGGATCTGGAGTGGTGTGCTCTCAGAAAGGAGCTTGGGGAGTGGGGGGCGGTGAGAGGAAGGGGGGAATGGCGATGAAACGGAAAAGTTAGCTGCAGTTTGTACTTGGTTTGCAAGGAACAGGGATTGCCCTTTTTGATGCCCACATGAAGACAGGTCTGGTGGCACTTGGCTGCTAACTGAAAGGTTGGAGGTTCAAACCCACCCAATGGCTCCACAGGAGAGAGACCCAGGGATGTGCCCCGTAAAGAGTACAGCCAAGCAAACCCTATGTGGCACTTGCTATGAGTTGAAAACTTACTGGATAGAGACAGCAACAGAAGCACCAATATTGGGGGCATGGGGTTCACCTGGAGGCCCCTTGCTTTGGGGGGCTGTGGAGCCTCTCCTTGACCTCGTGTCTTGGGGGACTTCTAGTTACTCTGTATTACACTGGAATGAAAGGGGAGAATTCTCCCACTGAACCACCTTGCTTCCCCTGATAGATATTGTTATTAAGTGTTGTTGAGTGGTTTCGGACTCATAGCGATCCTATATAGGGTTTCCCAGGAGTGGCTGGTGAGTTTGAACCACAGACATTGTGGTTTAATCCTACCTTGTGGTCCTTACAGCACCACACCAGGACTCCTCAATAGATATTAGCCCTTGATAATATTGTTATTTTAAATTATTATTACTGCAAAAGTTATGTAAGGATGGTAGAATAAGCACCGAACTGCTCACCTCAATTGGCAGTTCATACATGCCACTCCTCAGAGAAAGATGAGGCTTTCTTCTCCGGTGAAGATTTACAGACTGGAAAATCCTACACAAAGTCGCTTTGAGTTGGGGCTGGCTAGATGGCAATGTTACCATAGGAGCTGGGAGTCATGGTGTGGCACCATAGGATAAGCACTCGACTTCAAGGTCGGTTTGAACAGCCAGGTTGGCGGTTCAAGCTCACCAGTTGCTCCTCAGAAACCCTTTATGGGATCGCTATGAGTCAGAACCAACTCGATAGCACTTAACAATAATTTAATAGGAGCTGAGCAGGAATGCAGCTGCCCTCTACGAGGTATCAGGGTGGTTGTGGGTCAGCTGGGAAGCAGAAAAGTTCAGAAGGTAGGTCTAGTCATTGTGCAGAGAGAAAAGTCAAGGCCCATGGGAATCCTGTGCAAAGGATGTGTGAAGGGCAGTGAGCTTCCAGGTTCCCAGTTTACAGAGGTGGAGCCCGGGGCTCTTAGAGGGCCTGTGTCTCTCCCATGGCCAGATGTCTTGTAGGGCCAAATTAAGAGTAGATTGAATTGCCTGTCCCCATCTAGGTTGCCTTATGGAGTCCTGGAATGGCGCTGTGGGTTAATGCATCAGACTGCAAAGTCGTTTGAACTGCAAGGTCGGTGGTTCAAGTTCACCAGCTGCTCCTTGGAAACCCTATATGATAGGTCGGCACTGACTCGGACGGCACTTAGCAACAACAACCATCTAGGTTGCCTTACAGCAGAAGGTCTGCCTTGATCCACAGCTATTGTCTCTCCTCAGCACCCCACAAATGAGAAAGCCGCAAGACGCCTGCTATGGGGTGGGGCCAGAGCAGTCCTAGCTCCTCCAGACCCACATCTCCCTGGATGCACCAACAACCCCACCCAGCACCTTGCTGTGACGGAAGAATAAAGGCCAAGACACCCCCGGCACCCCTCTGAGAAATGAAAATGGTGCAATCTTACTGGCAGAGTCTGCATGATCTTTCCACACAACGGGCTCTGTCTGCAGACCTGAGACGCTCCCATCACAAGCTTCCAGGCCTTTTCACCAGCCCACTCCAGAAATAACCCTGCTTTTATAACTCAATAAAAAGGACTCCTGAGCTTTAATGAGAGACCAGAAGAGAGAGGGGGCAGGTGGGGAACTAGGGGTGCCGGGCGACTGCTGGGCAGAGCAGTGCTGGTGGGGTCCTGGGCTGGGGAGCAAAACAGCCAGCAATCAGCATTCACTGTGGTTTCCACACCCACCAGGATTTACCCCATGACAAGGTCAAGGGCAGCAGGGCAGATAAGTAGGGAAACTGAGGCTGGGGAAGGGGTCAGAGAGGAGGTGCCTGGCCGGGCCACCACACGGGCCAGGGGACCAGGGGAGAGTTGGCTTTCTGGTTCTTGCTTCCTGGTGTGAAGTTGCTCAGTCTGGAAGGGGCACCATTTTTAATTCACACCAAGGCTCTGGTGGGCTCACGTTATGCTGATTCCCAGCCAGATCTCCACTCCCATCTCAGCCCTGACTTCATTTACTCAAGCTCTGGCTCCCCACACGCAGGTTCATTTTCCTGGACAGGAATGCCTGCGGCTACTACTGCGCCTCTTCTTTTTGGCAGCACATGTCTGTGTGGGATCTCTAGGGATTTCCTAGGCTCAGGTCCTGCCGGATACCTAGAGTACGTTTGTGTTGTGCTTTTTTAAATTTTCTGCAGTTATATTACCCTTGGTAGGTTATGGAGGGGGATATTGGAGATGGTAGAATCAGTGTTTATAGGAATGCAATCTCTGGGCACCTCCATTTTCCTACAAGAATGGGGAGACATGAGTCTTGGCCTTGAGAGACTTCAATGAGCTCATGGTAGTGAGGGGGTGGAGGAGAGGTTTTCTCTTAGGGTGCTGTTGTTTAGTGCTTTCAAGTCGGTTCCCACTCATTGTGACTCTGTATAGGGTTTCTGAGGAGCTGCTGCTGGTTGACCTTGTGCTTAGCAGTCCAGTGCTTATCCAGTACACCTGTTAGTGGGCATATAAACTAGTGCAGGAGTCCCTGAGCCGTTTAAATGTTAACACATACTAGCCTGATTGCTAAAAGGGCAGTGATTCAAGTCCACCCATCTACCCAGAGGTACCTTTGAAGAAAGACCTTATGAGCCCCTTCCAAAAAATCAGCCACTGAAGAAGTGAGTGGCTTTCAAGAGGGAACCTAGATCCAGAGGGCGTGGAGGAAGGTAGAATCGCCGCTGAGTAGTATCCAGTCTGTCTGGGTGGGGCTGATGAAAGGAGATGTAGATAGGTCTCTTGTGATACAATAATGAATAGTTGTTATCAGGACTGATTGTGAGGGTTGGAAATGTAAAGGTAGATGTTTTGTAGCAAAAGGAGGGGAGTGATTAACTTTTCAGCCTAGGAGCGGAAGTCCCTGGGACCATCAAGGGAGAAGAGTGGAGAGCGGGACCCTACCCAGAGAAGCAGTGACTCCAGAGATGGAGGCAGAGATGATGACGTGGAGAGATGGAGTGGCTGGAGACTTTAGACACAGAGAGGGAGAGGGGCTGTGTGCTGACGACTGGGGGTCAGGCTTGTAGTGTATACCCTTTGGTTGGTTGATGATGCATGGAGGGGATTGTAACCATGGCAATGAAATGATATACGATAGGATGACTGTAAAGCTAATGTTCTCCCATGTAAACGATCACATAATTCACAATAAAACATTAAAAAAAAAAAAAAAAAAAAGCAGCCACTGAAACCTTTGGAAACATAGTGCTACTCTGACACATGGGATCATCACAAGTAAGAAGTAACCTACGCAACTGGTCAAGTGGTAGACTGTCTGAACCATATATTCAAATTTTATAAAATCCTTATCATCCATAGTCATTTATATATTTTAAGTTTATGTGTATATATATATATATATATACACACATATGCACACACACAGTAGTCCTGGTGTGGCGCTGTAGGTTAATGTGCCAGGCTGCAAAGCCGTTTGTACTGCAAGGTCAGCAGTTCAAGCTCATCAGCCGCTCCTCAGAAACCCTATACAGGATCGCTATGGGTTGGGATCACATATACACATATACACATGTTGCTGTTGTTAAGTGTTGTCAAGTTGGTTGCGATTCATAGTGACCTTGTGTAGGATTTCCAAGGGGCAGCTGGTGGGTTTGAACTGCTGTCGTCACTGTATTTTGAGTCCCTTTCACTCTAGAGCATTCATCTTCGAGCACTACATTAGACAATATTCTGTTTGGGGTCACTGGTTGATTTTTCAGAAGATCTCCAGGACTTTCTTCCTAGTCTTAGTCTTCAAATTCTGCTGAAACCTGTTTACCATAGGTGACCTTGCTGGTATTTGAAATGCTGGTATCATTGCTTTAACATCACAGGAACACATAAGCCATCATACAACACGCCAGACAAGTGGCAGAGATACACAATAGATGCCCAGTAGAAGGAGTTCTGCCCACTGGACCACTTAACACCACATCACACCACCAACTAGTAACTTTGAAATTGGTGTGAGCATTTGTTCCCTTCTGAAGGCCCACAGGTTTTAGCTCAACAATGGTGTTGTTAGGTGATGCCAAATCGATTTCGACTCATAGAGACCCTTCTTGACAGTGTAGAACTGCCCCATAGGGTTTGTTAGATTGTAATCCAGTGAGATGGATTGGCAAAGTAGCAGCATCAATGGGCTCAAGCGTGGCAACAATTGTGAGGTTGGCCCAGGGCCAGGTAGTGTTTTGTTCTGCTGTGCATAGGGTCACTATGAGTCGGTACCGACTTGATGGCACCTAACAACAACAACAACAACAACAATAATCTTTATGAGAACAGATGACCAAGACTTCTCCCTACTGAGACTCTTGGTGGGTTTGAGTCTCCATATGTTTTATTGTTGATCGTCAGGCCTCCTTACTTAACAATACTTGGCCAAATTGAAATGGAAACATATAGGCAAAGTAAGTGCCGTTGACAGAAAAAAAAAGGAAAAACAAAATTAAAAAGCTATCAACTGACTGTACATGTATATAAAATCTTTATCACAACGTGCTACACTGAAAACCATAAATTAGAACCACGTGAACTTACCATGTCTTGGCTTATAGATTGTGTTTAATACATGAACTTGGAAATCAAACCATCCTCATAAAGCACTGGAGGATCAGAACACGAGGGAACTGGGTGAGAGAAAAACTATTGCCCCGTGCCCCTGGGCACGTTTGTAGCCTCTTACTTCAAGGCCAAGAAGAAGAAAAAAAAAAAAAAAGAGGAATTTACCCAGACCCCCGCACCCCCCACCAATTTCATAAGGTAAATGTCAAACAGATGTCCTCAAAGGGTACAGAAATGAAATGAAAGGCACATTTAGAGTTTATAGAGCTGAAAACCGAGAAACCAGTGGAAATTAGGATTCTGATGCGCACAAAGCTGGCCATTTAGGAGGGATGATTTTTTTTTCTTTTCACTATAACACTTGAAAATTGGCTTCTAGACCCCCAAGCTGGCATGGGAAGGTCTGCAGGGTGAGGTGGGCTTCACAAAGCCCTCTAGAGTCCTCAGTAACCTGTTGGTCCAGCTGTGACACCCTCCTCGTACTCTCTGAGTGCTATATTCTAGGTGCTTCCTGCCTCAGTGCTAGATGTTGGTGCCCCCACCCACTCTGAACACTAGATCTTGCTTGGTGCCCCCTGAATGCTAGATCTTGGTGCCTCTCATTCTCTGAGTTCTTTACCTTGGTACCCCACTCCCTCAGGGCTAGATCTTGGTGGCCCCACCACTCACTCTGAGTGCTAAGTGTTGATGCTCCCACTGTCTCTGAGAACTACATCATTGGTGCTCCCTCCCCTCCGTTCCTTCAGTGCTAGGTTCTTAGTGCCCCTTCCCCTTCACTCTCTAACCCTCAACCTCCTTCTTCCGTCCTCTGCGTTCTTTAATATTTATTTCCCTGATTCAGGGCCCTGCATGATGGGACCCTCCCATTCTGTTCTCCTTCCTGGGCTTGCCTGAATCTTTTATGCCTTTTCAATGCAAGGCCCTCTGTCTAGAATGATGCCCTCCTAGGCTCTAAAAACTCCTACTTAACCCTCAAAGCCCAGGAGTGTGTGCTGCCTCCAGCTCTTCCAATACTCCCTCCCCTTGTTTGCTTTAACTCTCCATGTCTGTCTCCCCAAGACTTTAAAGGAGCCCATTTTTGCTCTACGTAGAGGGTGGTATTCAGTGATGAGGTTCCCACACCCTTCTTCTCACATAGGAAAGAAAGAGATTTTAGGAGGAGGGACATTACTGTTATGGAGACCTTCTGCCCCAAGCATTTAACTCAAGCCTATCGTGTTTGAGTCTCCCATTCCCATTTTACAGATATGGGAACTGAGGCTGGAGTCCAAGGTCACACAGAAGTCCGAGATTGGGATTGGAGTTAGAATGATAAAACCCTGGACTGGGTGTGCCGGAAGTAGCAGGCAAGGGCAACCAGTACGCTGGTGATCAGGAAAAAAGTCTGTAGAAGAAAATGTTAATTTCCAATTAATCATTTTCTTTGTGAACAAATGCCTGCTTATCTTCCAAGACTAGGTTCCCGGAATCCTTGAGTTTGAGATGATTTCCCTAATTGTCCTGATAATGAAAGTTGGATAGTGAATAAGAGAGACTGAAGAAGAATCCATGCCTATGAATGATGGTGTTGGCCAAGAATATTGATTATAACACGGACTGCCAGAAGAACGTCTTGGAAGGACAGCCAGAATGCTCCTTAGCAGTGGAGATGCTAAGCCTTTGTCTTACTTTGGACATGACATCAGAAAGGATCAGCTCCTGGAGAAGGACATCCTGCTTGGTAGAGTAGGGGGTCAACAAAAAATAGGAGGACCCTCAATGAGATGGGCTCTTGGTGAAGCACTGTAGGATCAGCACTGGACTGTGAACCACAAGGTTGATAGTTCAAACCCACTGGGTGCTCCTCAGAAACCCTGTACGGGGTAGCTATGAGTTGGAACTGACTCATTGGCACTTAACAATTAGATGGACTGACACAGTGGTTGTAACCATGGGTTCAAACATCAGAACAATTGTGAGGATGACTTGGGACCAGGCAGTACTTCATTCTGTTGTCCTCCAAGAGAACAACAACAGCCAGTGATAGTGGATCTTCACAAATACACACCACAGTTGTTGTTGTTAGGTGCCATTGAGTCGGTATTGACCCATAGTGACCATATGCATAACAGAACGAAACACTACCCAATCCTGAGCCAAACTCACGATTGTTACCATGCTTGAGTCCATCGATGCTGCCACTTGGCCAATCCATCTCGTTGGGGGTCTTCTTCTTCTCTGACCCTCCACCTTACCAAACATGATATCCTTCTCCAGCGACTTGTCCCTCCTGACAATATGTCTGAAGAATGAGAGACAAAGTTTGGCCATCTTGGTCACCAAGGAACACTCTGGCTGCACGTCTTCCAACATTGATCTGTTGGTTCTTTAGGCAGCCCATGGCACTTTCAATATTCTCCTCCAACACCATAACTCAAAACATCAATTCTTCTACGGTCTTCCTTATTCACTGTCCAGCTTTTGCATGTGTATGAGGTTATTGAGAATACCATGGTGTGGCTCAGGAGCCCCTTTGTTGTTGTTAAGTGCCGTCAAGTCGGTTCCGACCCATAGCGACCCTGTACAGGGTTTCCGAGGGTGTAAATCTTTACGGGAGTAGAAAGCCTCATCTTTCTCCCGCGGAGCAGCTGGTAGTTTCGAACCGCTGACCTTAAGGTTCGCAGCCCGATTCATAACCACTACGCTACCAGGAGCCCCTTAGATACCATTATTGTCGTTCTTGTTGCTAGTTGCCATAGAGTTGATATCACCTCATCGCAAACCCGCCTGTTACAGAGTAGAATTGCTCTATAGGATTTCCTTAAATGGATCCCTGGTAGTGCCTTGAGTCAGCACCCTGAATTCAAACTTCAGCTCCTGATCTTCATACAGTTGTTGTTGTTGTTGTTAAGTGCCGCCAAGTCGATTCCAACCCATAGTGACCCTGTAAGGATTTCCGAGGAGCAGACGGTGAGCTTGAACTGCCGACCTTGCAATTCAATCGGCTTTGCAGTCTGGCACATTAACCCACAGTGCCATACCAGGACTCCTTCTTCATACAGTAGGCACTTAATAAATACACTTAATAAATTCTGTTTGTTTAAGCAACCCTCTTGTGTTATGGCTATTGTAGCAGCATTAGCCAATGGAGACAAGGCTCAGTCACTGAAGAAATGTTCATGAAACATCTACTGTGCCCGGAGAGCAGTGTTCCTTCCTCCCCACCTCCCCATGGCACCTGCCACATGGATTTTCAGCTGCTGAATACACAATAGGGGTGGGCCCTTGTCTCCCTCTTCTCTCCCTTTTCCCTCGGTCATCTTCCCTTCAGGAACACACACAGTGTCTCACCAAATGCTGACCGGATGCTTTGAAATGTCTGGAGAATGACAAGAGGGTAATGGAGCCAAAAGCTCCCCGCCTATGCTTTGGGGCCTGATTAGCAAAGGCCTGCACCTGACTGAAGAACTGGCCAAAAAAATGGCACCTGGCACTACCATGGGGAGAATTTCTACAAATTTGGAACAATTCAGCCCAGAAAAGCAAGTCTTACCCTGGCCTGGCGCTGACCTAGCCAGAGCCCTGGGATGCTTGGTGACCCTCATTGTGAGGAAGAGGCAGGGTGAGGGAGTGGAAAGGCGAGGTTCCAGTATTGGCCCCAGTGACTTTCCCCAGAGATCCTCCGCTAGGTTTCTTAGCCTTTCTTGAGCCTTAGCTAAGTCAACTGTAAAAGGGAAAAATTCTTGCCTCAGAGGATCCCGTGACGGTTAAATGAAAACCTAGAATAAAGCACACAGCACAGTCATTTCTGCCATCTAGTAGGAGCTTGTGTCCTTTATCCCCTACTTTGTGTCTTCCCCTCTTGTCCCCCTCCGCCCCCACCCAGCCTCCAGATGCATTTTTTGGTGCTCAGTGCCTGGGGAGGTTGCCTCCATGGACTCCATTACCCAGGTTCCTTTGCTCTGCGACTTCCTGTTAGGTTCAGCCAATGGGAACCCCAGAGGGTGGAGCTGAGCGGTTGGAGTATTTCTTCCCCATTCATTCATTGTTTAGTGCCCGCCTTCAGGCAGTGTCTAAGTCCCTCTGTAACCACAGCGCCCACTGATCAGCCCCTGCCCCATACCCTAGCTCTCACTTTGCTCCAGTAATAGTTTTATCCATGTTCCCTCAGGATGGATGGTCATGGCTTCCTCTTTGGCTTCCACATGTCTGACCTGTCCCACACTCCGTGACTAGTCCCTTCTCTGCACTTATACATGGTGGCAGATGAGGACTATGCCAACCCTCTCCTGCCAGGTCTCTCTCACTATGCTGCTGTAGTTAAGTGCTGTCGAGTCTGTCCCGACTCACAGCGACCCTGAAGGAGCAGCGGTTCAAACCCATCTGTGCTCTAGCGCATTAACCAGCGGCGTTACAAGAGGACTCGGTCTCTCAGTGTATTGGGCCCAATCACATCACGTTCTCTTTTCCTTCTAGTTACAGCTCTGCCACCAACATGTGATCTGAGACAAGTCCCTCCCATTAACTCTCCTTTGAACCTTGAGCCTCCACAGAAGAGAGACTGCTTTCTCACCTCTCTGCAGGATGAACAATTGAGAGGTAAACAACCTAGCAGTTATCAAGCCTCGAGCCCAGTGATCGTTATACTCGACCATGGCCATGAAGTCAATTCCGCTTCACAGCGACCCTAGAGGACAAAGTAGAACAGACCCTTCAGGTTTCCAATCTTTACATGAGCAGATAGCTTCATCTTTCTCCCAACAAGCAGCTTGTGAGTTCAGACTGTTGATTTTGTGGTTAGTAGCCTATCGTATGCAGTGAGGTTGGCCCAGGATCCGGCAGTGTTTCGTTGTGCTGTGAAAAAGGTCACTACGAATCGGTACCGACTCGATGGCACCTAACAACAACAACAACAGCCCATCGTCCAAGGAGTTTTGGTAGCGTAGTGATTATGAGTTGGGCTGCTAATCTCAAGGTCAGCAGTTCGAAACTGCCAGCCGTTCTGCTCCGGTAAAGATTTACAGCCTTGGAAACCCTATGCAGAGTCACTATGAGTTGGAACTGACTCTATGGTATATATAACACCACCACCACCACCACAGCCACTGTGTGACCTGCCAAGCTACCAGGGCTCCTGATCTTCATACAGTTGTTGTTGTTGTTGTTGTTGTTGTTGTTAAGTGCTGTCGAGTTGATTCCGACCCATAGCGACCCTGTAAGGGTTCCCGAGGAGCAGCTGGTGAGCTTGAACCGCCGACCTTGCAGTTCAAACGGCTCTGCAGTCTGGCGCATTAACCCACAGCGCCACACCAAGACACCTTCTTCATACAGTTGTTGTTGTTGTTGTTGTTAAGTGCCGTCGAGTCGGTTCCGACCCATAGCGACCCTGAACAGGGTTTCCAAGGGTGTAAATCTTTACGGGAGTAGAAAGCCGTAGGCATTTAATAAATACACATTGAGGAGTTGGATCCCGTGGCAGTTCAGACCCTCCAAAAAGTATCTGCTGAGATGGAGTTAGGAGTGCAAAGCTGATTATAAATTACCAGTTGCTGCGGAGTCCATTCTGACTCATGACGACCCCATGCGTGTTAAAGAACTGTGCTCCACAGGGTTTTCATGGTTGTGATTATTTGGAAGCAGACTTCCAGCCCTTCCTTATGAGGTCCCTCTGGGTGAACTGGAATGGCCAAGCTTTCAGTTAGTAGCTGAATACTTAACCATTTGCACCACCAGGGACTCCTATTTGTAAGGTCCTACCCAAGGCCCTTGAGTGGATTCCGACTCACCTCCACCCTATAAGACATAGTAGACCTGATCCTTAGGATTCCTGAGACTGTAAATCTTGGAACCGCAAACCTTATAGTTAGCAGCCCAATGTTTAAGCAACTGTGCCTCTGGAACTCTTTGTTGTTGTTAAGTGCTGTAGAGATGACTCTGACTCCTAGCCACCCTGTATAGGGTTTCCGAGGCTTTAAATCTTTGCAGGAGCAGAAAACCTCATCTTTCTTCCTTGGAGCAGCTGGTGGGCTTGAACTGCTGACCTTGTGCAATCCAGTGCTTATTTTATGGAACCACTGTGCTCCCTCTTTTATTGTAGCACCTGTGAAAGATGAAGGGAGAGGGACCAGTCATGCAGGGAAAGCCTCAGACCTGAAGGCAGATCCCACAGAATCATGGCCAACCCATAGGACTAGGTCACCCAAATGCCACTGAAAGGAACCCACTATGGTGTGGGCTGTGTTTGCAAACCACCTTAGTGACTGCTGACTTCATAAATTTTTTAAAGGAAATCCTAAGTTTTAAAATACATTTTCCTTAACTTGATCCTCATTTTTACTTCAACACATTTATTTTAAAAGGAAATCATATGCATCCCTACTGAAAACAGAAAAAACAAACTTCTTATTAGACATAAAAAGTCATTTTAAAAAAAGAAACACAGTAAAAGCCAAGAGATACAGTAGCTGTATACGCTGGCCCTTTGGAGGGTGTGGCCCAGGGAATGTTGTCTATTGGGTGGAGAAGGAGGATGAAGAGGTCTCGTTAATTACAGTGGCATAAGCTCCAATTCATGGCTTAGTCCTGAATGAAACATGGTCCAGTCCTGCAGTATCTTTGCATCTTCCAGTACTCCACCGGTTAATATACTATTGTGCTTCATAATGTTTCCATTGGCTAGAACATTGGTAGGTCTCTCTTCCTAATGTCTTCATCTGGAAGCTCTACTGAACCCATTATTATTATTTTATTTTAAATGTTTTATTGTGAATGATGTGATAGTTTACATGGGAGAACATTAGCTTTACATTCATCCTTTATATTCATATCGTTTCATTGCCATGGTTACAACC
>NW_006408543.1:13495388-13505283 GCF_000296735.1 Chrysochloris asiatica
CCCTCTGATCTAGGTTCCCTCTTGAAAGCTTGTAAGCCAGTCACTTCTTGCCTTTGTAGCCCCCCGATTTTGGGTAGCCAATGTCCACATTGCCCATCCCTGCCTTCTACTGAACCCATTATTACAGCCACTGTGTCAGTGCACCTCAATGAAGGTCTTCTTCTTTTCTGCTGACCCACTTTACCAAGCGTGTCCTTCTCCAAGGACGGGTTCCTCCTGGTAACGCTCCCAAAGTACATGAGACAAAGTGTCGCCATCCTTACTTCTAAGGAACGTCTGGCTGTACTTCTTCCAAGACAGATTTGTTCTTCCTTTTGGTAGTACACAATATATTCAGTATTTTTCTCCAACACCATAATGCAAATGCATAAATTTTTCTTCTGTCTTCTTTATTCATTGTCCAGCTTTCATAGGCATATGAAAATATCACGACTTGAATCAGGTGCACCTTAGTCCTCAAAGGGACATCTTTGCTTTTGAACACTTTAAGGAAGTCCTTTGCAGAAGATTGACCCAATGCAATACGTTATTGACTGTTGCTTCCATGGGTATTGACTGTTTGGTCACTTTGCAGGACACCCCTCTGCTTCCAGCATTGCAATTTGCTTGCGCCTTCTGCTGATTTTGGGAGCCATACTTACCGTATTGACTGGAAAAGAGCTTGAGCTTTTGCTGGGCACATAAAGGGCCTGGTGAAGAGGCAAAAGGAACTCTTGGCTCAGTTGTTTGTGCAGGGAATCAATAGGGTCTTACTGAGGTCAGAAGCAGTGTTTGGCTGTGAACTGTGAACTACAGGAGGTGCGCAGGTGAAAGAGTGCATCTTGCTCTCCACGGTGCAGGCTTTTGAGGTGGGACGGTCCAGGACCCAAAGGGATGCTCACACATGCTCTGTCCATTGATCAGAGGAGCTGGGTTTCTCGTGTGTTCACTCTTCCCGGATGAACACTTTGTGGGGGTGAGGGGCAGGTTTAATTAACACTTACGTGTTGAGCTCTGTGCTGGGCATGAGAACGTACTATTTCTCCTTATTGTCAAACAGCCAGCTCAAGCACAAGTCTTTCCTTTGAGGATGATGAGGAAACAGGCCTCCTTCTCCCAGATCACAGGCATCTGGAACTGTCTGGGAGCTCCCTTCCCCCTAGATAGTTCATTATCTTGGGGAGGTGGTGGAGGAGGTTGCTCTTCCTGATCCTCCCTGGGGGTGGGGTGGGGGTGGGGGAATGGGAATGTGGATTCAGCAGCAGGACTCTGATGGCTCTGCAATGAGCTTAATTAACTTGTTTACACCTGGCCAAGGTGCAAAGGTTCTAAAGCTATCCCTCTGCCCTGCCTTGCCCCAACTCACCACCCCCACTCCCGCCCCTTAGCCCCTCACCCCTGTTCAAATTGGTGTTGTTGTTAACTGTAACACTAACTTTGTTTGGGAACCTCAATTTAGCTGCTCAATGGTGCTTCTGCCATGATGGAATCCTGGTGTAGTGCTGTTGGATACACATTTGAAGTTAGCAGTTCAAACTCATCAGCCATTCTTTGAAAACCCTATCCAAGTCAGAACAACTGCTGTGATGGGAAGTGGAGAATGGAAGAAAACTTATGCTGCAATTTTCAGTATGGAAGGTCTCTTCAGATCCAACCATCATCCATCTTTCTGACTGTTCAATGATCCATTTCATCCGTCCATCCATCCATCCATCCATCCATCCATCCATCCATCCATCCATCCATCCATCCATCTATCCATTCTTCTGTTATTACCTGTTCGCTATCTAGCCAGTTTTCTGCCTATCCATCCATCCATCTATCCATTCTTCTGTTATTACCTGTTCGCTATCTAGCCAGTTTTCTGCCTATCCATCCATCCACCTATCCATATATACATATTATAGTTCTTAAGTGCTGTTGAGTTGGTTCTGACTCATAGCCACCCTAAATAGATAGGGTTTCTGAGGAGCAGCTGGTAAGTTTGAACTGCCAACCTTGTGGTTCACAGTCCAATGCTGATCCAAAAGCGCCACACCAGGAGTCCACATACACATGTATACATCTGTTATTTATGAATTAATTATCATCCATCCACACATCTCACTTATTCATGAGTTCATCTGTCCATCTATGCATCCTTCTTATATCCACCCACCTATTATTCATGAAGCCATCCATCCATCCATTCATCCACCTACCCATATATATATATATGCAATCACATATTCACCTATTTCTCATTAATTCATCCATTTATATATATATATATATATATATATATATATATATATATACACACACACAATCACATATTCACCAATTACTCATGAATTCATCTATCCATCCATCCATGCATCCATCCACCTATCCATACATACACACATTCACCTCTTACTCATGAATTCATCCATCCCTACCTACATACATACATCCACCTATCCATCCATCCATCCATGCATGCATCCATCCATCTCAAAGCAGGTTGAGTAGAAGCTTTAGTCTTTGAACTCTGGGGCTCTTGGGAACCTTCCTAGGTAGTATTGGGCAACCACCATAACCCTTCTGAGCCTTATTTCTGCACCTGTGTAGCAAAGCTCATAATTCCTCCTTTACAAGAGCGCTTCATTGTAATTCAGGTGCTGGGGCTCATTAAGCTCCTGGTACAGTGTGTATTAAGGAGCTTTGGTAGCATAGTGGTTACAAATTGGGCTGCGAACTGCAAGGTCTGCAGTTCGAAACTACCAGCCGCTGCATGGGAGAAAGATGAGGCTTTCTGCTCCCATAAAGATTTACAGCCTCAGAAACCCTGTACAGAGTCACTATGGGTCAGAACAGACTCGACGGCACTTAACAACAACAACGACAACACAGTGTGTATTGGAGCCCTGGTATGGTGCTGTGACTGCTATGCCTGGACCGCAACGTCAGTTTGAACTGCAAGGTTGGCGGTTCAAGCTCACCAGCTGCTCCTCAGAAACCCTATCCAGGGTCGCTATGGGTCGGAAACGACTTGATGGCACTTCACAACAAAACAGTGTGTATTACATAGTTGTCACTCTCTTGGTTTCTGTCATCTTACTCTTTAAGTCTGTACAGTTCATTCATTCTTTCCTTCACTCAGTGGCCACTGTTGTGCCAAGCCCAGGGGGCACTGTGATGGACTGCAGGCCCTTGCTGTCCAGTTATAGGAGTAAGCATTGTATAAGACTGAGATTTCAGACAGGCAATGTGTTGATTTTTTTTTTCTAAATTCTCTGCCAACATTTGAAACAAACAAACAAGGATTCTAGCTTCTCTTGAGAAACAGAAAGGTCAGGGACTCCAGGGCTGCATTCTTATGCACCGCAACCCAATGGACCTGAGTAGCTGCTGCCCCCTTCAGGCGGAGTTGGAACATTTCATTTTGCCACAGGCCTCACCCAGCCCATTTGCTCTTGCGCTTTTTTAGTCTGTGCTTGGGGTTGTCATGAATTAGGGGCTGATTCAATGACAACCAACAAGCACACCAAGCTTCTTCTAATCAGTACTGACTGGCCATTCATCTATACTGTCCCAGACATTGCATTTTTGGGAGTTTGTCCCCCATTTCTGCTTCCCTCTCACTTGTTTAATCTCCTTTCTATCTCAAAAGAGATGATTTAAGACACACCCTACACTAATCGTGCCCACTAACATAACAAAGACAACCTATTTCAAAATGGGATTGTAGCCACAGGCATAGAAGTTAGGATTAACAACACAGATTTTTAGAGGAGGAACACAATTTCTCTGTAACCGTAGGGTAGTTGTTGTTGTTGTTGTTAAGTGCCTTGGACTCAGTCTGACTCATGGTGACCTTGTAGAGGGTTTCTGGGAGTCCTGGTGTGGTGCTGTAACATAAGTGCAGGACCACCCGATCGGTGATTCAAAATCACCAACCACTCCCCGGAAACCTTATGCAAGGTTGCTATCAGTCTGAACGACACACTTAATAACAGCATATGGTTTCCAAGGAGCAGCTGGTGGCTTTCAACCTCCAACTTTGAAGTTAGCAGTCCAGTGCTTATTCTACAGCACCACACCAGGACTCTAACAGTCAGATGCAATACACATTTTCCCCCTAACTATCTCAAACCCAAGTACCTAGTTGTTGTTGTTGTTAAGTGCCGTCGAGTCGGTCCCGACCCATAGCGACCCTGTACAGGGTTTCCGAGGGTGTAAATCCTTATGGGAGTAGAAAGCCTCATCTTTCTCCCGCGGAGCAGCTGGTAGTTTTGAACCGCTGACCTTAAGCTTCGCAGCCCAATTCGTAACCACTACGCTACCAGAGCTCCTTCTAGTTGTTGTTAGGTGTTGTCAAGTCAGTGGACTCCTAGCGACCTCATGCACAACAGAATGAAGCCCTGGTTCGTCCTGCACCAATCTCACAATCATTGCTATGCTTGAGCTCATTGCTGCTGCCACCGTGCCGATCCATCTCATCAGGGGTCTTCCTAAAGACATCAGAATTCTACCCCTGAGCCACCACTGCCGTCTGATGAGATGCTTGTGAGCATGGGCTAGGGCAGGGCACGCTCCGTGGCTCTTTGTGCAGCCATGGCAGGTGATGAGCTGAGACTCCCTCTGTGGAGAACAAGGAGCAGGGGTGGGGTAAATCAAGGCCCAGAGAGGGAAGGGGGGGGGGTCACGGAGTTATATAGTTTGGATTAAAGGTCCCCAGAAATGTTAGTTTTACGCCTTGCCTGAAGATACCTGCTTTGCTGACTCATGCCCGCATCTCTGTATGTCGGTTCCAACTCATAACGTTTCTGAGGTGCAGCTGCTGGAGTTGAACTGCCTACCTTGTAGTTAGCAGCCCAGTGCTGATCCCACAGCACCACACCAGGGCATCTCCTGGAAGCACACAATCCTGGAGGTGGAGTTTCCACTGAGAAAGGAAGCAGCTTGGCTTTAAAAGCAGGCAGGAACAAGCTCTCTGAAAGGGCCTGTGGAGTGTGGGAAAACAGGTAGGATCAAACTCAAAATCATTCAGAAAAG
This sequence comes from Chrysochloris asiatica, assembly GCF_000296735.1. Lineage (NCBI taxonomy): Eukaryota > Metazoa > Chordata > Mammalia > Afrosoricida > Chrysochloridae > Chrysochloris > Chrysochloris asiatica. Next base: position 13,500,387 of record NW_006408543.1, read on the forward strand.
ATCAGGCTTCCTGGTCTGATAAAGACTGATGGAACCCCTAAGTCCTTGGTCCTCAGTCACCCTATCACCCTTTGAGCCACGCTCAAGGCCCAAGTGTCGAAAGACAGAACTATAAGAAGAGCAATCACACTAGGAGGCACACATCCCCAGAATAACCAACCATAAGAGATCAAAAGGGCAGCATTTGCCCAGGGAGTCCTGGGGTAGTGCCCTAGGATAAACACTGGACCACAAGGTCAGTTTCAACTACAAGGTCAGTGGCTTAAACTCACAACATCTATTTTGAGAGGAAGAGCATAATTTAATCTATAACAGTAGGGAAGTTGTTGTGTTGGCAAGTGCCTTCGAGGTCCTCCTCCAAAACCCTACTACAGAATCTCCATGGGTCGGAAGATTTCAGAAGGTAGGCCAGAAAGATGAAAGGAAACAGGGAAAACACGGAGGAAGATGGAAGAGCACTGTGACATTTGGGGACCACAATCAAATACCAAGAATCAAAATGGGTATGAATTGTTGAATGGAAAACCAATTTGCTCTGTAAACTCTCACCCAAATTCCAATGAAAGGTTTTAAAAAATAAATAAATGAAAGCAGACAGGAAGAAAGTGTTTGGTGTCTGGAGAAGGTGACTGGTTGCACACCCAACCCCACCCAAGACCCACTTTTCCTCCCCAGACTTTCCCAGCCCTTTGTTGTTAGGTGCCATTGAGTCAGTACTGACTCACATTGACCTTATGCACAGCAGAACGAAACACTGGGCCCCATCCTGGGCCCACCTCACTATTGTTGCCACACTTGAGTCCCTCAAATCTCATCACAAGGTTTCTATAGGCTTATTTCCATAGGCGCTGCCTGCAGAAATGAGCATTCGGGTGGCTGTGAAGTAAAAAGAAGCAGAGATGCCTTGGTCGTTTTGCTGGCTCCTTCCCTACCCACCCCCCTCTCTTTTAAACCAGGCATTTAGGTGCTGGACTTGCCTCTCTGCAAAGATATTTAGAAACTTCCTGTTCTACATGCTAATTAACAGCCTATGAATTTTACCTTCCACTCAGAGCCGTGGAGCCTAACATCCTCTGTGAAGTCTGCATTTGCTGTTTGAAACCATCACTGTGATTTTCCCCTTCCTGCTCACCTGGATGCACAAGGAGGACCTCAGTGGGATACTGGCCTTAAAGGACCATGGAGACTTGAGCCAGAAGACCTGCAGTGGACCCTTTATCAAGATCACTGTGCCATACTTGGCCCAAATCAAGTTGGTTGAGTCCAGTTCAATACTCATTCACCAAACACTAGACAGGAGCATCCGGGCTGGACGAGCTCTTCCTCCCAGGGCCTCCCAGTCTCCTCTCCTGGGGTTGACAGGCAAGTAAACAGTGGCAATGCTGGGGGACATTTATGCATTCATCTTCACACACCCCATGAGACAGGACTCTCTGATAGACAAGGAACCCAAGGTCCACTCAGAAGGAAATAGTGTCCAGCCTTGTGTTTCTTGAGTGGCTTCCAACACAGGAAGCTCATCTTCCAGCACGAAATCAAACAATGTTGTGCCATCATCCATAGGGGTTTGTTTTTGGTTTTTTTTGCTTCATTTTATAGAGTTTTTATTGTGAATTGAGTGATAATTTATATATAGGCAGCGCATTGGTTTTGCATTCAACCAACTGAATTTTTCAAATTTTGTTTCACTGCGATAATTACAATTTCCTTCGTGTGCCATCAGTTAACAGTATTTGCCTCTATTCCTGCTTTGTTGTGTGTGTGTACACAAAAACACTCAGGAGTATATAATCATTTAAACAACCCAATGGCACATTCTGCAAGCCTGCTAGAAAGAGCGGTCTTTCCATGAGTCTAGAGTCCTCAACTGCTCCCTTTCTCCATGTCATCATCTCTGCATCCATCTCTGATGTCGTTGCTTCACTGGTTGTTGTTGTTGTTGTTGTAAAATGCTGTTGAGTCGATTCTGACCCATAGTGACCCTGTATAGGGTTTCCAAGGAGCATCTGGTGAGCTTGAACCACCGACCTTGCAGTTCAAATGGCTTAGCAGTCTGACGCATTAACCCACAGTGCTGAACATTTCTTCTCTGGATAGAGTCCCACATCCTGCTCGTGCTCTTCTCCCTTGATGGTGCCAGGGTCCTCTGTTCCTAGAATGTAAGAGTAACTACTCTCTCAGCCCCCTGTTTTGTTACACAACTTCTACATTTACAGTTGTGACAGTCGTAGTTAGTCATGATAACAATTACTCACTATTGGATCAAAAGAATCCTATCCCCATCTTCTTTCACCAGACTCATCCATAGGGTTTACATTGGCCAGTTTTTGGAAGTAAATCGCTAGATCTTTTCCTCCTCCTCTGCTGAAACCAGAAGAAAGGTCTGTAAATCTACTGCTAAAAACCCTTGAAAGCCCAATGGGAGAGTTTTACTCTGACACACGTGGGGCCGCATAACTTGGAATCAACTTGATGCCCAATGGTTGGTTGGTGGATGTGTGAGGTGGAAGGAAGACTCTGAGGGTGAACCTGCTGGTATTTGAAATACTGCTGGCATGGGTTCTAGCATCATAGCATCATGCCAGCTATGCCAGTGAAACAAACTGGCAGACGAGTGGTGGATAATAACACCATTATTGTATACCCAGCTGGTGGCAGAGTGTTAAGCATTGGGCCGCGAGCTACAAGGTCAACAGTTTGAATCCACCAGTCCCTCATGGGAACAAGATGAAACAGTTTGCTTCCGTAAAGATGACAGCTTTGGAGGCTCTATAGGGGCAGTTCTACTCTCTGTCCTTTAGGACCACCACGAGTTGGAACCGACTTGAGAGCAGTGGGTCAGATTCATCACTGTCAGTCAGCCAGTTCACCGTCTTGGTGATGTGGAGGGAGACACTGGTGATGTGGAGGGAGACACCAGGAGAGAGAGAGGCCTTCCTCTGGAACGGGGCCTTCTTGAGCAGTGGGGATGAGCATTTGATTTCTCTGGCTTCATCCACTTCCTTCTTTTTCTTCCGCCATTTTGTTTTTGAAAACTTTCTGTAGGGGAGGGAGCTCACAGATATTTCTGGGCCCCCAGAATGTAGAGTCTTGGCAGAGGAGGCCTCCTGAAGGCAGAATCCTGGTCTGTTTGAGGTACAATGCCTCATGTTGGCTGGGCATTGACACCTCCCTGGACCTCTGTGTGTGAAGTGAATGGCTGGACCAGGTGGTCTTGGGGTTCCCTCCTGCTTTGTAGAGAACACCTCCACTTGCTCTGACACACACACACACACACACACACACGCACACACACACACACATAACCTTTCTCTTAAAGTTTCCCTCAGTGTCTTCTTTCAACCTCTAACACATCAACTAGCCAACCAGTTGATGTTGAGTTGATTCCAGCTCTTAGCGACCCCACATATTTCAGAATAAAGTGGCTCCATCAGACTTTCAAGACTCTGACCTTTTGGCAGCAGATGTCAGAACTTTTTCTTTAAGGTAGGAGCTTTGGTGGTTCTGTAGGATAAGCACTGGACTGCTAACTGAAAGTTTGCTAGTTCAAACTCACCAGTAGCCCCAAGGGAGAAAGAGAGTCGTGGTAACGCTATACAGGGTCACTGTAAGTTGGAATTGATGCGATTGCAGTGGGTGGTGGGTTTTCTTCTGAGGTGCCTCTGAGTAGGTTTGAACTACCAACCTCCGGGTTAGTAACTGAACACTTCACAGTGACCCAAAGCAGAAATGTGTCTAAAAGAACAAGAAATTAGTTATTCTCTATTTCTAGATGTTCTGGAAAATGTTACCCTATTGAAGAGGTGAGTGGGGCGGTCCAGATGCAAGCCCTCCCTGTGCCCACCATGGACACTTGGTGGGAAAGTCTGGATGAAGGTCAGGGGCACAACCTCAGCCCCCTCTACTGCACAGGTGAGGGGCGGGCCTCCAGGTCCCACCTGGCTGGAAACGTGTGCATCTGCAGCCAAAAGGGGTCTCTGTTGAGGGTGGGTGGGGCAGAGAGGAGTCACCAGGGACCCGACATTCTGTCCACAGTGTGGCTCTCAATATTGTCTTTCCATCCTTTCTGGCTGACAGATGAGGTCAGGGAGACCCAGGAGTTTAAGTAATTTAGGAGACTCATGGATGTGAACCAGGCTGGAGCGTGTCCTTTGAAAAGTTCCTCATCTGCTGCCAGAGCCTTCCCTTACCTGGTGTTTCCCAGATATCTTGGTCAGAGGCCCTGGCTAGCTCTCCCTCCATGGCCCCCACAGCTTCCAGCCCTGCCTGGACCCACAGGGCTCTCAGCGCTGCTCTGGTGCCTCCTAGTGACGATGTTGCAGAGGCACGCGGCCTCCAGTATCCTGGCGGAGAGCATGGTGTGCTTTCTGAGTTTAGGTTTTATATGAAAACAAGCAAAACACCCTTCTCTTCCTCAACCATTCAGGCTCTTTATTGCATGTGAAGAGCCTTTCCTTAGTTAAGGAGCCCTGGTAATACATTCATTAAACTCTCAGCTGCTGACAGAAAGCTTGGCTGTTCCAAGCCACCGGCTGCTTTGAGGGAGAAAGATGTCCGCTTGGCTTCCATAAAGATGAGATCATGGAAACACTGCAGCCACATTTACTCTGTCCTGTAGGGTCTCTGTGAGCTGCAAGGGACATGATGGCTATGGATTGGTTCCCCTTGTGTTTTATGTCATGGATTGGTTCCGCTGATGGGTTGCTTATGTTTTCATCCTCGGACTGAAACTCTAATGAGGGTAAAGATCTCTGGCTTTCTCTCCAGCTGACTTCTCTCTGAGCCTCATTTTTCTCATCTATAAATGAAGGAGCTCTGGTAGCGTAGTGGTTACGAATCGGGCTGCGAACCTTAAGGTCAGCGGTTCGAAACTACCAGCCGCTCTGCGGGAGAAAGA
>NW_006408543.1:13507143-13528488 GCF_000296735.1 Chrysochloris asiatica
CATCATTATTTTGAAAAAAAGAAAACTCTCCCAAGTGCACCGGCCATCACATCCATTCCAACTCAGAGCAACCTTGTAGAGTAGAGTGGAAGTGTCCCCTAGGGTTTCTAGCACGGTCATATTTACGGAGACAGACCACCACATCTTTCTCCTGCTGAGTAACTGGTAGGTTCAAACCCACAGCCTTCTCCGAGTTATCAGTCAAGTGCACAACCACTGAACCACCAAGGCTCCTCTGAGTAAGCCATGAGCTACAACGATTCAGCTAATAGAAAAGTCTAAAACTGATGTTATGGATTGAATTTCATCCTCCTAAAATGTATGTTCTAGTGGAAGACCTCTCCCTCCCCGCCCCCCAGTGAGATGGACCTGCACAATGGCATCACCAATGGGCTCAAACGTAATCATTGTAAAGATGGTGCAGGACCAGACAGTGTGTTGTTTTAGTGTGCATTGGGTCGCTATGACTGGATGGCACTTAACAATCACAGTAGCAGTGGCTCTGGAAGACCAAAGGATGGTCTCACTCCTCCACTCCATCCCGCAGCCTCCAAAGCTTGAGCTGCCACGTGCCTTCACTGGACGGAAACGCTGAAGGAGACAAACACAAGAAGCAAGTCTTTGAGGCTCTGGGTTCTCAGAGTGGGGGCTGGAGCAGTCAGGGCAAGCTTCCTGGGAGAGGCAGGTCTTGCTGGAGGTGGGCAACTGGGCCATGAAACTGCCCAACCATACTGATAGTGGCTGGGTAGCTCCCAGGCTGGCTTTCACCCTGCAGGAAATGCGGAGCCAGGTTTCAGGGCAGGAGGTTCCTAACTCTGAAACCAGGTCCTGGTCGTGGTCATTTGCTTACCTGGGATTCTGTAGACCAAGCCTTGGGTGCTCATCAGAATCATGTGGGGAGGTTTTAGAAATGATAAAATCTAGGGTGTGGCCCAGGGTCCAGGCGTTATTAAGACTATAAATTGAATGTCCAAATTGGACAAAAGTCTGGGGTTAGGTGATGCTATGATTGGAAGGGGGTAGGGGCTGGTATACGCTGGCCATCCACCAGACTTCTAGAAGACAGTGTTGGACCCTGTCTGAGGTCCATTGGGTATTGGACCACCCCCCTCATTCCCAGACAGTCAATATTTTAAGACCCCCTATTTCACATGGTGGGTACTCCACACTGTGACGGGAGGCTTCACACGGTGGGGGCTTCACACGGTGGGGACTTCACAAAGTGGGGGCTTTACAAAGTGGAAGTTAAATTCCCAGTGCCAAGCCTTGACCTTTGAACCTGCTTTGCCCACCCCTGCACCCCATCACTGTTTGTGGACTATGTCTCTTCTGGTCTCTCACGTCCACAGGCCTGGGCTCGCTCAGTGGGGGAACCTGCAGAGGCCAGCACCCCTGGAGGAGAGGAAGCACAGTCCCACAGAGGGTGCCATTAGACTGTGTGCTCCGCATGTGTGTGCACTGCATGTGTGTGCACATGTGTGTAAGAGTACTTGTGGGAACAGTCATGTGACAGTAGGTGTGTACTCTTTGTTGGCGTGTATACTGTGTAAATGTGTACACAGAAGTCAGAGTACCCACACAGCCAGAGCAAAGCAGGGACACCCCAAAGGAAACAACACCTAGGCGGGTGAATGAAGGAATAAACACATCAATGAAAGCGAAACAAGTAAGTTTAACTCGTAATTAGAAACATTAAGAAAGAAGCTATTCAAACTTTCACTCAATTCACAATAAAAACTTTTAAATAAAAAATAATAATAAAAAGAAAGCTATTCTATTTTCAACACACATATGTCATCTTACAATTAAAAAAATAATAATAAATCCATGGATTTGAATTCCTTGTGGGAAGTATGGAAGCCCCATCAGCTTTCTTAGGCTCAGAGCCTTTTGAAGGTTGGAATCTGGTACAGGTACACACAGATGCTAATGCAAGCCTGCCTGTGCACACAGTGGGGTCTGGAGTGTGTATCCCTGTAGACACTGTGGGCCCCTTAGGTATGACTCTACAACCATTCATAGGCAGTGCACACATGTGTGGGCAGAATGGGTGTAGGCAGGTACAGAATCATTATGCATTGCTCCGTGTACCTGGATATATCTAAAGGTGCTGGGGTTGTTTTTGTGGATGCCCATGCTGGTGGGTTTGTCTTTTTCTGCCCACAAGGAAGACATCTTTTGTAACTCGGGCACAATCTCTTGTGAAAGTCTGAAAAGCAGGAAGTCAAACTGATTCGAACAAAAGGAAAGCTGGGAAAGCTAAGCATGTGCTCCCTAATTCTTGATGATGTAAGTGCACAGCCCTTACTGATGCACTGACTGGTCCAAACACAAGGTGTCCCTGGGTGATGCAAATGGTGGAGCTCTTGATTACTAGCAGCAGGTTGCGGTTCGAGCCCACTTAGAGGCACAGCCACTGAAAACTCCACGATGCAGCTTTACTCTGCATTTCCCTCCAGTGTAACCGTTTCTGTGCTGAACTTTGGAAATTCCCTTTCTCTTTGCCTGCCTGTCTCTGTGGATGAGTAGTTCTTTGCAGGCAGAACTGAGTTTCTGGTGTTGTAATCCAGTACAGTGTACCCTCTCTCCCTGCTTGCTGAGTGAAGATGTGATCACCTGGGTGTGTCACTGGCAAGCCTTTATTGAGCTCCAAGATCTTTGTTCCTTCTAGGGTACAGTCCTCAGGGAGCAGATTCCTGCTTGGCCCTTGGACCAAGCCTTGGAGACACTTGGTCCTACCAGCACCATCTGTGGCCAAGCAGGCTAGTTCTTCACAGTGTGCCGAGCTTCTCTGTGAGAATGTATTCAGGACAGTATAGAAGGCACCAGAGAAACGTAGACTGGCTCGTTCTAAGCGAGGCTTTCTCCTCCACTCACTCCCTTTTCCAGCTTCCCTGAAGGCTCCACATGACTTGGTTTGCATGTCAGGCAGGGTTCTGACAATGACCCACTCAACTCGGGTAACAGAGGAGATTTTAATGGGGGAGAGCTACTGAAGAACATTGGAGACCTAGTATGGCGCTGTAGGGTAAACACTGGCTTGCGAATCACAAGGTCTGCTGTTCAAACCCACTTGCAACTCCTGGGAAACCAAGTACAGGGTCGATGGCACTTAACAACACAACAGCATTGAAGAGCAATAGACACCTGGTGGCTTAATGGGTTATGACTTGGGCTGCTAACTGGAAGGTCAGCGGTTCAAATCCAACAGCTGCTCTGTGATAGAAAGAGGCTTGCAGTTCCTGTAAAGAATTACAGCCTTGGAAATTCTACAATTGCTATGAGTTGGAATTAATTCAATGGAAGGTTTTTGTTGTTTTTTGTTTTGTTTTGTTTTTTAAACTGAAGTACAAACAAATCAGTCTCAGAAGAAATACAGCCAGAAAGCTTCTTAGAATGGAGGTTGGCACACCTTTGACTCACTTACTTTGGGATATGTCATCAGGAAAGACCAATAGCTAGAACAGAAGCCCCTGGCTAAAGGGTTAGTGACGAACAAGACAGCGCTCCACAGGGCATCTCAGCAATGGGCTCAACCAAAGTAAAGCTTCCAGAGACAGAACAGGGCAGCACTTGTTTCTATTATGGGTAAGGTCTCAGTGAGTCCAACCCTACCGACATTAACACTACAAAGTGTGGGCCGACAATGGAAACTACAGGGCCTGGTGCAGTACAGTCTTAGGGTGCTCTTCCCAGCCCTGGGTCTGAAGGGAGGAGAGGAGAAAGGGAAGGAGACAGAGGGAGGGCAGCTGGGTGAAGAGGGTTGTCACTAGATTGTAAGAACCCTACAAGGAAGGAGACGTAACCCCATATTATTATTTTCCCTTGGTATCATCTGTTGGGTCTCCCCACTGGGAAGCCAGGGGCCAAGAGAGGCTGTGGACACAGTGCATAGTGGGCCTGGCAGTGTACAGAGCAGATGGACACCCAGCAAGGACGTTTCCCCACATCAAAGCCACATCTGAGCCAAGCCCGACTGGAACCCCGGAAATGAGGCTGCAGGCAGGGACGGGTATCCCCTCTGCAATGGGACAGTGTGTAGTGGGCCTCCTGTGTACCCCTGTGAGGAGGATTTCAGACGTGCTGGGGGGCAGGTAGAGGGAGAGAGACAGCAGTGGCTGAGGCAAGAGCTCCCCATCAGACTCAGAGCCCCACCACAGATTACGGGGTGCTGCCAAGCCGTTATGATGCTGCCCCCTGCTGGCGGGCTCCGTGTTCTGGCCGGTTTCTCAAAGTGAGGACCAATCCCTCCAGAAGGCTGCAGAGGACAGTTGGATGCAAAAGGGTCTGAGATCCTCAGGGCGAAGAGATAGGATGACCTGGCCAAAGTCACCCAGACACTGAATACCCTGTTCCTGACCCTGACCAGGCTCTGTCTCTCCCTCACCATCTTGGTCCCCAGTCACCGTGTGGGCAGAAGGCAGGAGCCATGGACACTGGGAAATTAGACTATTTTGTGTTCAGAAAGCCCCCTTGAAAATGAACTTTCCCTTAGGTCAAATAAGTGTGGGCAGGTTTTTTTTTTTATGTAAATGACTGATAATAGCTATTTTGGGCTAGATGGTCCCTGTTGCAGTTACTCCACTTTCCAGCAGAAAAGCAGCCACAGACAATACATACATAAGTGGGCATGGCTGCTGACAGAATAGTTGGGGGTTTGATTCCACCCGAAGGAACCTCAGAAGAAAGACCTGGCAATCTAGCTCTGAAAAATCAGCCACTGACAACCCTATGTAGCACAGTTCTACTCTGACACACATGGGCTTGCTGTGACTTAGAATCAGCTCAAAGGCAGCAGGTTTTGTTGGTTTCAGTGTTCCAATAAAACTTTATTTACACAGAGGTACTGAATTTGATCTGATGGCACAGTGAGCTAAGCATTGGGCTGGAAAACCAGTGGTTCAAACCTACCAGCCTCTCCAAGGGAGAAGAATTAGGCCATCTTCCAATGATTTGCAGCCTCCGAAATTCCAGGAAGCAGTTCTACTCTGTCCTATGGGGGTCACTGTGAGTCTGAATTGACTTGACAGTGGTGGGTTTTGTTGCGTGTTTTTTCTTTATCGAGTGGACTTCTGCCATTTGCCTGCTTCTCTTAGTAAAGCATGTCTCCTGAATTTCCTTTGAGAATTGCCCTCCCCCATTTAAAATATATATTTACTTAAATGCCCAAAGGGCACATTCTGCAAGCCAGCCTCCTGCCAACAGGCACACAGCCTTACTCAGTCCATGGGCAAAGAGCCTGCAGCTGCTCTGTCTCTCCATGCCACCACCTCTGCCACCGTCTCTGCTGTCATCACTTTTACCACTTTGTCTCTTGAGGGCGGGATCCTGGAACTTTCTGTGGATCATGTGTGGAGTCTAAAGTAGAAGGCAGAGAGAAATGAGAGACATTTCTGGTGACAATTTCTTTGAGCCTCTGGATCAAACCTTGCCTGAAGCCCAAACAATCTCTAAACTGTTTGGTTTCATGAGCCAATGAATTCCCTTTATGGGTTAAGCTGTTTGACCTGGGTTTTCTATCACTTATCATCTGAATTTCTAACCAATATATCAGCCTTGGCGTTCTTGGGGCTGATGCAGAGCTGCTCTGCTGTCTAAGGAGGGACCTTCTGTCGACTTGAAGTGGTTTCTTCAGTGCTGGCTCCAGCCTCCGGGCCTCCCACACTGCCTTTCAGGGCAGCCTGAACTAGGACTCCTGGAGCCCTGGGATCCCTCACCCAGGCTCAGCTCCTGTCTCCACCCAGCACTGAGGATGTCTGTTTTGGGAACTGGATTCTCTAGCCTGGGAACTCTCACACGTTCTGTTAACAGAAACATCTGGGCCTTCAGCTGGCCCCAGGGTGCGAGCCCCGCAGACCGCCATAACTCACGCCAGGACATCGGGGGTTTTATTGCAGTTATGAGTTATGGATATGGCCCGGGCTGTGCACTTTTTATTATTATTATTATTTTCTGCCACAATTAAGTTACAAATCATACTTGAGAAATGGGAGGGCGACTGAATTAGTCAGGATTCGTTTGTAATAGGCTGACCCTGGAAAAGTCATCTGGGAAGGGGTCAGATGCTTGCCGCGTCCCAAGAGCAGGAGCCAAGAGACAAACAGTGTCTCCACGCCCAGCTTTCCTGGCCGACGGACTGGCTACGTTTGAGAATGGGTAGCCAGCCAGGCTATGCATTTAACCCACTCAGCACCCTTGAGGTGGCTTCTCTCAGATTGCAGGAAAAGGAGAGAAACTGGTAGATCTGACGGTGCTCCCCTGAGTGAGCACCCCCTTTCTGATCCCAGAAGCAAACAGGAGGGCCTGAGACCATCCCCAAGTTCTGAGTCTCAGGGGTCAGAGGGTTTGTACCCTGTTGGGTGTATAGAAGGAGTAATGGTGAAAGCACCCGACTACTAACTGAAAGGGCTTCTGTTCCACAGAAGAAAGTCCTGGCAATCTGCTTCCGTCACGATGGCAGCGTTGGAAGCCCCGGGGGCAGTTCTCTTCTGTCCTGTAGGGGTTGCTATGATTCAGAATCAACTCAACAGCAACAGGTTTCTGGAGTGTGTAAGTCTTTACTTTTTAATCTTCTTCCTTTGACCTTTTATGTAAAACAAAAGTGATTGTGGTGAAATACATAAAACAAAAAGTTGGCAATTTTTTATTGTACAATTCAGTGTACTCTCACCATGTATGTGACTGATCATTTGCAAAAGTTTCACATCACCCCAGACAAACTCAGCACCCCTCAGCAGTGAATCCTGTCTCCCCGTCTTCTCAGCCCCTGTAACTGCTAATCAACGTTGGTCTTTCTGCATTTCCTGTTCCAAATATTCTTATCAGTGGTATAGTACCAGATTTAGCCTTCTTTGTGTATGACTTCTTTCACTCATCATTGCTCTGGTAGCGTAGTGGTTACGAGTCGGGCTGCTCATTGTACGGTCAGCAATTCAAAACTACCAGCCATTATGTAGGAGAAAGATGAGGCTTTCTGCTCTCATAAAGATTTGCAGCTTTGGAAATCCTATACATGATCACGATGAGTTGGAACTGACTCCATGGCACATAACCACCACTATGATCAGCACTGGACTTCAAACTGTAAGGTCGGCAGTTCAAACCTACCAACTGCTCCTTGGAAAGTCTATACAGGGTCGTTATGAGTCAGAACCAACTTGATGACACTTAGTAACAGCAACAACATAAAGAGAAATGAAGTTCTGATACATGCTGCTCTACAGGGTTGCTAAGGAGTAGCTGGTAGGTTTGAACTGCTGACCTTGTGGTGATCTTACAGTGCCAAGTTAGGACTCCATATCTCTTTAGAGCTGAGTAACCATCCATTATGTGTAAACTCCACATAGTGTAGAACCATTCATCTGCTGTTGGACACTGGAATTATTTCTACTTGTCAATGATTGTGAGTACTATTGCAAAGAACTTTGGTGGACTTGTATCTGTTTGGATCCCTGCTTTTGAACCTTTTGTATATAGAATTAAGAGTGAAATTGCTGAGGTTTACCACAACCATCAGTATGGGTTGTATCTCAATGTAAAACAAAAAAACAAAAAACCTCACAACTGGACCAGTAAATAACATCATGATAAATGGAGAAAAGATTGGTTGAAGTTGTCAAAGACTTCCTTTTGTTTGTTATCAACCTTCAACACTCACGGAAGCAGCAGTCAAGAAATCAAACAACATATTGTGTTAGGTAAATCTGCTGCGTAAGACCTCTTAAAGTATTCAAGAGCAAAGATGTCAGTTTGAGGAATAAGGTGCGCCTGACTCAAGCCATGGTATTTTTAAAATAGCTTCATATTCATGTGAAAGTTGGACAGTGAATAAGGAAGATTGTAGAAGAATTAGTGCATTTGAGTTATGGTGTTGGAGAATATTAAAAGTACCATGGACTGCCAAAAGAACAAACAGGTCTGTGTTGGAACAAGTACAGCCAGAATGCACCTTGGAAGCCAGGATGGCGAGACTATGTCAGACATACTATCAGGAGGGACCAGTCCCTGGAGAAGGACATCATGCTTGGTATTGTGGAGGTTCAGTGAGAAAGAGGAAGACCCCCAAGGAGATGGATTGGCACAGTGGCAGCAGTAATGGGCTCAAGCGTAACAGCAATTGTGAGGATGGCACAGAACCGGCGGTGTTTTGTTTCATTGTACATAAGGTTGCTATGAGTTGGTACTGACTCGATGGCTCCTAACAAGAACAACGAAACATTTTTATAAGCACATTTTGAATTGAAATATGATATATAATTGTATGGTGGTGGTTATGTGCTGTGGACTTGGTTCTGACTCATAGCGACCCTGTACAGGGTTTCTTAGGCTGTAAATCTTTACAGGAGCAGAAAGCCTCATCTTTCTCCCGCAGAACAGCTGGTAGTTTCAAACTGCTGACCTTGGGGTTCACAGCCTGATTCATAACCACTACACTACCAGAGCTCCTTATATACATGTATATAGAGAGGAAAACGCATACAGCCTGAAGAATCTCTGCGAGCTCCCAGCTTAGATGTGAGGAGTTACTGCTGCAGAGAGGCCTGTGATAGGCTTTCTGTCTTCAGGGATCCCCGGCTGCCAGAGGAAAGGATGCGTAGCAGAAACATTATAAAGCAACATGAAACCAAGGTGCAGGGATAAAAGGGGAGCAACTGGGGTTAGGATTGGTGTAGAAGCTCCTAACATCAGTCCTAAAGAAGCCCCTTAGAATTGTAAGATCCCTCAGTGAAAAGCTACAGTGGATTCTTGTAGGGTCAAGTTCAAACTTCTAATGAGTTTTACACGGTTGGGATTTGGCCCCTTCTACATCTCATGAAAGGAGCTCTGGTAGCATAGTAGTTACGAATCAGACTGTGAACCACAATGTCAGTAGTTCGAAACTACCAGCTGTTCCGCAGGAGAAAGATGAGGCTTTCTGCTCCTGTAAAGATTTACAGCCTCGGAAACCCTCTACACGGGTGCTATGAGTCGGAACCGACTCCACGGCACATAACAACAACACATCTCATGAAGTTTCTTACAGCTGTGCCAGATTGGTAGACTCAAGTCACATGGGTATGTCTGAGCTGCAAAGGAAGCTGGGAAAGAGAGTTGTTAGCTTCTAGTTGGGGAAAGTAGGGTTCCTAAGAGAGAAACTTCCTAAGTATAGGTAGAACATCCTAGAATTCTGGGAGGTTAAAGAACACACAAACATCCTCCATACCCACGTCTGTCCTCTCCCAGTTCAATGAAGCTCCTTACAGCTCCTTAGCACTTAGCTCTCTCTCATGGCTCCTTCCTGGCTTTGTCTAACCCCTGACCCATCTCTCTGACACACAGCCTTTCCTGATTCCTCCTCTGCCCTGTCCTTGGCTTATTCCAAGTACCTGTGCAGACCCATTATCCCCAAATGCTTTGCTGTTATTGTTGTTAGGTGCTATTGAGTTGTCTCTGATTCATAGCGACCCTGCCTTGTCCTGCGCCATCCTCACATCCATTGCTATTTGAGCCCATTGCTTCTGCCACTGTGCTGAGTCCCTCTCCTGAGGCTCGTTCTCTTTTTCACAGACCCTCCTATTTTTCCAAACATGATGTTCTTCTCCAGAGACTGATTTCTTCTTTTGAGGTGTCCAAAGTAAGTGAGACAAAGTCTTGCCATCTTCGCTTCTAAGGAATATTCTGGCTGAACTTCCTTCAAGACAGATTAAGTTATTCTTCTGAGAGTTGTATAATCAATATTCTTCATCAATACCATAATTCAAATGCATCAATTCTTCTTTGGTCTTCTTTTGTCATCGTCCAGCTTTTGGAAGCTTATAAGGTGACTGGATAGATCAAGGCTTGGTTCAGGCACATTTTATTCATCCAAGTTAATTGCTTTAATTTATCTTCATGTTTGTCTTTCCCACTGCTCTGAGTCTCTAGGGCAGTGATCATATCTTTTTCCTTTCTGAATACAACATGTGTAACAGTACGCCTACACAGGAATAGGGACTTCCTACCTGTGTGAGATCATCTCAAGAACAGTTTTGATACATTAGACACTGATGACCGAAGATCAGAAGAGTTGTGGGATGACATCAAAAACATCATACAGAAAGAAAGCAAAAGGTCATAAAAGATATAAGACAGAAGAAAAAGACCAAAATGGATGTCAGAAGAGACTCTGAAACTTGCTCTCCAGCATAAAGATGCTAAAGCAAATGGAAGAAATGAGGAGGTAAAAGAGCTGAATAGAAAATTTCAAAGTGCAGCTTGAGAAGACAAAGTCAAATATAATGAAATGTGCAAAGATCTGAAATCAGAAGACTGAAAGGGAAGAACACACTCAGCATTTCTGAAGCTGAGGAACTGAAGAAAAATTCAATCCTTGACTTGTGGTATTGAAGGGTCTGTGGGCAAAATATTACAGGATGGAAGGAATATAGAGTCACTGTATCAGAAAGCAATGGTCTGTGTTCAGTCATTCCAAGAGGTAGCACATGATCAAGAGGTAGCACATGATCAAGAGTAGCACATGATCAAGAGCCGACGATACTGAAGGAGGAAGTCCAAGTCCAAGGTGTATTGAGGCACTGGTAATTGGCCACAGCTTTTGATATGGCTTGAACCTCAGTGTAACAAAACCCCCAAATCCTCACTGCTGGAGCAATAAATAACATCCATATAAATGGAGAAAAGATTGAAGTTGTCAAAATTTTCATTTTGCTTGGTTCAACCATCAACACTCATGGAAGCAGCAGTCAAAAAGTCTAATGATGTATTGCATTAGGCAAACTTGCTGCATAAGACCTCATTTAAGTGTTCAAGAGCAAAGATATCAGTTTGAGGACTAAGTTGCACCTGACTCAAGCCATGGTATTTTCAATAACCTCATATGCATGTGAAAGTTGGACAATGAATGATGAAGACTGTAGAAGAATTGATGTACTTGAGTTACGGAGTTGGAGAAGAATGTTAAAAATACCATGAACTGCCAGAAGAACAAACAGATCTATGTTGAAAGACATACAGTCAGAATGCTCCTTAGAAGCCAGAATGGCCAGACTTTGTCTCTCATACTTCAGACATATTATCAGGAAGGCCCAGTCTCTGGAGAAGGACATCATGTTTAGTAAAGTGGAGGGTCAGCGAGAAAGAAGAAGACCCCCACTGAGATGGATTGGCACAGTGGCAGCAGCAATGGGCTCAAGTGTAGCAATGATTGTGATGTTGGCACAGGACTGGGCAATGTTTTGTTTTGTTGTACGTAGAGTCGCTATGAGTCGGTACTGACTTGCCAGCACCTAACAGCAACATTAGCAACCTGTGTCTGAAGGAATAGGTGATGTAGCCAATTCTATGGAGTCTTTTTTTGACCACTTCCGAGGCTTGATCTGAAAGCTAGACTTGTAAGGGAACCTGCGTTCCCAATGCTGACTTTCCCTTGATGTCACAAAGAAAACTGCATTCCAGAAAGTCTTTCTACCTAGACTACTCCTTGAGGCTAAAACTAAAGGAAAACAACCCAACAGGAAGTGGGGCTCTTTTCCCATTCACCAATGGCCCCTCAATTGCATGGTGACCCTGCTTCTATGGAGAAACAGATTTTCTTCCTAAAAAATGCCCGGTGTAGGTGGCAGGCCCAGGCTCATCTGGTTCCCCTCTGATTGGTCCTGGCCTCTCAGGAAGCAGCTCCGTGCTGTTGGCAGGGTGGAGAATTAATCTGGCACTAAGTAAGTAATTAAAAGTGAGGCCTTCAGTACTTGTGTAACGAGCTGAGTGTATTTTCCACAGAGCTGTCATGCCTTCTCCCTAATCAACCTTGTCTTCACATTTAATGGCAACTGACAATGTTTACAGAAAGGGAAGGAGAGAGACAAGGCATATGGAAGCCTTCTTGCTGCCCCAAGTCCCTTTCATTCCTGTCTTGGCTTCCACCTCCCTCAGCCTTCATTGATGGATTGGGCCATGGGGGTCAGATGCTGAGTCATTTGTGCCCAAGTTTCATGGGTTTCAGAGGCCAATTGTAACTGCCAGAAGACAAAGGTCAACCTTAAAGGAGAGCAAACTAGTATGGGTGTGTGTAGTGTGTGAATGTGTGTGCGTGTGTGTGTGTGTGTGTGTATAAAACCAATTGCCAAAGACTCCATTGAGACTCACAGCGACCCCACATGTGTCAGAGTAGAACTGGGTTCTGTAGGGTGTTTGCCTTCCTTTTTCTAAAAACATTATTTATTTATTCATGCTGTTGAGAATATCTACAGTGGGTTATACATCAATTCAGCCACTTCTGCATGTACCAGTCAGTGACCTTGGTTATATTCTTCAGATTGTGTAACCAGTCTCTCCTCGTGTTTCACGTTTTCCTCCCCCGTTAACAGAGTCCTTTCCCCCTAAGTTTTCAGTTTAATCTTGTGAGTGACTGTTGTCAATTTGATCCCATGTTGCTGTTGTTGTTATGTGCTGTGGAGTTGGTTCTGACCCGTAGTGATCCTGTACAGGGTTTCCGAGGCTGTAAATCTTTACGGGAACAGAAAGCCTCATCTTTCTCAGCGGAACAGCTAGTAGTTTCTAACTGCTGACTGTGAGATTAGCAGCCCGATTTGTAACCACTTAGACGGTTATTAAAGAGCACAATGCCCAAGACAGGTGTTCTTTACTAATTAAACTGAACTATACAAAGTGCCATGGGCTGCCAAAAGAACCAACAGATCCGTGTTGGAAGAAGTGCAGCCAGAGTGCTTCTTGGAGGCCAGGATGGCCAAACTTCATCTCTCATACTTCAGACATATTGTCAGGAGGGACCAGTTGCTGGAGAAGGATATCACGTTTGGTAGGGTGGAGAGTCAGAGGAAAAGAGGAAGACCCCCAGTGAGATGGATTGGCCAAGTGGCAGCATCGATGGACTCAAGCGTGGCAACAATTGTGTGGTTGGCCCAGGATTGGGCAGTGTTTCGTTCTGCTGTGCATAGGGTCGCTATGAGTTGGTACCAACTCGATGGCACCTAACAACAACAACATATGTCTTTCAACACAGATTTATTTGTTCAATTTAACCCATAATTCCATGCTTTATTTTGTTCAGTTCTGTTGAATCAGTTCCGACTCATAGCGATCCTGTATAGAGTTTCTGAGGAGCGGTTAGTGAGCTTGAACCACCGACCTTGTGGTTCAAACTGGCCTTGCAGTCCAATACATTAACCTACAGCGCCACACCAGGACTCCAGTGGGGGTGATGTTGATTGTATTTGGAGTTTTGAGTTGCATTTCAGAGCCCCATTTTAACTTCCTGCACCTGGTGGTTTGGGGGAGCAATGGCTGGCTTGCTCTGATTTCATACATCATCTCACCTGACGCTTGAAATCAATTTCTAGGACCTATTATTGTGTTGTTGTGAAGGCCCATCGATCAGTTCTGACTCATAGGGACCTATGTATAGGATTTCCGAGGAGTGGCTGGTGAGCTTGAAGCAGTGATCTTGCGGTTCAAGACAACCTCGCAGTCCAGCACACTAACCCACAGCACCATGCCAGGTCCTGTAGGACCTATAAGGGACAGTTAATTGTGTGCCCTTTGCTTAAGAGCTGACCCCCAGGAAGCGCCTTACCTGGACTTGAACTGTGGTCTCCTACACCATGATCATGTCAATAAACATTCAT
The DNA here is from genome assembly GCF_000296735.1 of Chrysochloris asiatica. NCBI lineage: Eukaryota > Metazoa > Chordata > Mammalia > Afrosoricida > Chrysochloridae > Chrysochloris > Chrysochloris asiatica. Next base: position 13,520,763 of record NW_006408543.1, read on the forward strand.
GCAGGTGTTACTGACACCATGCAGTACTTGCTGTTTTCCCACAGTTTCTAAGTGGATGCAGAGCTGGTCTCTTGGTACCAATTCTAATTGATAAGCCCCATCCCAGGTCAATTCCGAGTCCTTCATCCCATTTGCTGAGGATGCTTCTCATTCAGTGATCACTGAACCAAGTTTAAACATTTTTTGCTTAGAATAAACATGTATGAACTGACCCCTGTAGCAATATTTTTAAACTTATCCTTATATTTAAATCTTAACAATATATTTAGGTCTGCTCCTTTCCTTTGAACAGCAGTCTAGCACTCTATGTGGTGCTGTGGGTTAATGCGCCAGACTGCAAAACCATTTGGACTGCAAGGTCGGAGTTTCAAGATCACCAGTGGCTCCTTGGAAACTCTATACAGTGTGGATATGGGTCGGAACTGACTTAACGGCACTTAACAACAACAACAACAACCCTATTTATTTAATCAATGTCATGTTTAGCTTGTCTCCAGGCTTTTTCTACTAATACAGCATCACAATGAACAGCCTTGTATGTGAGTGAGATACCTCTCTATTTGTTTTCTTAGAATAAATTCCTACACGTGAAACAGTTGATGAAACAATCATTTTAATTTTGGTTGTTGTTGTTGTTGTTAAGTGCCGTCGAGTCGGTTCCGACCCATAGCGACCCTGAACAGGGTTTCCATGGCTGTAAATCTTTACGGGAGCAGAAAGCTTCATCTTTCTCCCGTGGAGCAGCCTGTAGTTTTGAATTGTTGACCTTGCGGTTGCAGCCCAATTCATAACCACTATGCTACCAGAGCTCCTCTTTGGTAGATATCGTATAATTGGAGTCCTCTTGTGGTGTTGTAGGATCAGCGTTGTACTGCTAACTGGTAGGTCGATGGTTCAAACCCACCAGCTGCTCCTTGGAAACTCTACACAAAGTTGCCATGAGTCTAAACCAACACTAAACAACAACAATATTGTATAATTACTTCCCACATAGATTTACATTGTTGTTGTTGTTAAGTGCTGTTGAGTTGGTTTCAACCTATAGCGACCCTGTATAGGGTTTCCGAGGAGCAGCTGGTGAGCTTGAACCTCCAACCTTGCAGTTCAAACTGACTTTGCAGTCCAGTGCATTAACCCATAGCGCCACACCAGGATTCCACCCCAAATTTTCACGTCTGGTTTCCCAGATTTGTTTGTTCTTCTGTGTATTTTCCAACCAGGCAACGTGAGAGGACTTCTAAAATTCTGTGGGAAAATCCCATTATCTTTCAATTCCATTTTTCGACATACATTTTGAGCCCCCCCCCCCATTTATTACCAGATTACTAACTTCTCTTATTATAATTTGTATGTTTAAGTGCCGTTTGCATGTCCCCTTCTGTCATCTGTCCATTTTCTGACTTTACTGTTGGGTGTTGTTCTATCTTTTGATAAATTGTAGAAAATCTAGCTACAGTCACACCTACACCTTTATCTATATATTTGCTGTTAAGTGCTGCCAAGGTGATTTCAACTCATCAATCCTGTATAGGGTTTCTGAGGAACAACTGGTAGGTTGAACTGCTGATCTTTTGAATAGCAGTCCGGTGCTTAAGTTTATGGAAATGTTTCAATAACGAGAAGCTGTGTGTCTGTCCTTTATCTTGTTTAAAAATATTCTGTTAACTTTACAATCATTTCTGAAAACTTACAGATTTTTTTTTTCTGTTGCTTTAGTTATTATTACATTAAATATTTATTTAATTTGGGATGAATTGCTATCTTCACCTCATTGAATCTTCCCATTAAGGAACATGGCCTCTCAAGTTTCTTAAGTCTTCTTTTATAACCTTAAGAAATATTTTCTTTCTATTTTTCTCTGTAGAGACTCTGCCATTATCTTTTCAGAGTCATTCTTGGAAATTGTATGTCTTTTATTGTTATTATGAAGGGAATATCTTTTTCTTTTACATCGTCTCATCTGTTATTGCTGGTATATATTTAAAAAACGATCCACTGGCATATTTATCACATATCTGGCCACATTATTGAACTCTCATTAGGCTTTAATAGCTTTTCTGATGTTTCTCTTGGGCTTTCTTGATGTATCTTACTGTCTAAAAATAACCTAATTTCATCTCTTCCTCCAGAAGTTATACCTCTTATTTCTGCTTTATATGGAATTGCATTGGATAGAAATTCAAGAACAAGGGAAAGTAATAAAAATAGTCCCAGTCAACCTTCTCTTGTGTCCTTTAATGACAATATCTGTGACATTTCACCATGAAATATGAGATTCAGTTTGATGTTTTTCTCTTTTTTCTAATTTTGTAAAAGTTTTTAGAAATTTAAATTGAGGATGAATGTCAAACACTATAACTGCTTTTATAGCATTTAAGACTTTTGTTTTTTATATATGCATTTTATTACATCACTAGTTTATCTACTAATAAACCACTTTGCCTTCCAAGTTTCCCTGCTTGGTCCAAAGAGAACATTGTTATAAACGACTTTGATTTTTGGTTTGCTAATATTTATTTAAGGAGCTCTGGTAGCGTAGTGGTTACGAATCGGGCTACGAACCGTAAGGTCAGCGGTTCGAAACTACCAGCTGCTCTGCAGGAGAAAGATGAGGCTTTCTACTCCCGTAAAGATTTACACCCTCGGAAACCCTGTACAGGGTCTCTACGGTTCGGAACCGACTCGACGGCACTTAACAACAACAGCAATATTTATTTAAATTTTACCATTTATATTATATATAAATGAGGTAAGTATATGTAGGATGTCTAAAGATTTGTGCATGTAGGACTATCTTAACATTTTTGGAACTTGGAATGAGAGTATAAATAGAAGCCCGCATATCACATATCTAAATATTTAAATGGTGAAGAATATTAAAAATGCCATGACTGCCAGAAGAACAAACAAATCTGTCTTGTAAGAAATACAACCAGAATATTCCTTAGAAGAGAGGATGGTGAGACTTTGTCTTATGTACGGTACGTTGGCCATGTTATCAGAAGAGACGAGTCCCTGGAAAAGGATATCATGCTTGATAAACTGGAGGGTCAACAAACTAAGAGGAAGAAACTCAATGAGATGGATTTGCTCAGTGACAGCAGCAATGGGCTCAAGTGTAACAACAATTGTGAGGATGGCACGGGATCAGGCAATGTTTCATTCTATTGTGTGTAGAGTTGCTATGACTTAGAGATGATCCAACGGCACCTATTAGCGACAGCAATAGGATTCCTAAATATAGGAAGAACATCCTAAAGTTCTGAGAGGTTAAGGAACACCATGCTTGGTAAAGTAGAGTGTCCTTGAAAGAGGCAGACCCTGGTGAGACAGATTGGCACAGTGGCTGCAACAATGGGCTAAGAGACCGTGAGGATGGTGTAGGAACGGGCCGGTTTTCATTCTGTTGTGCACAGGGGCCCTATGAGTCGAAACTGACATGACAGCACTTAACAACAGATATTTAAAAGTTAGAAACTAAGCTAAACAACTACTAAATAATAATATTCTATTTTATCTTTTCAAATTTACTTCTGGAATCAAATTAAGTCCATAAAGCTAAGATTTTTTATAAGACTAATAGTTGGCAAGATGTTTAAGACTAAGTTTACTTATTATTGTACATATCTCGGAGAAGAAATGTGGAGCTTTCTGCTCCCGTAAAGATGTGCAGCCTTGGAAACCCTATACAGGGTCGCTATGAGTTGGAGGTGACTTAATGGCCCATATCATCAGCAGCAGCAACAGAAGGACATATCTGGGTGTTTTGTTGATGGATTGCTAATGTTTAGATGAGTGTTACAATGCATAAGCACAAAATTCTTAAATTACTCTATATTTATATCAAAAGTATCTTTCTCCCTTTATTACAGAAAAACTACTAGTTATATGTCTGTTAAGATTCTCACATAATCTTTATTTCCATTGGGCGTAATGGGCTAGAGGATTAATAACAAAATGTAATGGAGTTCAAACTATATAAAATTTGAAAACGTTTTCATCACCTGAGAAATAAATTTTAACAAGTATTACTTCAATAGTGAGTAATTGTTATCATGACTAATTGAGACTGTCACAATTGTAAAGGTGCAAGTTTTGTAACAAAAATGGGGGAGTGGTTAATCTTACAGTCCAGAAACAAAGGACCCTAGGACCATCAAGGGAGAAGAGCATGAGCAGAATGTGGGACCCTATCCAGAGAAGCAGCAACACCAGAGATGGAGGCAGAGACAGGGACATGGAAAGAGGGAGGAACTGAGGACTCTAGACTCATGGAAAGAGCGGGCAGCCAGGAGGCAGACTTGCAGAATAACGTGCCCTTTGGTCGTAGAAATAAATTATTATTATTATATGCATGAGTGTTTTGTTTTTTTTTTAAAGAGCTAAAACGAAGAAATACTGTTAGCTGATGGTACATGGAGGGGATTATAATCATTGTAATGAAACAAAGTATATGATTTGTTGAATGTAAAACTGATGATCTGCCCTGTAAACTTGCACTCAATTCACAATAAAAACTTAAAATAAAAAAAATTTTAAAAAGTATTGTTTCAGACATATTATCAGGAGGGACCAGTCCCTGGAGAAGGACATCATGTTTAATAAAATGGATGGTTGGAGAAAAACAGGAAGACCCCCAACGACACGGATTGGCACAGTGGCAGCAGCAATGAGCTCAGGAGTATCAACGATTGTGAGGTTGGTGCAGGACCGGGCAGCGTTTCATTTTGTTGTGCATGGGGTCGCTATGAGTCACTGCCTACTCAATGGCAGCTAACAACAACAATGGAAAGAAAGATGTAAAGATTTAATGTTTTAAAATACGATTTTCTCTTCTAAAATGTTTAAACATATTTTATTGAATGGCAAAATATGGATTGTAATTAACAACTATAAAATTTTAAATCAGAATGAGTCAAGTAAAATTGAATTTCTTTTAAAAATGTGGTTAAATTTTATTAAATACTGTAATAAATGTGAGTATAAACTATGTGCAATTCTAATATAGTTGTCATACTTCATGTTGTCTGTTGTTTTCGTTGTTGTTGATAAGTGCTGTCAAGTCAGTTTTGACTCATAGTGACCCTGTGTAGGGTTTCCAAGATTGTGATTCTTTGTGGTAGCAGAAAGCTTCATCTTTCTCCTGCAGAGCAGCTGGTGGGTTCCAACCACTGACCTTGTGGTTCACAGTCCAGTGTTTATCCTATAGAGTCTGTGTATATACAAATTTAGAGGTAATATGAATTATTCGATATTGAAAAATAATCCTCAGTCATTAGGAGCAACCGTTTGAGAATATTGTGTTAATTTTTGGGTGTTTCCAGAAGTGCAAATAGTAACATAAAAAGAAGGGTGGTGGTGGATGTCTTCGACTTCTAGCAAATGATACATCATATACAAGAGTCTTTGGCGTTCTGCTCAGTGAGGAGCGTGTTTGGCATGCCCATGTATCAGACTTGCCTTTCCTTTTACCCAAGCCTTCAAACCCTCTCCCTCCGCAGAAACAGAGTCATCTCCAAAATCAATAGTGACATAAACCACAAGAAACTGCCAGAGCATCTGAATATAATTATGTGTGTGTGTTTTTCTTTTTAAAATCTTTTATTAAATTGAGTGACCGTTTACAAGGCAGGTCATCAGTTTTACAATCAACAAATCATATTTTGTTTCATTGCAGTGATTACCATTCCCTTTGTATACCACCAGTTAACAGTATTTACCTCTATTCTCCCCCTCCCCTCACACTTTATTTTTGTTTTTGATGTACACATAACACACAGAAAAACATATTCTTTTAAATATCCAAAGGACATATTTTGCAAGCCAGCCTCCTGTCTGTAGGCACACAGCCTTTCTCAGTCCGTGGGTCTAGAGTCCTTGGCTGCTCTCTCTCTCCATGCTGCCACCTCTGCCATGTCTCTGCTGTCACCACTTTTCTGGTTAGGATCTTACACTTCACTCATGCTCTTCCCTCTTGATAATCCTGGGGTCCTCTGTTCCTGGAATGAAAGATTAACTACTCCCCTCTTTTAGTTACACATTTTCTACTATTATAGTTGTGACAATCACAATTAATCCTGCTAACAATTGCTCACAATTGAATCATAAAATCCTATCCCCATCATTCCCCATCTTTTCACCAGACCCATCTGGAAAACATGAAAACTATTCAGAGGGAATTCTACCTTATCCCCCACCCCTATTCTGAAACTAAGCACACTCACTCATGAAAACTTGTAAGCCAGCCACTTTGTGCCTTGATAACCTCTCACTTTTGATAGCCAATGCCTAAGTTGCCCATCCCTATCAGCCTAGTAGACTGAGAATGCAAGCTTGTTCCTTGATAAGAAGAATCTTTCCCTCTCAATTGAAATTTTGAGCAACTATACCCGTAAGCAAAGGTCCAGTACATCAAATTGTAGCAATTCATGCTTGCTCCCTGTATCAAATTTCTTTATCTTCATCTGGTTGAGTTTTGGTCAACTAGCCATCCAAGCTAGGCCAAATGGGTACTAGCTGCAAGTTTGTGAGTTCTCGCACACTACCTCCCACTTCAGATCAGCTAGCCGCTTCTCTCTCAACAATCACTCCCAGTGGCTAAGTCAGTGTCCATGAGCTCAGAAGTCCACATATCTCCCTAAACTTCAGACCAGCCAGCCCTTCTTCTTCTCTCATCTCAAGGTCGATGGGTGTCTATGCAACATGGCCAAACAGCCCGTGTCTTTATTGCTGCATTTTCCCCACTTCCACTCACAAGTAGACCAGGGCAGTCACCAGCAAGCATACAAGATTACTCGTGTGCTCCCTCTGTGTTTCAGTTTTAGGATGGAGTTTTGTGTATTTTGTTTTGATGACATGGGGCAAAAACATGGCCTGTTTCCCAGTGGCCTGAATCATGTTAGTTGTGAATGTGGAAGTTTAAGGTAAACTGCCCAATACTGAGAACTTGATCCGGGAGGTGGGTGACACATTCTCAGTTTTCTTTACTGTGTGTGTGTGGTATACAGGACCCCTGCAATATGAGGTCCAGGCAGGGTCCTCTTGTTCAGTCTCAGGCCAGTGCAGTGGGTTCCTGTGTATGGGCCAAAACATGTGAGCACTTTCTCTACTAAGTTTGGAATCAGCAGCATTTGAACTCTTAACCGTTGGGCTAAGAGTTTAGCGTTCTCTCTTCTTAGCTGTTCTACATAAGCCTATGTGGGCAAGTGGAGCATCGAGTCTATAAAAATTTTACAAAACTTTCAGAATTGTTTTTTGATAATTGGACTATTTTAGGTTGTCTTCTTCCTCTTCAACTTTTATTTCACCAGGAAAAAAATAATTTGCTAAAATTTAAAACGATAAATTTTAATGTTTTTGTTTCTGTTTGTATTCATCATTTTAATGTTACTTTGTAGCATTTGAGCACTGTATTTACACATCCCCTAAGTCCTGGTGTGGCACTTTGGGATAAAGCACTAGACTGCAAGGTCGGCTTGAACCACAAGGTTGGCGGTTCAAAGTCACCAACTGCTCCTTGGAAACCCTATAAAAGGTTGGAATAGACTCAACAACACTTAAAAACTGTCGGGGTCTGACCTCGACATAGTTGTGTTGTTCACGAGTGTTTGGTTCACGAGGAGGGGAGATCCAGATAGAGATAGCAAAAGAGACACAGAGATGCAAAGAGAGAGACAAAGAGACACTCCGAAACCAGAGTGAATGCTGGACTGGCTGGCATCAGGCA
>NW_006408543.1:13529193-13530596 GCF_000296735.1 Chrysochloris asiatica
AATGTGTTATTAACTGCCAGGTGGCTAGATCTGTTACACTCGGGCCTCGAACCTCTGACCAGGCCTTCATGGTCTGCAACAAACAACAACAACAACAGTTCTCTAACTGGAGTTGTAATTTGGTGCTGTGGGATAAGCACTGGACTGCTAACTGCAAGGTTAGTGATTCAAATCCACCAGCCAGTCCTCAAAACCCCATCCAGGGTTGCTATGAGTTGGAACCTGTTCTGTGACACAATTACCTAATTAGGAGTCTTGGTGGTGCTGTAGGATAAGTATTGCACTGCTAACCACAAGGCTGGCAGTTCAAACCCACCAGTTTCTCCTCAGGAGAAAGATGTGTGGCACTGTGGGTGAATGACCTGAACTGCAAAGTTGTTTTTGCCACAAGGTTGATGGTTCAAGCTCACGAGCCACTCCTTGGAAATCCTATACAGGGTTGCTGTGGGTCGGAACTGACTCGATGGCACTTAACAACAACAACAACAACAACAGATTTACAGCCTCAGAAATACTACAAGTCCAAATTGACTTGGTGACAGTGGGTTTATTACCTTAATTAGACTTGAGTTGCAATACTGAAGGACTCTAGGGGCATAATATTGAACACAGGAAGCATCAAAAGAAGATTAAGAACTCATGGTATTTAAGGAAGATGCCCAAATGATAGTGAAGGCATTGGCAAAGATAAAGCTCTAGGAACTGATTGAATATCAATTAAGATATTCAAGTTTTAAAAAGTGGATGCAGCACTGAAGGTGCTCACTCATTTATACCAAGAAATTTGGAAGACATCTACCTGGACAACGATTGGAAGAGAACCATATTTGTGCCCATTTTGAAGAAAGATGATCCAAAAGAATATGAACATTGAACAATATCATTAATATCATACACAAGTAAAAATTTTTTGAAGATCATTCAAAAACAGTTGAGGCAATATATCTACTGGGATGCAAGAGTCTTAATCCAGTCACAGTGGAGATTTGATGAAAGTGGAGTTTTCTGTGGGTCTGGTGTGTGACACACTTTAACTTCCAGAGATAAAATAAGAGAGAAGAAAACAGATAGAGAGAGGGACCTAATACCATCAATAAAGAAGAGCCAGAAGTGAAGTGCATCTCTTAGACCTAGGGTCCCTGTGCTGAGACTCTCCTAGACTCAGGGGGAAAAGACACATGGAGAACTCCAAGGAATTATGAACCTAGGGATGCTTCAAGGAAAGAACTTTCCCAGAACCAACACAGAGTTAAAGCCTTCCCCTAGAACATGAAGAGAGCAAAAAGTCATTAAGAAGACAAGGAAGAAGGAAAAGGTCAAAATGGATGTCGGAGGAGACTCTGAAACTTGCTCTCCAGCGTAGAGAAGCTAAAGAAAATGGAAGAATTGAAGAGGTCCAAGAG
>NW_006408543.1:13532986-13534840 GCF_000296735.1 Chrysochloris asiatica
TGATAACAATTACTCACTATTGAATCATAAGAGCCTTATCCCCATCTCCTTTCACCAAACCCAACTAGTAAGATGAGAACAATTCAGTGGGGACTTTACTTTCTCCCTCACACTCTACAATTAAACTCCCTCTTGAAAACTTGTAAGCCAGCCACTTCATTCCGTTCCTTCATATTTTAGAAAGCCAATGTCTCAGTTGCCCATCCCTATCAACCCTATGTACAGAGGGCATTGGTTTGATCCTTGATGTGAAGACTTCTTCCCTATAAATTGGTATTATTGAGCTACTACATCCATAAGCTGTAGGTTAATGCTCCAGACTACAAAGCAAAACAAAACAAAACAAAACAAAACAAAAAAACCGATGGGGGAAAAAGAAAAAAAAAGGAGTGGGGGGAGGCACAGAAGAAAGAGAGGAAAAAAGTGTAGCTTAATGTAAGTAAGTCTTTAATGTTCTAACTCTCTTTCAGTCCCTTCTGAGCTCTTCTCCTTGTTGATATGTTGTGGAGTTGATAGTGACCCACAGCAACCCAGTATAGGGTTTCCAAGGAGCAGCTGGTAACAGTCCTTGCTGTTCAAAAGGCTTTGCAGTCAGCCACAGTAGGACTGTTTTGTTATTGGTGGTAAACAACTACTCAAGGGTGTCTCAGTTTGGGCTGGCCTGTGCTCTTGAATAAGGCAGGCTGTAATCACACACAAAAAAGGAGGGGGGGAGGGGCAGAAGAAAGAGAGGAAAAAAGCGTAGCTTAATGTAAGTCTTTAGTGTCCTAACTCTTTTTCAGCCCCTTCTGAGCTCTTCTCCTTGTTGATATGCCAAAAGCCATCTACTTTTGATATTTCTGTTTCAGCTGCACTAGATAACACCTAGTAGCAATCAAAATGTGAAATGTGAAACATATGAATCTAGAGAAATCAGAAACCGTCAAAGTGAAATGGAATGCAAGAAGATCGGTATCCTAGGCATTAGTAGCTGAAATGGACTGGTATTAGCCATTATGAATCAAACAATCATATGGTTTACTATACCAGTTATGACAAATTCGTCAAAAGGAGCATTGCAAGATCCATCTTGAAATACAACACTGTCTGTGTTAAGACAATATCCATACACCTAAAGGTAGGGAGTCCTGGTGTGGCATTGTGGGTTAATGCACTAGACTGAAAAGTCAGTTTGAAATGCAAGGTTGGTGGTTCAAGCTCACAGGTCACTCCCTCCTAGGAAACCCTCTAAAGGGTCGCTATGGGTCGGAACTGACTCTATGGCACTTAGCAACAACAACAACAACAAAGGTAGATCAGTCAATACGATTATTACTCAAATGCACACACCAACCATGAAAGCCAGTGACACTGAGAAATTCTACCAATTTCTTTAGTCTGAAATGGATCCAACATGCAATCAAGCTACATTGACCATTACCAAAGATTGGAGTGTGAAAGTTGGAAACAAAGAGGAAGGATCAGTAATTTGAAAGTATGTCTTTGTTGATAGAAACGATGTTGGATATTGCATGATAGAATTTTGCAAGACCCATAACTTATTCAAATGTCATTTATCAACAGCTTAAATGGTAACTATTTACATGGACCTCACAGATGGAATATACAGGAATAAAACTGACTACATCTGTGGTAGGAGATGATGGAGAAGCTCAATATCATTGGCAAAACAAGGCCAGGGAGTGACTGTGTATTTGCTCATATACAAGTTCGGACTGAGACTGAAGCCAATTAAAGCAAGTCTATGAAAGCCAAAAGGAGCTCTGGTAGTGTAGTGGTTATGAATCCGGCTGCGAACCTTAAGGTCAGCAGTTCAAAACTACCAGCTGTTCCGCAGGAGAAAGATGAGGCTTT
>NW_006408543.1:13536150-13540022 GCF_000296735.1 Chrysochloris asiatica
AAAATCTTGCTTGCTGCAAGTGAAGAAGACTTGAAATACTTATTGATGATGATCAAAGACTGCTGTTTTCAGTATGGACTGCACCTCAATGTAAAGTAAAACTCCTCACACTGGACCAATAAATAACATCATGATAACTGGAGAAAAGATTGAAATTGCCCAAGACTTCATTTTGCTTGGATTCACGATCAATGTAATCAAGAAATCAAATGACATATTGCATTAGGCACATCTGCTGCAAAAGACCTCAAGTGTTCAAGAGTGAAGATGTCAGTTTGAAGACTAAGATGCACCTGATCTAAGCTATGGTATTTTCAATAGCCTCATATGCATGAGAAAGTTGGACAATGACTAAGGAAGACCAGAGAAGCATTGACGCATTTGAATTGTGATGCTGGAGAAGAATATTGACAATACCACGGATGGCCAGAAGAACCAACACACCTATGTGGAAAGAAAAGCAAGAATGCTCTTTAGAAGAAAGGATGACAAGAGTTCGTCTCTCATTTTGTTAGGATGTACCAGTTTCTGGAGAAGGACATTATGCTTGGAAAAGTAGAGACTTAACAAAAAAGAAGATGACTCCCAAGTAGAAGGATTGACACAGTGGCAGCAGCAGTGGACTCAGACATGACAATTGTGAGGTTGATCTAAGACTAGCAGCCTGTCGTTTTGTTGTGCACATGGTTGCTATGGACTAGAACCAACTCCACGGTGCCTAGCAACAACAACATCAAGATAACTAGGATTTTGTTTTGTTGTTAGGTGCTGTCTAGTTGGTTCCAACCCAGAGAGACCCTATGCATAATGGAAGGAAACATTGCCTGGTCCTAGGACTACAGGGTTGGCTGTTCAAACTCACCAGCTGCTCCTTAGAAACCCAATAAAGGGTCACTATGAGAAGGAACCGACTTGATGTCACTTAGCAACAACAACAACATCCTTACAATTGTCACAATTTAGTCAATTGTTGCAGCCACTCAATCCATATGGTTGGGGAATCCTCTTTTTTTCCCGCCACTGACCCTGCACTTTACTCAGCATGATGTAACTGATCCCTTCTGACAACATGTCCAAAGTATGAGAGATGAAGTCTTCACTTTCTGTCTTCTAAGGAGCATTCTGGCTGTACTTCTTCTAAGACAGATTTGTTTGTTTTTCTGACAGTCCAAGGTACTTTCAATATTCTTTGCCAATACCATAATTCAAATGTTGTTGTTAAATGTTGTTGAGTTGGTTCCAATTTATAGGTTTCCAAGGAGTGGCTGGTACTTTTGAAAAGCTGACCTTGAGGTTAGCTGTCTAGTACTTATCCTATAGCGCCACACCTATAAAAGAAAGACACTTAACCAGTGTACTGCCAGGATCTCTTTTAAGTCTCAGGTAAAAAGACATAAAATGTGTTTGCTACTCTGGAGCAAGTGTTTGTTTAGTGAAAACAAAAAAAAAAGTCTCTCAGTGAAATGGAATTAGAATTAACCTTTAAAAAATTTGGTCATAGATTTCCTACAGAAAAGTCTTCCAATTCTGAAATATACGAAACTCATTCCAGCAGGAAATGATGGTCAATTGCCTTGAAACTTCTTGGTATGTGATTTCAGATGGTTTAAGGTTACATAATTGTTTCCAATACTTGGAAACATATAAACATGTAATTTCATTGTTTGATGGGGACTCGTGATTTTGTCCTGAGCAATTCTAGAGGGACTAGTTACAGTCGTAGCTTTTTCTTCTCCCCTTAATTAATTAGTTTTTTTTGTGTGTGTGTTTTAAATAGGTAATATATTCACATGATTCAAAATTCAAAATGAATGAGATTAATGCAGTAAAATCTCCCATAAATCCTCTCCTGGCCACACAGATCCCTTTCCCAGAAGCAAATAATGTTTTTTAGTAACTTGAATATTTTTCCAGACATATTTTATTCACGTGGAAATTATAATATAATTTTTATTGTTATGCACTTGTTTTTTTGTTTTTTTTTTCTTCAGGTACTTAACAGTGTATCTCAGAGAAAATACTGAAGTTGTCAAGGATTTCATTTTACTTGACTCCTCATTACACTCAAGGAAACAGCAGTTAAGAAATCAAAAGATGTAGTGCATGGGGGTAAAACTGTTGCAAAAGACCTTTTTTAAAGTGTTAAAAAGAAAAGATGTCATTTTGAGGACTAAGGTGTGCCTGACCTAAGTCATGGTATTTTCAGTAACGTCATATGTATGTGAAAGCTGGATATTGAACAAGGACGATCAAAGGAGAATTGATACATTTGAATTAGAGTATTGGTAAAGAATATTGAATATACCTTGGACTGAAGAACAAACAAATCTGGGTTGGAAGAAGTTCAGCCAGGGCATGCTTTCTGAAGGGACCAGTCAGTCCCTGTAGAAGGACATCATGCTTGATGAAGTAGAGGGTCAGTGAACAGGAGGAAGACATTCAAGGAGATTGATGAGTGGACAATGGCTGCAACAGTGGATTCAAACCTAACAATGATTATGAGGATCATGTAGGACCAGGCAGTGTTTTGTTCTGTGTAGTCAGGGTGGCTATGAGAAGGAAGCAATTTGAAGGCACTTAACAACAGTAACAAGAAGAGCAATGATCTATCTTGGTGATCTTTCCACAGCCATTCACAAAGAGCCACAAAAAAGTTTAGTTTTAGTTTTTGTTTTTTTTTGTCCTGCTTGTGGCTCTGAATTAATGCACTGGGCTTCACAGTCACTTTGAACATCAAGGTTGGAGGTTCGAGCTCACCAACTGTTCCTAGGAAATCCTATATGGGTTGGAACTGACTCAACAACCCTTAACAAAAACACAATATCCCACTGTATGGATAGACCATCATTCATATAAATAGTCATTTATTGATGGGTATTTAGGTCATGCTGGACTCCTGGTGTGGCACTGGATTGTGAATTACTAGGTTGGCAGTTCAAATCCACTAGCTGTTCCTTGAAACCGTATACAGGATCACTATGAGTTGGAACAGACTCGACGGAGCTTAACAATAATATAATATCCCATTGTATGGATGGACCATCATTCATGTAAATAGTCATTTATTGATGGGTATTTAGGTCATGTTGGACTCCTGGTGTGGCCCTGTAGGATCAGCACTTTACTGCGAACCACCAGGATGGCAGTTCAAATCTACCAGCTGCTCCTCATAACCTCATACAGGATTGCTATGACTTGGAACCAACTCGATGGCACTTAACAACAACAGAAAGGACAGTGAGATGTCAGACCTTATCTTTCGTCAGGATGGGGCAGAGAGAATCATAGTCAACATCAGCCCAAGACTGATTCCTATCATGTAGAGTTCAGACATACCGCCTCTCTCTAAATATTTTACAAATTCTGTCACCAGCCTTCCCTTCCACAGTACTCTCCAGTCTGGTGAATTTGATAATTCACTGCAATGGCCACACAGAACTTACAGACCACATTCATGATTATGTGATTTCTTATAGTTCAGAATCAGGAATGACTCAGAATTCAGGATGCAATTCTTTAGTCAAGATAGCCTCTCTCTGGTCTCTTGGCCCTCAGCATTTAGCCAGGCCTGTGACCTACACAGGCAAGTGTTACAAAGCTATTCAGTTTCACCAAAAATTACTTAGAGGCACCCTACTCCTCCAGGAAACCTTCTACTGAAAGACTCTCAGCTCTTTTGCTCTGTGGATCAGCAAGCCCACTGTAGCTGCCTTACTCTGCGGATCAGGACGTCTCGGACTGATCTCTTGGTCCTGCTTCCCTGCTGCTTCCCTGCTTCTGGATTCGGCCTTGTTTACTGTCACTTTTCACTGTCCACCTCGCTCTGTCTCCTGGGTCTAAGAAGTCCTCAATTCAGGGACCTTGGGCCCAAA
>NW_006408543.1:13541642-13542339 GCF_000296735.1 Chrysochloris asiatica
ATAATTACTGGTGATTGGAATGCAACAGTTGGATACAAAGAGGAAGGCTCAGTAGTTATAAACATGACCTTGTTGATATAAATAATACTGGAGATCAAATGATTGAATTTTGCAAGACCAATGACTTCTTCATTTCAAGTACCCCTTTTAAACAACATAGCAGATGATTATACACATGGGCCTCACCAGATGGAATACACAGAAGTCAAACTGACTACATCTGTGGGAAGAGAGTGGAGATGCTCTATCTCATCAGCCAAAACAAGACCAGGGCCAGACTATGGAACAGACCATCAGTTGTTCATAAGCAAGTTCAGGCTGAAGCTGAAGAAAATAAACGTCTATGAGAACCAAAATATGAACATATCCCACCTGTATTTAGAGATCATCTTAAGAACAGATTTGATGCATTAGACACTAATGACAGAAGACCAGAAAAGTTTGGGGATGACATCAAGAACATCACATAGGAAGAAAGTAAAAAGTCATTAACAAGACAAGAAAGAGGAAAAGACCAAAATGGATGTCAGAAAAGACTCTGAAACTTGCTTTCTAGTGTAGACATGCTAAAAGCAAATGGAAGAAATGAGGAGATAAAAAAGCTGAATAGAAAATTTCAAAGGGCAGGTGAGAAGACAAAGTCAAATATTATAATGAGATGTGCAAAGACCAGTAGTAAGAAAATAAAAAGGGAAGA
>NW_006408543.1:13545069-13552059 GCF_000296735.1 Chrysochloris asiatica
GAAGACTTCATTATGCTTGGATCCACACTCAACACTCATGAAATCAAACAACATATTACATTAGACCTGGGGTGGGGAACATGTTTTCTGGATATTTATAACATCATTCGTGGACCATATAAAATTACCAACTTAAAAAAATTAGCCAGCTACATTTGGTCATTGAATGAACTTACCGTTAATGTGATGACTGGAACTGCAGTTGCTTTGGCAGAAGCAGACCAAACAATTTTTTGGTCAGTTTTTTGGACGCATTTTTATATTGAATATGGTCTTTTACTTAGTCATTTACAGAAACTCTTTACATATAAAAGAAGTTGGTCATTCTTCTATATGAGCTGCCAATATTTTCCCTAGTTTTCCTTTTGTATTTTGTCATGCAGACATTTTAAAAATCTTTTTAAACTGAATATCATCTCTTGAGAAAAAAATGGCACTGAGACTTTATTTCTTAATTAGGAAAACATTCCGCATTCATAAGTTTCAAGCAATTCTCTTTTGTCTTCCAATAATTGCATGGATCCAAGTTTTGTATTTAAATCTTTGATGTCTATGGAATGTATTTTGGTTAATGTAGTAAAGGCATCAACTAGGATAGGGTAGTGTATGCTGTGGTAACAAAGAATTCCAAGTATCACTATTTTAAAGCAACCAAGACTAACAAGTCCATTGTAGTTAGCTGGTGTTGCTAGGACCCAGGTTGATAAAATTCTCTGCTGAGACGTCTGTTGGTCAGTGTGGCGGCGGGATAGAGATATGGTGACTCACGTTCTAGCTGTTAAAGACTTCCTTTTGGAAGTGACACACTTTGGTCACAGATCAGTGGCCAAAGAAAACCACATGATCAGAATGAGAGGAGAACCAGTATATTTGTGCACACCCCAAGGATTACTGCATGAATTATGGATCCAAGTTTTTTCCCCCCTAGATGACAGCTTTGTTGTCTCAACCCTATTCGATGACTAATCCACTGTTTCCCCACTGATTTGAATTGCCCTCTTTATCATATTTTAAATTCTATCTTGTATTTGGGGCTATTTATCAGCTCCATTAATCAGTCTGTCTATTCATGCACCAAATGGTTTTAATTATAGGGGCTTTAAAATATGTTTTAATATCTGGTAGGGCTAATCTTCCCTTAATGTTTCCCACTGGCTCTCAACCCCACCCCACATTTTACTATTATTGCTTATTTTTTATATGAATTTTAGAATCATCTTGTCTAGTTAAACTGTTGTGTGGGTATTTTTATTGAGTTTCTGTTGAATTTATACTCTACTTGGGGAGAACTGACATCTTTATGATGCTGATCCTATCCAAGACTGTCATGTGCGTTCTTCTTTGTCCAAGACTTCTTTATGTCCCGTAGCAACATTTTAACATTTTCATCCACCAAGAGCTTGCATGTCCCCAAGTGTGTTTCTGGGAATTTTACTTCCCATCATCCTTGAAATTGTATAAAAATGGAATCTTTTCCTTCTCTCCTTGCTTTTCCTCTTCACCCCCGATACCTCCTCCTTCTTTATGTTTTTATTGTAGTTAAGTGCCCTTGAGTCAATTCCAACTCATAGCGACCCTGTATAGGGTTTTTCTGAGGAGCAGTTGGTGGGTTTGAACCACTGATCTTGCAGTTAGCCATCAAGAGCTTATCCCACAGCGCCATCCCAGGAACCTTTTTTTAAAAATATTTGTTACTAACTTTTCTAACCACATTGAAAATGATTTAACTGGTGGTAAAGGTAGAGTCCCGCGGAGCGGCTGGTAGTTTTGAACCGCTGACCTTAAGGTTCGCAGCCCAATTCGTAACCACTACGCTACCAGAGCTCCTCAAAGGTAGAGTCACTGGAAAGGGATATCATCATGTTTGGTAAGGTGACAGGTCAGAGAAAAAAAGGAAGACCCCCAGTGGGATGGACTGGCAAAGTGGCAACATCAATGGGCTCAAGTGTGGCAACAATTGTGCGGTTAGCCCAGGACTGGGCAGTGTTTTGTTCTGTTGTGCACAGGGTTGCTATGAGTCGGTATTAACTCGATGGCACCTAACAACAACAACAAAAACAAAAGTAGAGTGGGATGTTAAGGGGAGGGCAAGTTAGAATTGTTCAGAGGTATTTGTTTCCCATAGTTGACCTATAGAAACCATGGGGCAATGAACTTGAGCTACTTAGTTGTGGTTTACAAATTTAGTTTATTTGGAAAAGATGGAGGCAGGCTAGTGTTAGGGAAATAAAACATTTTATTGGAATTCTCCTAGAGTTCAGGTGTGGTGCTGAAGGTTAATGTGCTGGACTGCAAGTTGTTTGAACTGCAAGGTTGGCAGTTCAAGATCACCAGCTGCTCCTTGGAAACCCTATACAGGGTCGCTATGAGTCGGAACCAACTCAACGGCACTTCACAACAACAACCTGCACCAGGATTTCAACAGACCATGGGAATGAGTGTAAGCACCACTGGCCCAGAGTCCTAACAAAGTTCTTGACACAAAAATCCCAAAACCTAACCCCATGCCATTGAGTTGGTTCTGACTCATGGCGACACTGTGTGTGTCCGAGTAGACCTGTACGGCACAGGGTTTAACAATGGCTGATTTTTCAGAAGTCGATCATCAGGCCTTTCTTTTGAGGTACTTTTGGGTGGACTCGCAACCCAGTCTTTCAGTTAGTGGGCAAGAACAAGCCATTTACACCATGTCAGGTACCTGACACATAGCAGGTGCTTTGTTGGATATTTTTTAAACAAAACTGAGTCTAGCTCCAGAGTTTTACAGTTGGAAGGGGGCATAATATCTGCTAGGGCAGTGAGAATCACACAATCGATGCCTCTGTCTAGCCAATGACTTCTGAAGCTGCAGAGGGGAGAGCTGGGAGTCAGTATTTGAAAAAACCAAATAACTTGCCAGATGATTGTGTTATGCAGCCAAGGTAGAGAATGAATAGTTTAGATCAACAGTGAACACATGAGGTCAAGGATCACTGAGAAGAAAGAAGTAAAGTAAGCCAGGTGGTGGTGAAGGGATATGAGATGCTAATAACAGGAAATGAGGTGTGGTGAGGGGTAGTGTCTTAGTGCTCTTGGGTGGCTATAACAGAGATACCAAAAGGGGATGGCTTTGATAAACAGAAATGGATTCTCTCACAGTCTAGGAGGCTAGAAGACTGGAGAAAGTTCCTTTCTGCATCTGTAGGCTGAGCATTCCTTGGAAATATCCATTTGTCTTGGCATCAATTTTGCCCTGAATCTAGGATCTTCACAGTGCAGGGACCTCAGGAGCTAAGGTCCAAAGGATGCTTGGCTCTTCTTTCTTAATGGTAATAGGACCCTTTCCTGTGCCCATTTCTCTCTCCTTTTTTTCTCTTGTAAGATCAAAGGTGTGCAGGCCACACCCCTAGGAAACATCCTAACATCAGATCAGGATTGTGATAAGATTAAGGATATTGCAGCCCACCCTTTCACTGGTTTATCCCATCATGGGGAATCATCACATAACTGTCATGAGACGTAATTACAGCATTGTCAAACATGGTCCAGCCACGCTGACACTCATGGCAGGAAATAAGATGTGGGTGTCTGAGCTGAGACCAAAACTAGATTTCTAGTTGCTGGTGTTGTTAAGTGCCTTTGAGTCAGTTCTGAACCACAGCGACCCTGTATAGGGTTTCCGAGGAGAGGCTAGTGAATTTGAACTGCCGACCTTGCAGTTCAAACAATCTTGTCGTCCATTGCATTATCCTTCAGCATCATAGCAGGAGTAGCGGCCCCAACTAATATTTCTTAAGTGTTGTAGGGTTAGCAATTCATTTGACCAAATCAACCATTCCAGGAAGGAGGCACTATATTTATTCCTGTTTGACAAGGAAGGAAATAGAAGCCAGTCAGAGTTATGCAATTAGAAAGGGGCAGATTTCAAGAGAGAGACCAGGGCTGCTGGACCCAAGCCTTAGTTCTTCCTTACTCCAGTCATGAGCTTTGAGACATTAAGCCACTCCCTGCTCCTTGTGGACACCGTTAGACCATGTATGTAGCCGTTAGGAACTGCTTCACTTTACACATTTTTTTTTTTTTTTGGCTGAAATCTTACTTCAAGAACAGGAAAACAGTTGCCCAGTTGGAAGCAGAACAAGGGATCTTGGGCGACACCTGCTGGCTCCCTCTGCCCAGTCATGGGCCTGTGGAGCCCCTGGAAGTGTTTGTAAAGCATGGGAGAAGGAGAGGCAGGCAGGTAGGTGCTCTTGAGAATTGTTTCCAGCTCTGACAGTGGAGCTGAAATAAAAACAACTGAGGAACCTAGCCAAGTGCCCTCACTCCACACGGCATAGTTTCTGGAGCAGCACCAAGACTTTTGTGTTTATTTGTGCCAACCCAGCATCCAGCAGACACAGCTGCCTTGCATAACAAGGGCTCTCAGGTTACCCATGAGCAGCCGGGTATCTGGGGTGCATCTGGACCAGCTCCATTGGACTGCTTCCCCCTGCCCCTCCTCCCCTGGCTCATGGCTGTCCCGGGCCCAGATGCCAAGGCTGGTTTAGTGAGATTCCTTCCAGCAGGCCCCAACCACCCCTGCCCTTCTTCCCTCCCTCCTCCCAAACCTGGCAATGGCAGAGGGACCTCTAGACCTGCTAAGTGATGGGGCTGTAGGGGTAGGGGGCCAGCTCCCAACTGCCTCTGGAAACAATTTCTGTTACTCTGCTTTGGAGGCTCTGTGAACTTTTCTCTTCTGTCTTCCAGCTGCCGTGCTCTGCATCTGTCCCCACGAATCAGCTTTTCCACTGACCCCAGACTGCCCCCGGGGTGTGTGCATGTCTAAGACAGGGATGGCAGCTCTTTTAACACCTCCCTCCCTGACCCTCTATCTCTCTTCTGCTTAGTGTCTGGCTCCTGTCTGTACCGAAGGTTGGAATAGCTCAGCTGAGGGTTTCACACTGACCCCATACTGGCCCAGGCACCGGGCTTGGATGTGGACCAATCTGTTTTCATTGCAGTCGCTCATTAAACCTGGTATACGGACCAGTGCTATTTTCATGGTTACATGAGGTCTGAAGGAGGGCATCTGCCATGATCACTGTTTTCAAATTTCCAGATCCCCACCAGAGAACACTGAATCCTGGACAGATTGATGATGTCACCATGGCCACATGGAAACTTAGGGTGCTGAATCAGATAACTGTCCTAGACATAGAAGTTTCTTCTACTTTGTTTCCTCAAAGCCATCCAGCATGTCAGAGGCAGAGTTATCCCAATGGGTTTGCAACTTTCGCCATAAAAAGCATGCTCCCTGTGTCTGTGTGAAAAGTCTTTACCAGGTAGGGTCGACTGAACTCTGTGCTTGCAGATATTGGGGGGCTAAGGTCTGGGAGAGGGTTGGGGGTAAGCTGGATGCCGGTGGTGGCAGCAGCCTCCAAACCATCCTCGTCCACACTCATCACTGCCTTGTGAATGACCTGCAAGGAAAACTCTGGAGTCACCAACCAGGAGCAACCAACAGAGCCTTTATTCTTGTGCCTTTTTTTTACTCTTCCCTTACTTAATCCCAGTGACCCATCCATTTGCCTATTCAATCACTTACACTTCCATCCATCCTTTGAATAACTAACCAATTCGCCATATACTCTTAAATATATCTATCAACTGCATTTAACAACAACAAATCTATCATCATCATCATCATCATCATCATCATATACCCATTCATTCATTAATCCAAGCAACTATCATCCATCCACCCACCCTGTCAACTATCCATCCATCCATCCATCCATCCATCCATCCATCCATCCATCCATCCATCCATTTATCCATCCATCTATTCATCCACCCATCTATTCATCCATCCACCCTGTCAACTGCCCATCCATCCCTCCATCCCTCCCTCCATCCATCCATCCATCCATCCATCCATCCATCCATCCATCCATTCATCCATCCATCCATCCACCACTCACTCATCCGTCTTCTTACCTATGAATTTATCCATTTACGACTCACCTATCCATTCATCCACCCACTCACCTACCTATCTACTTAAGTTTTTTATGGCTGGTGCTTGCATCATACTGGTTGAAAAATATTTGAATATCACCCCAGCATCTACTAATTCATCTATATATCCATCCATCCACCCATCATTTCTCCATCCATTAATCCACCTCAAAGTTACCTGAACCCCAGAGAGGCATGCTGTCCTTCTTTGGGTTGCTGGAAGCACCATGGTGTCACCTGTTTTTATAAAATGCAAGTAGCAGTTCATCCTCAGAAGGTCCCCATGCTGCTACAACCATAACCTCCTTCTATGGTGGAAACACCAAGATCTGGAGAGAGGTTGATGGTACTCCTATCATCTATGCCTACAGAAGAGAGGACCACAGCCCACTTCCAGGACAGTGTGCCTACAGCAGAGGGGACCACAGCCCACCTGCAGGCAGTGCCTATAGCAGAAGTGGACCACACTCCACTTCCAGGATAGTGCCTACAGAAGAGGGAAACCACAGGCCACCTGCAGGACAGTGTGTACAATGGAGGGGACCACAGCCCACCTGCAGGAAAATATCTACAGCAGAAGGGGACTACTTCCCATCTCCAGGTTAGTGGCCTTCCTGAGCCCACCTGACAGCTGTAGGAAGACAGGGGAAGTGTCCTAGTTGGACAGTGTACTCAGAGGTAACAGTGCCCTGGGGGTGACAACACCATGATGGGGAAACTGCCCTGGGGAGGAAGAGTGCCCTGGGTAAACAGTGACCTGGGGGAACAGTGTCCTGGGTAAATACAGTGTCCTGAGGAGACAGTGCCCTCAGGGGGACAATGCCTTGTGAGGTGACAGTACCCTGGGGGAAGCAGTGACCTGGGGAACAGTGTCCTGTGGTGGGGGACAGTGTCCTGGGGGGCAGTTCCCTGAGGGAAACAGTGTCCTGGGGGGAGACAGTGTCCTGGTTGGGTAGTGCCCTGGGAAAAGGGGGGAACAGTATCCTGCAGAGGACAAGGGCAGAGTGCTCTGGG
>NW_006408543.1:13552159-13569663 GCF_000296735.1 Chrysochloris asiatica
GGGGGAAGTGTCCTGGAGGAACAACACCCTGGGGGGACAGTGCCCTGGTGGGGAAGTGCCTTGGGCAGATAGTGGCCTGGGAGGGGCGGTGGGGAGCAGAACCTTAGAAGAGGTTGCAGTACCTGGGGTGCGACAATGCTGGAGGGAGGAGGACCTTGCTGGGAGCTACCTTGTGCAGAGCAAACTGTCCCACTTGAAATTTGCTTTGGGCTGCAGGGTTTCTTCCAGCTGCCACAGAGCGCCCGGCTTGGGGAAGTCGAAGAAGGTGGTGGCATTGCTGGTGTGGTCCCTCTGCAGCACAGAGCACTGCAGCTTGGGGTCGTGGGAGAAGCTGTGTCAAGCCTACTGCTTCATCATAGGGACCCACATGGCCCGGTGCTCATCCACAAAGAACTCCTTTAGGCTGGTGGCCTTCGGGTCAAAGGCTGGGCACATGAGGCTGAGGAACAGATAGACCCTGATGTCATGAGCCCACAAGACATACAGTTACTTTATAAAAAGAAAACAAGAAGTATCGTTGTGGTATAAACTCCTCTAAAAGTAGTTGTGATTCTGAAGTCTTCGATTGTGTGGATCATGACAAACTATGGACAACATTGAGAAGTATGAGTATTCCAGAACACTTAATTGTACTTCTGAGAAATCTGTACATAGACCAAGAAGCAGTTGTTCAAACAGAACATGGGAACACTGAATGTTTTAAAATTGGGAAAGGTGTGAGACAGGGTTATGTTCTTTCACCATACTTATTCAACCTGTATGCTGAGTAAATAATACGAGAAGCTGGGTTCTATGAAGAAAAACGTGGCATCAGGATTGGAGGAAGACTCATTAACAACCTGCGATATGCAGATGATACAACCTTGCTTGCTGAAAGTGAAGAGGACTTGAAACATTTACTTATGAAGATTAAAGAGCACAGCCTTCGATATGGATTACATCTCAATGTCAAGAAAACAAAAATCCTCACCACTGGACCAATAAACAACATTCTTATCAACGGAGAAAAGATTGAAGTTATCAAGGACTTCATTCTTCTTGGATCAACTGTCAACACTCTCGGAAGCAGCAGTCAAGAGATCAAATGACGTATTGCATTGGGCAAATCTGCTGCACAGGAACTTTTTAAAGTATTGAAGAGCAGAGATGTCAGCTTGAGGACTAAGGTGCGCCTGACCCAAGCCATGGTATTTTCAATAACCTCATATGGATGCGAAAGCTGGACAGTAAATAAGGAAGATCGTAGAAGAATAGATGCCTTTGAGTTGTGGTGTTGGAGGAGAATACTGAAAGTGCCATGGACTGCCAAAAGAACCAATAGATCTGTTTTGGAAGAAGTGCAGCCAGAGTGCTCCTTGAAGGCCAAGATGGCTAAGCTTCATCTCTCATACTTTGGACATATTATCTGGTGGGAACAGTCACTGGAGAAGGATGTCATGCTGGGTAAGGTGGAGGGTCAGAGAAAAAGAGGAAGACCCCTAACGAGATGGATCAGCCAGGTGGCATCATTGATGGACTCAAGTGTGGCAGAGGTAGTGAGGTTGGCCCAGGATTGGACATTGTTTCGTTCTGCTATGCATGGGGTCACTATGAGTTGGTTCCGACTCGATGGCACCTGACAACAAAAACAATGACTTTCTGGCTGGCTTTGAGACCCTACCTTGTTGTGCCTCAGTTTTCTCCTCTGTCAAGTGGGCACAATAATATCTGCCTCACTGGTTGTAATGAAAATTAAACAAAAAATAAATATGCACAGTGCTGGCTGACTAATAGGGACTCCATAAATACGTGTGTGTACACACATGTATACTTACATATACTGTATCACAGATACATTATGGATTTAAATGAGGCTGGGCTGGCTTAGGAAAATTGGTTTCTTTCATAAAAGAAAAATAAATAAATAAAATCCTGTGTTCTCATCTGTAAAATGGGAACATTGGTCTCAGCCTTATCTGCTTTATTTGTGTGAGAGGGTGCTGTGAGACCATGAATGTGAATGCACTTCAAGAACCTCAAAGCTCTGTGCACTGTGAGATGTTGGTTCACCTGCTGAGTCACAAAGCCCACCCCAAAAGGTAATTGTATAGGACCCCGAAGGTCATTGTATAGAGCTGACATGAAAGAAGGCATTAAATAGTGCTTGGGAAGCATACCTTTGTGCTTTTTGAAGAATAAGGATCTCCTCTTGCTCTGATCCATGGCCCAGGTCTGCAAGGGAATTCAGTGGTTGCTTATAGGATTCTCCAAGTGAACATTGGGGCTATTCTGTAGGAGGAGATCTTGAGTTCCAACTAACTCACCCACTGACTCAGAATCTCGTGGTAAAACAAAACAGAACAAACAAGCAAAAATCTCTTGGGGGTAGGCATGGAATATCTCCATCTTAAACAAGCTTTCCAGAATGGTCTTATACACACTGGTGGTGTAGTGGTTGTGTGCCGTTGGGTCGGTTCCGACTCATAGCAACCCTGTATTGGGTTTTCTAGGTAGCAAATCCTTAAGAGAACAGAAAGCTTTATCTTTCTCCTATAGAGTGTCTGATGGATTGGAACTACTAACATTGGAAAAGTCTTGCTATAAAGGTAAACTTTAAGATGGGCAAGGGGTGAGTTACCCATCACTGGAGGTAATCAAGCAGAGGCATCCAGGATACAGTGTACTAAGTGTCTCTTAGATCTGAATCAGCAGAAGGAATGGGCTATGATGATTTTTGGGGAAGGAGATTCCAATTGAGTTTATGCTCCCTTACCTCTGAGGAACACGTGATTCATCAGAACCACTTGGGTTTCATCCTCGAGGTCCTTGATCCAGGCCCCAAGCTTCCCCTCTGTGTGCTTCTCTACTTGCTCCTCAATGTGTTACTGGGCCTCCCTGGGGTCCTGGATGGCCTCGGGACCCAAGACTCTGAACCAGTGCTGGCCCATGGACAGGAGCCAATGGGGCCCCTGAGAAACAAGTCTGTGCCACAGGTCCTGGAAACCCTCCTGCATCTCAGCCTCAGGCAGTATGGTGAGGTTGAACCCCAGGCCTTCCTGGAGTTGGGTTCTGCTGTCAGGGAAACCCTGAGGGAGAGGGTGGCCAAGGCCGAGGAGATGATGCCTGGAGAGAAGAGAATGTTCTCACCATGGGGCATCCAAAGTCAGCTGTCTGTAGCAGCCAAGGGCAAAGTCAATATTGCTCACAGAAATCTTGTGGCAGGGAGGAGCAGGCCTCACAGGGCAGTCCTGGGTGTGAAGGTTCAGGAGGACAGAATCTTCGGGGTCAATGAGGGCTACACAGTGAATCACATCCACGAGCAAAGTGATCAGAGACCACCACCAAGCACCAGGGTCCTTGGCCTGGAAGCAATTGGGGGTGGAGGACAAACAGTAACAACAAAGAGTGATAGTAATTAAAGATAGTCATGGAACATCTGCTCAGTGCCAGGCACTGTGCAAAGTATTTCATGGGAGTGTTTGCTTTTCATCCTTACCACAGCCCTACATGGTAGGGTTTTAAAGAGATAGAAAAAAAGCAAAGTTTAAGAAGAACAAAGTTGGAGGCCTCTCACTCCCTGATATCAAAATTTACTACACAGCCACAGTGGTCTGGTACAATGAAAGATGTATCAGTGAATGGAAATGAATTGAGAACCCAGAAGTAAATCCATCCATGTACAGTCAACTGGTCTTTGACAAAGGGCCAAAACACATTAAATGGAGAAGAGACAGTCTCTTCAACAAATAGTGCTGGCAAAACTGGAAATCGATTTGCAAAACAAGACCCATTTGTCACACCATATACAAAAACTAACTCAACATGGATTAAAGACCTAAATGTAGAACCTAGAACTATAAAGATAATCAATGAAAACATAGGGACAAACTTAAGGACTCTAATACATGGTATACATAGACTATCAAACATTACAAAAAACCCACACAAACAGTAGAAGATAAAATAGATGACTGGAACCTCCTAAAAATTAGAAACTTACATACATCAAGGATTTTACCAAAAGAGTAAAAAGGCAGTCCACAGACTGGTAAAAAAATTTTTTTTGCAACAACATATTAGACAAGGGACTAATATCTAAAATTTATAGAAAACTGCAACACCCCCTACAAGAAAAAGGCAAACAACTCAATTAAAAAATGGACACAGGACATGAACAGACACTTCACCAGGGAAGGCATTCAGGCAGCCAACAAACATATGAAAAAATGTTCACAATTATCAATCATTGTTGTTGTTGTTGTTGTTGTTAAGTGCCATCAAGTCAGTTCTGACTTATACAGAGACGCAAATCAAAACAACAATGAGATATCTCACACCAGCATTAACAGCAAAGTTAAACAAAACAAAACAAAACACAGAAAACAACAAATGCTGGTGAGAGTGTGGAGAGACTGGTACCCTCCTACATTACTGGAGGGACTGTAAAATGGTCCAACCACTCTGGAAAACAGTATGGTGCTTCCTCAGAAAGTTGGAAATAGAAGTATCTTATGATCCAGCAACTCCTCTACTTGGTATATAGCCACAAGAAATATGAGCCAGAACACAAGAAGATACACACACACCAATGTTCATCACAGCTTTATTCACAATAGCAAAAAGATAGAGACAGCCTAAGTACCCATCAATGAAAGAATGGATAAACAAACTTTGGTATGTGTGCACAGTGGAATACTATGCAACCTTCAAGAATAACTATGAATCTGTGAAACACCTCCTAACATGCATGAACCTGGAGGACATTATGCTGAGTGAAATCAGGCAATCACAAAAGGACAAACCTTGCATGAGATAGTTAATGTAAAAGCTTAAGAAAAGGTTTCCATACTAAAATAAACATTCTTTGATGGTTACCAGAGATGTGCAGGAAGGGAGAGTAATTCGCTTGCTAGAGGGTTGCTGTTGTTGTTGTTAAGTGCCACCAAGTCAGTTCTGACCCATAGCCACCCTGTATAGGGTTTCTGAGCAGCAGATGGTAAGGTTGAACCACTGACCTTACAGGTCAAATGGCTTTTCAGTCTGGTGTATTAACTCACAGCACCACATCAGGACTTCATATATATATGTGGAACGAGAGATGTCATTGTTGACGTCAGATAGATCTTGGCTGAAAGCAGAGAATACCAGAAAGACCTGTGCTTTATTAACTACACAAAGGCTTTTGATTGTGTGGTCATGAAAAGCTATGGACAACATTGTGAAGTATGAATATTCCAGAACACTTAATTGTGCTCATGAGGAACCTGTACATAGACCAAGAGGCAGTTGTTTAAACAGAACGTGGGAACACTGAATGGTTTAAAATTAAGAAAGGTGTGCTACAAGGTTATATTCTTTCACCATAATTACCCAAGCTGTATGCTGAGTAAATAATCCGAGAAGCTGGATTATATGAAGAAAAATGTGGCCTCAGGATTGGAAGAAGACTCATTAACAACCTGCGATATGCAGATGATACAACCTTGCTTGCGGAAAGTGAAGAGGACTTAAAATATTTACTGATGAAGATCAAAGAGCACAGCCTTCAGTATGGATTGCATCTCAATGTAAAGAAAACAAAAATCCTCACCACTGGACCAATAAACAACATTCTTATCAATTGAGAAAAGATTGAAGTTGTCAAGGACTTCCTTCTTCTTGGATTAACTATCAATCCTCATAGAGCAGCAGTCAAGAAATCAAACCACATATTGTATTAGGCAAATCTTCTGCACAAGACCTTTTTAAAATGTTGAAGAGCAAAGATTGTCAGCTTGAAGACTAAGGTGCGCCTGATCCAAGTCATGGTATTTTCATTAACCTCATATGCATGCGAAAGCTGGATGGTGAATAAGGAAAACTGTAGAATTGATGCCTTTGAGTTATGGTGTTGGAGGAGAATACAGAAAGTGCCAAGGGCTGCCAAAAGAACCAACAGATCTGTGTTGGAAGAAGTGCAGGCAGAGTGCTCCTTGGAGGCCAGGATGGCCAAACTTTGTCTCTCATACTTTGGTCATATTGTCAGGAGGGACCAGTCACTGGAGAAAGATATCATGTTTGGTAAGAGAAAAAGAGGAAGATCCCCAACGAGATGGATTGGCCATGTGGCAGCATTGATGGACTCAAGTGTGGCAACAGTAGTGAGGTTGGCCCAGGATTGGACAGTGTTTCATTCTGCTGTGCATAAGGTCGCTATGGGTTAGTACCGACTCAATGGCACCCAACAGCAACAATATATATATAAGCTCTGGTAGCGTAGTGGTTATGAATTGGGCTGTGAACCTTAAGGTCAGCGGTTTGAAACCACCAGCCGCTCCGTGAGAGAAAGATGAGGCTTTCTACTCCCGTAAAGATTTACACCCTCGGAAACCATGTACAGGGTGGCTATGGGTCGGAACCGACTTGACGGCACTTAACAACAATATATATATATATATATATATACACACACGCACAACACTTTAAAAAGGTCTTGTGCAGCATATTTGCCTAATGCAATATATAATTATATATCACAAATATAACAAATATATGAGTTTGTGCTGGAGCCAACATTGCTTGGGCCAACTGCCATGTCCAACAATTGGATTTTCTTGGTGACCCATGAGGAGAGATTAAACCCGAGTAGGGATGACGGGAGATGAAAAATAAAAGAAAGACACAAGACACATTTGAAAATAGTATAGTTGGACCAGGTGGGACGCAGCACTCTGATGGAGATACTGCGGCACAGACCAAGGCAGCAAGTTCATTATATACACATCTCAAGGGAAGGTGCTTTTGGGAAGGTAAGGAGTACAAGAACATCTTGTACTGAAGGAGCCAGCAGTAAGCGGAACTTCATCAGAACAATTGTAACTTGTGGTAGGTAGCTGGAACACTGATTAGGGTGGCTAGAATGTTGTGCAGGCTGAGCCATAGGACATAGCTAAATACAAGGAAAGACCTTGCAAGTCCCCTGTCCCCTGAGGCAGCCCTGCAAGTTCCTCAGGAGCAGGACTTGACTTGGAAGCAGCCTGAGTTTCTGGACCACAACTGTTCATTTGCAATCCTTCAGTTAAACTACCCCCAAGTCAGGGACCTTTGGCTCAGCTGCTCTCTACAAGTTTGAAAGAGGATATTTACCTTTCAAGCAAACACAACTATGTATGTGGTAGAGCATTCTGCAGGCAAAATGATGAAAACTTCTAGATACTATTAAGTATCTTAAGGCAGTGAGTTGCTGGACCTGGGGGCTCAGTACTCTCAGTGGACACCATGGTCAATTGACATAACATAGTCCACAGACACAATATTCTACAAGCTGTTTAGGTGAGTAGCATCTGGGATCTTGAAATCTCATGAGCAGCTGTCTAGGGTACAACGACTGGTCTCTCCATGTGCAGAAGAAAGAAGAGTGATGAGAACTGAAGAGGTTTGGAATCAATTAATCCAATAGACCAATGGAACATGTGGACAACAGTCTCCATGACTCTGAAACCAGAGGAACTAGACGGTGCCCAGCTACCACTACCATCACCCTGAAAGGGGTCACATTAGAGGACCCCAGATAGAGTGGGAGAAAATGTGGAACAAAACTCAAAATTATAAAAAAACAAAAAAGATCATGTTTATTAGTCAGAAAGAGATTGGATGAACCTAAGACTATAGCCCTGGATAACCCTTCAGGTCTGGAAAGGAACCCAACCTAGAGACCCAGTTTTCAGCCAAGAAGTAGATAGGTTCATGGGGGAGGGTGGGGAGTGGAGCAGACAACAACATTAGCAAGGTCTGCTCACCATAGAATGGTCAATCACTCAACATCAAAAGGGCAACATTTTCCTAAGGACAAAATTGAGAAGGGACAGGAAGAGGGGTGGAGTAGAAGTAGGAACCACAGAGAGGAAGCCGGATCACTGTTGTTGCAGGGAGGGGACTATAATCATTGAGATAAAACCAAGTGTATGACTTGTTGAATGTCAAGTTGATGACTTGGTCTGCAAACCTTCTCTCAGTTCACAATAAAAAGCTAAGAGAAAAAAGAAAGTAGAGGTTCAGAAAGGTGCAGGTTCGATCAGAAGAGAGCTAGTGGGTGGGTGGGAGGGTGTTCAGCAGAAGGAAGAGGCAAGGAGAAAGGGAGATTGAGCTTGTGCCAGGCCAGACATTTATCTGAATGTGCAGCTCTTGGGGCTTAGGTGCGGGGCATGTGTGTGTATGTGTGCACAACTGTATAAGTACATGTGTGTGCATTCACGTATGAACATGTGGACACTGTAGGGGCACATGTGCTTGCACCTGTGTTTATACTGGCATGCGCATATTGCATCATGTAAGAGTGTGCATGCGTACATGCACATGTGTGAGAAGATGCACACATATGCATGCATGCATGTGTGCGAACACAGTGTACATTCATGTGCATGTGTGTGTGAGCACACATGTGTGCGTGTATGTGGGTGTGCCTATATGTTTGTGTGCATATTGTACATATACACAAAAAGCTGCCTGCCTGAGAGACTTGGTCCCCACCCACCCACCCACCACAGTCACCTCAAACCCAAACCCAGCCAACTGCTCTAAAGTCAATTCCCAGTCAGAGTGACCCCGAGTAGGGGAGCAGAAAACCTCATCCTCCTCTCACCCACAGCCCCACCCTCACTGGAAATGGAATGCTTCCTGAGCCTTCAGTGGATTATGTGGATTCAGCAAGTCCCTCAGGTCCTTTCAGGGAGACTTAGAGCAGACTGGACTCTCAGATAAACACAACACCTAGAGACTGCCCTCAGCTTAACTTCCACCCTCAGCACAAACAATCCACCAGGACAATCACCCAGCTCAGTTGGATTATGTGGAAATGTACTGGAGCTTGGGAATCAGTTGCGTCATTGTGTGGTGATGAGTCTCTATTCCACCTCCTACTTGCTGCCTAATCTTGGCTTACTTCCCTGAGCCTCAGTTTCCTCCCCTGCCATACTTATGCTCAAGGTTGCCATGAAGATAAGTCTAGTGAGGCACAGGGATTTTCTTTAGAACTCAAACAGGGCTGAGCAAATTGGAGCTACCCTCCCCCCCCCCTCAGGTTATTCTTTAACCCAGCATGTGTCTAGGGATGCCCACTGTGGCTGGTCACTGTGCCTGTCCAAAGATGCCCAGGATGGTGGACATACCTCTTACCTCCCAGGAACACAAGCTGCGACCTTTTAAAAGTTGTGATTACTTGTTCTTCTTTGGCAATTGTTGTTGTTAAGTGCCATCGAATTGGTTGATTCATAGTGACCCTGTATTGGGTTTCCGAGGAGCTGCTGGTGGATTAGAACTGTTGACCTTGTGGTTTATAGTTCAGTGCTGATCTTCGGCAAAAGTGTTTTTAAAAAACTGGAATAACTGGTTCTCCAGCAAAGTCAACAGAACTTCCTGCTCGAATGCAACACAGATGGAAAAGTTAATGTACACTCGACAGAAAGAGTATTTACAAAACTTTTGCAAGTCCACTTGCAACCACTGACCTGGTTGGGTGGCAAGGATGACACAAAAGTGGCCTTTGGACAGAGGGAAGAGGGGCAGGGATCCCTGAGTTAATGAGTACTGACCGCAGTTCATCACCTCACAATTTCGTTTATTATCATTTTATTTGGCTCTCCTCATCCACAGCCTTGAAGGAAACACCTGTTTACTAGCTTTTTGTTACTGCTGTGATTGAGACTCATTTAGGAGAGCTCCAGCAGGGTCCACAATGAGCTTCATTGCATGGGCGGACTCCTCTTTCAGTTTCTGTCCATCTTATTAATAGTAATACAGGCACTGTTGTTGTTGTTATTGTTAAGTGCCGTCGAGTCAGTTCTGACTCACAGCGACCCTGTATAGGGTTTCCAAGGAGCAGCTGGTGAGTTTGAACCACCAACCTTGTGGTTCAAACCAACCTTGTGGTCCAGTACTTATCTTACAGTGCCACACCAGGACTACTGCCACAATATTGTGAGTTCAGTTCCAGACCACCACAATAAAGCGAATATCTCAATTAAGTGAATTACATGAATTTTCTGGATTCCCATTGCATATGAATTATGCTTACACTTTACCATAGTCTTAAGTCCTGGAAATATTATTTGTTTTGGCAGTCCATGGTACTTTCAACATTCTCCTACAAATAACATTTGGTTATGTTCCGCTCATCCTGTGGGCATGCTTCTTTCTTCTTCTCTCTCCTACTGTGTTCCTCTAATAGTTCTTCCAAGTTCTTTTCTGTCTCTTTCCGTTACCTTTCTTTCTTTTCCTTGACCCTTCATGATGAGTATTTGTGAAGACTGTCCTCAAGCTCTTCTCTCTACACAATCCCAATGGCATCTCAGCCTTTCCCATGGCTTAACATATCTTCATTTTTCCAGATGAATTTTCCCTAGTGAACTGTAGACCTGTAGAACCAATTGCTTCCTGTTATCTTCATCATATCAGATTCTTTGTGTCTGTATCTGAGTATGTTCTTTCCCTAGGTTCCATCAAAGAACTCTGGTAGCGTAGTTCAGCAGTTCGAAACTTCCAGCTGTTCCATGGGAGAAAGATGAGGCGTTCTGCTACCTTAAAGATTTACAGCCTCAGAATTCCTATACAGGGTTTGCTATGAGTCGGAATCAACTTGATGACACTAAAGAACAAGAAACCCTAGGGGACAGTTCTGCTCTGTCCTACATGGTCACAATGAGTCTGAACTGACACAACAGAAGTAGTTATGGTGTTGGTTGACATCTTCGTAAAACGGGTGTTGGAAAAGTAGAAGCCTTTCAGGAATATCCAAATCTTCTCACTACATATTCTCTTTAACCTTCAAGTACCATCTTGTTTCTGGATACTTTTATTTTTCTTCATCAGCCACTTGTTGTTGTTATTAAGTGCTGTTGAGTCAGTTCCAAGGAGCAGCTGGTGGGTTTGAACTGCTAAATTTGAGGTTTGCAGCCCAGTGCTGATCCCCCAACGCCATACCAGGAGTCTCTGATATCTCTATCCTAGACCATTAAAAGTCCATCATTTGAATGACTCTCTGGTCGATATTTTCAAATTTATTCATTTTTCCACTCATAGTCCCTCTGTGCCTGCAGCCAGGGCCTGAGTGCCAGCTAAGCCCTTCTCCCCTCCATGCCAGCAGTGGGGGAACCCTTGACTTCAGTGGCATCTACCCGTCTGCCCTCTTGCAGCAACACTGGGCTCAAGCATCGCAGTAATTGTGAGGATAGTGCAGGACTGAGCAGTGTTTCATTCTGTTGTACATAAGGTCACTATGAGTTGGAACCACTTGACAGCGGCTAATAGCAACAAGCAGTCTGCCGTCTTGGTGCCTCTGTGTGGATTGATGAGCAGACTTGGAAACCACATACCTGTACAGGTTCATGGCATTATAATCTCCAATCCCCAACCCCTAAACCCAAAGTGTTGCGGGAGAGTTGATTTTGACTCATGACAGCCCTGTTGATTGCAGAGTAGAACCACCCCATAGGGTTTTCTTAGTTGTAATGTCTACGGAAGGAATCCTGGCAGTACGGTGGATTAAGTACTCAACTGGTAGCCAAAACGTTGACAGTTCCAACCCACCAGCCTCTCACCCCAAGAGACAGATATGGCAGTCTGCTTCTGCAAAGATGCCAAGCTTGGAAACAGTGTGCAGCGGTTCTACTTTGTCCTATGGGTCACTATGAGTCTAAATGGACTTAATGGCAACAGGTTTGTTTTTAGTTTGGGTTTTAATTTTTACGGAATTAGATTACCAGACTCTTCTTCCATGGGGTGGGTTTGACCCACCAACCTTTAGGTTAGAAGTTAGTATAAGAAACCTTTTGTGCCCCACAGAACGGATTCGAATCCCAAAGGGATCTTTAATTGTGCTGTTCAAAGTTGTCTTCCCTCCTCAGACTTCTGGCTTTTTGCTCCCCTGTATTCATACTTTGGACATGGTATAAGGAGGGACCGACCAGTCACTGGAGAAGGACATCATGCTTGGTAAAGTAGAGGGTCAGAAAAAGAAAGGGAGACCCCCAACGAGATGGAGACCCCCAACGAGATGGATCAGCACAGTGACAACAACAATGGGCTCAAGTGTAACACTAATTGTAAGGAAGGCGCAGGACCAGGAGGTGTTTCGTTCTTTGATACACAGGGTCTCTATAAGTCAGAATCAACCCGACAGCACTTAACAACAACAACAACAACAACATCAACAACTGGACTCTGCAGACAACATCTCTGTCTGCAGCATACGGACATGAGAGCCATCTGGGGGAACATCCTCACCTTTCTGCCCACAAACTTTGAGCCCCATTTTCTCCCACGCTGTCTTTTCTTTAAAACAGGAAGCTTGCCACACCTCCAGTCCACGGGATCCCTGAACTTAGCTTCCCACTCATCACTCTTTTCATTTTCAGTGTATTGAATTTTATTGCATTTAAAGAGACCAAAATGCAGTTAAAAGTGGGAAAATGGGAAGATAACACAGGTAGAGTGAGAGAAGTTCCCAGAGCTGGGAAAGGCCATCCTGTGTATCCAGGGGGCGTGGCTTCGGGGCAGAGCCAATCACAAGGGCCTAAAGTCAAGGGGCTCGGAATAGAATGGCAGGAGGAAACTGTCTGATTAAAGGAAGATAATTTATTGCTGCCAGGAGACCTCGGAGCCTGCGCATTGAGCCAACTATCCAAGTCTCCCTATGCATGGAAGGTCATTTATAGAGCGCCGTGGTCCCACAGCTATTGCTACCTTCTCAGGATGAGCAGGCTAGGAAGAAGAGGATTAAGCACACCTAGCTGCTCCGTGCAGAGGGCAGCTCCCTTTAGACAGTGGCTGGCTCTGTTCTTGACTGGGCAGGGAGCCCACCACTCAATGGGACACGCTAGGCTTCCTTAGGGTTGAAGACTTTGCCCAGAAAGAGGATGTCCTGTTGCTCTTTGGAGACGATGATAGTCAGGAAAGGTCTGTCGAAGAGCAGAATGGTCAGTGGGCCCAATCTTCCAGACATAGGGACCATTTTCACTCCTGTGGCAGCAGCTGCTTCTGTACCCAATTCAGCCACATCAATCTGAGCCTTATGGACCACCTGGGGGGACAGAGAAGCAGCAGGAGTCGGGGCCGGCAGGAGGCATGCATCCTGGCTTAGGGCAGTTCAGGAACCAACCATTATTGTGTTTTTACTATATCTACTTGGAAACCCTATACAGGGTCGCTATCGACTTGATGGCACTTAACAACAACAACAACTGAGGGGTCATGAGAGTACTGTTTCCTTGTTAGATGTGGCCATTCCTCCCACCAGCCATGCCAACTAATTTGCACAGTCCCATTGCACAAGTGTGTAAACTGAGGCTGTGAGTGATTTGTTTAACACCATGTAAGCAAAGAGAAGGGACTAAATGATCTGCATCCTTCTCTGAGTCTAGTCCAGAATGCTGTGCAGGGTCAGGGCAAGCACAAAGCAAGAGCTTTGAGCAGTAGCTTGACTCAGTTTCCCCATGGGGAGGCAGCCAAGTACACACTTCCTCAGATGGGCCAGTACACTTTCTGCATCTCTCCTCCAGTGTAAACATATTGGGGTTACTGACAGCTTATTCATAGGATGTGGCTTTGCACCCACCCCATCTGTCCCCATGCCCTTGGAGAAGGTGTGTTCAGAACTCAGTGCAATGCCCTGGGATGCAGACGAGAGGAAAACGTGGCCCAGCAGCCCCTGTGTCCTGACTATTCTGCTCCTAGTGATGCTGTCCAAGGTTCCCATGCCTACTGCCAGGATCTAGTTGTATTTACATTGCAATCTTCACATAGCCATTGTCATGTTGCCTATTTCCTGCCATGCCACCCCATTTTATAGATGATGAAACTGAGGGGTGGTGGATAGTGTCTGTACACAGGCAGTAGACAGTGGTACGCAGGGTGGAGTCCAAGTCCAGACTCTTCCTATAACAGTATTATGTGTCACAGTATATTGTGGGGGAGTGGGGTTTAGCCTCCAATCATGGTAGCAGGAGTTGAATTGAAACACGGGTGTCCTAGGCTTGGGGTGAGGGTGGCAGGCCCAGGGAGGGTGATTGGATAATGAGAAATGCAGTTATTTATCCTGGTGTGGCACTGTGGGTTAATGCTACAGACTGCAAAGCCATTTGAACTGCAAGGCCAGCTGTTAAAGCTCACCAGCTGTTCCTCAGAAACCCTATACAGGGTTGCTATGGGTCAGAACTGATTTGATGACACTTAACAACAACAACATTCCCCCTGGCCTTCACCATAGTTCAGATACAGAGGATGAGTTGACCAACGCTTAGAGATTTACCTGGGAGACCATCACGTTCTGGTCCTTTGTGATTCCTGAGAGGTCAGCCTGCTGGCTGAAGACTTCCTTTATGCCCAGCTGGGGAAGTACATCTTTCAGATTATAGTTGCTGGAGATGGAGAATTTAGGCAAGTAGAGCTCATGGATCAGTCTAGGAAGTGAGAAAAAAAAATCAGGACTCTTGTCTAATTTGGTCTTGCCTAACTTCCTCTCCCAGCCAGCCCTTTCTCACTAGAAGAAAATGACCTCTTCTTTAATGTATTCATCTCTTGAACACAATCTTCTTCTGTGTGTGTAAAAAATCCCATTATATTTTAATTACATTGCTTGTGAATTTTTTTTTTTTTTTTTTTTTTAAGGAATTGAGTGATAGTTTACATGGAAGAACATCAGCTTTACACTCATTCTATTGTATTTCATTTAATTGCAATGATTATAATCCTCTCCATGCATCATCAGACAACCAAAGAGTATACCCCACAGGCCTGCCCCGTCCCACACCTGGCCATCAGCACACAGCCCCTCTCCCTCCCTGAGTCCAGAGTCCACAGTCGCTCCATCTCTCCACATGATCGTCTCTGCCTCCATCTCTGGTGTCACTGCTTCTCTGGGTAGATTCTCACACTCTGCCCTTCTTCCTTGATGGTCCCAGGGTCCTCCGCTCCTGGACTGCACAATCAACCACTCCCCTCATTTTGTTACCAAACATCTGCCTTTACATTTCCAACCCTCACAGTCAGTCCTGATAGCAATTATTCACTATTGAACCTCAAGAGTCTTATCCCCATCTCCTTTCAGCATCCCGGTCCAGACAGGTTGGCAACCACTCAGTGAAGATTCTACCCTCCTCCATACCCTCTGGATCTAGGTTCCTTCTTGAAAGCTTATAAGCCAGTCACTTCATGCCTTTGTAGCCCCTCCATTTTGGGTAGCCAATGTCTAAGTTGCCCATCCCTGTCAACCCTGTGTACCAAGGAGGTGGGAATGATCCTCGCTGTAAAGATTTGTTCCCTCTTTTGAACTACTACATCCACAAGCATAGGTCAAGTTCATCAAATTGTAGTGGATTACTCTTTTTTTCCCTCTTTTAGTTGAGTTCTGATCCAGCCATTGAAGCCAGGTCAAGTGGGTACTATCTACAAGTATGGGTGTTCTTGTGCATTCCCCTCACTTCATATCAGCTGGATGCTTCACTCTCCGTTCTAGTCCTCTGTGGCCATGTCCCTGTCCCTGGGCCCAGGAGTCCCCAGGTCTTTTCATACTGCTGGCCAACCAGGTCTCAACCCAGGTTGACAGGAGTCTATTGAATGTGGTGGACTTAGCTCACAACTTCATTGCTGTTTTTCCCTCACTTCTCCTTGTCAGTAGACCAATGTGGTCACCAGCAAGCCCACATGCCTGCTAAAGTATTCCTCTTGAGTATTAGTCTTGGAAGGGGGTTTGCCTTGAGGGGACCACTTGCCTTGATGGCTCCTGGGCAAACAACTTGCTTGTTCTTGTAGTAGTCAGTCAGACTTCTGTTATTGTTTTTTACTTTTCCTGCCGGTCTTCCTTTCAAGAAGTATCTTCTGTTCTTCTAGCTCCTCCAGGAGGGTCTGCTTGTCCTTTCAAGTGGAAATCTCCCATCTCAGAAGATTCTGGATGGGGATCAGGATTCCACCTATGGTCTTATGCAATGAAAAAGCTCTGCAGGAAGCCTCCTTCACTGGGCAAGTTCTAGTCCCATTTTAGGTATTCCAATCAGTTACAGGCAGAAGACGGACTTACAAGCTTTCTATGGTGATGTTTCTGGCTATTCCTTTCTCTACCCCTCAAGTGTCTATTTTATAATAGTAGGCAAGGGAAACCAAGATTCAAAAGACAGCCAAGCATCTTAACATTAGTTCCCCTCTTTTACACATTTAAACCATGCCTCAATCTCTGTATCCCAGAGCCCTGTTGTTCCAAAGTCGTACGTACACCATTATTTAACTTTGCCCCACTTACCCCATGCAAACCTGTCTAAATGTTTTCCTATCCACCTTGTTCTTCCATTCTCTTCCTCCTTCTTGTGTATTGTGCCCCACCCCCACCCTGCACCCAAACTATCCTGTGTCTATCCCCTACCCTTTGTTCCACCTTCCCCTCTGTCCCCTCACCCCACTGGATACACCCTGGTAACCAGCAAAGAATTTTTCCCTTTTAGTGTGGGTACTTTTTCTTAAGCTTTTACAATAATGGTCATATGTAGTATTTCTCCTTTTGTGACTGAATAATTTCATTCAGCATAATGTCCTCAAGGTTCATCCAATGTTATGTGGTGAGTTACAGCTTCCTTGTTATTCTTCAAGGTAGCATAATATTCCATTGTGTATATGGACCAAAGTTTGTTTATCCACTCTTCCAATGATGTGTACTTAGGCTCTCTCCATTATTTTGCTATTGTAAATAATGCTGTTACGAGCATTGGTGTACATATATCTACTTGTGTTATGGCTCATATTTCTTGTGGATAAATACCAAGTAGAGGAATTGCTGGATCATAAGATATTCCTACTTCCAACTTTCTGAGGAAGCTTCATACTGTTTTCCAGAGTGGTTGGACCATTTTGCAATTCCACCAGCAATGTAAGAGGGTCCCAATTTCTCTGAATCCTCACCAGCATTTATTGTCCTCTACTCTTTTGATCTTCGCTGTTATTGCTGGTGTGAGATGATATCTCACTGTTATTTTGATTTGCATCTCTCTAATGGCTAGTGATAGTGAACATTTCTTCATATGTTTGTTGGCTCCCCAGATCTGCTCCTTAGTGAGTGTCTGTTCATGTCCTGTGCCAATTTTTTAATTGGGTTATTTGTCTTTTTCTTGCAGAGGTGTTGTAGTTTCCTATGTATTTTAGAAATGAGTCCCTTTTCTGATGTGTCATTGCAAAATATTTTTTTCCCATTCTATGGGCTCCCTTATTACTTTTTTGGTGAAGTCTTTTGATTCACATAAGTTTTTAATTTTTAGTATGTCCCAATCATCTATTGTGTCAACTTCTGTTTGCATAATTTTCAAAATGTTTGGTATTTGGGTGTATTGTTGTTATTGTTATTAGATGCCACTGAGTCTGTTCCAACTCATAGTGACCCTATGTACAACAAAACAAAACACTGCCTGGTTGTGTGCCAACCTCACAATTGTTGCCACTCTTGAGTCCATTGGTGCTGCCACTTTGCCTATCCATCTCTCTGGAGGTCTTCCTCTTCTTCTCTGACCCTC
>NW_006408543.1:13579517-13598752 GCF_000296735.1 Chrysochloris asiatica
CAAGAAGAATGAAGTCCTTGACAACTTCAATCTTCTCTCCATTGATAAGAATGTTGTTTATTGGTCCAGTGGTGAGGATTTTTGTTTTCTTTACATTGAGATGTAATCCATACTGAAGGCATATGGATATTATCCTATCACAGACAACGTTGTACCTCATTATTGATCTGGATATGTTCTTTTTGGCAACGAATGCAACACCATTCCTCTTCAGTTTGTCATTCTTGACATAGTAAACCATGTGGTTGTCAGATTCAAAATGGCCAATACCAGTCCATTTCAGCTCACTAATGCCTAAGATATCGATGGTTATGCATTCCATTTCATTTTTGACAATTTTGAATTATCCTAGATTCATCCTTCATGCATTTCATGTTCCAATTATTAATGGATGATTACAGCTGTTTCTTTTAATTTTGAGTTGTTCCCCATCAGCAAATGAAAGTCCCGAGGTCATTACTCCCACAGGTTTTACTCCATTTGCATCATCACTGTCAACTCTGCTTTGAGGAGGCAGCTCTTCCCCAGTCACATGCTGAGTGACTTCCAACCTGAGGCTCACTTTCTGACACTATATCTGACAGTGTTTCTCTGCTATTCATTTGGCTTTCAGTGACTAAGTATTTGGAAGTAGTTCGTCACTCCTTCTTCCTAGTCTGTCTTCATCTGGAAGCTCATCTGAAACCTGTCCACCATGGGTGATTCTGCTGGTGTTTAAAATACTGGTGGCATAGCTTCCAGAGTCACAGCAACTCACAAGCCACCACAGTACGACAAACTGACAGATGAGTTGTGGCACTATACAAGTACCAAGCTGTTTTGACCATTGTAGCCATGTAGTAAAATTTGAAATCAGGGAGTGAGAGGCGTCCAACTTTATTCTTCTTTTTAAGCCGTGCTTTGCTTATCCTGGGTCTCTTTTTTTTCCATATAAAGTTTGTAATTGTTTTTTTTTTTTCATCTCTTTGAAGAATTTCATTGGAATCTGGAGGGGGATTGCATTATATGTGTAAATTGCTTTGGGCAGTATTGACATTTTCACAATGTTAAGTCTTCCTATCCAGGAGCATGGTACATTCTTCCATTTTTGTAAGTCTCTTTTGGTTTCTTGTAGTAGTGTTTTGTAGTTTTCTTTGTATAGGTCCTTTGTTTTTCTGATTACATTTATTACTAGATATTTCATCCTTTGGGCAGCTATTGTAAATGGCATTGCTTTCCTAATGTCCTTTTCACTGCTGTCATTGTTACTATAGAGAAATCCAACTGATTTTTGTATGTTGATCTTATACCCTGCCACTTTGCTGAATCTGCCAATGAGGTCTAGTAGCTTTTTTACTGAATTTTTGCAAATAGAGTTTTATTTCCTCTTTGCCAATTTGGATGCCTTTAATTTCCCTATCTTGCTGTATAGCTCTGGCTAAGACTTCCAAATCAATATTGAAAAGGAGTGGTGACAAAGGGCATCCTTGTCTGTTTCCCTTCCAAGCAGAGGGAAGGCTTTCAGTTTCTCTCCATTGAGAATAATGTAGGCTGTTGGTTTTGTACATATACTCTTAATTATGTTGAGGAATTTCCCTTCAATTCCTACTTTGTTGAGTGTTTTTATCAGGAATAGATATTGGATTTTGTCAAATGCCTTTTCTGCATCCATCGATATGATCATGTGGTACTTTTCCTTTTTCTTATTTATATGGTGGATTACACTGATTATTTTTCTAATGTTGAACCATCCTTGCATCCTTGATATGAATCCCACTTGGTCATGATGTATTATTTTTTTGATGTGCTGTTGGATTCTGTTTGCTTGGATTTTGTTGAGAATTTTTGTATCTGTGTTCATGAAGGATATTGGTCTATAATTTTCTTTCTTTGTGACGTCCTTCCCTGGTTTTGGTATAAGGGTTATGCTTGCTTCATAAATGTATTAGGAAGGTTTCCATCCTTCTCTATATTCTGGAATAATTTGAGTAGAATTGGTGACAGCTCTTCCTCTTCTGGTAGAACTCACCAGTGAAGCCATCTGGACCTGGACTTCTTTTGGTTGGGAGTTTTATGATGACCTGATCAATTTCTTCTTTTGTTA
Source organism: Chrysochloris asiatica (assembly GCF_000296735.1). NCBI lineage: Eukaryota > Metazoa > Chordata > Mammalia > Afrosoricida > Chrysochloridae > Chrysochloris > Chrysochloris asiatica. Next base: position 13,581,601 of record NW_006408543.1, read on the forward strand.
TGGGTCTGTTCTAGTTTTCTACTTCACTTTGTGTAAGTTTAGTTTAGATAGGACATGTTTTTCTAAAAATATATCCATTTCTTATAAATTTGTTGGAGTACAGCTCTTCATAGTATTCTGTTATTATCCTTTTTATTTCCTTTGTTGAGCACAATCTTCTTAATTCATGTATTATTAATTTGCCTGCTCTGGGTTAAACTGTGTTTGTGCTAAGTTTGCTGAAAACATAAGCATAGCACCTGTGAATATGTATGACCTTATTAGGAAATAGGGTCTTTATAGATGTGACAAGTCAAGATGAGGCCATATTGGATTAGGGTGGAGCATAAATCCAATAAGTCACATCCATAGGAGGAAAGGGATCTTTAGAGACACAGAGACATTGGTAGACACACACAAGGAAGAAGATAAAAAGATAGAGGCAGAAATTAGAGTGATATGTCTATGAGCCAAGGAATGTCAGAAAATAATGGAAACTTAGGAGAGAGGCAGGAGACAGATTTCCCTCAAAGCCTACAGAAGGAATCTATTGCTCTGGCTTGCTTATCCCCTTAGTATTGGTGACCTGAATCTCATGTCCTACCTTCAAATTTATCTAGAACGCATCACTTCTCCTTCCTCTGCTCTTGTCTCATTTCAGGCACATGGCAGTCACTTGGATGGTAGCACTAGACTCCCAGCTGACCTTTTATGTCCATATTTCTCCTACCTCTGCTCTTCCCTCATTTCAGGCACATGGTGGTGTGGTCACTTGGATGGCATCACTAGGCTCCCAGCTGGCTTTCCCTGTCCACAGTTGCCCCCACAATTCACTCTTCTCTCAACAGCAGGGTGATCCTTTTAAGACGTACTCAGACCACAACACTCCCGAGCTCAGAACCCTATACTGATTCCATTTCACTCAGATATAGCCAAGGTTTCCTAGGAGCTGACATGCTCATGGAATCCTGGTATGATGCTATAGGATGAAGACTGGACTGCTACCCACAAGATCGGAGGTTCATACCCAGCAGCCACTCCTAGGGAACTCAATACAGGGTGACTCTAGGTCCAATGACTCCATGACACTTAGCAACAACAGCAACAAATATGCCCTATGCATCCCGCCCCACCCCTTGGGACCCCCTACCTCTCTCAGGTACTAATCCACACACAGTGGTCTCCTCATGTCTCTTTGAACATTCCAGGCTTGCTCCCACCTCAGAGGCTTTGAATAGTCTGTTCCTTTTTCTAGGAATGTTTTTTCCCCTGGGTAGCTACATGATTCGATCCCTCCATTCTGTCATGTGGTAACTCACGTGTCACATAAACGACCACTTTATTTGCATATACAAACTAACTTCCAGTTCAGTTCTCCTGATCCTTTTACTGCTTTAGTCTCTCTGCTCCCCCTACCCCCATTGTACTTATTGCTTTCCCACATACCAAATAATCTATGTATTTGTTTCTCTACCCTGGATAACAAATAAATGTCATCAAAGGCTGAGAACTTTGTGTTGTATTCACTGTATATCCTCAGGGCCTGGCACATAGTAGGTACTCAATGAATGTTTGTTGAACGAGTGACTGAACAAATGAACACAATCGTTAGCTAGTGCATCACAGATTCTCAGAACCCATCTTGTCTCAGCCCTCAAATGAGCACAATTCCTTCTGTTCCCCTCTGCCCCTAAGAGGCTGAAGCAAAGAGAACATAATGGGTGAGTGGTGGGGATTACATTGAAGATTCTGAACGACTTACTGCTTGTTAGAGTTATAAGAAGCCTCAGCCCCTTGTTGACTCTGGCATTATCATCTTACAGAGGAATAAATGCAGGCTGAAAGAAACAGCTACTAAAGGACAAAGTCAGCCCATAATTCTACCTTCCTCAGTTATAGGTTCTTCCATCTCTCCAATCGCATGCCTTGGACATAGAGAGATTCTACATCTCAGACGTCCTGAGATGGTTCTATGCAGAATTTTGGGGAGATGAAGAGTGGAGGAAGAGTAGGGGTGGGCTGGGAATGAAAGTGAGCAGCCCCCATGAAGTTCAGGGTCCTGGGGATAGTCACCTGGGTTGGAGTGACTGTCTCCACCTTGTCAGTGTTTCCGGGAGCAGCATGGCTTCCACTTCCTCCATTTTGCCCTCATCGGGAAGAATGAAGAGTGCGCTGGCATTGCCAGTGTATTTCAGTTCTACCACGGTGCAGGAGAGCTCCTCATCCCGGAAGTAAGGTGTGGTCAAATCCTCGATGTTCATCATGGGAATGTTCACGGTTTTTCTCTTGCTCACACGGAACTTGGACTTGTATGTATCTTGAGGATCAAAAGGGCTCTGCCATTTGGCTAAATGTTGGGGAGGAAGCAGTTAGAGAACAGGGTGAGCGTAAGAACTGCTGTACCCCTTACCCCATCTCTGCTCACTCTCCTGAACATGGAATGCACTAAACACACCATCAGCCTCTCCAGAGTTCTTTGTAGGATTGGACTATCTCAATTTGAAAAGATATCCTGGAAAGTATATAAGTTGTGGGTGAGTGGGTGGGGGATGGTGGTGTTGGTGGCTAATTGTGCTAACTAAGAAACCAACAGGGGTCTGGGACTAGGGAATGCAAAGGAGAGATGAAGGTTGGGAGAGGAAAAGGAGAAAAACTCTGTGAGAGCCTGGATCCTGGTAGGAAACGGAGAAATTCTTCAATGCATAAGTGGCATAGCCTTTCAAGAACAATGTCTAATGACCACTTAGAGGGATTGCAGGTGTGTAAACATACAATCACTCCTCTGATACCACAACCCTCCTGGTCCCCTCCCAAATGACTTAGAGAAGAATTGTTGGTAGAAATAAAAAGAGAGAGAATGAGCTTCCTCTCTAGATTGGTGAAGGGCAGACAGAAGAGAATGTTCATCAGTGCGAAACAACTAGAAGGAGCAGGGAGGCTTTCATGGAAGACTGAACTCAGAGCCAGAGTGACCTTGAGAAGAAAAGCTCATGGTCACTGTGGCATCTTTGGAGATGGGGGCATTTACTTCCCCAAGGAGGTTCTAGTCAACTTTAATAACCCAAAAGAACAAGATGGGTCTCAGCTGACACCTGAGTGGTGTCCACATCTATGGACCATAGACAGTTATAGTTATCAGCTCAGGACTCTTCTTGGATCCTGAGTCTTCAATCCCCATTACCTCCATCCCTAGTCATGAGGGACTTGGAATTGTGGCAATTTCTTGGACTGATGATCCAATAGCTCTATCATCCTTGATATCTTGCACCTTTAAGCCATGCTTTGCCAGTCCCAAGGATCCTGGTGTAGCTCTGGAAGATAAGCACTGGACTGCTAACTGCAAGGTCAGTGGTTCAAACCCACCAGCTACTCCTTGGAAACCCTATGGTGGTAGTTGTGTGCCATCAAGTTGGTTCCGAGTCATAGCAACCCTGTATAGAGTTTCTGGGGCTGTAAATCTTTACAGGAGCAGAATGCTTCATCTTTCTCTGGTGGAGTGGCTGGTAGATACGAACTGCTGACCTTGCAGCTAGAAGCCCAGCTCATAATCCATTATGCTACCAGAGCTTCTTTGGAAACCCTTTACAGGGTTGTTATGAGTTGGAACCAACTTAAGGGCACTTAACAAAACCACAAGCCACTCACACGGCTTCTGTCCTGCAGCCAGTAGAGAAAGCCTTGACACTTAGTCTAAATTTCCAGCCCTTCTAATCCTCTCCCAACCCACCTCAGTTCGAGGTCTTAGGCTCTGTTCCTGCTCTAGACAGAGGTCTGAGTTCAGCCTTCCACAACGTTCAGTCTTCCACTGAACTTCCATGAAAGTCTACTTGCTTCTCCTAGCTCTTTCACACTGGCGAACATTCTCTTCTGTCTGCCCTTCACTGACCTAGAGAGGAAACTCATTTTCTTTCTTTTTATTTACACGAAAAATTCTTCCCCCTCTTCTGCCATTTTCTTTTGATGACTAACCTGGTTCTCTTGCTTCCACTTTCTCTAAGAGCTTGTCTCCCTCACTGCTAGACCTGCTATAAGCTATATTAGATACAGTTCTTCAGGGTCCAACTTCAGCCTGGTCCTCAGCCACATTGCAGCTGGGCTTGGGTGACTAGCCCCAGTTTCTGGCCTTCTGATATCTCCCACTGCACTGCAAATTATTCGTGTCACAGCACCTCTAACTACATCCTCGCTCATGACAACCTGCCAGCCTTGGTCCTTCTTGACCCTATCAGGTGTCTTAGTCAAGTAAGTAATCAGGAGCATTCTGACTCAAGACCTTGTCCAGTTTTTTAATTTTGCAAAGGCAAAATTCCAAGAAATCCCCTAGCTTCAGCAAACATTGAACACAAACTCCTTGTTAGATGAACACACATCGTCACTCTAAAGATTTATTTACAGCAGCTCCTATTGCCAGATACAACATATCTGACTTTCAAAAACAACAAAAAAAATGACATGCTAAAAGGCAAGAAATCACATAGTCTGAAGAGACAAAATGATCATCAAAGCTCGATTCAGACAGGACACAGATGTTGGAATTCTCAGACAAGGAATTGGAAATAACTTAGCTTAATATGAGTCAGAACTGACTCCACAGCACTTAACAACAACAACAACAATATTGTAAAGACAGCAAGCAAGAGTGGTGATGGAGTCAGTCAGAAAGATGGAGATTCCAAGACTCAAACGAAAATGCTAGAAGTGATGCGCACAGGCGTAACTCCAGAGAGTCCTGGTGTGACGCTGTAGGACTGTGAACCACAAGGTCAGCAGTTCATATCCACCAGCTGCTCCTTGGAAACCCTATACAGGGTTGCTATGTGTCAGAACAGACTCGACAGCACTTAACACCACCACCAACAATAGGCCTATTTAATACTACAGAGCCCTGGTGTGGCACTGTAGAATAAGCACTGGACTGCTAACCATAAGGTGGCAGTTCAAACCCACCAGACACTCCTTGGAAACTCTATATAGGGTTGCTGCAGGAGAAAGATGAGGCTTTCTTCTCCCATAAAGATTTACAGCCTCGGAAACCCTGTACAGGGTCACTATGAGTCAGAACCGACTCCATGGCACATAACAACAACAACATGAGTCAGAATGGCTTTAATGGCCTCATCACTTAGAGTTAATACAACCAAAGAAATAATTCGGAAACTTGAAGTTAGATCACTAGAAACTCCCAAACAAAGGCACAAAAGAAACCTACAATTGACACAGGAGAATAGAGCATCTAAGAATTATGGGACAATTTCAAAATGTGTAACATATGCTTAATTGGAATACCAAAGGAGAAGAAATGTAAAACATGGCAGAAGAAATATTCAAAGTTATAATGGTTGAGAATTTTCTCAAAATAAAGACACGGAACCATATGTAGATTCAGGAAGATGGGAGAACACCAAGCAGGATTTAAAAAAACCCACACAGGGTGTATAGGATAAGCACTCAACTGTAAGATCGGCGGTTCAAACTCACCAGCTGCTCCTTGGAAACCCTATACAGGGTTTTTGTGGTTCCCAGTCCAGTGTGCATGTGTGTAGTTCAGTACAATTTTTCTCCTCTAGATAAGGTACCAACAAGCCACATCTGCTAAGCCAAATACAGCCACGGCTTGTTTTTGTCTGGTTGGCACTGTAGGATAATGCATTGGACCACAAGGTCAGTTTGAACTGCAAGGTTGGTGATTCAAATTCACCAGGCTTTCCTCGGAAACCCTATGCAGGGTACTTATGAGTTGAAACAGACTTAACGGCACTTAACAACAACAACAAAGCTAACAATGGTGTTGATATTTTTAAAAGGTTGGGGTGTGGAAAAATAAATCTGTGATTGAGACCTACGTGGACCACACAACCTAAAATAATTATGATCAGACCTTTTACAGAAACAGTGTGTCGACCCTGCTCTTGACTGTGGGTTTCTGTTCTTCACTTTGGGAGGTATTCAACACTTTTCCCCTCAGTTAAATAGAAGAAGAAAAGGGGATTTGGGAATGGACCCAGGTCAACTTTGAATCTCCATCTACTAGGTGTACTTTGGGGCTAGTCACTTTGCTTTCAGAGCATCAAGCCCCTTCCCTGAAAGTGGGGTTACCACCATCTATCTACCTTTCAAATTGCTGTGAGGATTCAGCAGGGGGTAGTTACACTTCTGATGTGGTACTGTAAGATCAGCATGGGACTGCAAATCACAAGGTCAGCAGTTCAAACCCATCAGCTGCTCCTTGGAAATCCTAAACAGGGTTACTATGAGTCAGTTTAGTGGCACCAAACAAGAAAACAACCAGTAGTTCCCAGTGAATGGGAGCTTCCTATTTATTTTTGTCTATAATATGAGCCATAGCAGTGGAGTGGGTTGCATGTTGGATTGATATGTAAGTTTGATACCTGCAAGTTCCAGAGTTCAAATCCACCAGTTGCTCCTTGGGAGAAAGAGAAGGCTTTCAGCTCCTGTAAAGATTGCCAGACTCGGAAATCTGGTACAGGGCTGCTATGAGTTGGAATCCACTCTATGGCACACAACCAATCACCATACTAGTTTCCCCAGTCCCTCATTTGCTTACTTGACTCCTTTCTACCCGCAAGCTTTCTAGGGCTACAGAGCAGCCCTCTCTACATCCTCCCACGCAGCCCTTCTCAGCCTCTCTGAGCCCTGCAACCTCCCAACACCATGTGACGAAGGCATATCTAATTGTAAAAGGCACCTCAGTCAAGGCTCTGTCCAGAGTGAGAGGTTTCATTCAACTGGTGTCCCTGCTCACTGCAGCAGCTGCTCAGGTGGCTTCTGGGACCACCATGTGGGAAGTGTCACGTGGTATACTTCCAATATCATCTAGGCGATCACAACTCTTTTGGTGTTCTTCCAGTTGGCTTACCTTCTATCATGGGGGCTTGCTAGGCAGTTAAGTGTTCTTTGGGGACTCTTGGGGCTCCCTTGCATGCCACAGTGGAAAGAGGGATGAATTTTGAGGGGTGAAGATCACCTTCCATGTTAAAATTGCTCCAGGATCTACTGGATTTTTAACATTCTATTCACATCTGTGGAGTCTTACTGTGGCTCTGTAGGATAAGCACTGGACTGCTATCTGGCTAGTTTTAACCCACCAGATCACTTCTTGAAAAACTCTATACAGGATCGCCATGAGTTGATACAGAGTTGAAGGCACTTAATACAACAACAATTCACATCTGTGTGTGAACGTGGGACAATGAGTAAGGAAGACCATAGAAGAATTGGTGCCTTTGAATTATGGTGTTGATGAAGAATATTGAAAGTACCATGGACTAGAAGAAAAAAGAGGGAAAAAGGAGTAATCTGCATGTGACCTACACCTATGGATTCAGTAGCTCAAAAGAGGAAACAAATCCTTGCAGCAAGGATCATTTCCATCCCTCCATACACAGAGTAGACAGGGATGGGCAATTTGGACATTGGCTACCCCAAATCAGGAGGCTACAAAGGCAAGAAGTGACTGGCTTACAAGCTTTCAAGAGGGAACCTAGATTTAGAGGGTATGAAGGAAGGTAGACTCTCCACTGAGTAGTATACAATCTGTCTAGGCGGGGCTGATGAAATGAAATGCAGATAGGTCTCTTGTGATACAATAGTGAATAATTGTTATCAGGACTGCTTGTGAGGGTTGGAAATGTAAAGGTAAACGTTTTGTAGCAAGGAGGAGAATGATTAACTTTTCAGCCTAGGAACAGAGGTCCCTGGGACCATCATGGGAGAAGAGCGAAGAGCAGGACCCTACCCAGAGAAGCAGTGATGCCTGAGATGGAGGCAGAGATGATGACGTGGAGAGATGGAGCAGTTGGAGACTTTAGACACAGAGAGGGAGAGGGGCTGTGTGCTGACGACTGGGGGGCAGGCTTGTAGTGTATACCCTTTGGTTGGTTGATGATGCATGGAAGGGGTTGTAACCATAGCAATGAAACGATATACAATATGTATGTTGAATGTAAGACTAATGTTCTCCCGTGTAAACTATCACATAATTCATAATAAAACATAAAAAAAAAAAAGTACCACGGACTGCCAGAAGAACAAACAAGTCTGTGTTGGAAGAATAGCCAGAATGCTCCTTAGAAATCAGAATGGTAATGACTTCATCTCTCAGACTTGAGATATATTATCTGAAGGGACCAATCCCTGGAGAGAAGGACATCATGCTTGGCAAAGTGGAGGATCAGCAAAAAAGAGGAAGATCCCCAATGAGATGGCTTGGCACAGTGGCAGTAGCAATGGGCTCAAATATAGCAACAATTGTGAGAAAGACAGGACCAGGAAGTGTTTCATTCTGCTATACGTAGGGTCACTCTGAGTTGGAACTTACTTGATGGCACCTAACAACACAACATTCACATTTCTCTATTTCTGTCTACACATCATGAGTTTTCCAATTATGATTCTTAGCATCTCCTAACATCCCTGTCTATGAAGCTCAGGCTCCTTCATCTCAACTCAGGAAACCACTTCATAGAACTCCCCACTAACTCTAGGCTTGCCCTCTCTCCCAGCACCCTCATGGGAGCTATCATGAATTGAATAGTCCTCCTCCCTGCCCTAAATGTGTATCACCTTGATCGGGCCATAATTCTTAATGGTTTGGCAGCTATGTAATAAGCAATTTGGCATTTATGCAACAGTGTTATCATGCCCCCATTACGGGATATGATGTGATTATTCTCCATTTGTGATGCATTGTAAATTCTGACCTCTGTGTTAAAGAGTCAGGCTTAAGATGGGATGTGACATTCTTATTCAGGTCACTGTCCTAATCCCATATAAGGGGACTTTCCCTGGGATGTGACCTGCATCATTTTTTATCTCACAAGAGATCAAAGGAAAAGGAAGCCAGAAGAGAGAGGGGAACCTCAGCACCATCCAGGAAGAAGAGGTGGGAGTGAAGTGTGTCCTTTGCGTCCAGGGTCCCTGCACTGAGAACCTCCTATACCCAGGGGAAGATTGATGCCAAGACACATGGAGATCTTCAAGAAATGCTCAGAGTTGAATGGAGACAAGACCTTCTTCCAGAGCTGACAGAGAGACAAAGCCCTTCCCTAGAGCCGGTGCCATGAATTTGGACTTCTAGCCTCTTAAACTTTGAGAGAGTACATTTCTGTTTGTGAAAGCCACTCCCTTGTGATGTATCTGTTGTAACAGCACGAGAGAACTGAGACAGAAGTCCAAGGGATTGTTCTCATAGGTTCCTCTAGACAAAGTTCAAATGTCTCACAATTATAGAGTTGTCCTTTGTGATCTAGGCTCCATTTGACTCGACAGCCCCAGCTGCTACCCTCCCTCTGGGATCCTATTTTTGTAGTCACAGACATTTACTTACTCTATGCTCTCTTTCCATGCCTTTGCATGAGCTAGTGCCCCTGCTGCAATTCCCTTCCCTTCTAAGTCTACCTGGATCTAAAAGAAAAACAATTGCCAGGGAAGTCTTTCTTCTTTTCTTGACTCTGTGGTCTCCCTGCCAGAACCATTCTCATAACATCATTTCTGTAGTTCTAGCATCAATTGGGAGCCCTGGTGTGGTGCTGTGGGTTAATGCGCCAGACTGCAAAGCCATTTGAACTGCAAGGTAGGTGGTTCAAGCTCACCAGCTGCTCCTTGGAAACCCTATACAGGGTGGCTAAGGGTCGGAATCGACTCAATGACACTTGACAATAACACCTAGAATCAATTGATGAATTGAGTCTGTGTGCCCATGGTCCAACTGGACACCACTGGGAGGGAAAGAATAGGAGAAAAGAAATTCACATCCCTGAAATGCTGATTCTATACCTAGGTGGAAAGAGACCACAGCAGAACGAGGGCACTTGACCAAGACTTTCTAATCTAAGGACCATAGCCTCAGGACTGACCAGGCCCCATCATACATAAGTTGTTGTTGTTAAGTGCCATCAAGTCAGTTCTGACCCATAGCGACCCTGTATAGGGCTTCCAAGGGTGTAGATCTTGACGGGAGTAGAAAGCCTCATCTTTCTCCCGAGGAGTGGCTGGTAGTTTCGAACCGCTGACCTTAAGGTTCGCAGCCCGATTCGTAACCACTATGCTACCAGAGCACTAGGTTTGTGTTTATGGCTCAACTGGAGCAATGAGCAAAATAAGTACCTAGGAGACACGATGGAGTCCCAGAGAGGAGAGAGTGGAGAAAAGCAGAGATCACTTGTTGTTGTTGTCTAGGGGGCTAGAGGCCTGTGGGCTCCTGGGAAATGTGCAACCCTTCCTTGGCATGTTTCCCCATTATTAGAAGCATCCAACCTCTAAATGTCGCTGGTGTGACTGTAGGATTAGTCCTGGACTGCTAACCACAAAGTTGGCAGTTCAAACCCACCAGCCACTTCTCAGAAGCCCTACAAAGAGTCACTATGAGTTGGAACTGACTTGACATAACTTAACAACAACAGCAGTAACAAATCTCAAAAGGGCCTATGAGCGTCCACTTAAGAGGCAGGAAAGGAGGGGACAGCTAAACTAGCTGGAAATTCCTTAGTAGGTCTGTGTTTGGATAGAGTCCCTGGATGGTGATAATGGTTACGGGCTCAACTATTAGTTGAAAGGTTGCTGGTTCAAATCCACCCAGAGGTGCTGCAGAAGAAAGAAAGGCCAGCTTCCAAAAGGTCACAGCTTAATCAAACCCCACGGAGAAGTTCTACTCTCACACATGGGTCGTTGTGAGTCAGAATCAACTGGATGGTTGGTAAAAAGCATCAACTGTTCTAGAATAACTAACTGTTTCCTAGAGCTACAGTTAGACTGGTGTTTGGGCACACCCTGTCCATGTCCCCCACACACCTCATTCCCCACCCCTGAAGAGAAAGCAATGTCTGTGGGCTTTGTTTGACAGCTTTGGGCTGTTTGGGCACAGTTTGACAGCTTCCTGCTTCGCAGTGTTTGGGTCATCACAGTTTGATCAGCCGGCAAAGAAATAGCCCTGTTATCTCAGAGCTAAAAGACTGTTTCCCTTCGGAACCCCAGTCCACACTCACCTTTAAAGAAGATGCAGTTCACCAGCATCATCACTGTGTGGGGGTCAAGGTTGCTGACTAAGTCTACGATTTTGCCTTGGGTTTTCTTTTTCACATAGTCGTTGATGAGTGTCTCGGTGGTGGCGGTGTCCTGGAAGTTGGTGTTGAAGGCCTCAGCCCCGTACAGTGCCTGGGCGTCCTCCTTGAACTTCTCCAGCAGATTCAGATGCTCATGGAGGAACATGGCGTTGCTCATGCTCAATTGCAGCTGGTCGCTGGGCTGGTTGAGGAGGTGCAGAAGGTGCTGGAAGCTCTGGTGGATTTCGGCCTCAGAGATCTCTGTGAGGTTGAACTTCAGGCCTTCAAGAATCTCTGTCTGGGTGGTACCATGGGCCCCCAAGGACACAAAGGCCAAGGCCGTGGAGATGCTCACGGGTGAGAAGATGACATTCTTGTTGGGGGTCTTCAAAGCCAACTGCTTATAAAGACTGAGGGCGAAGTCGATGTTGCTGGAGGCGAGTCTGCTGCTGTCTACATGGGTCGTCTTGTCTTCAAAGGTCTGATTCTCCCTGCTGAGTATGGTGCCCGGGTCACACAGGACAACAGGGCAGAGCCCGGTCACCAACAGCCCCAGAGTTAGGATGGGTAGCATGCTCTCCATTCTCAACTCTGAAAGCAAAGATCCTTTAAGTCATGGGGTTCAGATGGAGCACTGGTCCCCACCCAGCACCTATGGGACTCTCCATACTGTCTCTCTATGGCCTGGGGTCAGTTTCTGCTCTGTTGCCCTCATCAACTCTGTGTCTTCCATTGGCCAGCTGTGCTCCTGGGCACCCACCACCCATGACTACATTCTATGGTCCCTCCAACCCTTGGAGGTAGGTATGAATTGCAATTTTCCCAGGGAAGAAATCAAGCACAAAGAAGAGAAGGAGCTTGTCCAAGATCACTCAGCAAGTCAGGGGAAGAGCCGAGTTTGCCTGATTCCTAGGTTTCCTTGCTAAGGCTGCTGTGAGGAACTGCCTGATCAGAATAATTCCTCCCCTCCACTCCTAGTGGGGGTGGATCTCAGAAGTTTCCGCTGTTCCTGAAGAAGAATCCATGAAGGAGCAAGCACCCAGACAGATAGACTTTGGACCCTGCAGACCCTCAGCTGCAAGCTGTGGGACCTGAGGTAGGGACCGACTGTTTGGTTCCTGCTTATTCTGAGGATCAATGGAGAGCAGATAGCATCTGGAACATGGGCTGCCCTTGATAAAGGTTGACCCACAGGGGTACTGGTATGGCACTGTAGGATAAAGCACTGGACTGAAAGGGGGGTTGAATCACAAGGTCAGCAGTTCAAATTCACCAGCCGTTCCTTGGAAACCTTATACATTATGAGTTGGAACTGACTTGAGGGCACTTAACAGCAACAGACCAAAAGAAGGCAGGACTTCCCTTCCAGCTCCTTCCTATCAGGCATTTACATCCTAGGAGTCTCTGGTGGTCTAATGTCCAAATTTCACATCCATGAAAACCCTCCGGAGTGCAGTTCTACTCTGACACACTTGGAGTCACCATGAGCCGGGCTTGAGTCAAGGGCAACGGTTTTAGTGCTTTTGATTTATTTTTACCAAAGTCCTCCTGGTGGAGGAAAAGCAAGGGGGCTTCAGAGTTCAACAGGCCTGGCCTGGGGTCTCCGTATGGCCTCAGTTCCTGTTGCTGTCAACGCTGTGGAGTGGCTTAGAGGACACACATGACAGACGGGCTCCTTGGTGGCAGGCTGGAGAGCTGTGGGACAAGAGCCTGAGAGAGGACTGAGTTCTTGATCTGTACCTCCTCTTCTGCCAACTCAGTTCAGAATCCCAGGAGCCAAGGGGCAGCTTGGGAGGTGGAGACAAGAAAGGAGTGGAGCAAAGAGGAAGAGAAAGAAGGGTCAGAGAAGAAAAGGACAGGAGAATGGAGTTGGGGAAACAAGGGGAGAAGAGGGGATGGCAAAGGAAGGGAAGAAGAAGGACACTTGAGAGAGAGAAACAGACAGGAGAAGGTGGTGGGTAGGGAATTTAGGAATGAATTTCCATCAACAGGTCAAGAGGATTCCTTTGGTCAAGGCCAGGGACAGAGGCAACCCATTGTCTCATCTATTTGTCTATGTTCATGGCTGGGTTTCTGACTCAACCATTGCTTTGGAAAAAGTTAAGCATTTTTTTTATGGGAAAGTAATTTTCAGGACAGAAGGGCTTGTCTATTCCTGCAAGTTGGAGGCGGACAGTTTCCCAACATTCTGGATTCTTTCTTTGTGACTGGACAGAGATGGAGCCTGTCTGCCCACCCAGGGACCAGAAGTGGAGTGGAGGAACACCACAGGGAGACCCTGAAATCATGGGGGGCAATGTCACCCCCGGAGGAACCTGCTGCACTAATAATAAGCTACAAGGAGTTTTGAGAGTAGCACCTGGGGCCAGGTGAGGAACTGCACAGATCTCCCCCACCCTCCCTCTCAAATCCAGGAGGGAGGTAGTGAGGGGCAGAGTGGGGACAGGGATACCTGAGTAGCAGGACAGAGACCACCTTCTCCACCAACTTTAGATTCCGTAAGTGTCAGAAGCAAAAAGGAACACTTGCAGGTATCAACACCCAGACCCAGAGAGAGGAATTGTCTTAGATGGCAGCATGATTCAAGCATAGAATAACCACAGTCCAGCTCTCTACAAACCCCGCGGGCCCCCTGCTACCCCCACAGTCTCTAACCACCCAGAAACATAGCTTCCTTTGCCCTGACATCTAAGGCGTATTGATTACCTGTCTGAAGAGCAGGAAGAAGCCAGTGGGTTCCAACACAGCCTGCTGGTAGAGCTGTTGCCTCTTGACTATTGACGGAATTTGCTGTTGGTTTGAACATTGTTTATCTGCCAAACAACTCCTCCCCCTCTTAGGAAATGCCAACAGGAATAGCAAAGTTTTCTGTTTTCACAGTGGAGTGGACTGATGATAATTTCTGGTAACCCCTGAAAACAAACTTACTGACATCGAGTTGATTCCTACTCATTATGACCCAGAGAGCAGAATTGCTCCATCGAGTTTCCAAAGCTAGTCTTTTCCCCACTGAGCGGCTGATGGATTTGAACTGGCAACCTTTTGTATGGCAGCTGAACACTTTAACAGCAGCAACACCTGAAAAACCAAGCCAAAGCCACTATTATCAAGTAGATCCTGACTCATAGTGACCTTCCAGGTTCCCTTAATTTCTGGCAACATTGATATATTCGAACTCTCTCATTTCTGTAAACAGTCCCTCACTTTGTTCTTTTCTTTAAAAGAAGGAAAATAAATTTTATCTTTCAAGTTTTGGCTTTGGTCTATGAAATAGTCATTGAAGACAGGTTAAAAGAATGTTAGAAACCATTCCTCCAAATTGTATCACCCAAGGAAATGTCCAGCTAACATTTCATATTATTATTTTCTTTATAGTTGTTGAAGTTATACACAGCAAATCATACACCAATTCAGTAATTTCCACAGGTATAATTCAGAGACATTGATTATATTCTTCAAGTTGACAACCATTCCCACCTTCCTGTTCCGAGTTGGTCTTCCTCCACTCACATCAACTCACAACTCCCTAGGTTTCCTGTCTAGCCTTTTGGAGCTGTTGCTGTCCGTTTGGTCCCAAATAGTTCTTTAAAGGAGCCCTGGTGGTACAGTGGATCCGTGCTTACTTGGTAACCGAAAGATTAGTGGTTCAAACCCATTAGCTTCTCCAAAGGAAAAAAATGTGGCAATCTGGTTCCATGAAGGTTACAGCCTTGGAAACCCTATAGGGCAGTTTTACTCTGTCTTATAGTTTGAGAAGTATGAGTATTCCAGAACACTTAATTGTACTTCTGAGAAATCTGTACCTAGACCAAGAAGCAGTTGTTCGAACAGAACATGGGAACACTGAATGTTTTAAAATTGGGAAAGGTGTGCGACAGGGTTGTATTCTTTCACCATACTTATTCAACCTGTATGCTGAGCAAATAAATAAAATGAGAAGCTGGGTTCTATGAAGAAAAACGTGGCATCAGGATTGGAGGAAGACTCATTAACAACCTGCGATATGCAAATGATACAACCTTGCTTGCTGAAAGTGAAGAGGACTTGAAACATTAACTTATGAAGATCAAAGAGCACAGCCTTCGATATGGATTGCATCTCAATGTCAAGAAAACAAAAATCCTCACCACTGGACCAATAAACAACATTCTTATCAATGGAGAAAAGATTGAAGTTGTCAAGGACTTCATTCTTCTTGGATCAACTATCAACACTCGTGGAAGCAGCAGTCAAGAGATCAGACGACGTATTGCACTGGGCAAATCTGCTGCACAGGAACTTTTTAAAGTATTGAAGAGCAGAGATGTCAGCTTGAGGACTAAGGTGCGCCTGACCCAGGCTATGGTGTTTTCAATAGCCTCATATGGATACGAAAGCTGGACAGTGAATAAGGAAGATTTGATGCCTTTGAGTTGTGGTGTTGGAGGAGAATACTGAAAGTGCCATGGACTGCCAAAAGAACCAATAGATCTGTTTTGGAAGAAGTGCAGCCAGAGTGCTCCTTGGAGGCCAGGATGGCTAAGCTTCGTCTCTCATACTTTGGACATATTGTCCGGAGGAAACAGTCGCTGGCGAAGGATGTCATGCTGGGTAAGGTGGAGGGTCAGAGAAAAAGAGGAAGACCTCCAACGAGATGGATCAGCCAGGTGGCATCATTGATGGACTCAAGTGTGGCAGCGATAGTGAGGTTGGCCCAGGATCGGACATTGTTTCGTTCTGCTGTGCATGGGGTCGCTATGAGTCGGTTCTGACTCGGTGGCACCTGACAACAACAACAACATAGTTTGAAACTCCCAGCTGTTCCGCAGGAGAAAGATGAGGCTTTCTGCTCCCGTAAAGGTTTACAGCCTCGGAAACCCTGTGCAGGGTCATTATGAGTCAGAATCGACTCCACGGTACTTAACAACAACAACAGTGTTGCTATGGGAGCAAGGGGGCTCTGTATGATAAACACTGGACTGTGAACCACAGGATTGGTGGTTCGAGTCCACCAGCTGCTCTGCTGGAGAAAGATGAAGATTTCTGCTCCCACAAAGATTTACAGCTTATAAAATCCTAGATAGGGTCGCTATGAGTCGGTACCTACTGAACAGCACTTAACAACAACAAATAGGGTTATTATGAGCTGGAATCTACTCATAGTCTTCTAAGGGTTTGTTTCTTTGGTTTTGTTTTGTTTGGTGTGGTAATTGTTTGAAGTTGGTTCCAGTTCATAGCCACACTATGTAAAACAGAACGAAAACACTGCTCGGTCTTGTGCTAGTCTCACGATCTTTCCTCTGTTTGAACCATTTGTCGCAGCCACTGTGCCGATCCATCTCATTAAGGGTCTTACTCTTTTCCCACAGACCCTCTATTTTACTGAGCAATGGTGTCCTTCTCCAGGTACATGAGGTGAAGTCTTGTCATTCTCCCTTTTTGGGTTTAGAGAATGCTTCAGAGACCTAATGCCTGAGTCAGACATTCATTTATGACTTTAATTAAGCTAAACCCCTATAAAAGATTTATTGTCTCAGAAACCCTATATAGGGGAGTGTTGGTAAGGTGCTGTATAAGGAATGGATTGCTAAGCTCAGGGTCGGCAGTTCAAACTCACCAGCCTATACATGGTCTCTTAACAACAACAGCGACGAGTCAGGATTGACTGAAAAACAGTGTATTTTGTTTGTTTATTTGACTTAAGGAGAACTTTGAAGGATATTTTTGGTTTCAGGTTTGAAGTTTAAAGATGATCTCAGGGAAATGGCTTCAGGGGTTCATCCAGTTTCAGTGGGTCCAGTTGTTTACTTGTCATATTTTTTTTTTTCTTCTTAAATGTTTTATTGTGAATTATGTGATAGTTTACATGGGAGAACACTAGTTTTACATTCATTCTATTGTCTCATTGCCATGGTTACAATCCCCTCCATGCAATCCTTCCCTCGTACCCCCCAGGTCTTCAGCACACAGTTGCTCTCCCTCTCTGGAGCTAAAGTCCCCAGCTGCTCCATCGCTCCACGTCATCATCTCTGGCGCCATTTCAGGCATCACTGCTTCTCTGGGTAGGGTCCCGCTCTCTGCTCTTCTCCCTTGATGGTCCTAGGGACCTCCGCTCCTAGACTGAAAAGTTAATC
>NW_006408543.1:13599362-13615498 GCF_000296735.1 Chrysochloris asiatica
CTGCCATTGTGCCCATCCATCTTGTTGGAAGTCTTCCTCATTGTCACTCACCCTCCACTTTACCAAGCATGATGTCCTTCTCTAGGGACTGGTCCTTCATGAAAACAGGTCTGAAGTATGAGAGACAAAGTCTGGCCATCCTGGATTCTAAGGAGCATTCTAATTGTACTTCTTCCAACAAACACAACCCTGGAGGAATAGTGAAGTCTATCTCAGGGTCTCTGCTTTCTTTCCAGAGTTGCATCTAGGAAGGGGTAGGAGGGGCTTATCAGGAGCACAAGCAATGTGGGACCCACCCCACTCCCCAGATCCCCAGATCCCTCCTGTCTTTGGGAGCATCCTCCAAGGTGACCTTCCTCCTGGGGTCCGTTTTCTATTGTTTCACCTCAATGGCTAACTTCCCTGTCCTCAACTTTAGGTCTGCTCATGTTTCTCTCTTAGCTAATCCAGTGTCATTCTTGGGTTTCAGAGAAAAAATTTCCCCTGGATTCTTCATAGCTACAACCCACTTCCACCCAATTATGGCAGCCCCTCACAAACCTCCATGGAACCCCCTGGATTAGTGCGGTGGCCATCACTCTGGCAGGGCAGACCTGACTTGAATCCTGAATGTACCAGCCACCAACTGGGTAACTTCAAGTGAATTATTGAAGACCCTTCAGTCTAAATCTCCTCCCTTCTAAAATGCAGATAACAAACTTTCCTTGGCAGAGAAACTGATTAAATAATTAACATTGCATGTAAGTTTTATTGGCAGGGTGTTCTTTTGTTTGGTTGGTTGGTTTGTATGGTGCGAGAAACCCATATAGGATCGCTATGAGTCAGAATCAACTCAATGGTAGTTGGTTTGGCTTTTTGGCTTGGTATGTCCTTGTTGTTGTTGTTGAGTGCTGTTGATATGGTTCCAACCCATAGTGACCCTATATAGGGTTTCCAAGGAGCAGCTGGTTAGTTTAAACTGTCTACCTTGCGGTTCAGACAACTTTTCAGCCTAGCACATTTACCCACAGTGCCACATCAGGATTCCTTAGTGGACTTAAAGATATTTGTTTAAGGTAAGACACCAAAGAGATTAATGTTGTCATTGTTAAGTGCTGTTGAGTATATTCTGACCCATAGCCATTCTATATAGGGTTTCTGAGGAGTGGCTGGTGAACTTGAACCACCTTAAATGATGACTTCTGTCCCTTAAGGCTCTAGATATCTTAAAAACTGAAAACACATTTTAAACTTACTCTGAATCCCATTGAAGTTATTTCTCTCCCAAGCATGCCCAGGTGTATGCATGGATTAATATGATGGTTTGACTTTCTCAGGCACCCAGGCAGCAATTTTTTTCTATTTTGTCGCACTGCCATCTGTAAGTGTTTGCTTCTCGAATCCAGATGGTTCATCACCATGTTCACCTTCCCACCAATAAAAAGGGTGAAAGAGGCAAGAGAGCGCATGCAGGTTTTTCCCATCGGAAGAAATGACCTACATTTTTCCTACGTCACTTTCACTAGCACCCTATTGGCCAGTGTTTGGTCACATGGCTATACACCTCTCTGCAGTATAGTCAGTATTCTGGGTCATCATGTCCCAGCTAAAAAATGGGATTCTCTTACTATGAGAAGGAGTCCGGTGGCTCTGTGGGTTAGGTGTTGGGCTGCTGACTGAAAGGCTGGTGGTTCAAATCCACCATCTGCTCTGTTGCAGAAAGGTGAAACTATCTGCTTCTGTAAAGACTTATATTCTTGGAAACCTGGTATAGAATTGCTATGAATCAGAATTGACTTTGTTCTTGCAAAGTCCTGGTGTGGTTTTATAGGGTAAGCATTGAACTGCTATCCACAGGTGGATGGTTCAAACCCACCAGTCTTTCCTAGGAAGCCCTGTACAGGGTTGCTATGAGTTGGAACTGACTCTATGGCACTTGACAACCATAACAATGAATCAGAATTGATTTTAGCAGTGGATTTCTATCATTGTCATCATGATTATTGTTACAATGAGAGAGATGAGGGGAGTCATTGGTGTGGCTCATAATCTTGCCCTAACATGTTTTCTGGAGAACTGGTGTGGCACTGTAGGATAAATACTGGACTTCTAACTACAGGGCTGGCAGTTTAAACCCACCATTGGGACTGACTCAATGGCACATAACAACAAACATATTACCTGAGTGTGCCTAAGTTCTCCAGCCTTTAAAAGAGCCATCCTTGTCTTTACAACTTAACTGATTTAGTCTGACCTTCATCCAATGTGAGGCAGAAATACCCTCTCCTCCCAAATGCTACTGAAGAAAGCCTGGTTGTGACTTGTCACCTGAAACTCCAGATTGGGCACCTCACCTCTGGCTGTCTCTTAGCTTCTTCTCTGGGCTTTCACAGCCTTCAGTGGTCTCCTGTGCCCTAAACCCTGGTTCAGGTTCTTACTTCCATTCTGTGAACACCATTCACACAAGATGTTGCATGGCTCAGTGTTCCCTAGGGCTTGATAACAACGTAAGGGAATTCTGATGCAGGAAAGGAAAGCAGAGCTAATATCAGTAGTGTTCTGGAATCCATCACTCCTTCTCTTTGGAACGGTGCCCTCCAGACCACCTTCTTACTAATCACTTGTGGCCTCTTGGCCTTCTCAGTAGTCGGTCCCTTGAGCATATTCTCTCACCTGTATTTGTGAATCCCTCCCTTGCAAAGAGGTAACAAAGGAAATCAACTAGGCACATTAACATTGTTTGAAGAGAACTTGGGCATCCTCGCTATACACAGTGTGGTCCAGAGACCAGAATAATCAGCAACATCTGGGAGCTTGATAAAAATGCACAGGTTTTGGACAACCCCAGACTGACCAGTTCATAGTTTGCATTTAGAAAGCTCCCCTAGTGATCTGTGTATATGCAGGTTAAAAGCTGAGATGGGCTTGCCTTATAGACTAAGCAAGTTAGATTTCCATCTGAGTGTCTTTATTTGGCTTTCTCTTCAAGTTCTTGCTCCCTGAGTTGAGATTTGTCCTGAAAACCAATTCTCCTGGCACTCTTGGAGGGCCTTGTCCAAGGACAGAGTCCACCTGTCCCTTGAGAACAACATATGGGAATTCTGACTAGAAAAGGAGAGCCATGTTAATATCAGATAATACTGATCCAGAAGATGCAGTGGTTTTCAAAATATGGATTGTGTCTCTTCTTCTCATGGACTTTGTAGATTACTAAATGTGTTCCTAAGGAGCTCTGGTAGCATAGTGGTTACGAATCGGGCTGCAAACCTTAAGGTCAGCGGTTCGAAACTACCAGCTGCTCCGCAGGAAAAAGATGAGGCTTTCTACTCCCGTAAAGATTTACACTCTCGGAAACCCTGTACAGGGTCGCTATGGGTCAGAACCGACTCGACGGCACTTAACAACAACAACAAATGTGTTCCTATACCTCTATTGTTCATTTATCCTTTTATTACTAAACACATTTAGTAACCTACAATGTATGAATAAGCAAGAGCAAAGAGGAGTTGTTATCATTATATTATGGTTTTGGCAATGAATATTGAGTATTGATCATTGACTGTTGATGGTCTTCTATTTTTTCATTGACTCTGTTTACCTAGCATGCTGTCCACCAGGGACTTGTCTCTTCGATAACATAGCCAAAGTAAGTAAGATGAAGTCTCACCATTCTGGCTTCTAAGAATCATTCTACTTCTTCCAAGGTAGATTTGTTTGTTCTTCTGGCGTTCCATGGTATGTATTTTCAATATTCAATAATAGTATTTAGAGAGCAATTCTAGAACTGGGCATTGCCCCAGGCATCAGGCACCCAGCCGTGAACAAATCAGTAGTCAGTCACTCTGCACCTCCTGGTGAACAAAGCTCTCAATGGAAAAGAAGAGAGAGATAATCTGGTGTCCTGCAAACTGGTTCTAAAAAGGGCCACATAGTAAATATTTTAGACACATACATATGGTCTTTGTCACATATTTTTTCTCTGTGTGTGTGTGGTTTTTTTTTTTTTCCTGTCCCCCTCCACAATCTTTTAGCTATGTTTTAAAAAATTAGCTTACATGTTGTACAAAAACAGGTTGTGGGCCAGATTTGGTTCATGGGCCTTGGTTTGTCAACCCCTCAACAATCCCCTTAAATAGTTTTACTGAAAATAGCCAGATACAACATTTGGCGTTATCAAATGACAGATTCTGGAAGGAGTTGAGTTATAAAAATTTTATATAGAACTTTATTTGGGAGTGAACCAAATTGCTGCAGCAAGGAAGCCTAACATCCCAGAGGGAATATCAAGGACTTCAATTTGAGAGAGATATCAGTCTCCTTTAATAAGTCCTTTGAGGAAGTTGCTTGGGAAAAGAGGATAAATTCTAAAAAGTTGTCATTTAAGCAAAGTCAGATTATTTAGGAGTGGGGACACATTTGTGATTGGGCCATGTGTCTTTGTGTGTGTGTGTGTGTGTGATAAGTGCAAAAATTCTTGGTTTTATGATGAGGAAGTGTCAAGAGAATGTAGCTTTGGAAACGTCCAGGAAAATAAGGTGTAGGCAGAAGAACCCAGGCTTGTTCTAAACTGGTTATGGAGGTTTCTGGTTGATAGAGTCCAGAAGGGTGAACAACGTATTTTCACCTCTTGTGGTTGTCATTAGGTGCCATCAATTCAGTTCTGACTCATAGAGATGCTATGCATAACAGGACGAAACACTGCCCAGTCCTGGGCCATCCTCACAATTGCTATTATATTTGAGCCTATTGCTGCTGACAACTTATCAATTCATCTCCTTGAGGGCCTTCTGATTTTTCTCTGATCCTCCATCTTACTAAGAACGATGGCCTCCTCTCTAGCGATTGTGTTGGCGTTGTTAAGTTGTTACATGCCGTGAAGTCAGTTCTGACTCATAGATACCCTTTACAGGGTTTCCGAGGAGTAGCTGGTGAGCTTGAACCACCACCCTCATGGTTCAACTTGACCTTGCAGTCCAGTGTATTAACCCACAGCACCATGCCAGGACTCCAGGGATTGGCCCTTCCTAATAACATGTCCAAAATATGGGAGGTGGAATCTTGCTATCCTGACTTCTAAGGATCATTCTGGCTGCACTTCTTCCAAAATAGGTTTGTTTGTTCTTCTGGCAGTCCATGGTACTTTTAATATTCTTCTCCAACACCATAATTCAAATGCATCCATTTTTCTACAGTCTTCTTTATTCATTGTCCAACTTTCACATGCATATGAGACGATAGAAAAAAATCATGGCTTGAGTCAGTCACATCTTAGCCCTCAAACTGATATCTTTGCTCTTGAAACTTTAAAGAGGTCTTGTGCAGCAGATTGCTGTTTGATTAATCGACTCTAGCTTCCATGAGTGTTGATTGTGGACCTAAGCAAAATGAGGTCTTTGACAACTTCAATCTTTTCTCCTATTAGCATGATGTTACTTATTGGTCCAGTTGTGAGGATCTTTGTTTTCTTTACATTGAAGTGCAATCCATACTGAAGGTTGTGGTCTTTGATTTTCATCAGTGTAAGTATTTTCAGCAAGCAAGGTTGTTTCATCTGCATATCGTAGGTTCTTAATGGGTCTTCCTCCAATCCCAGTGCCATGTTCTTCATGTTATCCAGTTTCTCAGATTATTTGCTCAGCATACAGAATGAATAAGTATGGTAAAAGGATACAACCCTTGTGCATACCTTTCCTGATTTTAAGCCATTCTATTTCCCCTTGTTCTATTCTAGCAACTGCCTGTTCATCTCTCTATAGTTATCTCATGAGCACAATGAAGTGTTCTGGAATACTTATTCTTTGCAATATTAGTCATAGTTTGTCATGATCCACACAGTCTAAAGTATTTGCATAGTCAATAAAGCACAAGTAAACATCTTTCTAGTATTCTCTGCATTCAGACAAGATCCATCTGAAGTCAGCAATGATATGCCTCATTCCACATCCTCTTCTGAATCCAGCTTGAATCTCTGAAAGTTCTCAGTTGAAGTACTGTTGCAACTGGTTTTTGAATTATCTTCAGCAAAATTTTACTCGAATGTGATATTAATGATATTGTTCATTGATTTCTGCATTCCTTTTGGTCATTTTTCTTTGGAATCAGCACTAATATGAATCCCTTCCAACTGCTTGGCCAGGTAGCTGTTTTTCAAATCTCTTGGCATAGATGAGTGAGCTTCTCCAGTGTTGCATCATTGCCGGGCTGTCATTCATTCGGGCCCATCAGCCTTCACTCTGGATAGGACCAGAGTGGGTCCTTCATCCACAGATGAAACATCTTCTAGATATTTTGATATTGCCAGAATTGACTCTTTTTTTTTTCTAAACCAAAGATCTCACATATTTATCAACCAAATTTTTAATGAGGAAGCATCAGAACCAAGGAAGAACCCAGAAGTTTTGCAAAACACGTTCAGTGGATCAGATCTTGGCAAAACTGAACCTGATGTGGTAGCGTGCTAGGACCTGGGTATATTATGCACTGTGTCATCCTATGTGCGACTCCTTAAAGACCTAAGTTGGGTCTACCCCAGTGTCTTCTCTTGGAGTTGTATCTGATTTTATTACCCATTTTCATTTAAATCCATTGGGGAATGGGATGATTTTGTTTTTGCTTCTTGGCCAGGGATCTCTTGATCCTGGAAGTCTTATGACTTCCATAGTGAAGACATAGTGAAGATGAAAGGTAGCAGCACTCACACAATGGTGAAGAAAGGAAGAGAAAGGGCAGTGGCAGGAAGCATGTTTTCCAGAATTGATTCTTTAAAGCGTTAATAAACAAAGATGTCACTTTGAGGACTAAGGTGCTCCTGACCCCAGCCATAGTATTTTCAATTGGCTCATAGGCATGTAAAAAGTGGACCATGAATAAGAAAGAGCAAGGAGGAACTGTTGCTATTATATTATGGTTTTAGCAACAAATATTGAATATACATACCATACCATACAATGCCAGAAGAACAAACAAATCTACCTTGGAAGAAGTACAACCAGAATGTTTCTTAGAAGCCAGGATGATGAGACTTCATCTTACTTACTGTGGATATGTTATCAGAAGAGACCAGTCCCTGGAGGACATCATGCTAGGTAAACAAAGTCCACCAAAAAGAAGACCTTCAATGAAGTAGGTTGACACAGTGGCTGTAATAGTGAGTCCAAGCACAGTAGTATTGTGAGGATGGTGTTGTGTGTCTATTGTGTATCGAGTCACTGTGAGTCAGAACTGACTTGACAACATCTGACAACAACAATAGCAAAGCTGACTGCCTTGGTCCCTTCTTTCATCTTAGGTTTTATCATCTTAAGTTTTATCTGTGTCAGCCCCCAGGACAGAGGGCTGTTGTGATTGTCAGATGCTGTCATGTTACCCATAATTCCTTGTGATCCACATAGTCAAATGTCTTTGCATACTCAATAAAACATGAGCAAACATCTTTTTGGTTTTCTCTGCTTTCACCAAAGATCTGATGGATCTTTGGATATCAGCAATGTTGTCCCTCATTCCACATCCTCTTCTGAATCTGGCTGGAATTTCTAGCAGTTCCTTGTTGATGTACTCTTGCAACCATTTTTGAACTATTTTCAGCAAAATTTTACTTGCATGTGATGTTAATGATGTTATTAGGTGCCTTTGAGTCAGTACATAGCAACCCTATGTACACTAGAACGGAACACTGTCCAGTCCTGCACCATTCTCATAATCATTGCTGTGTTTGGGTCCACTTGTTGCAGTTGTGGTTGCAATCCCTCTCCTGAGGATCTTCCTCTTTTTCTTTGACCCTCAGCTTTACTAAGCATGAAGTCCTTTTCCAGAGACTGATCCTTTCTGATAACATTAGTAATATTAACACATGGAGCTCTGGTAGCGTAGTGGTTACGAATCGGGCTGCGAACCTTAAGGTCAGCGGTTCGAAACTACCAGCCGCTCCGCGGGAGAAAGATGAGGCTTTCTACTCCCGTAAAGATTTACACCCTCGGAAACCCTGTACAGGGTCGCTATGGGTCAGAACCGACTCGATGGCACTTAACAACAACAACAACAATTATTCAATAGCTTTGCCGTCCATTGTTGTTGTTGTTGTTATGTGCCGTGGAGTCCATTCCGACTCACAGTGACCCTGTACAGGGTTTCCAAGGCTGTAAATCTTCACGGGAGCAGAAAGCCTCCTCTTTCTCCCACGGAACAGCTGGTAGTTAGATCACTCTTATTTAGAATGGGTACAAATATGCGTCTCTTCCAGTCAATTGGCCAAGTCTTCCAAATTTCTTGGTATACATAAATGAGTGCTTGTAGTGTTGCATCTATTTGTTGAAGCATCTTAATTGGTGTTCTGTCAATTCCTAGCACCTTATTTTTTTGCCAATGACTTCAACGTAGCCTGAAATTCAGTAACATTGGTTCTTGATCTTACGATCCTTCCTGAAATTGCTGAATATCAAACAATTCTTGTTGGTATAGTGACTGTGTATTCAGTTCACCTTCTATTTTTCTTTCAAACTTTTGATTGTGAATTGAGTGAAAATTTGCAAAGCAAATCAGTTTTCCATCCAATAATCCATACACATTTTGTTTCATGTCATTAATTGTAATCTCACAATGTAACATCATTTGTCCCACTTCCTTCCTTTGTTTTCTATTTCCACTCCTCCTTCTTCCTTAACCCTTTCTGCCTTTTTAACTTTGTGCTTGGTCAAATGCTGTCCATTGATCTTGAATCACTGATTGTTCTAAGGAGTGCATCCATCTTCTTTTGATGCTTCCTGCATTGTCCAACATTTTGCCCATAGAGATCTTCAATGCTGCAACTTGAGACTTGAGTTTTTTCTTCTGTTCTTTCAGCTTTATGAATGCCAAGTGTGTTCTTCTTATGGTTTTTGTACTCCAACTTTTTGTGCTTGTCGTTATAATACTTTACTTTGTTTTCTTGAGCTGCCCTCTGAAATCTATTGTTTAGCTCTTGTTTTTCATTTCTTCCACTCACTTTAGCTACTCTATATTTAAGAACAAGTTTCAGAGTCTCTTCTGACATCTATTTTGGACAAATTCTAATGTTGGATCCAATTATTTACCCAAGGACCCTCAGCTGCTAAATGGTGAGGCTAGTGGAGCTTGGGTAAAAACCAACTCTTCACCACATCCAAGATTCTCTTCTCATTCCCACATTTTTTCTAAAAAAGAAAAAAAAAGGAAGACAATTTCATCTTTGAAAACATGAGAGACAATGAACTGTTGGAGTATAATTTTTGTTTGCACAGCTGTTGGGATCATTGCTGTTTTCAGGCATTAGTTCTCTGTGGGTTGTTTTTTATTAGGTTTCAGCTGAGTGGACACTGTTCCCATTGGTCACTATCCTCCAACCATTTGACGATGGACTTGGTCTGGCAGTCCAAAGCACACTGGAGGGTTTGCTCTGGCTTTGGTAGGCATAAAGCCAAGGTCTCCCAGGATATTTTTTAAGGGACAAGAAATTTGACTATGTTGCCTGGAGATAGGCAGAGACTTAAGTGACCCCAGCCTTTGGTACTTGTGTGTGTGGTTGTAACACCTACCTCAGAGGGTTGTGTGAAGAAAAAGGGGGCAATGGGCACTGAGGATCCACCCCAGGTCCAGGACTAGCAGATTGTCAGTCATGAGGACAGTCAGCCTTACTCTCCCCAGACCACAGTTACCTTGAAATCAAAGCTTGGACTTTGCAAGGTTGATAGTTGGAATGCTTTTCACTGTTTTCCAGTTACTGCCTTTGTGCTGCTACTCATGATTTTTCAATGCTGAGTTGGCCCAAATGTGAAGAAAACCTTAGGAAGAGGGTTACATCTACAGGTAGACGGGAATTGTAAATGGCTCAGAGCTTTTAGAACCAGATTAAGAAGAATGACAAGAACCCAAGAAAGAGTTGCCCCCACTCCATGGGGAGGAACAGATGCCAAGTCTGTCTCCTTCCAGAGAGCTTTCTCCTGTGGGTGGGGAGATGGAGTCATGGACTTGGTCTACTTATCTAGCATCATCTTCTTGCTGGGTAGTTTTGGACCAGTCACTTCTCCTCTCTGGTCCCTTTTGTCAAACGTAGTCCTCGGAGAATTCTTAGGAGGAAGAAATGAGATACTCACAGATACCTGAACCCCAGAGGAGATTTGGCCTCTTGTTGGATGGTATGAACAAGCTTGTGTTTGCCCACGCCCACACTGTTCTCTAGCTGTGTTTGCACAGAGCAGTGGGGAGATGCTGGCTGCAGAGCTGAAGCACGCCTCTCCAATTCCCCGCAACTAGGTGCCTACAGTTTAGCAGTCACCTGAATAAATATTTTCAGGGCAGGGAGCGTTCCTAGCTCTGTTTTGCATGTTATTAGTCAGTCCTTCCATCTTGATATTTTACTTTCCTTTGGAGGAGCAAGAGGCCACTGTGGCTGTCAACAGCTTATATTTTAAAATGGCTTTGTGTGTTTCACATTGGTATAATCTGTGGCTGTTAGAGGCGGACCAGCCTAACCCCTGCCTCTTACTGGCTAACTGTACTAGAACGTTCACCTTTCTGAGCCTCCACTAAGGTTTCTGGATGGCACTGTTGGTTCTTGACGACGAACCAAAAAACTGGCGGTTCAAGCCCACTGTAAAAATGACATGATAGGGTGTTGAACTTCCTCTAAGGTTGGTGGTCTGAACCCACCCAGAGTTGTTTCAGAAGTCAGGCCTGGTGATCTGCTTCTAAGAGGTCACAGTCTTGAAAACCCTGTGGAACAGCAGTTCTACCCTGTGCACATGGGGTCCCGGTGAGTTAGAATCGATTTAAGATCAACTGACAACAATGATGCACTAGAAACATTTATACTGGCCAATAAGATGTCAGCCTGTGAAGTCTCACTAATGCCATAGAAAGTCCCTCCTCTCTCCGCTGCAGGTTTGGGTGTTGTAGCCTCATCTTAGGTGGCGTGGTGGAAGGTGGGGATGTACTCTGAGGGATCTATGAGCCCAGTTCTCCTTGTTTCCTGGTCTTTCTGCCTAAGCCTACACTTTGGTGTCACACTTGGCAGAATGTTCTGTCCCCAACAGAGACCAGAGGCCATTGGTTGAGCTGACTCAGCAGGGAGGTGGAGATGGCCTGACCCCAGGCTCAAGGCCAGCCTGGGCAGAGATTGGGAGTTGGTTCAAAAAGCAGGAGGCTGAGTCTAAGCGGGGTCAGTGACTACTAGGTACCTCTGAACACATGATTTTTCTCCTCCTTGTGAGGACAGCGGTGGTGTTTGGCTTCTAAGGGTCAAGGGGGTGGAAGTACCACGTGGATTTGGAACTCTTAGTTCATGGAAGTCTTTCTGAGATGCGGACCTCACCATCTCCCTGCCTGCTTCTTTCGGTTCTTACTCCAGAGCAGCCTTGGAAATCTCAAGATATACTCAGTAGATCACCTCTAAGCCCATAGGGACTATAAGAGCACCTTCTACCTGTTGTGCATCCTGTCCCATCAGTCACCTCCACTTTCTACTTGAGGTGCTATGAGTCTTTCCATGTGTTTGAGACTTCTGGTCACCAGAGTTTTAATCCAGTATTTTGAACCCAGTGCCTCCTGGCATCTCTCCTTGGCTCTCACAGGACCTCACATCTATGGTCCCCTAGATCAAGATCCCAAACCTGCTCACGTTGGGAACCTGGGAATCTCCTCAACACAGTGGATCGCTCCCAGCTCCACATCTCTGGATTCCCCATTCAGCTCTTGCCACTCCAATCCCAGGCACCAGCACAGCTCCCTGAGGTCTCCACACTCCCACGCTTTCTCCACCAGCACCCAAGTGCCCAGGAGGGTGGAAAACAGCAGCAAGATGGACAAACACATGTGTAGTGTTCCTGCAACACTGTTCACAACAGCCAGAAGGTGGATGCAACCTAAATGTCCACCAACAGGTAGATGGAGAAGCACAGCATTCATACACATACTCCCCCCAGCATAAAGAGAAGTGAAGTCCCAATGGAGGCCGCACAGGAACAAAACTGAAAAACATCATGTTAATCACAAGAGGACAAACACTGGGTGATCGCACATGTATGAAATTTCTAGAATACACAAGAGGAGCCCTGGTAGCATAGATGGTTACCGCAAGGTCAACAGTTTGAATCTACCAGCCGCTCCATGGAAGAAAGATGAGGCTTTTTTGTTCCTGTAAAGAATTACAGTATTGGAAATCCTACACAAGGTCACTGTGAGTCGGAACTACTCCACAGCACATAACCACCACCAAGGAGGCCAGAGTTTATAATGGTTACCAGAGGCAGACAGTCCTGGTGTGGTGCTGTAGGGTGAGCATTGGACTGCTAACCACAAGGCCAGCAGTTCAAATCTACCAGTCGCTCCTGGGAAATTCTATACAAGGTTGCTATGAGTCAGAACTGACTCGATGGCACTTAGCAACAACAACAACAACAACAACAGGGGCAGGAGCTCAGTAGAAAGATGAGGCTGTCTGCTGCAGGAAAGATTTACAGCCTCAGAAACCCTGTGGGGCAGGTCCACCCCATGCTACAGGGTTACCGTGAGTCACAATAGATTCCAAGGCAGTGGGTTTAGGGGCCAGAGGGACGAGAAAGGGGGTAGTCATTGCGTTTCTATGTTTGGTGTTGGGGAATTTGGCAAATGAGATTGGTGATGGTTGTTAAGTACAATTCATGTCATAGGCATTAGTGTTGTAGGGGAGAAAAGAGACCCCATCTTCAAATATATAAATAGTATGTTGCTGCTATTTGCAGTTGAGACAGTTCCAACTCATTGTGACCCTGTACAGAGTTTCTGAAGAGCATCTGTGAGTTTGAACTGCTGACCTTGTGGTTCAAGACGGCCTTGAGGTCCAACGCTCACCCTATAGCACCGCACCAGGACACTCTCGATTAAGTCTTAAATAAAAGTGAACACAAGACAAAGACACATGGATCCCCCAGGTGAGGGAAATCGTAAACACCCTAGTGAATTTTCAAAATTCTACTTCCACGTGGTAACACAGAGAACAAAGGAATCTCCTCCTACAACCACAAGGATGGCAGCCGTCATGGGTCGCACACGCATGCTGGGCCCATGGAAATCAGGGATTGGTCATTGTAGATAGGAAAGCTTACAGACTGTCTCTGAGGATCTCAGGATATGACATCATGATCAGGTGACCACTAAGAGGTGTGTCGGGGAGGCTCCTGGCTAGGGAAAGTGGCCCCAAACTCACTTTTAAATACACCCTGCCTCTAACTCTTTAGTTCAGCTATCAGAGGTACATGGGATATGCAGGAAAAAGTTGCATCTGAACACTTGAAGGTAGAATTAAGCTCTGCCTGGCTGGAGTCATTCACAGGGAAAAAGCCTCTAGATTTTGGCTCTACAGCGTAACTAGAGCCCTGGGATGGCGCTGCAAGATAAGCCCTGATAAGCCCTGGACGCAGTCAGTTTGAACAACAGGGTTGGTGGTTCAGACTCACCAGCCACTCCTCAGAAACCCTCTACAGGGTCCCTATGAGTTGGAACCGACTCCACGGCATTGATCAACAACAACAGCATTACTAAATTGTACACATGAAAAGTTTTTAAGTGAGTCAATGTATTATAAACATTCTTGCAACGAAACAAAAAATAAAAAAGCAAATTCATTGCTGTCGAGTCCATCTTGACTCATAGTGAGCCTATAGTTCAGAATATAACTGTCCCACAGGGTTTCCACCGCTGTCCTTTTTATTGGAGCAAGGTACGTCCTCTTTCTCCTGTGGAGTGTCTGGTGGGCTTGAACCGATGACCTTTTTGATAGCAGTCCAACACTTAACTACTGCATCACCAAGAATCCTCATTTTTACAGCAATGATATAAAAAAAAATAAAGACTGGTCCTACCATTGCTTGCCTAAAGCCCTCCTCTGGTCTCTCAGTGCCCTAGACTTTAATCCCCTGTTTTCCAGGCCACGTGGTCTGGCCTGCTCCCTCTCTAAGTGGACAGTAGTGGTCATTTCTTAGACACATGTTGTCGGGGACCCGCCTTGACATTGGGGTTCAGTTCACGAGGAGAGGATACCTGACGGCGATTCATATATATCAAGAATACACAGAAAGAGAGAAAGAGAGAGACAAAGAGGCACCCCAAAGCCAGGGTGGATACATCACTGAAGGGCAGGCTTGGGACTACAGGCATCGTGGCCTCTGCAGGCAGCAACTCACTGCCCTGCAATCTTTATTGTATGCCTTCCAACCAGTAATGCACTGATCTTTACTCCATGCCTGCCAACCAGTAATGCATTGCTCTTTATACCGTATGCCTGCCAACCAGTAATGCACTGATCTTTACTCCATGCCTGCCAACCAGTAATGCACTGCTATCTTTACTCTATGCCTGCCAACCAGCAATGCACTGATCTTTACTCCATGCCTGCCAACCAGTAATGCACACCTGGGGAGGCCCGGGCCTCTGCTTTATTCAGGGGAGGAGCTTCACACCAAGCTGGGAGGGACTTAGGCAAGGTACAGCTAACATCAGTACTTTTCCAGACATTCAGGTAACTTTACATTGTGCTTTTGCTGGTTCGAATCCCAGGCCAGCAACTTGGATTCTCAGGCTCAATTAACATATCTATAGCCCCTGAGCATAGTTGGGGGAAGGTGAGAGATAAAGACAAAAGCTTGGGCGGAGTCCTGCTGCTTTGGCTTCCTGAGCCAGGTCTGCAGGAGGACTCCAGACGCCCAGGTGAATGGGCTGCACCTGGAAAAGGATTAGGGAGGATGGGTTCTTTGTCTATGGAACAAAGAGCTGTGAAGTAGCTAAGACATTTTTAGTTAATCCTTTGGAGAAATGCTTAACCTTACAACCTTTAGTCTCTGCTTTAGGAAAATACCCCATTTATCTGTGGATTGTCAAAGGCTCCAGTGTATTAATTTAATATATATACCTGAATATTAATATGAAAGCAATTTGCCATTAACTGCCAGTGGCCTCATTTGTTACACTCGGCCCTAGCGGGCCTCGAACCTCTGATTAGTCTTACACGGTCTGCAACAACATGTCAGGAGAAGGAGGGGAGAGGGACTCTAGTCCTCTGGGGGTATTGCTGCTGAGAAGTGTCTCTGTGGCTTCCCAGGTCAATGAACCCCCGTACCCCCGTTTGTTCCTCCTGCAATCACCCTGAGTCAGTGTCTCCGCTGGGCACAAGCGGTTCCTAGACATGCTAATTGCTATCACTGGTGGGCCAGCCCTCTGCACACAACGTGTCCTTGGTCCTTAGTGCTGGGACTCACTGCCTCACCTGCTCCCACGTCCACCACACTGCATGAAGGCTTCATCCCTGGCCCCGTGGTTTATCCACGTACCTTCTTTTGCTGCCAAGACTCTTAGTTTCTGGCTGTTCTCGTATCTGTAAGAAAGATTCCCCCCCTCCCTTCAGGATTTGGACCTACACACAGACTTCAGCTCCTTCACTGAGAGGGGTCTGAGAGACTAGGGCTCCAAATCAGCCCTCCATGCTGTCCCATGCCCAGGTCCCGGGGTTCTGGCACGCCACCCTCCCCACCCAGCTAGATCTCATGCTCAAGTCCTCGGATTGCACAGACCCATTGGTTCTTGGCTTCTTATCAGTTTCCTGGGCAATCATTCCTGGGAAACAGCCAGACCCCTTCTCTGTGGGACCTTCCTGACTCCCCCAGGCCCATGTCTGAACTCCCACAGTGCCTCCCTGGTTCCCCCTCTGTCATGTGCCATGCCGTAGGACATCATCCCTCCACATTTGTGTCCCTCACAGACCATGGAATCCATGAAGGGCTCAGTCATACCTGCCTTGACACAGATTGGACTTCTGACAGCTGTGGGGTGGATGGATAAATGAAAGAATGAATGAATGGGTTAAGGGAAGGAACGATCAACTAGCTCTAGAAGCTTCCAGGCTCTGCTACTGCCTAAGACCCGTTCTTCCTTGAGAGGAGACCCTCACCCACATGAGCACTGAGCATGTCTTACAGGTGGGATACTCAAAATCACAGTATGTGGCAACTCAGGTGTTGTTAGGTGCCATTGAGTCGATACTGACTTATATTGACCTTACGCACAACAGAACGAAACACTGCCCAGTCCGGCACCAATCTCACAATGGTTCTTGTTTGAACCGATTGCTGCTGCCGCTGTGCCAATCCAACTTGTTGGGGGTCTTCCTCTTTTTC
>NW_006408543.1:13615598-13641566 GCF_000296735.1 Chrysochloris asiatica
CCCCCCCCCCCCGACTTTACCAACGCAGCAGTTATGGGCGCAAATGTAAAGGCAATTGTGAGCATCGTGTAAGACCACGCGGCGTTTCATTCAGTGGCACACAGGGTGGTTATGTGGTGATGGTGTACCGTGGAGTCGGTTCCGACTCACAGTGACCCTGCAGAGGGTTTCTCAGGCTGTAAATCTTAATGGGAGCAGAGAGCCTCATCTTTCTCCCGTGGGATAGCTAGTAGTTTCTAAGTGCTGCTCTTGAGACTAGCAGCCTGACTTGTAACCACTACGCCACCAGACTTGGAGCCAACTCGACGGCACCTAACACCACCACCACCTCCAGGTTAACAGTCATCAGTATGTGAGAGGAGCACCACTCAGAGTCCACTCAGGCCTCTGGACACAGGAGCTGCTTTGTGATCATTGGTGGAGTGATTTAGACAGCATGGGACCTTGGCCAAGGTCCCTGAGTTAAGCAAAGGGTTTGCGCATGTCTAAGGAACTCTGGTAGCATCATGGTTACGAATCGGGCTGCGAACCTTAAGATCAGCAGTTCGAAACTACCAGCCACTCCACAGGAGAAAGATGAGGCTTTCTGCTCTCATAATGATCTATAGCCTCGGAAACCCTGTACAGGGTCGCTATGGGTTGGAACTGACACGACGGCACTTAGCAACAATAACAACTAATAGTAAGGATGGTGGTTTGAATGTATCCAGAAGAACCAACAAAGAAAGGCCTGCAGATCCTCGACTTCTGTAAAATCACAGTCAATGAAAACCCTTTGCAGGATAGTTTCACTCTGACACATGGGGTCTCCAGAGTCAGAATCGAATAAAGGGAACAGGTTGGGAACCTCATACATGTCACTTATGAAGGGTCTCCCCACTGACCTTGGGTGGGCTGGGAAAGCAGTGGTAGACATATTTCACAGGGCCAACAGGGAAAGGCACGCAGGATGGTGTCACCCCTCGCTTTATGAGAAGAGCTGTCCTGAGCTCAAAGCACAAAAACAGACAAGCTGTCCCTGCAGCCAGAACATGGACCATCTGAGATCCACCAGACATCTTTCATGTCCCAGCCAGGGACTTCAGGCAAGAATGCTCTCCTCTGTGCATGGGAGCATGATGATGCTTACAAGGTTTTCCAGGTACCCATGAGCTCACGAAGGCCACGTGTCTGGTAAGGACAGTGCATAAGAAGTGCTCAGTGCTTTGGGGGATGATCAAACGCTGGGCTTCTGACCTTGTGAGTTCTAAGAGTTCCCATCTGTGATATAGTTCAGACTGTGTGGTCAGCCTTGTAGAAAGCATGCCTGAGCATGTTCTGAAACACAGAGGTGGAGGAGACAGGAGCTTAGGGCTCAGACTTGGGGACAGCTAATTAGGGGACAACTTGAGATTGAGCGAGAAATGGTTTCCTTTATTCATTTATTGATTCTTTGATGTATCCACAGCCATCATTTTATGACAAGGAAATGTGAGGGGCTTCATAAAGGAGTTGAGGGGGCCTCAGACCACTCGGGGAGTTGGTGGTAGAGATGTGTCTGCCTTTGGCCCTTGAGAATCCTCCCTCCCAGCAGAGTACAGATGGCGAGTGACTGTAGCCCTTCCCAAGGATGAAATCTGTGTTCCACCACCTTGGCTGGGTCATCTGGGCCAGCCTCACTTTTCCCATCTCTAAAATGGGGATGATTGTCCTTGCTTCACAGGTATATTGTGAAGGTAAACTAAGTCACCCAAAAGTACCTTGGAAGAAAGGCCTGGAATCTATATCCAAAAATCACCCAGGAAAACTCTATGGAGAATAAGGGTTACCATGAGTGGTAACCTAAAGTCAATCTACTGTCCTAAAGTTGATTCCAAGTCACAGCAACCTGATGTGTTTCAAAGTAGAACTGTACCCTAGTGTTTTCTTTATGGAAGCAGATTCTGTGGTGCCGCTGGGTGGGTTTGAACTGCCACCCTTCAGGTTAGTTTGTATCACCAAGGACCCTGACTCAATGGCAACCAGTTTTATTTAATTTTAATTCAGTTTTTTAAAAATTGTGCTTTAGGCGACCATTTGCAGAGTCCATTCATTTCCCACTTGGTAGGGCATGCATAGTGTATTTCACGACATTGGTTGGATTCTCCACAATGTGTTAGCACTCTCCCCATTTATGCCCTGGGTTTTCAGTTTCTTAGAAATTCTTCTGAATTTTCCACTCCTTCCTGCCTTCTCATCTTTGCTTTTGGGCAAATGTTGTCCTTTTGATCTCATACAATTGATGGTTCTAAAGAATACTTAAAGAATAAGTTCCCCCTAAGTGTTGCTGTTTATTTTATTTTTCTTCTTGTTGTTAAGTGCTTTTGAGTCAGTTCTGACTCATAAAACGCTGTCTAGGGTTTCCGAGGCTGTAAATCTTTACAGAAGCAAAAAGCTTCATCTTTCTCTCAAGGAGTGACTGGTGGACTTGAACTGGTGACCTTGTGGTTCACAGTCCAGTGTTTATCCTATGAGCCTGTTTATTGTTTGGCTGAAATGTGGTCTATTGTTTGGTGAAAGAAATGGTTTTGATTCTAGGCCAGAATAGTGTCTTAGGGTCAAAGTCTTGAGGGTTCCTCTAGTCTGTCAAACCAGTAAATTTGATCATTTTTGTGAACGTGAGTTTTTGTTGTACATTTTTCTCCCACTCTGTCCAGGAATTGCAGTTGTGACCCTAGTCAGCGAAGGTGTTAGTGGCAGGAGGGCACCATCTAGTTCTTCTGGTCTCAGGAGGCACCTGGTTTCACACATGAGCCTCCAGGTGAGGTCACAGCAGCAAGTCTGGAGCATGTTGCTCTTGTTAAGAGCCGTCGAGTTGGTTCCAACTCATAGCAATGCCGTATAGCATTTCCAAGGAGCGAATGGTGAATTTGAACTACTGACCTTGTGGCTCAAACCGACTGTGTGTTCCCATGCTTATCCTACAGAGCCACACCAGGGCTCCACAGTAATTCTGGAGCATAATAAGCAATTAATGTTGCCATTTCCAGAACTCCATAAAGATAATGACACGCAGATTTGCAAAATGCTTTATTGTTACTGTTGACAGTAAAATGCAAAGTTAGTCCTCAGTGTCATCAATCAACACTTTTGCTATTTGCAACAGGTCGCTAGCCTCCCTCTCCCACCTCAGCCAGGCCCAGGAGACGGTACTTAACCTTCAGGATAGCACGGTCCTGCTATGGACCACATCTACCCGCTGCCCACTTGTTCTTTGAAGACCACAAATGGCACCGAGCACAAAGATATCATGGTGGGGCACACCTCAGCATTCCTTTGTGATTTCAAGAGTGCATTTAGATTTGATCCTTCATTGCACACATGGAGAGATGAGGTCTGGAGCGAGATAATACTACCCTAAAGTCACACAGTTGTCTTGGCCTAGAGCAGAGGACTGTTTCCAATCCATATTGAACTGACGGCTGCTATTACTCATGGACAGAGGACCAGGTGTGGCTCTGTGGGTTAATGCACTGGACTGCAAAGCAGGTTTGAACTGCAAGGTTGGCGGTTCAAGCTCACTAGCCACTTCAAGGAAACCCTAAAACAGGGTCGCTATGTGTTGGAATTGACT
The DNA here is from genome assembly GCF_000296735.1 of Chrysochloris asiatica. Taxonomy (NCBI): domain Eukaryota; kingdom Metazoa; phylum Chordata; class Mammalia; order Afrosoricida; family Chrysochloridae; genus Chrysochloris; species Chrysochloris asiatica. Next base: position 13,619,191 of record NW_006408543.1, read on the forward strand.
TGATGGCCCTTAACAACAACATTACTGATAGATGAGGACCAGGCGTGGAGATATGCTTCCTGGTGAACCTCATCTCTGAGGCAACCCTGCTTGGTTTGGGCATCAGGAACCAGAGCTCTGGACCTCTCTCTGACACTAATACATTATGTGATTTTGGGCAAATCAGCCAGCCTCTCTGGGTCTCATCTTTTTGTTTTTAAAGTTTTTATTTTGAATTGAGTGTTAGTTTACATGGGAGAACATCAGTTTTACACTCATCCTAACGTATTTTGTTTCATTGCAATGATTACAATCCCCTCCATGCATCATCATTCAGTGTTTGCTTCTATTCCCTCTGTATTTGTTGTTTTTTTTTTGTTTGTTTGTTTTTGTTGTTTTTGATGTACACCGAGGCACTCAGGAATATACAATCATTCAAATACCCAAAGGGCATACGCTGCAAGCCTGCTCCCCAGCCAACACACAGCCCCTCTCCCCCTATGAGTCTAGAGTCTCCAGCTGCTCCATCTCTCTACATCATCAGCTCTGCCTCCATCTCTGGCATCTCTGCTTCTCTAAATAGGGTCCCACACTCCGCTCCTGCTCTTCTCCCTTGATGGCCCCAGGTTCTCTGATCCTGAACTGCAAGATCAACCACTCCCCTCTTGCTACAAAACCTCTACCTTTACAGTTGCAACAAATGCAATTACTAACTACTGAACCACAAGAGTCTTATCTCTGGGTCTCCTCTTGATGAAAACATGAGGACAAATTGAATGTTATCTAAAGTTTTTCAAGGGCATTAGTGTCCTGAGACTGGGTGAAAAGAAGTACATATCAATACATCAATGTTATTGTTATCTGTGACTTCTCATCTGTCAGCTGGACCTGTGGACATCACTCAGCAGACAGGTGGGGCCTGGGGCTCTTCCCATTCCCCTTCATGGGTGCCTGTGGTCTTTCAGAAGAAGTCCCCACCTCAGGGTGGGTTACTTTGCCCAAGAAGAGGATTCCCTTGGTTCTTTGTTCCATAATGAGCATCAGGAAGGGTCTGTTGAAGACAACCTTGGAATTTCTCCTATAGGCCGACCTGAACATGATGACCGACCCTGTGGCCGAAGCTGCTTTGGTTCCCGACTCATCCACCTCCACCACGGCCTTGTGGACCATCTGCAGAGGAGATGCAGGCATCATTGAGTCACTAGGGACTAGATGATGTCCTCACAGACAATGTCTTGTGGGTACCACCATCAAAGCATCCCATGCTATAGGGATGAAGCAGGTAGGAAGCTAAGCACCAGAGTGGGTACTAGACACCAGGGGGCTATGCTTGGAGTGACTGTACATAAAGATTTCACTGAATTCTTGTGTGACAGTTCTGGTAGCTAGGGTGAGTCCCCAGAGGAAAAGGAGTCTCAGTGATGTCAAGTAACTTATTGGAGGTCACACAGCTAATGAGTAAAAGAGCTAGCACAGGATCCTTAGTTTTGATTGCTTAATACAGGACTTTCCCCCTAAGGCACAGGTGATGGATCTAGCTGCCCATGGCATGTAGATAAGACACAAAGTGAAATCAGTGCCTCTTTCTTAAGAGGAGAGAGGACGAGGGGGGAGAGAGAGTTGGGTAGAGAGAGTGAGAGAAGAAACCTCTCAGGAGCTTCAGAACTCACCTCAGAAACATGGACGCTCGAGTGGTTGGTGATGCCGCTCAAGTCAGCTTTGGAGGTGAAGACCTCACGGATCCCCAGCTGGGGGAGGACCTTCTCCAGCTGATAGGAGCCCTCGATGGAGAATCTGGGAAGGTAGACCTGGAGCTGCCTGGAAAGAGAAAAGGACTGTTCTTACATTTCTCTAGAACTTATTGTTTTTATTAGGTGCCATCAAGTCGGTACTGACTCATAGTGACCTGTGTACAATAGAACGAAATACTGCCTGGTCCTAGCCCAACCTCACAACTGTTGCCATGCTTGAGCATCTGACAGTGTATCTCTGCTATTCATAAGATTTTCAGTGACTAAATATTCAGAACTAGTTCGTCGCTCCTTCTTCCTAGTCTATCTTTGATTGGAAGCTTATCTGAAGCCTGTCCACCAGGCTGGTATTTAAAATCCAGAATCACAGCAACTCACAAGCCACCACAGTCCAACAAACTGACAGAAAAGTGGTGTCCTGTAGAACTTGGACTCCCTGAATTCACAACCCTGACATCTTCCCGCTGACACCTCATTCACCCCACGATAGACTTGGTCTTGAAAACTATCTCCAAGGAGGTCACTGCCTGCTCTAGCATCATCCACAAAACTCAACTTCGATCTCTGGTCCCTCCAACTGAGTTGGGACTTCCCATGATGAATCCAGATTTGGAGGCTACTCCCATCCTATGGAGGGAGTCGTGCCTACCACCACTGCTCAGCTTTGTTGTTGGTGAGTTCCACTGAGTTGGCTCGGACTCATAGCGACCCAAGAAACAACGGAACAAAATGCTGCCTTATCTGGTGCCATTCTGTCTCTGAGGGAATCTGGGGTTGACCCGGGTGTTGTCTGAAAGTACCTCCTTCTGAACAGCTTGAACCACTTCTGCAGTGTTTTCCCATTCAGTCCATTCTCCACCTGTTCCATGGAGCCCACGTTGGGGAGGATGAACAGAGCGGTGGCATTGCCTTGGTAGGGGATGCCTACCACCTTGCAGGAGAGATGAAGGTCTTCAAAGTAGTAGAACAGGTCCTCGTGGTTCATCATGGGTACTTGTACCACCGTCTCCGAGTTCACATAGAAGGGCTTCTCCTGGGTGTTTTTACGGTTGAAACTTGCCTTCCATTTAGCTGAAGATTTAAACGGAAAGGAAACATTGAAGGGAACTTTGTGCAAGAGCCAGCAAATGGAAAAAGATTGGAGATGATCCACATAGTCAACAAAGATCATCTTCTTTAGAGAATTGTGAGTACAAGTGATGGCTGAACAGCCTTGAAGATAAAGGCAAGTCCCTAACATTTGTAGGGGTCTATCCTTGCACAAGAGTCCTGGTGTGGCGCTGTAGGTTAATGCGCCAGACTGCAAAGCCGTTTGAATTGCAAGGTTGGCAGTTCAAGCTCACCAACTGCTCCTCGGAAACCCTATACAGGGTCGCTATGTGTCAAAACCAGCTCGACGGCACTTAACAACAATAATCCTTGCACAATTATAAAACCAGGAGGCTGGTTTCCATGTCTTTGGAAACTTTCACTACTAATGTTCTTGGGTACCCTGGTGCGACTCAAAGCCAATTACCCAGGTAATATGGGGAAACACGGAAGACTGGCAAAACCCCTGCTATAGGAGTGAGTTATTTTCCAACCTGAGGGACACATCTTCCAGCACTGTATCTGACAATATTCTGGTGCTCGTCATAAAGTTTCAATATTCTGGTACTACCTGACAGTATTCCACTGCTTGCTGTTGTTAAGTGCCATGAGTCAGTTCCAACCTATAGTAACCGTGTATAGGGTTTCAGAGGACCGACTGGTGGATTTGAACAGCCAATCTTGTGACTCTAACCAATCTTGCAGTTCAGTGTTTATCCTACAGAGCCACACCAGGACTCTAGTATTCATAAAGTTTTCTGTGGCTAAACATTCATAAGTAGTCCTTAGTGCCTTCTTCCTAGTCTGTCTTAGGAAGGAAACTGTGCTGAAATCTGGCCACCATAGGTGAGTCTGCTGGTGTTTCCAGTATTCAGGCCACGGTGTCCAGCCTCAACATGCAAGCCACCACAGTATGACAAACTGACAGATGACTGGTGGTTTGACAACCTACTAGATGCCCAAGTTTGTTGCTGTTAAGTGCTGTTGAGTCGGTTCCGATTCATAGAGACACTGTACAGAGTTTCCAAGGAATAACCAGTTGGTTTGAACTGTTGAACTTGCAGTTAGCAGCACAGTGCTTATCCTACAGTGCCACACTAGGAATCTGAGGGGGTTGTTTCAGTAGGCTGGGACTTTCAGGGCCAGCGGAGAGCTTGGAAGTGGAAGCTGGGGGCAGCCCTCCTCCATCTGCTCCCTGCAGCATCCACGCAGTCCTCTGAGCCCACAGGGAAAGAGGATTGGTGTGCCATCCTCTGGGAATATGGGCAATGTGAACACTACATGTTAGTGTTATTTTAGGTCTTATATGTTATTTGGAGTCCTGGTGTGGCACTGTGGGTTAATACGCTACACTGCAAGGTTGGTGGTTCAAGCTCACAAACCACTCCTTGGAAACCTTATTCAGGGTCGCTATGGGTCAGAACTGACTCGACAGCACTAACAACAACAGAATAAGTGATTTAGCCATATTAAAAAACATATAATCCTGGTAGCGCTGGTAGCGTAGTGGTTACGAATTGGGCTGCAAACCGCAAGGTCAGCAGTTCAAAACTACCCACTGCTCCACGGAAGAAAGATGAGGCTTTCTGCTCCCATAAAGATTTACAGCCTCGGAAACCCTGTTCAGAGTCACTATGGGTCGGAACCAGCTCGATGGCACTCAACAACAACAACAACAACAATACTGGTGTGCTGTAGGATAAGCACTGGATTGATAACAACAAGGTTGGTGGTTGAAACCCTCCAGCTGCCCCTTGGAAACTCTATACAGTTGGCACTGTGACTCAAAACAGACTTGGTGGCACTTCACTGCAATAACAACATCATGATTTGGTAGGTAATTTTTTGGGGGGTCTAAGAATGCCTCATATGGATGCGAAAGCTGGACAGTGAATAAGGAGGACCGTAGAAGAATTGATGCCTTTGAGTTGTGGTGTTGGAGGAGAATACTGAAAGTGCCATGGACTGCCAAAAGAACCAATAGATCTGTTTTGGAAGAAGTGCAACCAGAGTGCTCCTTGGAGGCCAGGATGGCTAAGCTTCATCTCTCCTACTTTGGACATATTGTCCGGAGGAAACAATCACTGGAGAAGGATGTCATGCTGGGTAGGGTGGAGGGTCAGAGAAAAAGAGGAAGACCCCCAACGAGATGGATCAGCCAGGTGGCATCATTGATGGACTCAAGTGTGGCAGCGGTAGTGAGGTTGGCCCAGGATCGAACATTGTTTCGTTCTGCTGTGCATGGGGTCGCTATGAGTCGGTTCCGACTTGATGGCACCTGACAACAACAACAAGAATGCTTAAAAAAATGTGCCATAAAAATTAAAGGTAATTTATGTCATTCAGGCTTGAGAAAGGTTTCATAGGAACGCTCCACTTCCAGATAGTGAGGGAAACCTGCATTTCCCCCACTTCTCATCTTGAGCCAGACCCTGTGTAAGGCCATGGGGTCAGCATCCAGGAAGGGAGAAGATAGTGAGCTGACAAGAGTGGTGTTGGTTATGTGTCGTGGAGTCAGTTCTGACTCATAGCGACCCTGCACAGGGTTTCCGAGGCTGTCAATCTTTACAGGAGCAGAAAGCCTCATCTTTCTCCCGCAGAACAGCTGGAAGTTCTGAACTGCTGACCTTAAGGTTTGCAGCCCGATTCGTAACCACTATGGGAGGTGAAGACATGGGGTCAGTTCTTCCTGAGGCAGGGAGAAGAGACTTCCAGAGACACCGAGACACTTGTCTATGGATTTCTCAGCCACGCAAACAACTCCCAGCTGCAGGGACGAGGGATCTGTCTCCGACATGCCCTCTAATGTCCCCTTAGGTGCACAGTTCCAATTGGTCACTGTGACGACCACAAGGACTCATTTAGAAGTCTGCGTGGGAGTGGCAATATCGAGGACCCCAGGGGTTCCTGTGGATTGAGGGACACGACCTCTAATTTTACTAGCACCGCCCTTCCACAGTGCAAGTCCCCGGATGTGCAAAGGGCTAACACGTTTGGTTGTTAGCCAAAATGTTGGAGGTTTGAATCCACCCAGAAGTACCTTGGAAGAAAGGCCTGGGAATCTACTGCCACAACCAGCCATTGAAAACCCTACGGAACACAGTTGTACTCTGACATACATGGGGGTGCCCTGAGTGGAGTTGATGGCAACTGATTTTTCACACCTGTGACTGCCATCAACGTCACCAGCAGGGACTGTCCCCACTCCCTCGCATTTATGTGTAAGGGGATTGGGTATTCTTTTGAGAGATAAAGCATAAGTTCAGGGTCAGGGTCTTACCTTTAAAGAAAACGTAGTTCACGAGGACCATCACTGAATCACTATCGAGGTCTTTAATCAAATCTACAATCTTGCCCTTCGTTTGTTTTGCCACATAATCGTTGATCTGTTTCTTGGCCTTGGCAGGGTCCCCAAAGTTGCTGGGGAAAGTGTCTGCCAGGTACAGCACCTTCACGGAGTTCAGGAAGGAGTCCTGAACGTCCAACTTCTGGTCTGTGAACAGGGCGTTGCCAAGGCTCAGCTGGAGGTCATTCTGGGACCCATTGAGTGTCTGCAGACACTGCTGGAAGGCTCTGTGGAGAGCCTCCTCTGGGCTGTCCCGGAGCCTGAGGCCCAGGCCCTTCAGGATCTGCATCTTTGTGTGGGACCGAGCCCCCAGGGAGAGCATGGCCAGGGACACAGAGATACTCAGCGGCGAGAAGAAGATGTTATGACCAGGGTCAGCTGAAGCCAAGGCCCTGTAGAGGTTGAAGGCAAAATCCCTGCTCCTGGGAGACCCCTTGGTAGCAAGGGGGAGCCTCACGCCTCCCCTCCTCAACTCTCGGCTGTAGTGGCCGCCGAGGGTGGAAACCTCAGTGCTGAGAAGCATCAGGTACAAGACGAAGAAGAGTTGCATTGTGGTTGCTCCTGGTTCTGGAAGGAAAGCAAAGTTCTCAGAGAAGGCCTGGGCCTAGTACTTCTTCCCTGAGCCAAGGAGGTGATGTAGGAATGTAGGAGGCCTGGGAGAAAGAGAGAAGAGTGTATCTGATATTGCTCAGCTGCCATAGTGCAGCACCGTACAGAGACAGTGATGCTGGTGAGTGACAGGGGGCCCAGGACAGACTTGGGGACATGGGCCTCTAATGGTGGGGAGGGGAAGGAGGAGAAAAGGACTGGACACCAGGTAAGAAACTGCCCTGCCATCCCACCCAGGTTAAGTGTGCGTGCGTAGGGGCAGAGGATTTTCCCGTGTTCAACTTTGCCAGAATTTTGGAGCTCTGAGCTTCCATGGAACTAGAAACATGTCTTTGTATCTGATCTCTAACCTCCTCCACTTTAGGGACAGTAGTAGTTCTATCGACCATAGGGAGTCCCTCCTGGCCACTGTGCTGCAGAAACTGCACCTGGCCAAGGCGCCCCCATCTGTCTGCGGAGGCTGGTACGTTGCTATGATGTTGAGCAGGTTTCAGTTGAGCTTCCTGACTTAGATGGTCTGAGATGGAGTAAGAGGAAAGGCCCGGTGATCTGTCCGGAAACCACTCAGTGCAAACTCTGTCCATCACCATGGTCTGACCTGGGGATGGCACAGGACCGGGCAGTGTTCCGATCTGTTGTGTATGTGGTTGTTATGTATCAGAGGCTGACTTGATGGGAGCTAACCCCCACAACCACCACCGGGGGAAGACATCATGTGAGGACAAAGCAGACATGTCTGTAACAGGCAGCCAAGATTGCCAGCACTCACCAGAAATTCGGAGAGAAGCTCACAGAAGGAATCAATAGGGCCAAGACCCCAGTTTGCACTTTTAGAAGTGTGAGAATATATATTTCTGTTCTATAGGATCACCCACTTTGTAACGGGCAAGTTGAGATCCCCACCACCCATCTGTCAGTGTGTAATGGTTTAGGTGTTGCTCTGATGCTAACAACTGTGCCCACCCCCACCCTCCCCACTGCCATCATTCAAATCCCAACAGGTAGGTTTCAATGAAGCATCCAGAGTAAGAAGACTAGGAAGAATGGACTGGCAATCTACTTCTGAAATCGAGTCAAGGATAACCCTATGAACCATATAAAATATTGGCTGATATAATGCAGGGCCAGGCAGCATTTTGTTCTATTGTGCACAGGATTGTCGTGAGTCAGAAGGCAATTAACTATAAGAGGTTTCCTGGTGTGGCGCTGTGGGCTAATGTATCAGATTGCAAGTCATTTGAACTGCAAGGTCGGTGGTTCAAGCTCACCAGCTGCTCCTTGGAAACCCTATACAGGGTCGCTATAGGTCAGAATTGACTTGACAGCACTTAACAACAACAACAAAAATATCCGAGGTTTAGAGAAGCTAGGTAGCTTACTAACCCAGTTCTGCCCCTCAAAGTCCATGCTCCTAACTAGCATACCGTGTGATTTCTTGAGACCCATGGGCCCTCCCCTATGAGCTCCCTGCCTTTGCCACCACCACTGATAGCTGCTCATCTGCAGATAATTTAGAAACACAGCCCAAGTTTCCCAGCCCGACACTCCCTCTGGTTTTCCAGGGAGAGTGGCCTTGGTCCAAGTCTTTGAGAGGCCAAATGTGTGTGGGTGACTTGATGTCTGTGTCCTCAGCACAATGTGGTCCCTCCTGCAATGCATCAGAACAATCAGTGTAATACAGTTAAGATGCTTCTAAAGAGAAAATGCAGCTCAACTGAACACAAGAGTTCAGGGAGTAGAGAGGAGGGATGAAAAGGGAGAAGAAGTTTCTAGAGGGCAGGGGAGGACCTGGGAAGAGAGAGGAGGACAGAGTCCACTAAGCTGGCAGTCTGAGGAGTTGCAGAGGCAGGGTCCCAGAGGGGTATAGAAGGGTCATTTTGGTCTCCCATCGTCCCCATGAGGCAGCTGGCCAGATGACCTTGGATAAAGCCTTTCATTCTCTGAGGCTCCGTTTCTTCAGAAGCAGAGAGGTCTCTGTTGTGGGCTGTGACTAGCTCCCTCCCTGCCTAGGTGAATACTAGGGGTCTGATGTCTATGAGTCGATTCTCCAAGTGCCCCTGGGTCTCCCTGGAGAGCAGGTCCTCTGGTGAGGGCTCAGCAACACACAAGCTCACTGGGCTGCAAGTTCAAGACTCAGGCCTCCTGTTCCACCTGAATCAAATCTATTTTAATTAGAACAACTGTTCCTGAGGAGCTCTGGTATGGCGCTGGAGGATAAGCATGGGACCGAAAGGTTGGTAGTTCAAACTCACCAGCCACTCCTTGGAAACCCTATACAGGGTTGTTAAGAGTCAGAATCAACTTGATGGCAACTAACAACTGCAAAACTGTTACTTGGCTGGTGTCAATAGCTAAGTGCTTGACTACTTAACAAAAGGTTGATGGTTCAAAACCAACCAGAGACAATGGGAAGACAGATCTGGTGATCTGCTTTTGTCATAGCCTTGAATATTAACACCCGGGGTCACCAGGAGTCCGAATTGACTGATGACAACTGATTTGGTGTGACTTGATTTACTGAGCACCTACTAAACCCTGTATCTATGACCACATTTCATCTTCACCCAAAATGGGTGAGTAAAATGGCAAGTCCCATTTTACAGATGAGCACACTGAGGCTCCGGGAAATGGAACAGCTTGTTGAAGCCATTGAGCGATGGGCCCGGATTAGCATCCAGATCCCACTGCCTCAGATGACACATTCCTCTTGGCTGTGAGAGGTGACACCTTGTTCCTCCTCACACCAGCGCCTGCCCCACACCCCAGGCTTTGTTCACCTGCATCATTAGTTCACTGACTCCCCTGCAAACTGTGTCAAGGTGAAAACCAGGCACAGAGAGGTGGTGGGCTGACCCAGAGCCCAGGTAGAGAGGGAGAGGCCAAAGCACACCTTTCCTGGGATTCCAAAGACCCGGGACAGATTTTGTGGGGGAAGCGACTGAGGGGAGTTTTCTTAATGATCCTCTCCACCTCCTATCCATCTGCACGTCTTATTGATTTCGGTTTCCAAAATATACCTTAAACCGACCGGGTGTGCGCCATCTTAGCAGAAGCCCCTTTGCCCTTCACCTGGACCCCACAGCAGCTTTCCTGTCCTGCCCCACAAGTCCAGTCAGTCCTTCATTCATAAACATCGTGGAAATCTGACTTTGGTTTGCATGGTAGCCGGTAAACCCAGTTCCCTCAGTGGCTGACTGGGCATGTCCTGTTCTCTCGACTGGAAACCTTCCTCTGCCTTTCAATCAAGCTGCCCCTTCTTCATGGTTCCTATGGAAACTGGGGGTTTCCATTGTTAGTCTCCATCCTGGTCCCTGGTCATGTCTCTTAAAACCCTTTCACGAGTGGTTGTGTGCCGTTGTGTTGATTCCAACTCATAGTGAATTCACAGGACAGAGTAGAATGTTCCCAGAGGTTTTCCAAGGCTTAATCTTTACAGGAGCAGACGGCCAGACCTGTTTTCCTCATAGAACCACCAGCTGGATTCGAACTGCCAACTTTTCAGCCAGCAGCTGAGCACTTAACCTTTATGCCTGCAGGTCTCCTTTCCCAAGTACAATTGCAATCCATCTGGGGTGACTTCTTTTCTGGGCCTTTGTCCTTACTAGAATATGTGTGCACAGTAGGGAGACCCTCATCCCAATGTAGAATGAATGAAGGACTCAGTCAAGCAAAAAAAAAATAAGGAACCCTAGCACCTCCTCTGGAATCTGGTGGTGTTGGGCTGCATGCTGGTCACTGACCAGTGGATGTAGAGCCAGGCTGGGCACCCAGAAACTCACTCCCACCATGGTGTTCTGGGGCTTGGCCTGGATATCTGGATCCGTGATTGTAGACTTCGGTTCTGGGGAGCAGTTTCCCCCTTTATTGTTGTATTTCTGGCCAAAGCCCCCATCCATAGCACACCTGAAAACTCCCCTAACTTTTGTCTTTATTGTTGTTAAGAGTCATCGACTCAGTTCCGACTCTTAGCAACTGTGTATAGTTTCTGAGGCTTCAATTCTTTTCAGGAGTGGAAAACCTCATCTTTCTCTCACAGAGCGGCTGGCGGACTGGATCTCCGGACCTTCTGGTTTGCAGTCCAGTGTTCATTGTGTGGAGCCTTCACGTTCCCGGTTGATGTCTATGTTGTGTTTATTTCATGAACTGTCACATGGCATGTGGAGGTGGCTGGCAGGCACTGTGACTGTCCAGAGTAACAACCTTATCTCCTGGGGAGTGGATTACATTTGAGATGATTTCCTGAGTCAGTTACTGAGATGCTCCTGAGTCGGGAAATGTTGTCCCTTCACCCTCATTTTAGGAATTCTCAACCTTGGCACTATTGACCCTTGGGGCAGGGTTATTCTTGGTCTTGTACGGGCTTCCTCGTGTGCCCACTGTAGGATGTTAGCAACATTCTTTGCTATTTGTGGTTGTTAGTAAGTGCCATTGAGTCACACAACATCCTCATAGCAACCCTGTATAGGGTTTCCGAGGAGTAGATGGTGGGTTTGAACCACTGACTTTGTGGTTCACAGTTCAGTGCTTATCCTACAGCACCACACCAGGACTCCCAGCACACACACACACCCACACCCACACCCACACACCCATCTAAGTGTGACAACCCCAAATGTTGCAGATTTGTGTCCTGGACTGGGGGTGGGGTAGTAAAATCACCCCTGGTTAGAAAGCACTGCCAGAGTGCTGCAGACGATTAACTATTTCCGTTTTACTGATGAGGAAACTGAGGCTCAGCCAGATTAGCGCTTTAGCGAATGCCATGTAGCTGGTGGGGACGCACCACCCTGCCTGGTTTCTGTCATCATGAGACCCCTTTCCTTGTCCTTCTGGGATGTCACTGTTGTTGCTGTTGTTAAGAGCCGTGGAGTCGATTCCGACCCATAGCGACCCTGTATAGGGTTTCCAAGGAGTAGCTGGTGAGCTTGAACCACCGACCTTGCAGTTCAAACGACTCTGCAGTCTGACGCATCAGCCCACAGCGCCACACCAGGACTCCAGGGATGTCCCTGGAACTCTTAAAATCCCAAACCAAACCTACCGCCATGGAAATCAATTCATAGGGTTTCTGAGACCGGAAATCTGGACTGAGCAGATAGCTTCATCCTTCCCCCGCAGAGCAGTTGATGGGTTTGAACCGCAGATCTTGCAATTAGCACCTCAGTGCCTAACTCACAGCACCACCAGGGGTCCTTACACCCTCCAGGGCCCTCCCAATTCTTTAACTGGAGTCCCTCCCTCCCCGGCCCGTCCTGCAAGCCCGCAGAGGCCCCTGCCGCGTCTGTACTTACTCTGTCAGAGGCAGAAGCGGTGGCGCTTGCCAGTCTCAGGAGAGGGCAGAAGGCTGGCAGGACTGAGTCAGAATTTAGTTCTGTTCAGACTCCGCCCCTCCCTGGCCCCGCCCCGGCGCCGCCCCGGCCTCCCTGCTCTATCCTGGAAGGCTTCCAGTCAGCTGGCAGGCTAAGGGCAAAGCCACGTAAGCCAGAGACTCCCCAGAGGCTCGCCAGCACCATCCACGAACTGCCCTGCAAGTCTCACGCTGGTCACAGTTTGTCTGTAACACATGGGCAGCCCCGGGGAGAGAGGCTTGACAGACCTGGTTCAGAGCCGCCGGGCAGAAGGCACTGTCTGCAAACCCTGCCATTACTGAGTTCAACGTGTTTGTTGCTCCATCTGTGTCAGGGGGACAAGAGCTCCAGTCCCCCTTAGATTTCCTGTGCTTACTTATCTCCTGGCCCTCAGATCCTGGTGGGCATTAAGAGAATTTCCGAATGGCTAAGTTGAGGGGTCACTGCATTCAATTCCCAAATTCCTCAAATCACTGAATTGTAGCTCTGGATGGTGAAGGGACTTACCAATGTCATGTATCAGTTAGGGACACAGTGGGGGCTCAGTGACCAATTCTCTGACATCTATTGTTGTTATCTGTTATCATGCCAACTCTGTCTCATGGCGACCTGTGGATAACAGAATGAACAAAGCATACCGGGCTCCTCTGTCATCCTCACAAACATAAGCATGTTTGAGGCCATTGTTATGGTTCTGAGCCAATTAATCTCTCCCAGAGTCTCCCTCACCTCCAACTTCACCTAACATGATGTCCTCTTCCATGAAGTGCTCAAAGCCAGTGAGTTGGACAATGTTGTTTTCTGACCCACAGCTTTTCATTGGGTAGTTGTTGGAAGTAAGTCACCAGACTTTTCTTCCCAGAATGTCTCAGAGTGGGAGTTCCGATGAAATCTATCCATCAAGGGTGGCCCTGCTGGTATTTGAAATACTGGTGTCGTAGCTTCAGATATGACAACAACACAGAAGCCACCACAGTACACACTCTTGACAGACAGGTGTGGGGTCATTAACATTAATGTTACTGTTATGTGTCAAGTCAGTCTGACTTGTAGCAGCCCCACGCACAGCAGAACACAACACGACCTGGCTCTGCTCCATCCTCACAGTTATTACTGTTAGAGCCTTTTGTTTCTGTCACTGTTTCATTCCATGTTGTTGGCAGTCTTCCTCTTTTTTTCTGACTTTACCTAGCCTGCTACCCTTTGTTGGTTGTTGTTGAACGTTTTATTGTATTACGTGAAGGTTTACAGAGCACATCATCACTTTTCCATTCAACAAATAATACACTTCATTTCACCGCAATGTAACATCATGCCTCCTACTTCCTCCCTATGTATGTTGTTTCCCTCTTCCTTCTTTCCCAACCCTTTTGAATTTTGTCCTTAGATAAATGCTGCCCCTTTGATCGCCAGTGGCTAAGGTCTGGTGTGCATCCTTTACTAGTATTGTTCTTTGCTCTCTCTACTCCCTTATCTACTGCTTGGGTGAAAACTGAACCATGAGGATGAGTTTAGTTCCAGACTTAAAGGGTGATCAAGGTCATGGTCTCAGCGTTCCTCCAGCCTTATTTTGACCAGTAAACTTGATCTTTTTTTTCTTGTCTTAAATGCTTTTGTGTTTTGCTCCATATTTTCTCTTACTTGAACCAGGATTCCTTTCAGAGCAGTTGGTGGCCAGGCACCATCTAGGTCTTTTGGCTTCAGGGTCACACAGACTGATTTCTATTAGTTCTATGACTCCATTGGACTAATTGGTTCCAAGCATCCTCAATTCTCATCACTCTTCATTCCTCCACACAGGAAGAGACCGATAGGTGTACCTTACTTAGAAGGCTGCTCATGAAGTTTTAAGATACCAGCCACTACTCACTGAAGTCGGATGTATAACATTGCCTTTGCATTTATGCCAATTGACCATGGGATCTTCTGAGACTATGGTTCTGAGCCCCTAGTTTCAGCAATTCATTCCCTTAATGTGTTTGGTTATGTGTAGGTTTTTATCATGCTTGGTAAAGTGGAGGGTCAGCAAAAAAGAAGGAGACCCCCAAAGACATGGATTGGTACAATAGCAGCTGCAATGGTTTCAAATGTAGTAATGATTGTGAGATTGCTCTACGGCAGATTCATCAGCACCTAACAATAATACACAACAAGTTTTCAGAAGTTTGTCCCCCATAAGCATGATGTCCTTCTCCAAGGACTGGTCCCTCCTGACAAAATGTCTCAAGCACAAAGTCTAACCACCATCACTTCCAATGAGTATTCTGGTTGCACTTCATCCAAGACAGATTTGTTTGTCCATGGTATACTGCATAGTCTTCGCCAGCAACATGATTCAAAACCACCAATTCTTCTTCAGTCTTTCTTATTAATTGTCCAGCTTTTTCATGCATACGTTGTTGTTGTTGTTAAGTGCCATTAAGTCAGTTCCGATCCATAGAGACCCTGTATAGGGTTTCTGAGGAGTGGTTGGTGAGCTTGAACCACTGACTTTGCAATTCAAATGAACCTCACAGTCCAGCGCATTAACCGCAATACCACACCAGGACTAAGGTGGTTAAAAATGTCATGTCTTGGGTCAAGCACACCTTAGCCCTCAAAGTTACATCTTTGCTTTTGGATACCTTAAAGAGCTCTTTTGTGGAGATTCATAAACTATGTTGTACAACATTGAAATCAGTATTATACACCTGTTGCTGGCTGCACAGAGTCTGCTAAAGTTACCTGTTATCCATAACCTTTGAACAGGATCTCACATAGGAAAGGGACATTGAAGATGTGATTAAGCTAAGAATCTTGAGATCAGGAGATTATCCTGGACCATCCAGGTGGGTTCTAAATATAACCACAAAGGTCTTTATAAAAGGTAGTCAAGAAGGTTAAAAGAGGGTAGAAAATATGGGGGAAAAAAAACCTCAAAATCATAAATAAAAAAAATAAAAAAAAAAGAGAGACCAGGCTTACGAATCAGAGAGAAACTGGTTGAATCCTCAGATTATGGTCCTTGGTCATCCTTTAGGTCTGGAACTAAACTCAGCCTGTCGTTCAATATTCAGGCAAGCAATAGAAAGGTATATAAGACACTAGTGAGGCACGCACACCACAGAATGGTCAGTCATTTGAGATCAAAAGGGCAGCATTTACTCAAGGACAAAGTTCAGAAGGGTTGGGAAAGAAAGAGGAAAGCAAACAAGAAATGCAGGAGGAGGTGGGATACGTGATGTTATACTGAGAGGACTGCAGACAAGGAGATGAACTGACATGTAGGATTTGTTCAATGCAAAATTGATGATCTGCCTTGTAAACCTTCACTCAGTTCACGATAAAAAGTTAGAAGTAAAAAAAAAAAAAAAAAAATGTCAAAGGAGGACAAAGGTAATGTGGTATGGAAGCTGGAAGAGGCAAGAAGATAAGGTGCAGGGCTAGGAAAGCAGACAGCTTCTAGAAGCTGAAGAAAGCAACAAGATGGGTTGTTTACAAGAGGCTCCCAAGACATGCAGCCGGGTCAGTAACTTGACTTTATTGAGACCTAGTTTAGACTTCTGATCTCCGGAATGTTGTTGTTGTTGTGAAGTGCCATCGAGTCGGTTCCGACCCATAATGACTCTGTATAGGGCTTCCGAGGAGCATCTGGTGAGCTTAAACCACTGACCTTGCAGTTCAAATGGCTTTGCTGTCTGGCGCATTAATCCACAGCGCCACACCAGGACTCCAACCTCCGGTATAGGAAGGGAATCAATGTGTGTTGTTCTCTGATGATTTGTTACCGCAGCGAAAGGTGAGGGGTTCTCTGAGATGCTGAGGTTCTTTCTCATACCTGTGGGTGCTATGTGTGCTGTTTGGACTGTGACTGTCTGAGACGGGAGAGACATCACACACATGATTTCCCAAGTTTACATTCTAAGGAGAATTTTGGGAGGTTGGAGAAACTGATGACTTCCCATCACCAATCACACAAGGCTCTGAAAAGATAGGGTTGGGGATGGGTAAGTTTTTGACGGTAGAGGTTTGGAGGTCTCAGGGTGTAGTTCTTTGGGGGATGGGAGGTGGGGTAGGGTAGGTCAGAGGCCAGAATATGGGAATTAGGTCTCCTAGAGCCTGGAGGAGGATGGTAGAGACTCGATATGGGGCTGTGATCTTTGGCAGAAGGGTCAAAACATAAAAGCTGGCCTCTTCAGTGTTTTGCTCTGGTTAGAATGGGTGTTGCCCTGCTTGGCAGTGGCCCTGGGATCATCCTGACCTTTTAAGGGATGAAACACATCACTTCAGCTCTGGACTGGGGTACAGACTTGTTTATTAGTAGGATGACCAACCATCCCAGTTTTCCCAGGACTGAGGCATTTCCTAAGATGTGGGACTTTTTGTTACCAAACTGGCCAAGTCCCAGGTAAACTGGGGCGAGTTGGTTACCCTGTTTACTAGGTTCTTGTCTTGCTCCTGGGATCTAAAAGTTAGCTCTAGTTCCTGATTTAGACTTGGTCTTGATAATGTTCCCATGTCCTCTGCCTTCTGTTCCCAGTCTTTGTGAGGCTGGTAATCCTGGTCTACACATTGTCCTGCCTAGCTGCTTGGAGTAATTCAGATTACTGCTTCTTTCCAACCATCCATCCATCCAACCAACCATTTTCCTCCCTTATTTTTTTTATCCCTTCCTCTTTTCTTCCTTCCCTCCTTCCTTGGCTGGGACCATGTGATTTTACCTCCTCCCTGCTCAGAAGCACAATGGCCAGTGCCCTGGTCAAGACTGACTCCGAGCGGCCTAATGGGTTGCCTTAGTCTTGATGGTCTTAGGTTAAAGACTAAAGAATGGCTTTCATAGACTAAATGATTAGCTTCCTGCCAGGTTCTGGTGGAACAGCATTCTTCTCCCAGCATGGTTGTCAGCCCAACCAAAGGACCAGGAAGGTCATAACAGATTTATTTTTCCATTAACATCCAGATAAACAAAGCCTGCCTGCCCGCTAATGTTCCCACATAACCTATTGAATCACTGTTGTCACATTGATCCCACAAACATAACACAAAACTCAAAACAGACATTCTTCACTAGTGAAGTGAAACTGCTCTTTTGGTGTAAAGTTGAAAGCTCTCAAGGCAATAGTTTTGTTTTGTTTTTTTTTTTGGCAGGGGGCAGTGAGCTGATGATCATGGGGGAGGAGCAACTCAGAAAAAGGGGTTGAGAATGGCTTTAGAACTCAAAGAATGTCATCCACATCACTGAATTGTCCATGTGGGCGTTGTTGAATTGATGTGTATTCTGTGATGCATGTTCTCAAACAGTTGAGAGAGAAATAGAGAGAGAAGGAGGAGGAGGAGGAGAGAAGGAGAAGAGGAGAAGCCAAGAGCGACATACCCACGAGCTAAGTTTCACCTTGAGTAAAGGTGGGTTTTGCTCCTTGGCCCACCCAGTGTCGTAACAGTGTGGAACAGAAATGTCTTTAAATATGGACTCTTTCTGCTCCAACTGGACTTCTGGTGTGGGACTGTAGGATAAGCCCTGAACTGCTAACCACAAGGTTGGCAGTTCACACCCACCAACTGCTCCTCAGAAACCCTATCCAGGGTTACGATGGGTCAGAACTGACTTGATGGCACTTAACAATGTCAATATCAGCGATGCTCCAGCTGCCCTGGGTCCTCACTGTTCTCATGTTCACTCACCTGCTTAGGGAGTCTGCCCCACCCCAGCAGGCATCTGAAGGTGTGGTCCTTGCTCTAAGGGATGGAGTTGTAATTTAAGATGAAATAAGATAACACAAGTTAACATTTGTTGAGCATCTACAGGAGCCAATGATTCAGGGTTTTACAAAGAAGAACTCATTAAATAAGCTTTTGAGTTAGGTGTAGGAACTAAGGCACAGAGAAGGGACCCAAGAGTCCATTTTCAAATGTGAGGAAGCAGTGGCGATTCTGAGGTAGGATTCTTGCCTTCCATGTTCTAACTGGAGTCCTGGTGTGGTACTGTAAGATAAGCACTGGACTGCTTGAAGGTTGGCATTTCAAACTCATCAACTGCTCCTTGGTAACCCTATATAGGATCACAGTGAGTGGGAACTAGCTCAACAGCACTTAACAACGTAACAGCAACAATGCTTGTGACATGGGTTTGATTCCTGGTCAATGTTGCCATAACAACAGGCCTGCATGCTACCATGATGCTGAATAGGTTTTATTAGCAGGGCTTCCGAATCAAAATGCACCAGAAAGAAAAACCTGGTGATTGACGTGTGAGAAATCAGCCAGTGAAAACTCTTTGGATTCATCAAGATGCATGGCCCTGAGGTCAGAACTAGATGGTACCTAGCTACCACTATCAACTACACTGAAAGGGATCACATTAGAAGGTCTGCGATTGAATGGGAGAAAAATGTAAACACAATTCAAAATCATGAAGACCAGCCTTCCTGGTCAGACAGAGAGCGGTGGTACCTGAGACCTTGGTCACCCTTCAAGTCTGGAACCCAGCCCCATGTTTCAATTTTCAGCCAATAGATAGGTCTCCAGGGAGGGCCACAGCTCTAATGAGGCATGTGCACTGTAGAATGGCCAACCCATTCGAGATCAACATTTACCTAAGTACAGAATTCAGAAGGGTTGGGAAAGAAGGAGGCATGGAAATGAGAAACACAGGGTGCAAGTGGGTTAACTGAGGTTATACGGAGGGGTTCCCGTCACTGAGATGGAATGCAATGTCTGATGTGTTGAATGTGAAGCTGATCATCTGTTCTGTACACCTTCACTCAATTTCTTTTTTAAAAAGTTCAAACAAAACCACAACTCTATAAATCACAACATTCATGGGAATGGCACAAGACCAAGTAGTGTTTCATTGTTGTTGTTGTTAAGTATCGTCAAGACATATCTGACTCATATAGTGACCCTGTTTAGGGTTGCCGAGGAGCAGCTGGTGGGTTTGAACTTCCAATCTTGTGGTTTGCAGTGCAGTGCTGATCCTACAGCACCACACATGGGTCACCATAAATCGGGGACAGAACAGCAACTAACAACAGCAGTAAGACAGGAGCCCAGGTGGCCCTCATCCAAAGCCCAGCATCTAACACGATGCTCTGCATTCTCTTGCCTAAAGCCTAGAGAGCACTTGGTACCTGCTCATTGCGAGCTGCAGGAGCTGGTCCTGTTAGAGCTGTCCCTTCCCCCCTTTCAGAGATGGGGCTCATGTTTCTCAAGAAACCAGGGACAGAACCAACTTCCTCACAAGTATTCCAAGTGAACCTCACATCCATTCTCCTGTCTCCTTGGTTACAGCTGCTGGCCTGAGCTTTGTGTCTCAGGTGACAACACTACTCATAAGTGAGGAAACTAAAGCCCAGAGAAGCAAAGGGAAATAGATGCCTCATGTCACACCATTAGTGGAGAGGCTGAGATTCCATCTACCAAGTGCCTCCCCCTACACTAGGGTGAGCCCTCTAGCTTCATCATCTGACAGTTTTGCCAGACTGTGGTGGCTTGTATGTTTCTGTGATGCTAGAAGTGATGCCATTGGTATTTCAAAAGGCTCACCCTTGGTGGACAGGTTTCAGTTGAGCCTCCAGAGTAAGAGAGACCAGGAAGAAAGGTTTGGTGATCTGCTTCTAGGAATTACCCTATGAAAACCCTCTGAATCATAGACTACCATGAGACTTTGACTCATTTTTTGGGAAGAGATCACTAAGGACATCATGTTGAATAAAGTGAAGGGCCAGCAAAGGTGAGGGAACCCATGAGACAGGGAAAGTGACACAGTGACCACAATGGTGGATTCAAACAGCTGACAATCATGATACTGCTGCTGGATGGGACATACATGGGTCACCCTGAGTTGGAGTCAGTTGGATGGCAATGAACCATTCTGGCTTCTCCACTAATGGCCAGTCCCATGTGGTATCTACTTGCAGAAAGAAAGAGAGAAAGAGAGAAAGAAAAAGAGCGAGAATAAATGAATCAGTTCACAATGCATTTCTCTACACTGCCACTTCTTAAGGGCAGTCTAGTCAGTTCTGACTCAGAGAGACCCTATATAGGGTTTCCAAGGAGCAGCTTGTGGGTTTGAACCACCAACTCTGCAGTTAGCAGTCCAATGCTTATTCTACAGTGTCACACCAGGATTTCACAGCAAACCTGACTCCTCCACAGGAACTTGAGGTCTTGCAGGGGCCAGGTACCATTGCCCCTTGATTTGGTCACTCAGGCTACCCTGTCTGCCCTCCTATCGCAAACCCCAGAAAGACTTTGTTTTTCCTCTGGCAGGTAAATCCTGGAATCACAGGTATGACATGCATGGCTGTTGTTCCCTCCATAATGAAATGTTAAGGGTCACAGACAACAGACCCCAAATTGAGCTAGAGGTTGAAGCTCAGGCGCCCATCTCAGAAGACAAGATTGACTATATAGACCCAAAGGGCTGGGTCAAATATTTGGCTCATCAATTCCAGGGATATGTCAGGAGGTTGGTGACCTTGCTCATGGTCCCACCTGCTCCATTCATCCCCTCCATAAATACCAAAGACTCTGCCCTCTTCCTGGCCACCCGGTGGAACTTATGGGAATGCAAGTGAACAGGGCCCTGCCTTCCCCAACACTCCCAGGTGGGTTCAAACTGACAACCTTTAGGTTCACTTGTTGTTGTTATTATTAATAAGTGCCTTCAAGTAGGTTCCGACCCATTGTGATGCTGTATAGGGTTTCCGAAGAGCAACTGGTGAGTTTGAACCACCGACCTTGTGGCTCAAACTGACTTTGCAGTACAGCACATTAACCCACAATGCCACACCAGGATTCATAGTCCAGTGCAAACCCTTTATGCCATGCAGGGGCCAGATGGGGAGATAGGGACCATGTGGGTAGAAATGAATATCAGTCCAACCATGCAGGATGGCAGGATGCCAGGCCACAGTCGTCAAGGGAGGAGGTGTTTGTGTGTGACCCCACTAGAAAGCAGATTTCAGGGGTTCAGGGAGGTAGGGGCCTTCAGGTGGAAAGGCACGGAGGCAGGACAGTCTAGGGTTATCTGGGTAAACAGGAGATTTTTTTGTGACTGGAATTGTTGAACACATGCAGGTAAAGGAGGGACTGAGGCAGAAAGACAGAGAGGCACCAGTTGCCTGAGAGGAGTGTGAACTTTGTTTTGTAGGGATTCCTTGAAGGAGCCCCGATATGGGTTGCATGTTGAGTGGCTAACTGCAAAGTCAGCAGTTCCTGTCCACCAGGTGCTCCGAGGGAGAAAGAGGTGGCTTTTTGCTTCTGTAAAAATTTATAACCTCAGAAACCCTTTACAGGGTTGTTATGAGTCGGAACTGGAACGGGTTTGACAGTACACAGCCAGCCAGCCAGCCACGGAGTCATGGACTATTTTTAAGTAGGGGAAACTGACTCAGAATAAGGAGGTCTCACTCTGCAGGCTGAAATGAGAGCAGAAGAAAGTCTTGGTACCCTGTAGTCCTTTCCTCCCTACCCCTTACACCAGGGTTCCTTTCAATTACACCACCCCAGTCAGGCCATTCTCATTGTCACTTTGTTGTTATGGGCTTTGTGCCATTCAGTGGGTTTTGATTCATGTTGTTGTTGTTGTTGTTAGGTGCTATTGCGTAGGTACCAACCTATAGTGACCTTATGCACATGAAACACTGCCCGATCCTGGGCCATCCTTGCTACTGTTGCCAAGCTTGACTCCATCGATGCTGCCACTTGGCCAATCCATCTCGTTGGGGCTCTTCCTCTTTTTCTCTGACTCTCCACCTTACCCAAAAATGAGCTCCTTCTCCAGCGACTGGTCCCTTTTGACAACACGTCCGAAGTATGAAAGTCCAAGTTTGGCCATCCTGGCCTCCAAGGAGCACTCTGGCTGCACTTCTTCCAAAGTGGATCTATTGGTTCTTTTGGCAGCCCACTCCACTTTCAACATTCTCCTCCAACACCATAACTCAAAAGCATCAATTCAGCTATGGTCTTCCTTATTCACTGTCCTGTTTTCATATGCATATGAGGCTATTGAAAATACCATGGCTTGGGTCAGGTGCCCCTTAGGTCCTCAAGCTGACATCTTTGCTCTTCAACACTTTAAAAAGTTCCTGTGCCGCGATTTGCCTAATGCAATACATCGTTTGATTTCTTGACTGCTGCTTCCGTAAATGTTGATAGTTGATCCAAGAAGAATGAAGTCCTTGACAACTTCAATCTTTTCTCCGATGATAAGAAAGTTATTTATTGATCCAGTGGTGAGGATTTTCGTTTTGCTTACATTGAGATGTAATCCAT
>NW_006408543.1:13642324-13700094 GCF_000296735.1 Chrysochloris asiatica
TTGGACTTGCTCCTTCAGTATCATTGGCTCTTGATCATATGCTGCCTCTTGAAACAGTTGAACATTAACCATTTCCTTTCCGTACGGTGATTCTGTGTATTCTTTCCATCTTCTTTTGATGCTTTCTGCATCATTCAATAATTTTCCCAAGAGAATCTTTTAATAATGAAAGTGGAGGCTTGAATTTTTTCTTCAGTTTCCCCAGCTTGAGAAATGCTGAGCGTGTTCTTCCTTTTTGTGTTCCTGATTCCAGATCTTTGCACATTTTGTTGTAGTATTTGGCTTTATCTTCTCAAGCTGGTCTTTGAAATTTTCTGTTCAGCTCTTGGACCTCCTCATTTCTTCCATTTGCTTTGGCATCTCTACACTGGAGAGCAAGTTTCAGTGTCTCTTCTGACATCCATTTTGACCTTTTCCTTCTTTCTTATCTTCTCAATGACTTTTCGCTTTCTTCATGTATGATGTTCTTGATGTCATCCCACAACTCTACTGGTCTTTGGTCTATCGTGTTTAATGTATCAAATTTTTTCTTCAGATGATCTCTACATTCAGGTGGGATATATTCAAAGTCATATTTTGGCTCTCCTGGACTTGTTTTCATTTTCTTCAGCTTCAGTTTAAATTTGCATACGAGTAATTGATGGTCTGTTCCACAGTCTGCCTATTCATAGTCACTTAATTTAGGGTTTCTGAGGAGTGACTGGTGGGATTGAACCATCAACCTTGTGGTTAGCAGTCTAGTGCTTATCTTGAAGTGCCACACCAGGCTAAACATAACCACCTCTTCCGTAGGGATAGAAGCCAGAGCTGTTCAGTGTGACTTTATTTCTTGCATGGGTGTTGGAAAACAGAGACAGAATCCAGCTTCTCAGCAGGTATAAGGGGAAATGGGTTAATGTTTGAGCTTAGCTTGTTGGATTTTAAGTTAATAAAACTAAGCGGTAGAAAGGAAGGCATGCATTTCTCTGAAACTTGGAAGGCCCTGTTTGCCAGGTCTTGTGAATTAGCATGGAGCTGATGGGATCAACTCAGGATGAACTATCTCTTCGGCGATTTCCTCTTTGGAAACTCTCCTCAGTCCATGTTCTCCTGACAGATATCCCTGTGTGCAGCTCGGGGTCTTTTGTTTTATTTTATGCAAATTCATCAATTAATGATGCATTGCCCTGAACGTGGGAAGTGAGTAACCACCAACTATCTCCTTCTTCCTTGCCTCACTATTGGAAGTTCTGTTTTTAATGCCCTGCCTTAAATAAGTAGAAACAAAAATGAAAGCCAGCCCAGAGTCTTCATCCCTGGGAGAGGAAGGGTGGGGGTGAGGTTGTCACCGGTTGGAACAGTCTTTACTTGGCGCTTCTAATGTGACCTGAACCCCTGTTGTCTCCACAAGCATTTCATGAGCACCTACTATGTGCCAAGCATGGGGCTGAAGAACCAACGAGGGCTAAGCAGGCTCCTGCTCTCATATTGCTCACAGTCACGGGTGGTTGTCAGCCTGCCGTTGATAATCCAGGCACATGTGGAAGGTGCTACATGCAGGTTGTTATTGTTAAGTGCTGTCGAGTCAGTTCCAACTCATAACGACCCTGTATAGGGTTTCCAAGGAGTAGCTGGAGAGTTTGAGCCACCGACCTTGCAGTTCAAACAGACCTGGCGGTCCAATGCTTTATCCCATTGCGCCCCACCAGGACTGCTACATGATCTGGGAGTCCTGAGGGTGACTTGAGGATGCTGCCCCAGAGAAGGCCTTAGAGAAGAGGTGACCTTGGAGCTGAGACTGTGTAGGAGGGGTGGGGGGTGGGGTGGGGCTTCGTCCTCCTTCAGAAACACTGGGGCCCTTGTTTTCTTCTTCGTTTGTTTTTAAAACTTTTCATTGTGAATTGGGTGAAGGTTGACAGAGCAGACCCATTTTGTAGTCAACAATTCACGTACACGTTGTCCTATGCCATTCACTACGATGCCCACAATCTAACATCACTGGTCCCACTTCCTCTTTCTATTGCTTCTCTTTTATCTTTTATCCAGAATTCCTCATTTTATTATACAAGGCAGTCTTCACAAACATTTCTGAATTTTGTAATTCACCATTACAGAGGCCAGGTTTAGAGAAAATACAATTAGTAACGTGGGATAAGAGGTCAGACTGTCCTGTCTTAAACATGTCATAGCCACACAGACGATGCTACCTTAGTAACCTGACCTTCAGGTTTCAAACAAAAATAACATATGAGCTCGTTTTTGTAAAAAAAAATGAGAAACTAAACATGCATCGTTTCCCTTCCAGTACTTGAAAAAAAAAGAGTAAAGTTATTTCTATTTTTCCTTCTCTTTCCCTTTTCTTTTGAACTGCCTTCCCCATCACCTAAGTTAGCAGATGTCTGTAGTCTACGGAGTCCTGGTTGGTGATGTGGGTGAATGCTCCAGACTGCGAAGCCGTTTGAATTGCAAAGTCGGCGGTTCAAGCTCACCAGTCGCTCTTCGGAAACCCTATACAACATCACAATGGGTCGGAACCTACTTGACGACACTTAACAACAACAACAACATAGTCAACCTGGTGAATAATTTTCTCTTCCTCTCTCACTCCTGGTAACCATCATAGAAAGTTTATTATAGAATGAAAATCTTTTGTTGACGTTTTACAGTTGAGACCTCAGACTTTTCATGTATCTGTCCCTTTGCAATAGATTCATTCCCCTCAGGATCATGTCCTCCCTTACCCCCCCCTCCCCCCCAGTTCCTTCATGTTATACGGTATTGTGCAGATTCATTGCTATTTTTCAAATGTATAATATTTCATCGTGTGTATGTACTCAAGTTTGTTCAACCATTTCTCTGCTGATGGGTTTCTAGTCTGTCTCCATCTTTTTGCTCTGGTGAATAATGCTGCATTAAACATGGGCGTACCTGTATCTATTTGAATCACGGTTTTTATTTCTTTAGGATATACACCAAGTAGAGAGATTGCTGGGTCATATGGTGTTTCTATTTCCAACCTTCTGAGAAAGTGCTAACTTGTTTCCCACAGTGGCGGCAGCATTTTACAATCCCACCAACAGTATAGGAGGGCCCCATACTATCTCTACCCTCTCCAGCATTTGTTATTTTTTGTGTTTTGGAACTTTGGTATTAAAGTTGGGGTAAGATTGTATCTCATTGTTGTTTTGATTTACATCTCTGTGGTGCTGTGGGTTAATGCATCAGATTGCAAAGCCATTTGAACTGCAAGGTTGGTGGTTCAAGCTCACCAGTTGCTCCTTGGAAACCCTATACAGGGTTGCTATGGATTGGAACTGACTCAGTGGCACTTAACAACAACAACAATGACTAATTTAGATCTGTGTGGAAGAAGCAAAGTCAGAATGCTCCTTGAAAGCCAGGATGGCCAGACTTTGTCTCTCATACTTCGTAAATATTGTCAGGAGGGACCAGTCACTGGAGAAGGATATCATGTTTGATAAAGTAGAGGGTCAGAGAAAAAGAGGAAGACCCCCAACGAGATGGATTGGCACCATGGTGGCAGCAATAGGCTCAAGTGTACCAATAATTGTGAGGTTGGCACAGGACCAGGCAGTGTTTCATTCTGTTGTGCATAGCGTCACTGTGAGCTGGTACCGACTCGATGGCACCTAACAACAAATGGCTAGTTTTACTGAGTTGGAATCTACTCAACTATAGTTAACACAACAACAACTAGTGAGCAGTCCTGGTGGATAAACACCGGACTGTTAACCTCATTCACTTGGTGGGTTAAACCCATCAGCTGCTTCTTGAAAATGCTTTACAGGGTTGCTATGAGTCAGAACTGACTCGACAGCACTTAACAACAATAATGGCTTGGGTCCTGAGTATTTCCTCACATGTCTGTTAGCCGCCTGAATGGCTTCTTTGGTGAAGTGTCTGTTCATGTCCACTGTCCTTTTTTTTTTTTTTTTTAATTAAACATTTTACCCCTTTATTGGAGTCCTGGTGTGGCACTGTAGGATAAGCACTGGACTGAAAGATCAGTTTGAACTTCATTGTCCATATTCATCACAGCGTTATTCAAAATCAGCAGTTTCTCCTCAGAAACCCTATACACGGTCGCCATGAGTTGGCATTGGCTCAACGGCACTCAACAACAACAAGAATTCCTTTATTGGAAGGGGCCTGGTGTGGGCAGAGACAGCCTGGCATCCCCGCAAGTTCTGTTCGATATGACAGACACCACCAGGGACACATGAACCCACTCCAATGGGCATGAACCGCTGACAGCCTCAGGGTGTGATATCGATGTTCAGCGTCTGGGCTGGCAGGCCCACATCCCCAGTGCTGGGCATGGCCCAGGGTGTACTCTCCACACCAGCAAGTCCCCTGGGATTGTAGCTTCAGGGAGCAGCGACTCAAGACTGGGACTGTTTTAAAGGCAGGGAGGGAAAGAGACCCCCTTAGTCCTTTCCCCTCCCTCCCTTTCTCCGTGTCTTTTCCTAATGACCTGGGCTTTGTGTATTGCTCTGCACCTGGTTGGAGTACCATGTGAACTAGGGATCCTGTCCTACAATACCAGAGAATATGTGAACTTTTGAACAGCTGTCATTGCTCTCTTTTGTCACCAATAAAGATCGGTTTCATCATGAGACATCCCGGGACTTTAGGCAAACCCAAAGTCCCTAAAAGGCCATGAAAACAGACTACACCTACTGTGTGCAGAACTCAAACCAGACTCTTCAAACCCATCCTTCTGTTTATTTCACACCTGGTACGGGTTCCTCCCAACATCCAAAGAGGGAAGCATGCTCAGACAGGTGACGTGAGCTGTCTGAGGTACACCGTCTTGTAGAACTGGGTTCTATGTCTTATGTTCCTAGCAACACAGGGCAGTGATCATCCCTAGTAGGGTCTTCATTGTGGTTCCAGGTGGGCCAGGAAGGACCCTGAGAACAAGGTTACTCACAGCATTGTTGGTCCTTGGCAGCTCCTGGCGTTGCCTGAGATTTGGGGTTCCAGGAAAAATTCAGGGTTTATCAATTCCAGGAGAACTGGGAAAGACAAGACTCTCTCAGCTCCACCTACTGCCTCTCTGAACAGGTAATTATTAATGAACAGACCTAGGGCACCTTGTGGAGTCTTGACCCAGAGAGAATTATCACTGGAAGTTAGCTAAGCTCTTCCTGAGAGCAGACACCTTCCCAGGGGTTCTGAGGGGAACCCTAACATGGGTCTGATCACCACTCCACCCCTCATATGCTGGATGAACTTCTGCACATCTGTCCCCATTTGGGGGATATGGTCACCCCTCACCACCACCATCACCTTCAAGGTAAGGGTTAGATCAGAACACAGTAGAAAGCTCCAGAGCTCCAGGTTAGGAGGTTCCAGGGTGTGCTGTGGGTCAGAGAGGGTCTTGTCTGCAGCCAGACAGGATCCTGTCCGGGGCCTCAGTGGTCACCCCTAGTCAGGTCTTCACTGTGGAGAGTTGATGGAGTCACTGAGGTCTCACAGGGGAACTTAGGGGAAGAGATGTGTATGACAGCCAGCTCCTGCTTCTGCTTTACATGGACAAATCTTTCATCACATTAGAATGGCAGCCCCCCAGTCCTGCCATCACTGCAGTTTCCCAGATTAGACCAGGCTGCTACTTTCCATGTGATCATCAATGTCCACCCAGTGAATGAATGAATGAATGAATACAAGATGGTTGTTGAGTGCGGATCTTATTCAAAGTGGCCCTGTAGGGAGTGGCTCCTGCAGGGAGTCAGAGGCTGACAGAACAAACTCCAGGATCAGCGTGTGCTTGGCTTTGGTCAGTGGAAAGAGCAGCCTGCTCACAGTGCGAGCACATGGTGGCCTCCCTGGGGTTCCTGGCACCTGCCCCACAATGTGACAAACAAAGCTTCTGCACTCAAACTGGCCTGGTGCCCGTCTCTGCTACCACACTGTGACTTGGGTACAGATCTCTGAGCATCAGTGTCCTCATCCGTCAAGTTAGGGGTGGTAAATGATCATCGAAGGGGCTCACCTCAAGGAGACGAAGGGTTCCTGGAATGCACCAAGCCCTGGCTGGGCACACGCAGCGGCTCAGTAGGTCTTTTCTTCTTGCCTCCAGGCTCCCTGCAGTGGGGGTCCCCCAACTCAGGTTCACACTTGATGTTGTTGTTTTTTTAAGTTCCATCAACTCATAACGACCCTGTATAGGGTTCCGAGGCTTTAAATCTTCAATGAGGGAGCAGAAAGCTTCACCTTCCCTCCTGGACTGGTGGGTTCAAACCATAGACTTTGTGGTTCACAGTCCAGTGCTTATTGCATGGAACCACCACACTCCCCACTGCCTGGGATGGGTCCTGACTTCTTATTCCTGCATATTAACTGTGGAAAGTTACTCCATCTGGATGTCTTGTCTGGAAACTATGGGTAATCATACTTCCTGAGTCTTAGCTTTGCTATGAGTCAGTGACTAGACCTCCATTCAGTGTTTAACAAAAACAGAAAAATAAAAACCCCAAACCAAAGCCAAACAAATCCCAGTCGCCATTGTGCCAGCTCTGATTCATAGCAGTTCTGGAGGGTACAGAGCAGCTGATTTTTCGGTGGAATCCCAGGCCTTTCATCCAAGTCTCCTCTAGGTGAACGTAAACCTCCAACTCTGTGGTTAGCAATCAAGTGTGTTAACTGTTTACACCACCTAGAGACTCCTGTAAATGTTTGTTGTTTTGTTGTTAGGTGCTGTTGAGTTGGTTCTGACTTATAGTGATCCTACACATGAAATGTTTGTTGTTGTTGTTGTTGTTAGGTGCCATCGAGTTGGTACCGACCCATAGCGACCTTATGCACAGCAAGAACGAAACACTGACCGATCCTGGGCACTATTGTTGCCACGCTTGAGTCCATCGATGCTGTCGCTTGTCAAATCATTCTCATTGGGGGTTTTCCTCTTTTTCTCTGACCTTTCACCTTACCAAACATGATATCCTTCTCTGTCGGGGTCCAGCCTCGACGGAGTGGTGGGCTTCACAAAGGTGGGATGTCTGGAAGCGAAAGAGAAAGAAACACTCAGAGACCAGAGTGGATACAAACTGTCAGGCAGATAGTCCTGTCTTTCATTCTCATTTATTGAAGAAATCAGTTACAAAAAAGAAACTATAGGTATTCACTAAAAAATGTGGTTATTCATTTGTGACAAACCCTAATGATTCACGGAAATTCTTTAAACATTTCTCTAAGAACATCATGATTTCTTTTAGACTAATCTAAGATCATTATCACGAAAAGGGTCAAGCAAACAATTATACTTTGAAGATTAACTTCTAGGTCCTCATGACCTGGGGAGGCTATGTGCGATCTTTCAAACGTATGCTTTAATCAAAAATGGGTAAAAGGGAGGCTCAAAGGGTTTTTCAGCTAAAAGGCTAAGTCAGGTCTTTTTAGAAATCCTTAGTTTTCCTAAACATGTATAAAGTGTGGTTTTTATTTGTGAGTAAAACAGTTAGTGTCCTTGGTTAAATTCTTAATCCTCTTCTTTGCTCTCTTCATCCCTGGGGAAGGTCGGGGACAAACTCCGACCGTTCCCAAGAATACAGGACCTTTTCTCTATATTTTTCGGCCTCATTTCTGATTCCAGAAACTTAGGGGCAATTTGGGGGGGAGGTTGCCACTATTGTTCTAACTCATGTGATCAGCCCAAGCAGCTTTTCTCCTAAATCATATGGGGAAGTTTCACTAGCTAACTTTAGAGAATGCAAATGCCTAGGGCAGCAATTTGCGGTTTCTCAAAGGTGCCTAACATACTTTCAACACTTAATCACAAGTGGGTGACGTGAGAGACTTTAGAATTTTTATAAAAAGGCTAAATTATAATTTCTAAAGAAACTTAAGCTGCCTCTGTATCTTTGCAGGCAGAAAATACATGCTTTTGTTAATGAACAAGATTTCAGATACTTGGTTATATTTATCAAACTAATAATTCTTTCTTCCTTGCTTCTACAATTTCAGGGAAGGTGAAAAACAGGTTTTGACCTTTCTAAGAAGTTGCGGTCTCACCTCTACATTCCTTTAACCCCATTTCAGGTTCCATATCTAGATATGACAATGTTCACTGTTATTACATTTCCATATACTTTCGGGGGGAAGAAGAGCATCTGGATCAAATTGATTACACCCAGGAGCGGTTTGGGGGAGCTGCCACCATTATCCTTTAATCAAATATTCCCAGAATTTACCATTCCATATCCTTAGGCAGTTTTTATCTAAAACTTTTACTCATAATTCCAACACACCTATTCCTGTTCTTCCTGAGTCATTTGAGGAAGCTTTACTGCCTCGGTTCTAGGGGGGAGTTCGGTTTTATTATTGTACATGGACATCAAGACTTCTCCAGCGACTGGTGCCTCCTGAGAACATAAATATTAGTGTGGGTGATTTTACTTCATGCTTCCACACAGTTTTTAACCTATTCTTTTCCCCTGAATGTGTAAATATGAGCTTACAACTTAAAATACTTACTGATGAAGATCAAAGAGGACAGCCTTCAGTATGGATTGTATCTCAATGTCAAGAAAACAAAAATCCTCACCACTGGACCAATAGACAGCATTCTTATCAACGGAGAAAAGATTGACATTGTCAAGGACTTCATTCTTCTTGCATCAGCATCAACACTCATGGAAACAGCAGTCAAGAAATCAAACGACATATTGCTCTAGGAAAATCTGCTGCACAAGACCTTTTTAAAGTGTTGAAGAGCAAAGATGTCAGCTTGAGGACTAAGGTGTGCCTGACCCAAGCCATGGTATTTTCAATAACCTCATATGCATGCAAAAGCTGGACAGTGAATAAGGAAGATCATAGAACAATTTATGCTTTTGAGTTATGGTGTTGGAGGAAAGAATATTGAAAGTGCCATGGGCTGCCAAAAGAACCAACAGATCTGGGTTGGAAGAAGTGCAGCTAGAGTGCTCCTTGGAGGCCAGGATAGCCAGACTTTGTCTCTCATACTTCAGACAGAGAAAAAGAGGAAGACCCCTGCAAGAAGGATTGGCAAAATGGCAGCATCAATGGGCTCAAGCGTGACAACAATTGTGAGGTTGGGCCAGGATCGGGCAGTGTTTCTTTTTGTTGTGCATAGGGTTGCCTAACAACAACATAAACATTCTGGTGGACAGGTTTCAGTGGACCCTCAGACTAATATAGAATAGAAAGAAAGACCAGGTGGTCAACTTCTGAGAAAACTTGATTGCTGTTGTTGTTAAGTGCCATCGAGTTGATTCCAATCAATAGCCACCCTACATAGGGTTTCCAAGGAATGGCTGGTGAGGTTGAACTGCCGACCTTGCACTTCAAACCTACCTTTGCAGTCCAGCGCATTAACCCACAATGCCACAGAAGGACAAGGAGAAAAAATCTCCAACAAAAAGCCTCTGAATAACAGCAGAACATTCTTCAATACAGTGCTGGGTGAGAAGACACTCAATAGGACGGGGAAGAGCTGCCTCCTCAAAGCCGATTTGTTTTTGTGGACTTTTCCTCAGGGACACATTGGCTATAGGTCCCAATTCATATGTATCCCCTGCTCACCACTGGGACATCAGCTCACTGCTCTTTAAAAATGTTCCATTGGTAAGCAGACCATGCTTCAGCAGCCATGACCTGGGCAGCTTGGACCTGGTCACTTTCTACTGCCAGACCTTTCCCTGGGGGTTGAACACCAAACAGGGAGGTGAGCAACCACTTCTGAGACACACCAAATACCGTTTCTGCCTGCCTGACTGGCCCATGTCTCCCTCCTCTTGGGACTTGGAGGCCAGAATTAAGGCCCACTGTTCATCTAGCCCCCTCTCCACTGGTACTCCCTATCAAAGAACTTCAAAATTTAAACTGATAGGGATGGGGACGTTGGAACTGGGATGGGGGTGGGGGCAAAGGGGAAAAATCACTGTGCTTTGGTTCTGCCTGATGTGAAAGGATGGTTGGTGTTGTTCCTGCACTGTATCTTTTCTTACTATTTCGTTAATAAATGGAATGAGAGGGAGGAAAAAAATGATGTGGGTCAAATAAAGCTTTCAGGACCTTCATCTGCTGATCTGATATGACTCACAATGAAAATTAACAGTTGCAAATATTAGTCATTGGAATGTGGAATGTACAAAGCATGGATGAGTCTGGAAAATTGGAAGTCATCAAAAATGAAAATGAAACATTTAAAAATTGATATCATAAGCATTGCTGTTGTTGTTAAGTGCCGTCAATTCCAACCAATAGTGACCCTTGTATAGGGCTTCCAAGGAGCAACTGGTGTATTTGAACTGCTAACCTTGTGGTTCGCAGTCCAGTGCTGATCCTACAGCCCCACACCAGGCATTAATTAGTGAGCTGAAACAGACTTGTATTGGCTATTGTGAATCAGATAATCATATGGTTTACTATGATGATAGGAATGACAAATTGAAGAGGAATGGCATTACATTCATTGTCAAAAGAACATCTCAAGGTTTATCTTGAAGTACAATGCTGTCAGTGATAGGGTAATATCCACACATGCTATCAGGAGCTCTGGTAGTGTAGTGGTTACGAGTAGGGCTGCCAACCTCAGGGATAGCAGTTCGAAACTACCAGTGTTTCTGTGGGAGAAAGTTGAGGCTTTCTGCTCCTGTAAAGATTTACAGTTTCTGAAACCCTGTGCAGGGTCACTATGAGTCGGAACTGACTCCACAGTACTTACCAATAATAGGGCTATTATCTAAATTTAAGAGCCAACCACTAAGGCTAAAGATGAAGAAATTGGAGATTTTTATCATCATCTGCAATCTGAAATTGATCAAACATACAATCAAGATGCATTGGTAGTTACAGGTGATTGAAATGAGACAGTTGGAAACAAAACAGAAGGATCAGTATTTGGGAAATATAGCTTTGGTGACAGAAATGATGCCGCAGATTGAATGATTGTTGTTGTTGTTGTTGAGTTCCATGGTGTCGGTTCCGACTCGTAATGACCCTGCACAGGGTTTCCGAGGCTGTAAATCTTTACGGGAGTAGAACGCCTCATCTTTCTCCCGCGGAACCACTGGTAGTTTCAAACTGCCGACCTTGAGGTTAGCAGCCCGATTCGTAACCACTATGCTACCAGAGCTCCTATGAATGATACAACTATGTTAATTGGAAATTACTTTCTGTAGCATCACAATTGATGGCTAGATATGTGGGCCTCCCTGGTGGGATACACAGGAATGGAATCCACACATCTGTGGAAGGAGACAAGGCAGTAGTTCAGTATCATCAGTTGGACAAGATCATCGGCTGCCCACTCACAT
Source organism: Chrysochloris asiatica (assembly GCF_000296735.1). NCBI lineage: Eukaryota > Metazoa > Chordata > Mammalia > Afrosoricida > Chrysochloridae > Chrysochloris > Chrysochloris asiatica. The sequence continues at coordinate 13,653,610 of NW_006408543.1, forward strand.
ACAGCTTCAAGCTGATACTGTTGTTATTATTGTGAAGTGCTGTCAAGTTGGTTCCGACCCATAGCGAAAACCCATAGGGTTTTCTGGGAGCAGCTGGTGAGCTTGAACCCCTGACCTTGCAGTTCAAAGGGCTTTGCAGTCTGGCGCATTAATCCACGGCACTACACCAGTACTCCATACTAGAGAGAGTGAAAAGAAGTCCACAAAACTTAAAGTACAACCATAAATTCTATATTGTTGTTGTTGTTATGTGCCATCGAGTCGTTTCCGACCCATAGCGACCCTGTACAGGGTTTCCGAGGGTGTAAATCTTTACGGGAGTAGAAAGCCTCAGCTTTCTCCCGCGGTGCAGCTGGTAGTTTCGAACCGCTGACCTTAAGGTTCGCAGCCCGATTCGTAACCACTACGCTACCAGAGCTCCTTAAATTCTATACTTGTACCCAAATACCACGCAAACACTACACTTTTTGTCCAATTGTGCCCTTCCCTGGAGAGGTATTTTCATTAATGCACTATGCCTGGTTGGGTTTGTTTGTTTGTTTGTTTTTACATGTTATTGTAAAAAGAATTAGCATAGCATGCTTATGAAAATATCTGAGGGGAGTGAGGGCACAGTTGACAGGCTGAGAAACAAATGTAGATGCACATATTATTTGCATAAAAATGCAGAGATCAAGAATGTATTTGCTACATTGGACACCAATGACTGAAGGCCAGAGGAGTTGTGGGATGACACTAAGAACATCAGACATGATGACGAAAGCGAAACGCCATTAAGAAGACAGGAAAGAATGAAAAGACCAAATTGCATGTCAGAAGAGACTCTGAAAGTTGCTTTTGAGCAAAGGATAGCTAAAACAGCTAGAAGAAATAATGAAGCAAAATAGCTGAAGGTTTCAAAAGGAAGCTTATGAGGAAAAAGTAAAGTATTATAATAAAATGTGCAAAGGCCTGGAGTTAAAAAAACAAAAAAGGAAGCACATACTTAGCATTTTTCAAGCTGGAAGAACTGAAGAAAAACAACTCAAGCCCAAATCCAATATTGAAAGAGTCTATGGGCAAAAAAAAATTTGATGAAAATCAAAGAGCACAGCCTTTGGTATAGATTAAATCTCAATGTAAAGAAAACAAAAATCCTCACCAATGGACCAATAAACAACATTCTTATCAACAGAGAAAAGATTGAAGTTGTCAAGGATTTCATTCTTCTTAGCTCAACTATCAACACTCACGGAAGTAGCAGTCAAGAAATCAAATGACATTGCATTAGGCAAATCTGCTGCACAAGACCTTTTTAAAGTGTTGAAGAGGACTAAGGTGAGCCAGAACCGAGCCATGGTATTTTTCTCTTTTTTCAATGTCTTATTGTGAATTATGTGATAGTTTACATGGGAAAACATTAGCTTTACATTCATCCTATCGTATATCATTTAATTGCCATGGTTACAATCCCCTCCATGCATCATCAACCAACCAAAGGGTATACCCTGCAAGCCTGACCCCCGGTCGTCAGCACACATCCCCTCTCCCTCGCTGGGTCTAGAGTCCCCAGCTGCTCCATCTCTCCACATCATCATCTCTGTCTCCATCTCAGGCATCACTGCTTCTCTGGGTAGGGTCCCGCTATCTGCTTTTCTCCCTTCATGGTCCTAGACTGCAAAGTTAATCACTCCCCTCCTTTCGCTACAAAACGTCTACCTTTACATTTCCAACCCTCACAATCAGTTCTGATAACAATTATTCACTATTGTATCACAAGAGACCTATCTGCATCTCCTTTCATCAGCCTCACTCAGACAGATTGGATACTACTCAGTGGAGATTCTACTTTCCTCCACACCCTCAGGATCTAGGCTCCCTCTTGAAAGCTTGTAAGCCAGTCATTTCTTGCCTTTGTAGCCCCTCCCCTCCCCCCCATTTGGGTAGCCATGTCCAAGTTGCCCACTCCTGTCTACTCTGTGTATGGAGGGGGTGAGAATGATCCTCGCTGTAAAGATTTGTTCCCTCTTTTGAGCTACTGTATCCATAGCTGTAGGTCAAGTTCATCAAACTGTATCAGATTACTCTTTTTTTTCCCCCTTCTTTCTTCTAGTTGAGCTCTGATCATCCAGTCATTGAAGCCAGGTCAAGTGGGTATTATCTGGAAGTGTGGGTGTTCTTATGCATATGCCTTCTCTTCTTATCAGCTGGACACTTCACTCTCCACTCTAGTCCTCTGTGGCTATGTCACTGACTCTGGGCCCAGGAGTCCCCAGGTTTTGCCACATTGCTGGCCAACCAGGTCTCCACCCGGGTTCACAAGAGTCTATTGAATGTGGTAGGACTTAGCTCACAGCTTCATTGTTGTTTTTCCCTCACTTCCCCTTATTGGTGACGAACATGGTCACCGATCAGATTGTGTATTCCCATTGAGTCTTGGTCTTGGAAGGGGGTTTGCCCTGAGGGGACCTGACCATTTGCCTTGATGTCTCCTGGGCGAGCAACTTGCTTGTTCTTGTAGTAATCAGTCGGACTGCAGTTATTGTTTTGTATTTTTCCTGTAGGTCTTTCTTTCAAGAATAGCTTCTGTTCTTCTAGCTGCTCCAGGCTGGTCTGCCCGTCCTTTCAAATAGAAATTTCCCACCTCAGAAGATTCTAGATGTGGTTCAGGGTTCCACCTATGGTCTTATGTAAAGCAGAGGCTCCACAGGAAACCTCCTTCACTGGGCATGTTGTAGCCCCATTTTAGGTATTCCAATCAGTTATAGGCAGAAGATGAACTTACGAGCTTTCTATGGTGATATTTCTGGCTATTCCTTTCTCTCCCCCTCAAGTGTCTATTTTATAATGGTATGCCAGGGAAACCAAGATCCAAAAGACAGCCAAGCATTTTAACATTATTTCCCCTTTCCCCCCATGCCAACCATGTCTCAATCCCTGTATCCCAGAGCCCTGTTGTTCCAAGGTTGTGCATACATCATTATTTGTCTCTGAAGCCATGGTATTTTCAATAACCTCAAATGCATGTGAAAGTTGGACAGTGAATAAGGAAGACCGTAGAATAATTGATGTTTTTGAGGTGTGGTGTTGAAGAAGAATATTGAAAGTGCCATGGGCTGCCAAAAGAACCAATAGATCCATTTTGGAAGAAGTGCAGCCAGAATGCTCCTTGGAGGCCAAGATGGCCAGACTTCATCTCTCATACTTTGGACATGTTGTCAGGAGGGACCAGTTGCTGGAGCAGGATATCATGTTTGGTAAGTGGAGGGTCAGAGAAAAAGAGGGAGACCCCCAACGAGATGGATTGGCCAAGTGGGTGCATTGATGGACTCAAGTGTGGCAACAGTAGTGAGGTTGGCCCAGGATTGGGCAGTGTTTCATTCTGCTGTGCATAGCTATGGTCGCTATGAGTCGGTACCAACTTGATGGCACCTAACAACAACAACATGGGGAAAAAAAATTTAACAACTCAGGAAACATCAAAAGAAGGTGAAAGGAATACACGGTGATTATACTAAGAAGAATAGTCCAGGGTTAATTTAAGGAGGCGGCATAGATGAAGAATTGATACTGAAGGAAGAAGTCCAAGCTGCGTGAAAGGCATTAGCAAAAACCAAGACTCCAGGAATTGATGGATACTTCAACAAATAAGAGCAAAACTGGAAATGCTTACTCATCTATGCCTATCAATTTGGAAGAGAGCTACGTGGTCAAGTGACTGGAAGAGATCCATATTTATGCCCATACCAAAGAAAGGTCATCTAATGAAATGCATTAATATTGAACAATAAATATTAATATCACATGAATGCTACATTGTGCTGTAGAAAATTTAGAAGTGGTGGCAGCCATACATCAGCAGTCACTTGATGCTGCCATTCTAGAGTTTCAATCCCAGATCTCCTGGTCGGGACTGTGAATTCAGAGTGGCTCATGGCTTTCTCCCAATTCACATGACAAAAGTTCATCAAGATGAGGCCAAAAATGAACCGAGATAAGCCAGGCAAAGGAGAAGTTAATCTCTCTATCTCTCTCTTTCTACTTATCTATCTTCAGACTAGACACGAACTGGGAGTGCTGTTCTTATCTTGATTTGTTGTTGTTGTTGTTGTTAAGTGCCGTCGAGTCGGTTCCGACCCATAGCGACCCTGTACAGGGTTTCCGAGGGTGTAAATCTTTACGGGAGTAGAAAGCCTCATCTTTCTCCCGCGGAGCGGCTGGTAGTTTCGAACCGCTGACCTTAAGGTTCGCAGCCCGATTCGATCTTGATTTACAGATGAGAAAACAAAAGCCCAGGGGAGTTGTGAGCGATTCCAAAGTCAGAATTTGTTCCCTGAACTATGAGAACCTGAAGTCCATGTTTACCCCCAACACCAGTCACTTCTCTACGTGGACAATGTTTCAGGTCACTGGAATGTCAGTCACTCAGAGTCCCATCATCCCTGCCATTCCCCAGTTACTAGACTCTGTGGTCCACAAGGCTTTGCACAGTGAATGGATGCATTGTTGTTGTTGTTACTGTTGTCAGGTGCCATCGAGTCAGTAGCTACTCATAGCGACCCTTTGTACAACAGAACGAAACACTGCCCAATCCTGGGCCAACCTCACAATTGTCACCACGCTTGAGCCCACAGATACTGCTACTTTGCCAGTCCATCTTGCTGGGGGTTTTCCTCTTTTTCTCTGACCCTCCACCTTACCAAACATGAGCCTTCTCCAGTGACTGGTCCCCTCTGACAATATGTCTGAAGTATGAGAGACAAAGTTTGGCCATCTTGGCCTCCAAGGAGCACTCTGGCTGCACTTCTTCCAACACAGATCTATTGGTTCTATGGGCAGCCCATGGCACTTTCAATATTCTCCTCCAACACCATAACTCAAAAGCACCAATTCTCCTATGGTCTTCCTTATTCACTGTCCAGCTTTCGCATGCATATGACATTATTGAAAATACCATGGCTTGGGTTAGGTGCACCTTAGTCCTCAAGCTGATATCTTTGCTCTTCAATACTTTATAAAGGTCTTGTGCAGCAGATTTGCCTAATGCAATACGTCATTTGATTTCTTGACTGCTGCTTCCACGAGTATCAGTTTGTCATCTGTCAGTTTGTCATACTGTGGTGGCTTGTGTGTTGCTGTGATTCTGGAAGCTATGCCACTGGTATTTTAAATACCAGCAGGGTCACCCATGGTGGACAGGTTTCAGATGAGCTTCCAGACAAAGACAGACTAGGAAGAAGAAGGGATAGACTACTTTCAAATATTTCATCACTGAAAACCTTATGAAGAAGCAGAGAAAGAGGCATAACAGATGCTAATTGAATTTGGGTGTCACAAATGTGAAAATGAATCATCTCCTTTACAAAGCTTCACAATCTGGATTTTCATTTCCTCAGTCTGGTTCTTGTAGGGAGCTAGAAGCTGACCCAGTGGATTCCGAGGTCTGTGTGTGCTTGACTTCAACCAAAGAAAGGGGCAGCCTGTCTGTGTTGTGAGCCTGTGGTGGGCTGCCCTTTGGTTCCTGACACCTGCCCCAGGACATTATGGACATCAGAGTCAGAAAGACCCAGGTACCCTGCTTTACCACCACTCTGTGACCATAGGCAATTCACTTTGCCTCTCAGAACCTCAGTATATTCATCATGAAACTAGGGAATGTAATAATTAATTTCATCACTCACCTGTCAGTCTGTTGTACTGTGGTGGCTGCCAGAGCTAGGATGCTGGAAACTATGTCACTAGTATGTGAAATACCAGCAGGGTCACCCATGATGGACAGTAGAGCTTTCAGACTAAGACAGACCAGGAAGAAGGACCTGGCAACCCACATACTTTGGAAACAATTGGCCAGTGAAATCAGTATGAAAAGCAGTAAAACATTGTCTGATACAGTGCTTGAAGATAAGCCCCTGAGGTTAGAATTCACTCAAGATACAACTGGGGAAGAGCTACCTCCTCAAAGTAGCGTTGACCTTAATGTTGTGGAGATAAGAAAGTTTTCAGGACCTTCATTTGTTGATGTGGTATGACTCATGAGAAGTAAGAGCTGCAAACATCCATTCATAATTGGGATGAAGAGTGTATGGAAATATGAACCTTAGTGAAAGGTAAGACATTAAAATGGAATACATCAAGATTGATATCCTAGGCAACAGTAAGCTGAAATGGACTGACCATGTTGAATCAGACAAACGTGGTCTACTTCTGCCAGAAATGAAACACTGAAGAGAAATGACATCACATACAGCAACAAAAACAACATTTCAGGATCTATCCTGCAGTACAATGCTGGCAGTGATACGGTAATATCCAGATGCCAACAATAAAAACGCAGCAGAATGACTGCTACTCCAATTTATGCACCAACTGCTAATTCCAAAGATGAAGAAATTGGAAATTTTGACCAGCATCTGCAGTCCGAAATTGATGAGGCAAGCAATCAAGATGCACTGATAGTTACTGGAGATTGGAATTCGAAAGTTGGAAACAAAGAAGGATTGTTGTTTTTGTTTTTAAGTGCCGTGGAGCTGGTTCTGACTCATAGCGATCCTGTGCAGGGTTTCCGAGGCTGTAAATCCTTATAGGAGTAGAAAGCCACATCTTTCTCCCGTGGATTAGCTGGTAGTTTTGAACTGCTGACCTTGTGGTTCACAGCCTGATTCATAACCACTACGCTACCAGAGCTCCTTAAAGAAGGATTGGTAGCCGGAAAATAGGGCCTTGGTGATAGAAACTACTCTGAAGATCTCATAATAGCATTTTGAAACACCGTAATTAATTTGATGTTATTTATTGCAAATACCTATTTTCAACACTATGGCTAGTTTGTCAGATTGTCACACTGTGTTGGCTTGGGTTTTGCTGTGATGTTGGAAGCTATGCCACCAGTACTGTAAATGCCAGCAGGGCACACCCATGGATGGGTGTCAGTGGAGTTTCCAGACTAAGACAGGCTAGGAGGAAGGACAGGCAGACTAGTTCTGAAAGTTCAGCCACTGAACACCTTATGAATAGCAGCAGGCCACTGTCAGATATAGTACCACATGATGAGCTCCACAAATTGGAAGACACTCAAAATATGATCGGGGAATAGCTGACGCCTCAAAGCAGAACTGCTTATAATGACAAGAATGGAATAAAGTTTTTAGGACTTTTCATTTGTTTATAAGGTACATCTCAAAATGAGGAGATACAACTGCAAACATGCATTAACAATAAGAGCATGGAATGTATGAAATATGAATCTAGGAAAATTGGAAGTTGTTGGAAATTAAGTGGAACACAGAAATACCATTATCCTAGGAATTTGTTGTTGTTGTTGTTGAAGGTGCCACCAAATCAGTACCATGATGTTACTTATTGGTCCAGTTGTGACGATTTTCATTTTTATTATATTGAGGTGTGATCCACACTTAAGATTGTAGTTTGTTTGCTTTTTAAAATCTTTATCATTAAGCATTTTAAGTCCTCTTTACTTCCAGCAAGCAAGGTTGTGTCATCTGCATATCTCAGGTTATTACTTATTCTTCCTCCAATCCTGAAGTCACCTTCTTCTTCACATAATTAAGTTTTTTTTTAATTTACTTAGCATACAGATTGAAGAATTATGGTGACAAGATACAACCCTGACACACACCTTTCCCAAATTTAAACCATTCCGTATCCTCTCGTTCTGTTTAAATGATTATCTACTTGACTATGTACAGGTTCCTTGTGAGCACAATTAAGCGTTCTGAAATACCTCTTCTTCTCAGTGTGATCCATTGTTTGTCATGAGCCACATAATTGAATGTCTCTGCATAGTCAATAAAGCACAACAAAACATCTTTCTGGTGTTCTCTGCTTTCAGCCAAGATTCATCTAATATCAGCAAAGATATGGTGAGTTCTACATCTTCTGAATCCAGCTTGAATTGTGGGCAGTTCCCTGTTGATGTCCACTGCAACTGTTTTTGAATTATGTTCAGTAACAATGTCCTTTCATGTGATATTAATGACACTGTTCGGTGGCTTCTGCATTCTGTTGGGTCACCTTTCTTTGGAATGTGCACAAATATGAATCAATGTCAGTCGTTTGGCCAGGTGACTGTCTTCCAAATCTCTTGGCATAGATGAATGATCGCCTCCAGCGCTGCAACAGTTTGTTGAATGATTTCAATTTGTATTTTGTCAATTCCTGGAGCCTTGTTTGCACTAATGCCTTCAGGGAAGCTCCAACTTCTTGCTGCAATGCCATCAGTCATTCATCTATGCTTCCTTCTTAAAGTCACCCTAGACTAATAACCTCATCTGCATGTGAAAGCTGGACAGGGAATAAGGAAGACTGTACAAGAATTGATGCGTTTGAGTTATGGTGTTGGAGGAGAATATTGAAAGTGCCATGGGCTGCCAAAAGAACCAACAGATCTGTGTTGGAAGAAGTGCAGCCAGAGTGCTCCTTGGAGGCTAGGATGGCCAAACTTTATCTCTCATACTTTGGACATCTTGTCAGGAGAGACTAGTTGCTGGAGAAGGATCTCATGTTCGGTAAGGTCAGAGAAAAAGAGGAAAACCCCCAACAAGATGGATTGGCCAAGTGGCAGCATTGATGGACTCAGCATGGCAACAATTGTGAGATGGCCCAGGTTTGGGCTGTGTTTCTTTCTGTTGTGCATAGGGTCGCTATGAGTCGGTACCGACTGGATGACACCTAACAACAACAAATTCTTCTTAGCATGTTGTTGTTAGGTGTCATCAAATCAGTACCGACTCGTAGCAACCTTATGCACAGCCGAACGAAACACTGCCCAAACCTGGGCCAACCTATGTATTCTATCCATCTTCTTTTGATGTTTCCTGCATTGTTCAACTTTTTGCCCATAGAATCTTTCAATATTGGAACCCAAACTCACCAGCTATTCTTCAGAGACCCTACACAGGGTCGCCATGAGTCAGCACTTAACATATCTGGGTTGAGTACAGGTAATATTGTCATGTATGTTAGTCGCATGTTGCTGTCTGCTCTTGTTGGTTCTCTGTCTAGAAAATTCTACATCTTTGCCTCTTCAGTGTCCTGTCTATTTCTGAACCCTTAATATGAACCTCCTGGCCTTCTAGTTGATATTTTTGTATAGTTTCCAGTTCTTCACTCATTTTGTCAGATAGTTCTTGTAATGTTTTATTGAATTCGTCTAAAGTTTGTGTGGGTGTGTATGTGTGTATGCTCTGATTGCCTTTTCTCTCAATCCTTAATCAATTGAAAATTATTCTTTTAAATTTCTTATCAAACAGTTCTGATTTCATTTCAGGTATTAGATTTCCTGACTCTTTCTTTTGATCACTTGTTTGAGGTACTGTGTCTTATTTCTTCATGTAAACTGAAATTGTCTGCTTTCTCCGAGACATTGTGGCATCACTGTATTTATATTTAATGAATGATTGTATAGTGGTGTGTTCTCAAGTCCTCTCCACCTGTCTCCTGGTGGATGTGATAGACTGTTCGCTGTTTGTGTAGTGTACTTTAGGGTGGGCCCATGTGCCTCCAGAATCAGGGACATATGCCAGGTGCTGAACCCTAAGCGGAGTGGAGGCTTTGCAAGAGGGTGTGCAATTGGGCATGGGGTTGGTGATGGCAGAACTGGCTAAAAGGAGGACTAGGGAATAAGGGAGAACTGCACCCCCTTTTTGTCTCCAACTTCCACGCACGTCCTTTGCCTGCAGGTCAATGCATCTTCAGCCACTGGCAAAATTTCAAGATGGCGGCAACACTCCATGCCAGCTGACTGTTTTTCTTCAGTCTCTCTTCTTCTGTTCTACTTCCTCTTCCAGTCAGCACTCAGTTCTGCTCTCTGTCCTAGCCTCTGAAGCTCAGGGTTCCAGGATCACCATCTATAACTGTTTCACTCCGTCTTCCATGTCTTTGTATCATAGGGTCTGCTCAGTGAGTCCACCTACTCCGCCATCTTTCCCCAGAAGTCTTTGAGATGCTCTTTTTGATGATGAGGATCCTGTCATTTGTCATCAACTTGTGGTCCCTGGCACAGTCAACCCTACAATTATCTGATTCAACCATAGGCTTTAAAGACCAGCCAATACCTGTCCATTTCAGCTCACGAATGTGAGTATATCCATCTTTTTGTGTTCCATTTCATTTTTGATGACTTCCAATTTTCTTTCCTAGATTCATACTTCAGATATTCCACATTCCAATTATTATTAGATCTTTGCAGCTGTTTCTGCTCATTTTGAGTTGTACCCCATCATCAAAAAAAGGTCTCAAAAACTCCTCTCCCTTCACATTATTAAGGTCAACTATACTTTGAGGAGGCAGCTCTTCCCTAGATGTATTTTGAGTGCCTTCCAACCTGTGGGGCTCATCTTCCATCATATCACTGTTCCCCTGGTATTCATAAGGGTCCCCTTCTTCCTGGTCTGTCTCAGTCTGGAAGCTCAGCTGAAACCTGTCCACCATGGGTGAACCTGCTGGTATTTCAAATGCTGGTGGTATGGCTTCCAGAATCACGGTAGCATACAAATCACTATAATATGACACCCTGACAGATATGTGGTGGCAATTGCTGTTTTTGTATGGTTTCCAGTTCTTCACTTATTTTGTCAGATAGTTCTTGTAATGTTTTCCTGAATTCATCTAAAGGTATTTTTTGTGTGTATTCTCCTTGCCTTTATAGATCTTTATCTCAATCCTCAATCAATTGAAAAGCTACTGAAATTCAATACATTTCTCTTTACATGTGAAGCATGACATTGATGATTTTGATTTGTTTCAATTCTTGAATTACACCATTGTTTATGTCCATCTCCAAAATTAAGTGGACTTTAAAATACAACTTTGGAGTAGTTAGAAAATGAGCAGATTTTCTTTCTTGTGGCCTAAAGCTGAATCCAACTCTTGATTCTTGCTGTCGTCACCATCTATTCTATTACTTAGATTTACTTAGCATCTGTCTTCTTTTGCAGGATTCTGCCTTAGGTCCACATGTTGGTTTGCTCTGTTGTCCTCACTATAGTCTAGCTGTCTTCTCTGTTACTTGTACTGGCCTTTGACAGTTACTGGTACTCAGCCAGGTCCTTATTGCTAGAGGAGATTTATCAACTAAAATAAATACCTAGAGTTCTTGTGTAGAGCCACCTTGCTCCCTAGAGCTCCAGGACCCTCCCAGATATCCATTTGCATTAATATTCAGATGTTGGTTGGCTTGATTAGGGTTTGAGTTCATGGTGATAGAGAATGTTTCAGGAGCGAATGAACTGGGCACAGACCTTAAAGTCAGGAACTCAGGGCAGATTACATTCTGTGTATTCACCCTACTACATCCTGATTTGCTCCATGTGACACTATGGGATAATGCACTGGACCACGAGGTTGGTTTGAACCACACGGTTGGTAGTTCAAATTTACCAGTTGCTCCTCAGAAACTTCTGTATAGGTCCAACCCACTCTATGGCACTTAATAACATAGAGGTTGTTGAATGAATAATAATACTCATTATAATAACTGAAATTCTGGCTACTAATTTGTTGAGTTTGGGCTAGGATGCAAGTCTTATGCTTGCTAATTTGATCTTATTGTATCATGCTAGGGATCCTAAAAGGTAGGCTTCAGCCCCATTTTTAGAGAAGGAATGGGAGGTGCTCAAAGGGTTTAAATTTTTTGCATGAGATCACACAGCTCATTCATACAAGAGTTGGGATTCGAACCCAGGATTGTCTGGCTCCAAAACCCAAGCTCTTGACCTCCACTGCTGATTATTACTCTTGAAAAGATTTAACCACTGTCTATTGTACAGGATGGAGTTCTGGTGTGGTGCTGTAGGACAGGTACTGGGCTGTTAACCGCAAGGTCTGTGGTTTAAACCCACCAGTCACTCCTTGGAAACCTTATACAGGACCTCTACGAGTCAGAACCAACTCTGTAACACTTAATAACAACCACAGTATTGTGCAGCAAAACTTTCCTATCTCAGTCCTTTGATAATTAGAAGACAGGAGACATTTGCCAGAGCTACGTGATTAGACTATGGGCTCCTTGAGGCTGGGGAAGTCCTGGGTACTGACCCACCCAGGGCAGTGTCTGGGTCTCTTGGGAGAGTGAGTTCTGCTATCTATGAAGTCACACTCAGACACAGGCTTCCCAGAGGACTGCAGAGGCGGCAGAAAACTGAAGGATTTAACAGCCGTGTGTGTGGGCTTAAGAAAAACTGATTCCCTCTCTTCAAACACCACACACGTCTTCCTCTCTTGTGTTCAGATTTGTCTAGAGGTTGAGAGATAAATAGGAATTGATTCAGGAAGAAAACTTAAGCTAGTCCCTGCACTCTTGGATTCCTTCATTCGCTTGATCATTATCAACTATTCATTGAGTTCCTATTTCAGCTCCAACTCATGGTGACCCCATGTGGGTCACCAGGTTTCTTCAAAGTGTGGTCCTTCCTAAGAATCCCTGAGGTCCTTACTAAAAGTGAAGGCTCACAGGCTTTTCCCCTAAGTCTCTTGAGTCAGAACAATGAGGTGGTGGAGGAAGAGTCTGGGAATCTGCACTTTAATGAGTCCCCAAGTGAGTCTTGGGCATATAAAGTATGAGAATCACCCATCACTTTACAGAAAGCACTTTGTGGGGCCTAGCATACCTGCAGTCTAACATGTCACCACCAGAGGGCGAGCTTCCATTTCATAACCACACAGGTCCCTGTTTTACTCACATGGATTGCCATTCTTCAGACCCCGAGTGTGCAGAACAGAACTGTGTTCCTTAGGTTTTCAGTGGCTGATTTTGTGGAAGCAGATTGCCAGACCTTTCCTCCAAAGCACTTCAGGGTGGACTCGAACCTCCAATCTTGGTTAGCATACGAGGTTGTTAAGCACTCAAGGTCTCCTTTCTCCTGTCAGATGTGGGGAGGCGTCTTGCTTTGGAACTTTGTACGAAAAAGAACGGTTTTGAGTTTGGAAAAGCACGCCTGGGTCCCTCGCTAAATGAATTCATCCAGCCACACACATACTCCAACAGAGAGGGTCAGAACTTGCCCAAGCACACACAGCAAGTAGATGGTTGAAAGTGGGCTTAAGAAAAACTCTTTCCCTCTCTTCATACACCACACACGTCTTCCTCTCTTGTGTTCAGATTTGTCTAGAGGTTGGAAGAGAAATAGGAATTGACTCAGGAAGAAAACTTAAGCCAGTCCCTGCACTCTTGGATTCCTTCATTCGCTCGATCATTATCAACTATTCACTGAGTTCCTATTTCAGCTCCAACTCATAGTGACCCCATGTGGGTCACAGAAGAACATGTTCCACAAAGTTTTCAATGGCTAATTTTTCAGAAATAGATCTCCAGGCCTTTGTTCCAAAAACATGTGCTCCCTGTCTTCATGGAACCCACGTTCTTTCTCATTGTCAGGGCAGAAGAGACTAAGCAAAGAATCACACGTAGGGTGCCGTGTGCTCGGAAAATGGCGTCATTCAGGAAGTTAGGGTTGACTGGATGGATGGATGGTGGGGGAAGTCAAGAAGGGTTTCCTCAGGAGAAAACATTAGATCTGAGTAAGACAAGGAGCTACTTAAAGGGTGGTTGTGTAGTGGGATAGAACATTCCAGATGAGGGACAACATGTCTAAGTGCCCAGCAGAAGTAGGGCTCAGGACAGGCCAATAGAGCTGGAGAAGGAGGGAGATGGACGTGACTCACAGAAACAGGAGGCCATAGCCAGAGAGTAAGGGAATGGAAGGACGGAGCAGGGAGGGCTTCATGGAGTAGGTGGCCTTTACCTTTGAGTCAGGCATAGTTGGATTCAAGGTTGTCGTGCTCTTCCTGACTGCAGGGCCGGTATCAACCCAGCCATGGGATTTCCTATGTGGTCCTGAGGTTGTCTCAAAAGGCAAACACCTTTCTGAACTGATTGGGGAGGAAGGGAGTGGGGGTTTCAGCTCTTCAGGGGTCAGCTCAGTCCTGCAAACCCTATCTCCCTGTCCACCATGGCTCCAGCCTGCCCTGTCTCCTCCCTCCAGACCCCAAGCTCTCTGCATGCATTGCTGGATCAGAGTAGCAGAACCAGGCTTAGGAGCACGTGTCCTCTGAACCTTCTGCAGGCCTCAGCTCAGAGGCCCAGGCTCTCGGAACACAGAGCTGTGAGGTTTATGAGGTGATGGGGAAGGAATAAGCCACACAAACTACTGTTTGTTATCAAGGATTGAGAGCAGGCACTTGATGAAAAAGTAAGACTCCATAGTTTTTTGTGTGATTGCTGATAGCTTTTATGTCTCTTTGCCCCCTCCCCCTCACTTCTGCCTTACTTCTGAGTAAGATGATCAGAAAGCCCCTGAGCTCCCTCTTATGAGGAGGTGGCAAGGTCAAATCACATAAGGGACTCCTCATCTCAGCCTCACTCCCTGACCACCATGAAAGCCAGCCTCCTTTCCTCACTCTCTCAAGCCACTCAGACCAGCTTGGGAATCCTCCCAGCTCTCCCTAGAAAGTCTCTTGACATGAATGATCAACTTTTTCATTGGTTTATAGGTAGGTACTTTATCTGGACTCCTGGTGTTGCACTGTGGGTTAATGCGCCAGACTGCAAAGACATTTGAACTGCAAGGTTGGCAGTTCAAGCTCATCAGTTGTTCCTCGGAAACTCTATACAGGGTCTCTATGTGTCGGAACCAACTCGATGGCACTTAACAACAACAACAACAACTTTTTATCTAGCACTATGGGTTAACATGCCAGATGGCTAAGCCATTTGAACTACAAGGTTGGAGTTTAAGCTCACCAGTTGCTCCTCAGAAACCCTGTACAGGATTGCTATGGGTCAGAACTGACTCGATGGCACTTAATAACAACAACTCTTTATCTGGCTTGAAATCTGTACCACATTTTGGGTGGGGGTCCGTCCTGCCTCTGTGGGGTATTGTCTGACTCTTAACAAACCCCATTCTCCCCCGGGATCAGCCCATAATACACTGGACAACCCCCGGCCATCAGTTACTGGTGGTGTGATTGAGCCAGAGGCAGCAAGTCCCTCTCCTGGGATTTGCAAATGAGAGAAGCAAGAACCCAGTCTTGAGGCCTGTGTGATGGTGTGGCAGAGCCCAGAAAGGTATCCCACACGCGCCTACCCCTGAGTTCCCAGGAGGTTTTCCAACAGCACTACAATCCTTCCAACAACTTCTTTTTGTTTAAGCCGTCAAAACTGTCTGTAACTTTTTTTTTTTTTTTTCACCTTGTATTGTGAATTGGGACTTCTGTTGTGGCGCTGTAAGATCATTACTGGACTATGAACTAGAAGGTTGGCAGTTCAAACTCACCAGCTGCTCCTTGAAAACCCTATGCAGGGCTGCTATGGGTCGGAATAGACTCGACGGCACTTCACAACAACAGTTCTACACACTTAGTTTCATGTCATTGATTCTAATCTCCACAGTGTGATGTCACTCAGCCCACTCCCTACCTGAGCCTCCCGTTTACATTCCTCTTTCTTCCCTAACCCTTTTGAACTTTGTCTTTGAGTAAATGCTGCCATTTTGATCTCAAATGGCTGATTCTTCTAAGGAGTGTGTACCTCCCAGTCATTCTCCTTATAGGCCTATGAGTTGGAACCGACTCAACTGCACTTATCAACCAACAACAACAACAACAACCGTTTGACTGAAAATTGAACCAGGTGGGTGAGTCCAGTTCCAGACCTGAAGGACGACCAAAGACCAGAGTCTTGGGGTTCCACCAGCCTCGATCCGACCAGTGAGCTTTGTCTTTTTTATGATTTTGAGTTTTGGTCCACATTTTTCTCCCATTTTTCCCAGGACCTTCTAATATGATACCTTTCAGAGTGGTATGTAACATTTTTTTGCAACCTAATAGAGTGTTGTTAAGTACCATCTTGTTGGGTCTGACCCATAATGACCCTATATAGGGTTTCCAAGGAGCAGCTGGTGAGCTTGAATTGCCAACCTTGTGGTTCAAACCGACTTTGCAGTCCAGTGCATTAACACATAGCAGCACACCAGGACTCTAAAAAGAGGGTAGCTAGCTCTGGTAGCGTAGTGGTTACGAATCGGGCTGCGAACCTTAAGGTCAGCGGTTCGAAACTACCAGTTGCTCCGCGGGAGAAAGATGAGGCTTTCTACTCCCGTAAAGATTTACACCCTCGGAAACCCTGTACAGGGTCGCTATGGGTCGGAACCGACTCGACGGCACTTAACGACAACAAGCAATTTAATCAACATAATTTACAAAAAATATTCCCTTAAATTAAGCTGATGAATTTCAATTTTCCTCTAATGTTAATTTTCTCAGTAAAATCCTTTATGGATTAGCCCAAATTTTGATTTAGCCTTCATGTAACTAATTATAATCCTCAAATTAGTGGCATCAGAAGCCCTACTCCATGTGTGCTGGAGTCTGTTTCTCTGGTCTGTTAAGTGAACCTTCCTTGTTCTATAAACTGCTTTCTTCAATGCAGGAAGAAATTCTCTCTCCTCCCAGAACACAGCCCTCACCAGGGCAGCCAGCCCAGTGCAGGAGGTGTGCAGGTATAAGAAGTCACTCAGTGAGAACATGCATTCTACTCTGCAGTCTGGCTGGGCAGCCACCTTGTTTGGACTGTTGGCATCTCCTGGCCACTTAAATGTGCAGCCGATGTGAGAGCTGTGGGTCACAGAGAGGTTATATGCCCCTTGATTGGACAAGACAGATCTCAATGGTCACCCCAGGGGTCCCGTGGGCTGGGCTGGTGCGTGCCCACACTGGCACCATACTGCTACCTGGCTTCACATGGGGTAGCTACTGCAGGACCTGGGTGGGTGTGGGGACCAGCTCTGTGCAGCCCTCCACTGGCTCCCAGTGCAGTGCATCTGGGTGCAGTTGGGCCACTCAGGTCTGGCCACTCACAAAACATTCCTGCAGAGAAGCCGCGGGTAGAGGGTAAAAGACCACGTGTGTACAGATAACTGGAGAAGCAGCAAACAGCAGAGTCTTGACCCCTGTCCACGACCTGCACAACTGGCCATGCCAGCTTTTCCTTATCTACAGGAAGCCTGGGCGTGGCTTCCTGTGATTGGCTCCTGCTCCTACGACTGGCTCCTCATCAGCCCCCCTTACAAAGGACTCTGATGGTCACACCACAGCTGATGCAGCCAGAGGGGTGACACCAAATGGCCCTAGGGTCTGACGTATCCACGACAGCAAGCAGCAGGAGTCACAAGGAAAGGTCCACTCGTTACCCAGTGTGGTAACTGGTCTTTGCCTCCTCTCCCACCCCCAATCAATCGGGTGAAGGAGGGTCTCTGCCTTGGCCAGTGGGAGATGGGCGGGGCTTGCAGAACTTCAGGGCGGAGCTGAGAGGGGCGGGGCCAGTCTTTTCACCCACCAGTGAGAATTTGAAGACCCGCTATGCCCATGGGGGGCGGGGGTACTATGAGTTCCCACACTGGGTGCTTCCAATCCTAGTACCACCACTGGACAGGGGGCCACAAAGACCATTTGAAATAAGGGTTTACAGTCGTATTTACAGCCACGATCAGCAACGACTGAAACCTTGCCTTGAAGACCCTGCTCGTTGGTTCTCCTTTCTTGCTACCCGAGCCCAGTTGTTGTGATGTAAATTGCTGTCGACTCATAGCAACCCTGTATAGGGTTTCCAAGGAGCGGCTGGTGAGTTTGAACCGCAGACCTTGCGGTGCAAACGACCTTGCGGTCCAGCGCTTATCCTACAGTGCCACACCAGAACCCTAGTGAGGTAGCCATGTGTCCAGCTAAAAAGCTACATTTCCCAGTCTCCCTTGCAATTTATGAACCAGAGCTGGCCAATGAGAAATTGAGAAACTGAGATCTGGCCAATGAGAAATTTCTATAGATTTCTGTAAAATTCCATTTTCTAACACAGGCCCGTAGTACCCCTCCTCCTTTCTGGAATACAGATTTGGTGACCAGGGATGCAGCAGCTGTATTGTAGCCTTGAGGGAAAGGGAGAGACAACAGTAAAAACTGACCCCAAGTCTTTAAGCTGCTGGAGTAACTCCAGGAACTGTCTGTCATCTGAGAAAAGTAACCCTCTAGGAGCTCTGGTAGCGTAGTGGTTACGAATCGGGCTGCGAACCTTAAAGTCAGCAGTTCGAAAGTACCAGCTGTTCCACGGGAGAAAGATGAGGCTTTCTGCTCCCGTAAAGGTTTACAGCCTCTGAAACCCTGTACAGGGTCGCTAGGAGTCAGAACAGACTCCACAGCACATAATAACAACAACAACAATAAGAAGTTTGTTTAAGGGTAGAATAAACTGGACAGGTAACCACAAGGTTGGTGATTCAAATCCACCAGCTGCTCCTTGGAAACCCTATACAGGTCTCTGAGTCAGAACTGGCTCAACAGCACTTAACAGCAGTTTGTTTAAGCCACTGCTCATTCAGGTTATTTGCAGCCAAACACTGCTTCATTCCTTCTCAGAAAATGTTGGTCCTTGAAATAGTAGCCATGAGAGTACAGCCAGCGACACCGCTGCAAACTAATCTCATCAATGTCTAAAGTCATGCATTATTCAACTGGTTCTTTGCACAACTGTATTAATTTTAATAATATATTTTAGAGATCTCTAAATATTTCCGCTGAAGTACAATACACTTACAGAAAAAAGTTCATATTGTTATTGTTGTTGTTAAGCACCTTTAAGTCGATTCTGGCTCATAGCGACCCTGCACAGAGTTTCCAGGTTGTGCGTTTTGGTGGAAGCAGAAAGTCTCCTTTTTACCCCACGGAGCAATTGGTGGACTTGAACCACCGACCTTGTGTTTGGCAGTCCAGCGCTTATTGTAAGTGTTCAAAACAAAAACCTGTTACCACAGAGTTGATTCTGACTCATAGCAAACCTACAGAACAGAGTAGGGCTGCCCCACAGGGTTCCCCAGGTTTTGTTTTTTTAAATAAATTATTATTATATGTTGTTGTTGTTGTTGTTCTTAGGTGCCATCGAGTTGGTACCTACTCATAGCAACTATATGCACAGCATAAAGAAACACTGCCCGGTCCTGGGCCAACCTCACTATCGTTGCCACACATAAGTCCATCCATGCTGCCACTTGACCAATCCATCTCATTGGGGGTCTTCCTCTTTTTCTCTGACCTTACCAAACATGATATCCTTCTCCAGTGACTGCTCCCTATTGACAATATGTCTGAAGAATTATTATATATATATATTTTTTTTAAATAAAAAGGGCACAAATAAATCTCAGAAGACAGGAAGGGACAGGTAAGAAGGACAAATGAAAACAGTGAACAGGGAGGAAGGGGGAAGAGTGTTGTTACATTGTGGTGATTGCAATCAAAGTCATGAAACATATTGCGTATGAATGATTGAATGGAAAATCATTTTGTTCTAGAAACTTTCATTCATATTACAGACACAGATACATACACACATTATGTTGCTTTCTAGATTCTTAGCATCTGTTTCAGTAATGAATTATACTTGAATAACTTGTGTATGTATACAAAACTCTAAAGGAACGATATATATATATATTTCAGCACTAAGTAATTTCTTAAGGAGCCATG
The DNA here is from genome assembly GCF_000296735.1 of Chrysochloris asiatica. Lineage (NCBI taxonomy): Eukaryota > Metazoa > Chordata > Mammalia > Afrosoricida > Chrysochloridae > Chrysochloris > Chrysochloris asiatica. The sequence continues at coordinate 13,673,122 of NW_006408543.1, forward strand.
GTAGCATAGTGAATTACAAAGTGGGCTGCTAACCACAAGGTCTGCAGTTCAAATCTACCAGTTGCTCCAAGGGAGAAAGATGAGGCTTTCTGCTCCTGTAAAGAGTTACAGCCTCGGAAACCCTGTACAGGTCGCTATGAGTCGGAACTGACTTGGCGGTACACAACCACCACCACCAAGTAATTTCTTAATTTAAAACAATATTTTATGGGAAAAGAGTGTAGGTGCAGACACAATACTAGTTTAGACTCAAATGTGCATAGAAATCCCAGGATGCTTACAGAAGTTGCACCATAGATGAAATCATTTTTTATATCATCTGTAGGCAGGCTACAAGATATTATCAATATACTGAGTTCTATAAAAGGGAGCTCAGTGGCTCCACATGATAAGCACTGGACTGCAAACCACAAAGTCGGTGGTTCGAGCCTGCCAGCCAATCCTTGCGATACAGATAAGGCTTTATGTTCAACACTTAACAACAACAGTGGTGTAAAAAGAAGACTTTAAAAATAAATCTCTAGCTTTCTGTCTTTTTCCAACTTTCAAGATGTTGAAGCGAGGATGTGGTGGGTCCTCTGGTGCAAAATTCCAGGTTTCCCTGGGTCTTCCAGCAGAGACCATGATCAACTGGGCTGACAACACAGGAGCCAAAAATCTGTATATCATCCCTATGAAGGTGATCAACGGACAACTAAACAGAAGTCCTGCTGCTGGTGTAGGTGACATGATGATGGCCATGGTCAAGAAAGGGAAATCCAAGCTCAGGACAAAGGTACAACCCGCAGTGGTAATATGACAGCGAAAGTCATGCCGGAGAAAGGACGGTGTGTTCCTTTATTTTGAAGATAATGTGGGGGTCATAGTAAACAATAAAGGTGAGATGAGAGGTTCTGCCATCACTGTGCGGATTTCTGGCTCAGGATTGCATCCAATGCCAGCAGTACTGCATGATTCTCCAGTGTATTTGTAAAAAAAAAAAAATAAATAAAACTACACCCCAGTTAAAAAAAAAATCTCTACAATTCTTTACATTAAGTATGGAATCATTTTGAAAGTTCTGATTTGGAAGATATTATCAATATAATTAATGTTGCTTAAAATAACTTAAAATTGAATCTTTACAGTACTCTATAATAAGATGAGGAATTATGTTGAAGGGCTGACACATTGAAAAATTCTGCTTATCTTGTAAAAAGCTTTGGAAAGGGTTGTGATGCTTGAAGATGAGTTGCATATTTTTTATTTTACATCAGATGTGCATATTGAATTTTGTGTGTGTGTGTTGACAAAGGGGATGCCATTTCCAAGAGGATTAAAAAAATCTGTCTCTTTGATATAAAAGCAAAGCCTTAATTATGAGTGAGAAAGTAACATTTTAAAAATAAAACGAAGTAAAACAAACACACCCTCCTGTTTTGGAGAATCTTTTAAAAAGAGATAATTGGTCTGTCATGTTGTTGTTCTATAATGTTGAAAACCGTGAAATGTATCAACTATAAAAATCCTTCCATCTATATACTTGTAAAAACTTGACAGCAGATTTTTATGATCGACTTAAAAAAATGTTTTTTCCCAACAAAATCTCTGTGATTTTGAACTTGGGGATGCAGTGTTATATTTGCTGCCCTTCGCTGGGCAGATATGTGCAGAAATGATGTATTAAATGCCTGGGAATATACTTTAAGAGCCTCCCTAATCTCTCTTCTCTATGCCACTGTGGTTGGCAACACTTGGGAAGAGTTTGGGTCCCAGGGAGACAATGATGGTGAACAGGGCTGACACGTAGAGCAATCATGAATCGGCCATTGTCATTGTGTTAGTTGGCACTGAGTTGACTGACTCATGCCAACCTTCTGCAGAGCCAGAAAACACATTGCGCAGTCCTGTGCCTTTCTTTGAAACAGTCTGATATGCTCAACAAGGAATCAGAGACAATACCCTATTGTCTCTGAAAACCCACAGGATTTCCATTGACTTCTTTTCAGAGGTAAATCATGAGGTTTTTCTTACTGGTTTGTGTTTCTCTCAAAGCCATGCTGCAAGTTGCCCACCATGGGTGATACTGCTGATATTATAAATACTTGGTGGTATAGCTTCCAGATCACAACAATACATGCCACTACTGTAAGACAAGTCTCCATCCTCTGCTTTAAGTCCCTGAAATGTTGGGGTCATTTGTTACTCTAGCATACCCTAGTCTACCCTGATTTTGTGACCCATTTGTCCCCATCGGTGTAATGGAGAAGCGATGCACATCTAAGTTGGAGGAGAGGCCGTATCATTCCCGGCATACTAAACCATATGAGTGTCTGAGTCGAAATGGCCAGTCCCTGTCCATTTCTGCTCACTAATACCTAGGGTATTGATCTCTATGCATTCCATTTAGTTTTTGATAGCTTCCAATTTTCCTAGATTCATACTTTGTACATTCCACCTTCTGATTATTAATGGATATGGCCTTGGTGATAGAAATGATGCTGGAGATCACATGATAGAATTCTGCAAAATCAATGATTTGTTCATTTCAAATACCTTCTTTAGACAGCTTAAAAGATGATTATCCACATGGATCTCACCAGATGGAGTACACAAAAATCAAATTGACTACATCTGTGGAAAGAGATGATGGAAAAGCTCCATATCATCAGCCAAAACAAGACCAGGGACAGATTGTAGAACAAACCATCAATTGCTCCTACGCAAATTCAGACTGAAGCTGAAGAAAATGAAAACAAGTCCACAAGTGCCAAAATATAACCTTGAATATATCCCACCTGAATTTAGAGATCATTTGAAAAACAGATTTGATACATTAAACACTATAGATCAAAGACCAGAAGAGTTATGGAATGACATCAAGAATATCATACACAAAGAAAGCAAAAAAGTCATTAAGAAGACAAGAAAGAAAGAAAAGATCAAAATGGATGTCAGAAGAGCCACTGAAACTTGCTCTCCAGCATAGAGATGCTAAAGCAAATGGAAGAAATGAGGAGGTACAAGAGCTGATCAGAAAAATTTCAAAGGTCTGCTCGAGAAGAAAAAGTAAAAAATTACAACGAAATATGCAAAGATCTGGAGTTAGAAAAACCAAAAGGGAAGAACACGCTCAACATTTCTCAAGCTGGAGGAACTGAAGAAAAAAATTCAAGCCTCAACTTTCGTTATTGAAGGGGCAAGTTATTGAATGATGCAGAAAGCATCAAAAGAAGATGGAAGGAATACACAGAGTCACTGTACCAAAATGAAATGGTTGATGTTCAACCATTTCAAGAGGCAGCACATGATCAAGAACCAATGATACTGAAGGAAGAAGTCCAAGGTTCATTGAATGAATTGGCAAAGGAATTGATGGACTAAAAATTGAAATCTTTCAAGAAAATGAGGCAGCACTGGAGGCACTCATTCATCTATGCCAAGAAATTTGGAAGGCAACTATCTGGTCAACTGACTGGAAGAGATCAGTATTTGTGTCTATTCCAAAGAGAGGTGACCCAATGGAATGCGGAAATCATCAGACAGTATCTTTGATATCCCATGTGAGTAAAGTTTTACTAAAGGTAATAAAGAAATGGCTACACACATACATTGGCAGAGAACTTCCAGAGGTTCAAGCTGGATTCAGGATAAGATGTGGAACGAGGGATATCATTGTTGATGTCTGAAGGATCTTGGCTGAAAGAATACCAGAAAGATGTTTACCTGGGCTTTATTGACTATGCAAAGGCTTTCGATTGTATAGATCATGACAAGCTATGGACAACATTGTGAAGTATGAGTATTCCAGAACACTTAATTGTGCTCATGAGGAATCTAAACATGGACCAAGAGGCAGTTGTTCAAATAGAACATGGGAACACTGAATGGTTTAAAATTAAGAAAGGTGTATGACAGGGTTGTATTCTTTCACCATACTTATTCAACCTGTATGCTGAGCAAATAATCTGAGAAGTTGGGTTATATGAAGAAAAACATGGCATCAGGATTGGAGGAAGACTCATCAACAACCTGTGATATGCAGATGATACAACCTTGCTTCCTGAAAGTGAAGAGGACTTAAAATACTTACTGATGAAGATCAAAGACCACAAGCCTTCAGTATAGATTGCATTTCAAAGTAAAGAAAATGAAAATCCTCACCACTGGACCAATAAACAACATTCTTGTCAATGGAGAAAAGATTGAAGCTGTCAAGGATTTCATTCTTCTTGGATTAACTATCAACACTCATGGAATCAGTAGTCAAGAAATCAAATGATGTATTGTATTAGGCAAATCTGCTGCACAAGACCTTTTTAAAGTGTTGAAGAGCAAAGATGTCAGCTTGAGGACTAAGGTGCACCTGACCCAAGCCATGGTATTTTCAATAACCATTTTCATATGCATTTGAAAGCTGGACAGTGAATAAGAAAGACCGTAGAAGAATTTATGCTTTTGAGTTACGGTGTTGGAGGAGAATTTTGAAAGTGCCATGGACTGCCAAAAGAACCAATAGATCTGTGTTGGAAGAAGTGCAGCTAGAGTGCTTCTTGGAGGCCAAGATGGCCAAACTTTGTCTCTCATACTTTAGACATATTGCCAGGAACCAGTTGCTGGAGAAAGGTATCATGTTTGTGGATAGTAAGGTGAAGGGTCAGAGAAAAAGAGGAAGACCCCCAGCAAGATGGATTGGCAAAGTGGCAGTATCAATGGGCTCAAGCGTGGCAACAGTAGTGAGGTTGGCCCGGGACTGGGCAGTGTTTGTTCTGTTGTGCATAGGGTCATTATGAGTTGGTACTGACTCAATGGCACCTAACAACAACATTCCACCTTCTGATTATTAATGGATATTTACAGTAGTTTCTTCTCATTTTGAGTTGTATCCCATCAGTTAATGAAGATCCATAAAGCATTGCTTCATCTACGTCATTAAGGTCAACTCTACCTTGAGGAGACCTTGCTTCCCTGGTTGTATTATCAGTGCCTTCCAACCTGAGGGACTCACCTTCCAGCACTATATCTGACAATGTCCCATTTCTATTCATAAGGTTTCAGTGAATGGCCATTCAGAAGTGGTCCACCTCTCCTTCTTCTTAGTCTGTCTTAGTCTGGAAGCTCTGCTGAAACCTGTTCACTGTAGGTGACCCTGCTGGTGTTTAAAATACCAGTGGCAAAGCTTCCAGCATCACAACAACATTCAGGCCACCACAGTACGGTAAACTGACAGACGAGTGGTGGACCCATTGGATGGGGTGTTAGAAATAGGAACAGTACAGTCATAGATGTTTGTACAGTGCAAGTGTATGCATCAGCTCTGTCAGGAAATGGTTTTGAGGGGAAGAAACCTGATCAGACATAAAAGACCTGTGTTACATGAATGCTTTCTGGGTCATGACCCTACCTTGTGGAGGAGGTCTCTTCCTTCTGTGAATCCCTGTAGCAGTTTACTGGTGAAGGTTAAATAATAGCTTTCTCTCCCTTTTCTGAGTATTGGGCTCTCTACAGAGCTCTGCATTGATAGTAATCATGAGTCTGGTTGGCATTTGTTGAGCCTCCTACTGAGGATATATACCATTGTTACCCTCTTTGTTACAGATATTGATGTCTTTTATTGCAAGCTCAATGCTTCACCCCTCCTCTCACCTAGGCCCTTTGCCATGTACATCTGCAGAGCCCTCCCTCTCCAACTGTAGATCTGGCTATGAGATTGGCTTTGCCAACAGATTAAGGTGGAAGTCAAACTTTCTGACTCTGAGCCCAAGTCTTGCATGTTCCACTGGAGTTCATGTCTTCTGCCATCGCCGGAAGAAGAACATGCCCACGCTAGCCCACTGAAGAATGGAAAACAGTGAAACAGAGCCAAGACACCTCGGGCATCCCAAGGGAAGCCAGCTCAGATGAGGTGGCATCCAGCCGACTTTCAGACACGTGAGTGAACCCAGCAAACATTAGCAGAGCCACCCATTCATCTAGCTGACTCCATGTGCATGGACCATAAATGTCTATTGCATTAATTGATGTGAAACTAGATGCTTGTTTTTGTGGAATTGGGGTTGCTCCACCACTGTGAGTTTTGAAAGACTTCATTGTCCCCCATTTATCTAAGGAGTCACAATGAGAAGAGGAAGTACAGGACCAGCCCAGAAGTGGCAGAGGCTTCTGGAAAGGAGGTCTTTGGAATGAGAGAGGCAAGTGAGCATTTTTTTCTAAGTCTTGTCAAGGACAGAACTCCAAGGCTCGTGGGGTTCTATGACATCAAGCAGTGGGAAACAATACTTCCCAGGAGAATATATGTTTCAACTGGAGTAGGAGATTTAGGATGGAGACATGGGACAGGAACAAGGGAGCTTTGGCTAAATCCCACTTTGTCGACCATAGAGGGCTCAGGGTGGGAGAATTTCTGGGTACAGAATGCCTTTACCAAGAACCCCTAAGATCCTCCCCATTGCAAACTCATATGGAAAACTCAACAAACCACTAGCAAAGAGGGATGATTTTGAAAGAGGAGGAAGCTTACAGAAGACACTTCATCCTGTAAATGAGCCTCTCCATTAATGATGCCTTTGAATTGTGATATTGGAAAGGAATATTGAATATATAATTGCTGTTGTTAGGTGACATTGGGTTGGTACCGACTCATAGCAACCCTATGCACATTAGAGCGAAAAACTGCCTGGTCCTGGGCTAACCTCACAATTGCTGCCACAGTTGAATGCATTGATGCTGCCACTTTGCCAATCCATCTCGCTGGGGGTCTTCCTCTTTTTCTCTGACCCTCCACCTTACCAACATGAGATCCTTCTCCAGAGACTGGTCCTTCCTGGCAGTATGTTCAAGTATGAAAGACAAAGTTTGGCCACCTTGGCCTCCAAGGAGCACTCTGGCTGCACTTTCTTCCAACACAGATCTGTTGGTTCTTTCGGCAGCCCATGACACTTTCAATATTCTCCTCCAACACCATAACTCAAAAGCATCAATTCTTCTGATCATGGCTTGGGTCAGGCACACCTTAGTCCTCAAGCTGATATCTTTGCTCTTCAACACTTTAAAAAGGTCTTGTGCACCATAGGTGGAATCCTGATCCCCATCCAGAATCTTCTCAGGTGGGAAATTTGTACTTGAAAAGACAAGCAAATTAGCCTGGAGCAGATCCACCTGTCTTTTCACAAAGTGACTGGCTTACAAGCTTTCAAGAGGGAGCCTAGTTTCAGGGGACACTTGGGAAGGTAGAATCTCCACTGAGTGATTTCCAACCTGTCTGGATGGGGCCAATGAAAGGAGATGGGGATAAGACTCTTGTGGTTCAATAGTGAATAATTGTCATCAGGACTGACTGTGAGAGTTGCAAATGTAAGGTAGACATTTTGTAACAAAAGATGGGGAGTGGTTGATTTTGCAGTCCAGGAGCAGAGGACCCTGGGACTATCAAGGGAGAAAAGTGTTGTGCAGGACGCTATCCAGAGAAGCAGCGATGCCAGAGATGGAGGCAGAAACGATGACATGGAGAGATGGAGTGGCTGGGGACTCTGGATTCAGGGAGGGAGAAGGGCTGTGTGCTGGTGGAATGGTTATATATTCCTGAGAGCTTTGGTTTACATCCAAGCAAACAAACAACAACAAAAAAAAAAAAAAAAAAAAAAAAAAAAAAAAAAACCAGAGGGAATGGAGGAAGCAAATGCTGTTAAATGATGATGCATGGATGGGATTGTAATCATTGCAATGAAACGAAATATGATAAGATGAATGTAAATCTGATGTTCTCCCATGTAAGCTGTCACTCAATTCACAATAAAAACTTAAAAAAAAAAAAGGTCTTATGCAGCAGATTTGCCTAATGCAACTCATCGTTTGATTTCTTTACTGCTGCTTCCATGAGTATTGATGGTTGACCCAAAAAGAATGAAGGCCTTGACAACTTCAATCTTTTCTCCACTGATTAGAATATCATTTATTGGTTTTTGTTTTCTTTACATTGAAATGCAATCCATACCGAAGGCTGTGGTCTTTGGGATTTTCATCAGTAAGTATTTTAAGTCCTCTTCACTTTCAGCAAGCAAGGTTGTATCATCTGCATATCGCAAGTTGTTAATGAGTCTTCCTCCAATCCTGATGTCATGTTTTTCTTCATATAACCCAGCTTCACAGATTATTTGCTCAGTATACAGGTTGAATAAGTATGGTAAAAGAATACAACACTGTCACACACCTTTCTTAGTTTTAAACCATTCAGTGTTTCCATGTTCTGTTCCAACAACTGCCTCTTGGTCCATGTTTAGATTCCTCATGAGCACAATTAAGTGTTCTGGAATACTCATACTTCGCAATGTTGTCCATAGTTTGTCATGAGCCACACAATTGAAAACCTTTACATAGTCAATAAAGCAGAGGTAAACATCTTTCTGGCAGTGTCTGCTTTCAGCTAAGATCTATCAGACATCAGCAATGATATTCCTCATTCCATGTCCTATTCTGAATCCAGCTTGAACCTCTGGAAGTTCTGTATGCTTGCAACCGTCTCTGTATTACCTTTAGTAAGACGTTACTCACATGTGATATCAAAGATATTGTCCAATGATTTCTACATTCATTGGGTCATCTCTCTTTGGAATAGACACAAATACTGATCTCTTCCAATCAGTCGACCAGATAGTTGTCTTCCAAATTTCTTGGCAGAGATGAGTGAGTGCCTCCAATGCCGCCTCACTTTCTTGAAAGATTTCAATTTTTATTCCATCATTTCCTGGTGCCTTGTTCTTTGCCAATTCGTTCAACGCACCTTGGACTTCTTCCTTCAGTATCATTGGCTCTTGATCATATGCTACCTCTTGAAATGATTGAACACCAACCATTTCCTTTTGGTACAGTGACTCTGTGTATTCCTTCCATCTTCTTTTGATGCTTTCTGCATCATTCAATAATTTTCCCAGAGAATCCTTCAATAACGAAAGTCAAGGCTTGAATTTTTTCTTCAGTTCATCCAGCTTAAGAAACGTTGAGTGTATTCTTCCCTTTTGGTTTTCTGACTTTGTGAATATGCATTGTATATATATGTTATATAAATATACTATAGACTGCTATAAAAATGGACAACTCTATGTTGGAAGAACAGCCAGAATGCTCCTTAGAAACAAGGAAGGCAATACTTTGTCTCATGTACTTTTGACATGTTACCAGGAGAGACCAGTCTCTGGAGAAGGACATCAGGGTTGGTAAAGTTGGAGGTCAGTGAAAAAGAGTATGACCCTCAATGAGATGGACTGACAAAATGGCTGCAACAATGGACTCACACAACAACAATTTTGAGGATTATGTAGGACTTGGTTATGTTTCATTCTGTTGTACAAAGGGTCAGAGTCAGAACTAGCTCAATGGCATCTAACAACACACATTTAATATGCTTGTTGATGTTCCAAGTTCCTCTGGATTGTAAAAGGACAACATTGACCAAGAGAGTCTTCCATCTGTGCCATGTTCCCCTTCAATCAGAGAGCACCTCCCGCTTGGTGTGTTTGTTATATCGGAGTTTCTTGTATAATTATGTTTGGAAACAGTGGCTGTGTTACAAAATCACTGAAGGTTGTAAACCACTGATCTGGGTGAGGAGTGGGAAGGGAGGGAAGATGGCCATATTAGATGAATGTGCTGAGATATTGATCAAGACTCAGGTAGAGGTATGCCAGGTGAGTTGGGAGTGCTTGGTTCTATGGGGCAGGCTGGGTGGAGAATCTGAATCTCTAGGGTGAGGAGGATATTGACAGATGGAGGTTGGTGACCTGTCCTACGAGTATTTCAACTGTTGGTGACAGGTGACAGTAGCAGGCTGGGGAGGTGTGGCCCCCAGATTGATGGCATTAGGACGTGATACATGGGGAGAAGGAAGAGTCATGGGATTGCAAGGATCTGGCTTGAGTGATGGTAGGCATGGTGGTAGTCACTGAGGTATGACGAGAAGGACTGCAGATGGTGGAGTCTCCTTTGGGCATTTGAGATGGAAAAGCCTGGGGCATTTGAGGAGATGTCCAGGGGGCAACTGGATGGATAGAGCTGGATGGGACCGATCATTCCATGTTCCTCTCTGTCTCATTGCCTGCCTATTCTCAGAACCTCACCATTAAAGTCCATGGGTGGTAGAAACAGTTCACACTTGACTACTAACCTAAAGGTTGATGGTTCAAACCCTCCCAGTGACTCTGTGGAAGGAAGACCTGGCAAATTGTGACTTCTAAGACTGCAGTCAAGAAAGCCCCAAGTTCGCAATGGAGTCACCTTGGATCAGAATCAATTTGATGGCAATGGGCTTGGTTGTTGGTTGTTTCTTCTTGTTGTGCATTTATTTTTCCACATCTGGTCCATCTCCACCCCCACCCCCACTCGTGTGTAGACTTCACAGAGACAGTGATTTCTTGTCTGTTCTCTTTACTGCCATGTCTCTATTACCACATGGTAGGCACGTTATCAATATTTATTGATTAAAAGAGAGAACGAATGCACAAGTCCAGGAGAAGGTCTACGTCCATTTGTTGGGTTCATTGAAAGCAGATGCTGAGTTGGGGTGTGTGTACAAGATGCTTATTAGTGATCAATGTCTATGAGAGAAAAAGGCCAAGAAGCAGAATGAGGCAGATGGAAACGCTGAACCACGATACCTACCTCACAAAGCCTGGGCCAGCCCAACATGGAACCTGCAATGAACATTGCTCAACAGAGTTGTCCCTGTTAAGCTGATACATCTGGACCTTTATACCCTATCTTGGTCAGTCGCTGTGTCAGCTAGCCCTGGGAAGGACAGATCTAAGGAGGCAGCATTGAGATTCATAGGGTCATTGGTGCTGCAGATGGTGGCTCTGGTGGCCATAGTCTGGTTGAATTCAGGGCAGTGAGCAAACGATGAATGCACCAACAGCCAGTAGCCATTGTTACAGGAAGCAGAAGTCCAGATACCAACACTCAGGGACTATTGTCACAGGGAGCAGGAGTCCAGGCACCATGGGAAGGACTTGTTGGGAGTGAAGTAGGCTAAAGATGTTGGCCTTTCCAGAGTGAAAGGTGGAATATGAGGCTAAAGTTGGGGAGTTGAAGGAATGGTAGTCAGGGTAGGGAGTGTTAATGATACAATCATAACATTTCTTCACTGTTGCTATGCTAACAAACTTGGATATTCTTCATGGTGGTGGTTAGTGGTGGTTATGTCTTGGAGCCAGTTCCAACTCATAGCGACCTTGTATAGGGTTTCTGAGACTGTAAATCTTTACAGGAGCAGAAAGCCCCATCATTTCCCCAGGGAACAGCTAGTAGTTTTGAACTACTGACCTTGTGGTTAACAGCCCAACTCATAACCCACTATGCTACCAGAGCTCCTTCATAGGAAAGGATTTTCTTCATAGGTGAGGAAATAACAGGAACTCATTCATTTGTTTGTTTATTCACATTCATCAGATATCTAGTGATTGCCTTTTAAATGGAAGATTCAAGTGATTCAGCAATGAAAAAAAAACACAGACTTTACTTAAATGATAAAAGTTCATGTTCACAAAAACTCTATGAGGTTCTTGCTGTATATCCATCTCAGTACTGAACACGATCCCTAGTGTTTCACCTGAAATTCTGGTGTGTATCCTGCCAGGACGGCACCAGGAGCAGGCTTATCCAGGATGTTGTGTGGTGCTGGACCTTGTCCCAGTACTTTGGCACCAATGGTAAAGGGAGAGAAATCACACACACACACACACACACAGACATACAGAGAGAGACATACACATGGATACACACAGAGATACAGAGAGACACACACAGAGACACACAAAGAGATATACACACATAAATACACACAAGGATACACACAGAGGCACACACACAGAAACACACAAAGAAAGACACGCAGACACACACACACACAGACACACACACAGAGACAAAGAAAGACATACACAGAGACACACATAGAGAGACACACAGTAACAGACACAGAGACACACAGGAATGCATAAAGAGAGGCAGAGACACACAAATAGAGACATATACACACAGATATGCACACAGAGAGGCACACACCAGCTACAGACACATACAGAGACACACACAGTTACCACAGACAGAATTATGCACATAAACACACACAGAGATACACACAGATATGCAAATGGATACACAGACACACAGGCATACACATAGCCACACACACAGAGACGCATACAGATATACACATTGATACACACACACATATATACACAGAGATACATAAACATACACCACAAACACACACAGAGCTATAGATACACATGGATAAACACAGATATACAGACAGAGATACACATGTACACCGCAGACACACACATAGATTTACACACAGACACCACACATGCACACTCAGAGATAACATAGAGACAAACACATATACCATGGACACACCTAGTCACAAACACACAGAGACACACACAGATATACACAGAGACACCCACAGAGATACACACACACAGAGAGCTGCCCAGCACTGGCTGAGAGTGTCCCTGTGGTAGCTCTGTCATCTAGCTCTGTCCACATGCCCATGGCGTACGCAGCCCAGCCCAGTCCAGCATTCCCCAGGTGGCCGGGGTGCCAGCAGGGAGGTTAACTAGTCAGGAGGCGGAGTGGGTGTGGAGAGCTCTGTGGAAATGTGCTTCCTTCAGTGGTTCCAGCCCTTTGAAATGGCTTCCAAACACAACCATCTCCATCCTCACCATCATCATAAAACAATAATTAAAATGATATACAACAATAGCAGTCAATGAGATCAGCTCTGGTGGGGCGCCTTCAGGTGACAGGCACAAGACAATGGCTTGTCAGGGAATCTCTCACTGAATCCTCTGATAACTAACTGCTGGGGAGGACGAAGAGCCCAGCTCCTGATTACAAACCTGTATGTGATTCTTCAGGCCTGGTCATGGGCGATGCCAAAGACTCTGCCTGGCAGCTTTAGAGGATGCTGCCCTCCCAGCCAGACCTGAGCAGAGCCATGCACCATAGTCCCTGAAGAACCCAGGGTCTCAGCCTCCCCACCCTCCACCAGCCATGCATTTCAAGTTCCCATATTCCAGCCCAGGCACCTCTACACGGGGCCCCTTTATCAGGGGCCTTTGGCAGTCTGTCTATCACTGACCCTGGCCTTGCTGCTCTGTGGGGTCAGGCATCTCAGCAGAAGCTCTGTATCAGAGGGAAGAGAAGTGGACTTGGAAGACACTATTCTCCCCTGACTCAATCATACTCAGTACTTTCCCACTCCTAGTTCTTCCCCCTTTTTCTCCTCCTTGCCCCAGGCTCCTCAAACCTACAGAAACCTGTTGCTTGGGCTTCCTTGGCAGGGGCATGTGTCCCCAAGTCTGCAAGGACCCACCTACCCTTCACCTAGGTGCTATTCCCAGGGAAACAGAGAATCGGAGGTCAGAAGCTTCTCTGAGTTTAACCTTTTGCCTATACTCATGGTAAATGACTATTAAAGACTTGGCTATCACTTCTATAGCTGGTTCCTTGTCTGAATTGGCTCCTCCCCCAAAACCTGCCAAGTTGACTCTGCTCTTTGACAGACAGAAACATGGGCAGCCCATTTTGAAGATGAGGAAATGGAGGTGCAAAGAAGTGACAAGATTTGGGGTGACACCAGGAATTTGTGGTATCTCAGTATGTCCCTGTACACCATGCTGTCCTTCTCCAGCAGTGAAGGACAGCTAGAGAAGAAGGATCCACAGCCCTTCTCTAGCTGTGAACACCTTTGAGCCCCAAAGGGAAAGGATCTGCAGAAGATAGTACCTGGCTGGTTGGTGGAACGTTCCCACTCATCACACTCTTCTTGCTTTTGGAAGTCTAACTTGAGGGATCCGGAAGCCATGTGGTGTTTAGGTTTTAATCCTGACAACAGATTTTGAACTAGGCACCCAGTAATCCACTTTACTCATCTCAGAAGGGAAGAAAATGAAAGCTACTGGTATAGCCCTTGGAGACACCTGCAAGTTCCCAAAAGATGTGTAACAGCCCAGGTACAGGTAGTCTAGGTGGACACTGGGCCACTTGCAGTTAGGAGAGACCAGTCCCTTGAGAAAGACATCATGGTACAGGTAGTGTAGGTGGACACTGGGCCACTTGCAGTTATGAGAGACCAGTCCCTTGAGAAAGACATCATGCTTGGTAAAGTGGAGGGTCAGAGAAAAAGAGGAAGACCCTCCAATGAGATGGATTGTCCCAGTGGTTGCAACAATGGACTCAATCATATCTATTATTGTGAAGAGGGCACAGGACTGAGCAACGTTTCCTTCTGTTATCCATGGGGTTGCTATGAGTTGGAAGGGATTCCACAGCACCCAACACCACAACAGTTTGATCAACTCTCCGAGACAATGGAAAAGCTCCATATCAGTGAAAACGAGGCCAGGGTCAGACTGTGAAACAGAGCATCAATTACTCATATGTAAGTTCAAGCTGAAGCTGAGGAAAATTAAAGCAAGTCCATGAAAGCAAAAATATGACCTTGAACATACCCCACCTGAATTTAGAGATCATCTGAAGAATAGATTTGGTGAATTAGACACTAATGACCGAAGACCAGAATAGTTGTGGATGACATCAAGAACATCATATAGGAAGAAAGCAAAAGGTCATTAAGAAGGCAAGAAAGAAAGAAAAGACCAAAACGGATGTCAGAAGAGACTCTGAAACTTGCTCTCCAGTGTAGAGATACTAAAGCAAAGGGAAGAAGTGAGGAGGTACAAGAGCTGAACAGAAAATTTCAAAGGTCAGCTTGAGAAGACAAAGTCAAATATTATAATACAATGTGCAAATACCTGAAGTTAGAAAATCAAAAGAGAATACACTCAGCTTTTCTCAAGATGAGGGAACTGAAGAAAAAATATAAGCCTCTACTTGAAATATTAAAGAATTCTATGAGGAAAATATTGAATAATGCAGAAAGTTTCAAAAGCAGATGGAAGAAATATACAGTTACTGTACCAAAAAGAAATGGTCAATGTTCAACCATTTCAAGAGCCAATGATACTGAAGAAAGAAGTACAAAGTGCATTGAAGGTGTTGGCAAAGAGCAAAGCTCCAGGAATTGATGGAATATAATTGAAATCTTTCAACAAACTGAGGCAGCACTGGAGGCACTCACTTAACTATGCCAGGAAATTTGGAAGACAACTATCTGGTCAGTTGATTGGAATAAAGTCATGTTTGAGCCCATTCTAAAGAGAGGTGACCCAATGGAATGTGGTAATCACTAGAAAATATCATTAATATCAAATGCAAGTAAAATTTTATTCAAGATAACTCAAAAATGGCTGCACCATTACATTGACAGAGAACTGCAAGAAGTTCAAATAGGGTTCAGATGAGGAAATGGAATGAGGGATATCATTGTTGACGTCAAATAGATCTTGGCTGAATGCGGAGAATACTAGAAAGATGTTTGTTGTTGTTGTTAAGTGCTGTCAAGTTGGTTCTGACTCATAACAACCCAGTATAGTGTTTCCAAGGAGCAAATGGTGAGTTCGAACCACAGACTTTGTGGTTCAAACTGACCTTGTAATCATGCACTTATCCTACAATGCCACACCAGAAGTTCAGAAAGCTGTTTGCCTGTGCTTTATTGACTATGCAAAGGCTTTCAACTGTGTGGATCAGGACAAGCTATGGACCACATTGGGGAGTATGAGTATTGGGTGGGGGATGGGAAACTTATTTGTGCTTATGAGGAATTTGTACATAGACCAAGAGGCAGTCATTCAAACAGAACAAGGGACACTGAATGGTTTAAAATCTTTAAACTGATAAACAACCTGCAATATGCAGATGATATAATCTTGCTGAAAATGAAAAAGACTCGAAATACTTACAGATTAAGATCAAAGACCACAGCCTTCAGTATGAATTGTATCTCAATGTAAAGAAAGCAAAAATTCTCATCACTGGACAAATAAATAACAACATGATAAATGGAGAAAAGATTGAATTCGTCAAGACTTCATTTTGCTTGGATCCACCATCAACACTCACAGAAGTAGCAGTCAAGAAATCAAACATGTTGCATTAAGTAAATCTGCTGCATAAGCCTTCTTCAAAGAGCAAAGATGTTCAAGAGCAAAGATGTCAGTTTGAGGACTAGCAGTGCATCTGACCCAAGCCATGATATTTTCAATAGCCTCATGTGCATGTGAATGAAGAACACTGTAGAAGAATTGATGCACTTGAGTTATGGTGTTGGAGAAGAATATGAAAAGTATCATGGGATGTTAAAATTATAGTCAACAAAGAACAAGTAAACATCTTTCTGGTATCTTCTGCTTTTACCCAAGAGCCATCTAATGTTAGCAGTGATCTCTCTCCTTCCATATTCTCCTCTGAAACTAGTGTGAATTTCAGGCAGCTCCCTAGAGATATACTGCTAGAACCATTGTTAATGATATTCAGCAAATTTTTACTTACATGTGTTATTAGTGATATTGTTTGTTGATTTCTGTATTCTGTTTGGTTAGCTTTCTTTGATATGGGAACAGATATGGATTTCTACCAATCAATTGATCTGATAACTGTATTCCAAATTTCTTGACATAGACAATTGAGTATCTCCAGAGCTACATGTATTTGTTGAAACATTTAAATTTGTATTTCCTCAATTCCTGGAGTCCGGTGTTCTGCCAATGCCTTCAATGCAGCTTGAACTTCTTCCTTCAGTACCATCCGTTCTTGATGATATGCTACTTCTTGAAATGTTTAGAATAGACCAATTCTTTATTTGTTCAGTGGTACTATTTAATCCTTCCATCTTCTTTTTTCCCTTCCATCTCCTTTTGATGTTTCCTGAGTCATTCAGTATTTTGTTCATAGAATACTTCAGTATTACAAGTCGAGGCTTGAATTTATACATCAGTTCTTTCAGCTTGAGAAAGGTTGAACATGTTTTTCCTATTGATTTTTTTAATCTATGTCTTTGCATATTTAATTATAATACTTGACTTTGGCTTCTCAAGCTGCCCTTTGAAAATATTTCTGTTCAGTCTTTTAATTCGGAATTTCTTCCTGTTGGTTTAACTTCTGTATGTCCAAGAGCAAGTTTCAGTCTCTTCCAACTTCCATGTTGTTCTTTTCTTCCTTTCTTGTTTTTAAAATGACTTTATATATCTTCGTGCAAGATGCTTCTGATCTCATAACATTCACAACTCTTCTGGTTTTCAGTCTAATTATAGTGTAATGCATCAAATCTATTCTTGAGAGTCTCTAAATTCAGGTGGAATGTGTTCAGGGTCATATTTTGGCTCTTGTAGACTTGTTTTAAGGCACTCTAGTAGCATATTGGTTATGAGTCGGGCAGCTAACCTAAAAGTCAGCAGTTCAAAACTATCAGTCATTTGAGGGAGAAAGATGAGGCTTTCTGTTCCCATAAAGATTTACAGCCTCAGAAACCCTATGAGTTGGTTTGCTAGGAGTTGGAAATGACTCCATAGCACACCACCACCACCATCACCACCGCCAGACTTGTTTTGTCTTCAGCTTCAGCCTGAACTTGCATATGAGCAATTGATGGTCTGGTCCACAGTTATCCCAGAACCTCATTTTGGCTGATATTAAGGTTCTCCGTAGTCTCTTCCCACATATGTGGTCAATTGGTCAACTGAATTACTGTGTGTTACATTCAATGAGATGCAATGAATAAGTCCTTAGTTTTGCCAAATTCTATCATTTCTACCATCAGGGCCAAATTTTCCAACTACTGAGTTTTCCTCTTCATTTCTAACCTTCACATATCAATCACCATTATTATTAAATTTTTTAAAGTTTTTATTGTGAGATTTACATGGGAGAACATCAGCTTTACACTCATTCTGTTGTATTTTGTTTCACTGCAATCATTACAATCCCCTCCATGTATCATCATATATCCCTAAAGGGTACACCACACAGGTCTGCTCCCCTTACCCACCCCCGGCCACCAGCACACAGCCCCTCTCCCTCCCTGAGTCCAGTGTCCCCAGCTGCTCCATCTGTCCACGTCATCTTCTCTGTCTCCATCCCTGGCATCACTGCCTCTCTGGGTAGGGTCCTGCTCTGCGCTCTTCTCACTTGAGGTTCCCAGGGACCTCCGCTTCTGGCCTGCAAAATCAATCACTCTCCTCCTTTTGTCAAAAAACATCTACCTCTATATTTCCTAACCTCACAGTCAAACCTGATGGCAATTATTCACCATTGTACCACAAGAGTCTTATCCCCATTTCCTTTCGCCAGCCTGGTCGCAATGGTCAATCACCATTATTATCAATGATTTTTTTTTTTAAAGCTTTTATTGTGAATTGAGTTGTAGTTTACATGGGAAAATATCAGTTTTGCCCTCAACCTATCATATTTTGTTTCATTGCAATGATTACAATCCCCCCAAGTATCATTGGTTAACAATATTTGCTTCAATTCCCTCTGTGTTTATTTTTCTTTTCTTTTTGATGCACACCAAAACATGCTGGAATATATCATTGTTTAAATAACCATAGGGCAATTTCTGCAAGCCTCCCTCCTGGCTGCCGGCACACAGCCTTTCTCTTTCCATGAGTCTAGAGTCCTCAACTGCTCAGTCTTTCTATGTCATCATCTCTGCCTCCATCTCTTGTGTCACTGCTTCTCTGGTTAGGGTCCCACGTTCCACTCATGCTCTTCTCTCTTCATTATCAATGAATCTTGATAACAAGTTTGATCAATTTCATACTGGAAAAGTTGGTAAAATTAGTCTATTTCATCATCACTGGCTTTAGTGGTTGATGTATAAATTTGAATAATAGTGAAATTAACTGGTCTTCCTTGTAGGCATCTGGATGTTACCCTATCACAGACAGCATTGTACTTGAAGGTAGATCTTGAAATACTCTTTTTGACAATGAAAGTGATGCTGTTCCTCTTCAACTTGTCGGTTTCCAGATGGTAAACTATATGATTGTCTGATTTAATTAAAATAGCCATTACCAATCCATTTCAGCTCATAGTGCCTACGATATCTATATATCTTTATGTGTCCCGTTTCAGTTTTGATGACTTCCAATTTTCCTAGCGCTATCCTTTGTACATTCCATGTTCCAATTATTAATAACTGTTTTCAGCTGTTTCTTGTTATTTTGAGTTGTGCCCCATCAGCAAATGAAGGTTCCGAGAGCTTTGTTCCATCCACGTCATTAAAGTCAACTCTACTTTAAAGAGGTAGCTCTTCCCTAGTCATGTTTTGAGTGCCTTCCAACCTGAAGGGCTCATTTTTTAGCACTATACCAGACAATGTTTCACTATGATTGATAAGGTTTCCAGTGGTAAACAATTCTTAAGTGGTCCACATCCTTTTCCTAGTCTTTCTTAGTCTGGAAGCTCAGCTGAAACCTATCCACCATGAGTAACCCTGCTGGTATTTCAAATACCAATGGAATAGTGTCCAGCATCACAGTAACACACAAGCCACCACAGTACAACAAACTGACTGATGACTGATGCTAGTCAATACAGTGTCTCCACAAATAATGTGTTATATTATTTGAACTGTGCCCTACAAAAAGATCTCTTGAAGTCCTAATCTCTGTGCCTGTGAATGTGATCTTGGCTGGAACAATGGGGTCTTTTTTTGAAGATTGTTGTTTTGTTGTTAGGTGCCATCGAGTTGGCTGTGATTCATAGCCACCCCATGCACAACAAAACGAAACACTGCCCAGTCCTGGGCCAACCTCACAATCGTTGCTATGCTTGAGCCCATTGATGCTGCCTCTGTGACAATCCATCTCATTGGGGGTCTTCACCTTTTCTCTGACCCTCCACTTTATCAAACATGATATCCATCTCCAGTGACTGGTCACTCCTTATAATATGTCTGAAGTATGAGAAATGAAATCTGGCCATCCAGTCTTCCAAGGAGCACTCTGGCTTTACTGCTCCCAACACAGATCTGTTTGTTCTTTTGGCAGTCCATGGTACTTTCAATATTCTCTTCCAACACCATAACTCAAATGCATCAATTCTTTCATGGTCTTCCTTTTTCACTGTCCAACTTTTGCATGCATATGAGGTTATTAAAAATATGAGGACTTGCATCATGCCATAGTAGAGTGGTTTCTACTCCTAATCCCTTCTGAGCTGTTTCTTATAAAAGGTGAGAAGAGATACATAGAGTTCCACACAAACACCATGTGATGACGGAGGCAGATGCATCTTTATGTTCAAAGGTTCCAGCAATTACCAGAAACTAAAAGGGAGGCATAGATTGGTTCCTTTCTCAAAACTCTCAGACAGAATCAACATAGCTGATACCCACATTTGAACTTGTAGCCTCTGGAACACTGAGACAATATATTTCTTTTCTTTAGCTCCACCCACATTGTGACATTTTTTCCATGCCAGCCCAGGAAACCAAAGCTTCATTTTTATTTTGTTTGTTTTTTTTTTTGGTCTATGATGTTAGAGACATTCATCTGTAAAAGGACTGGCTGGTATCAGCAAACAGGCAGTACCAGCTCAGAGCTCAACCTTGCCAATCAGGTGACCTACTTTCCGCCCACATGTCATTTTCACCAGCCTGCTTTCTCTCACCCTGGAAGACGTGATGGAAACATTACTGACATTCCTTGTGCCTCCCTCCACCTGCAGGGTGAGTCCTGTGACGAAGGTTCCCAGAGCTACACTCTATCACCCCTTGTCCTGCGCTCATGGGTACAGCTGCTCTTGAATCCCAATGTCAAGGGATTGCATGGACCATCCATGGAGAATAGCTTTCTAGAACTTGTGTTATTTTCTCATCACTTCTCCATCTGGCTCAGCTACTTCAGTCCTGGGACTTGGCCCTTTCTTAGAACTATACATGGACAGCATGCTATAAATCCAGTTTTCCATAAAACTCAAAAATGCATTTTCCAAGCCTTGACTGCAATATAGTAATTAAAGTCTTGCCCAAATAATGACATCTTTGGACTGCTAACCATGGTTCAAACTTATTGATGTTCCATGGGAGACAGATGAGACGCTCTGCTCCCATAAAGATTGAGTCTCAGAAACCCTACATATGAGTTGGAATCGACTTATTGGAAGTGGATGGTGGTGGTTTCCTGTGCTAACTACATTATTTACAGATCTTGACCTTCCTTGGAGCTGTATTCTTGTGATCTAGTCCATTATTTAGGGTACATACTCCATCTGATGGAAAAGGATGGCCCTGGTCCTGGGTCTCCACAGGGTAAGCATCCAACACGCCACTGGAGGAAGAAAATGAGTAGTATGCAACTAGATGACCAGAATCAGCTCATAGCCCTCATGCTTACTATGATGACACTGTGGGTTAGGCACAGGGCTGCTAACCACAAGGCCAGAAGTTCAAACCCACCAGCCACTCTATAGGAAAAAGAGGACACTGTGTACTCCCATAAAGATTTACAGTCTCAGAAACCAGTGGGCGGGTTATTAAAAAGAGGAAGACGCTTAATGAACTGGATCAACACAGTAGCTGCAACAATGGATCAAACATAGAAAAGATTGTGAGCGTGGTGCAAGACTGGGCAGTGTTTCCTTCTGTTCTACATAGGGTCACTATGATTCAGAACCTACCCGACAAGACCTCACAACAACTATACGAATCGGGCTGCGAACCTCAAGGTCAGCAGTTTGAAACTACCAGCTGCTCCACAGGAGAAAGATGAAGCTTTCTGCTCCCGTAAAGATTTATAGCCTCGGAAACCCTGTATAGGGTCGCTATGAGTCGGAACCGACTCTATGGCACTTAACAACAACAACAACAATTGTTTAGAAGTTCTTTCCCACTCTAGCATTATTATATATTTTCCTTCAATAGTTTATGTTAGTTTTTATCTGAAGTTATTTAACATCAGTAACACTTACAGACATACTCTCCTTTGCCCCGTGGTCTTGAAATGACGTCTTATTTGCAGTGTTTCATGCTGTTTCCAGAATGCACCCGAGTGCTTGTGTGTGACTTATTTTTATTGTCCCCTTTTAAAAATATTTCTAATTTACTTAGATTTCTCTATGGAAAAGATTTCAACATTTTATACTAAACCCTTTTGTACTAAAATACAGAATCTTGGCAATTGCTTTAAAAGTCAGGTCATTTTTGGTTTGCTTGTCTGTTTTTAATCCATTCACCATTTCTGATGCCCCAATTTGAACGTTTGGGAGAAAGATGAAGCTTTCTGCTTTTATAAAGATTCAAAAGCCTGGGAAACCCTATAAAAGTAGTTATGAGAGTCAGAACCGACTCAACAGGCACTTAACACCAAGAAATCAGAGCTTGATTTAGTGTATAAAGTTACGTTTTCACTAACTCAATCCTTTTCCTTATTGCTCTGAGTACCATTTCGTTTGTTCAATGTGATTTGGGCTTTGTCGTGTCTCATGCTCTGCGTATTAGTTCCATTGCTTCTTGTCATGAATGTCATTAAGGATCCTCTGAAAAACAGAGAATTATGGAGTAACCCATGGAAATAGAAATTATGACCTGGAACATCCCAGTGCAGATTCTCTGATGTTTTGTTGCTGTTGTTGTTGTTTTGCTACTTGTAATGGACATTTGGATTGTGTCCATGTTGGTTCTATGACACAGAGTCACTGGGAACATTCTTATCCTTGTCTTTTGTGAACCCACAAGCACACATTCTGTTGGCTATATACCCTGGAGTACAATGAATGGTTTAAAGGGTAGGCATAGGTTGAGCTTTAATGGATCCTGTCAAACAGTTTTCTGGAGTGTTTGTGCCAATTTACACAGTCATAACAGTGTAAGAATTCCGCTATCATCCTTTTAACATTAGCTTGCCATTTACACGGCCAGAACTACATCACAATTCCAGTATCATCATCCTTTTAACATTAGTGACTCTGGGATGTGTGCAGTGGCCTCTTGCTGTGTTTTTGTTTTGTATTTTGTATATTTCCAGTGATGAACGATGTGAAGCACCTTGTCAGATGTTCACTGCCCTTTGTTGTTGGTGCTGTTTTTCTATGTACTGTGAATTGAGTGAAGGCTTACAGATCACATTGGTTTTCCATTGCACAATTCATACACATTAATTGTACCCACAATACAACAGTACTTTTCCCACTGCCTTTCTTGTCCAATGTTTCTTTTCATTCTTCTTTCCTATCCATTCCTGCCTTCTGAGCTTCGTTCCGGGACAATTGCTTTCCTTTGATCACATGTGGTTGATTGTTCTAAGGAATACATGCCTCCTTGGTGCTTTGAGTGTTCTCTTTTATGAAGTAACTGTTCAAGATTTTTCCCATTTTCTAAGTTGTCTTTTCTTTACTGATTTTTTTTTTTTTTTTACTATATAGATTGTTTCTACCAGATACTAATCCTTGACAAGATTGCATTCTTTCATCATACTTATTAAACCTGTATGCTGAGCAAATAATCTGAGAAGCTGGGTTCTATGAAGAAAAATGTGGCATCAGAATTGGAGGAAGACTCATTGAAACAACCTGCAATATGCAGATGATACAACCTTGCTTGCTGAAAGTGAAGAGGACTTAAAACATTTACTGATGAAGATCAAAGAGCACAGCCTTTGGTATGGATTACAGCTCAATGTAAAGAAAACAAAAATCCTCACCAATGGGCCAATGAACAACATTCTTATCAACGGAGAAAAGATTGAAGTTGTCAAGGACATCATTCTTCTTGGACTAACTATCAACACTCATGGAAGCAGCAGTCAAGAGATCAAACGACGTATTGCATTAGGCAAATCTGCTGCACAGGAACTTTTTAAAGTGTTGAAGAGCAAAGATGTCAGCTTGAGGACTAAGGTGAGCCTGACCCAAGCCATGGTATTTTCAATAACCTCATATGCATGCGAAAGCTGGACAGTGAATAAGGAAAACCATAGAAGAATTGATGCCTTTGAGTTATGGTGTTGGAGGAGAATATTGAAAAGTGCCATGGGATGCCAAAAGAATCAATAGACCCGTTTTGGAAGAATTGCAGCCAGAGTGCTCCTTAGAGACCAAGACTGCCAAACTTTGTCTCTCATACTTTGGACATATTTCAGGAGGGACCAGTCGCTGGAGAAGGATCTCATGCTCGGTAAGGTGGAAGGTCAGAGAAAAGGAGGAAGACCCCAGTGAGATGGATTGGTCAAGTAGCAGCATCGATGGATTCAAGCGTGGCAACAGTAGTGAGGTTGGCCCAGGATCAGGCAGTGTTTCATTCTGCTGTGCATAAGGTCACTATGGGTCAGTACTGACTCAGTGGCACCTAACAACAACAACAACAATCTTTGACCAGTTGGTGTTGTAAATGTCGCCTTTCTTTCTGTGGCTTTGGTCCTTTCTTAGATGTCTTTTGATGAACAGAAGTTTATAACTTGAATGACTTACAACTTACTACATTTTAAAAAATGATTTTCTTTTTTTTGGGCCTACCTATCATGAGACCATAACATACAGAAATTCTTTGGTATTTTCTTCAGGAAACATTGTTGTCTTAATGATTATAATTTTTTTCATGTAAAAAATATTGAATATCAGCATTTTCTTATGGACAACCTAATACCTTTCACATGTAGGTGAGGCTTTCTTCAGTTAATTTTTGTATGGGGAGACACACAAAAAATGTCCCCATAAAGATATCGAGTGTTTCCAATACCATTTATTGAAAGGACCAGACTTTTCCAACTGAATAATAGTGAGACATTTACCTTATATCAAGGGACTGTTACTAGTGGGTCTGTTCTGGATTTTCTGGTCTGCTCCATTGGTCAGTTTGCCTAACTGGGGTGGCGCTGCAAGGTAATGCACTCGACCGCAAGATCAGTTTAAACTGTAAGGCTGGTGGTTCACACTCGCCACAAGGTTGGTGGTTCAAGCTCACCAGACGGTCCTCAGAAACCCTACTACAGGGTCGCCATGAGTCAGAATTTACTTGACAGCACTTAACAACAGCAATAATGCCAACACCACAACACCTAATGATTGTAGTTTTACAGCAACTCTTGATATCTGACAGCTAAGGGAATCTTGATTTTTAATAAAGATTTCATGGCTGATTCTCATTAGTAAAGAGGTGGGACTCATTTACTGTAGAACAGAGGTTCTCAGCCTTGAATGCTCATTACAATCCCCTGGAGAGATTCTTAAATGTTCTCTTACCCAGACTTTATCACAGACCAACTAAGTCAGAACTGCTGGAGGATGTCCTGGGAATGATCCTAGTGTACTGCCAATGGCTGGGAGGACTACTTTAGAGGCATGGTCTTCCCACTTTTCTAATGAGGAACCAGAAGACCAAAGACATATTTACAGTTTCTAGAGACACTAGATCACTCACTTGCTTTGCTTAAGTTGTAGGGTCTTTGTTTATGTTACTCTTACCCTCCATTTTCATGTGCAGACATTGTACTTCATAACCCATCTCAAGAGCATCCTACCTGCAAAGCCTTCTCAAGCACACCAGAGAGGATCAGGTGTTCCCTGTGTGCCCTCTTCTAGAACTGCCACAGCTCAAGTGTAATCTCTACCTTGGCGCTCTCTGAGTTCCCAGACATGGCATCGTCATTCACATGCTCCTGGATTCCTCACAAGAGAAGCAGAGAGTGACGATCAAATTGGTCTTCTACCACCCATGCACAAAGCACAGCCACAAGAAAGCAAAAAGCTCAGACCTATGGTACCTAGGAATCATAAAAGCCTGTAAACAGTTATCTAAGGCACAATTGGTGTCTGTTCACCTGGAGTGAAAGGGAAAGATGAAGAGTAAGGAAAACTGGAATATGAGAATAACTGCCTCCAGGAACAACTGCTACCTTTGTCATGAGACCAGAAGAACTGACTAGTGCCCAGCTACCATCACTAACATTTTTATCAAAGATTCTATAGAAGAATCCTGACCAAAAGGGGGGAAATGTAAAACGCAATTTCAAAAATCTCATGGAATCCAGATTTCCTGGAGCCATGGAGGCTAGATGAACCCCTGAAATGATTTCCTCAGGATAATCTTTAAATTGTAAGCCAAAAATATCCCCAGAAATCTTCTTAACACCAAACACTAGTTTAGCTTCATTAGTAACGAATTCTGAAATAGCACTGTGGGTTAATGCACTGTACTGCAAGGTCAGTTTGAATCACAGGGTTGGTGGTTCAAGTTCACCAGTCAATCCTCAGAAACCCTATACAGGGTCACTACGAGTCAGAACATACTTGATGACACTTAACAACAACAACAATAGTAATGAATCTATGCATTGAGCATTATGCTCTTTTACGGTTTAGCTATATGGGATCAGATTGACAGCAACAATGAAAAAAAATGTAATAAGAACCTTAGAGAGCAATGAGTTATGTGAACGGGGGAGGAACAATTCAGAAAAGAAGGATGGTAATATCTGAACAACTTGAAGAATGCTATCAGTGTCACTGGATTATACATGTAGCAATGTGAATAGGTGTGAGTTTTTGTTGTGTATATTCCTAACAACAGCAAAGACAAACAAATAAATAATTTAGGGAGGGAGGAGCAGCTTAGATACAGAAGCACATCTGGGAGGAGAAGATGAGAGATATCAGGCCACCTTGAAGATGGCTAAGGAACCGAAGAACAGGAGCTGAAAACATACAAGGACCTTCCTCCAAAGTCTAGCAGAAGAGAAAGCATTCCCCCAGAGCCAATGCCCTGAATTCAAACTTCTAGCCTTCTAAATTGCGAGGAAAGGGATGGATCTCTTGTCTATCAAAGAAGAGGAGTCAGTAGTAGAGTGTATCCTTTAGACTGTTAAATTTCTTATGCATTGACACTTTTCAACCCAGCAACAAAAAGCTTTGATAGCAGAGGAATAGGAGAGGAACAGCAACAGCAGAACCCAGAGTCAGAGCACCAGACAGAGCTTCCCAGTCCACAGAGCAAGAAGGAGCGCCAGACAGAGCTTCCCAGTCCACAGAGCAAGAAAGAGCACCAGACAGAGCCTCCCAGTCCACAGAGCAAGAAAGAGCACCAGACAGAGCTTCCCA
>NW_006408543.1:13700325-13704748 GCF_000296735.1 Chrysochloris asiatica
TTTGGACAGGAAGCTCATTTGAGGAGTGGGGACCTCAAGTATTTGATTAGGAGTTATGTTTACTGATGCTCAAAGCTAGAGCCTAATGCATTCAGGCTGTCTTAAAGCAGAGTGGAGTGTCCTGTGGGTATTTATCAGCAGCTTTCAAAGAGTTTGCAACACTATCTGGACAGGGAAGAGACCCTGCCTAGGACGAGAGATTTGGCTGAGAAAAGGCTGTTCTGACTGAAGAACTGTGTCCTTAGCATATCTGGTCTTGATTTGTAACCTGCTCCATACGATAAACACA
Organism: Chrysochloris asiatica; assembly: GCF_000296735.1. NCBI lineage: Eukaryota > Metazoa > Chordata > Mammalia > Afrosoricida > Chrysochloridae > Chrysochloris > Chrysochloris asiatica. Next base: position 13,700,615 of record NW_006408543.1, read on the forward strand.
GGACTACAAACCACAAGGTCCATGGTTCGAGCCTGCCCACTGCTCCTCAGAAGAAAGATAAGGCTTTCTGCTCCTGCAAAGATTTAAAGCCTTGGAAACCCTACACAGGGTAGCTATGAGTTGGAGAAAACTCGACGGTGCTTAACAACAACAATAACTGAGAAAATAAATTTCTGTGAGTTAAAAAAAGAAAACTATGCTCAAGTCTGTGACAATAAAAGCAGAAGCAACTAACGAAAAAAAAAAAAAAAAAAGATAAATAAGACCTCATAAAAAAAGGTGCCCTGGTGTGCTGTTGTAGGGTCAGCACTGGCCTGCTAACTGCAATGTCAGTACTTTACATTCACCAGTTACTCCTCGGAAACCCTAAACAGGGTTACTATGAGTGGGAACTAACTCAATGGCACTTAACAACAACAAAAATGGGATACCTTTGTTCATTAAAGGCCTTTATTAGAACAGTGATTGGGAGAATATTTCGGGAATCAGATATTTAATTAGAATCCAATATCCAAAAATATTGTAAAAATCTACAACTTAACAACAGAAAGACAGACAACCCAATCAAAAGTAATAAAAAGACTTGAACACAGTTCACCAAAGAAGTTATTCAATTGGCCAACAACCACATGAAGGGCTGCTCAGTGTTATTTGTTAATACCCAAACCAGAAACTAAACCCATTGCTGTTGATTTTGGTTTTTGGTGTGGGGGATAGCTAATGATGTTGTGCATCTTTTTGTGTGATTGTTGTTGACTCCAACTACAGAGACCCCATAGAACAAAGTAGAACTGTCCCAGAGGGTTTCCAAGTCCGTCATCTTTATGGAAGCAGACCATCTGATCTTTCCCCTCAGAGAAACTAGTGGGGTTATGCACCAGTCTTTCAGTTGGCATCCAAGAATTTCAACCACTTCACCACTAGGACTCCTCATTAGCCCTTGTTGTTATTGTTAAGAGACATCAAGTTGATTCCAACTCATAGTGACCCTGTATAGGATTTCTGAGGAGCTGCTGGTGAATTTGAACCACCGGCCTTGCGGTTCAAATCAACTCTCTGGTCCAGTGCAGTAACCCACAGTGTCACACCAGGATTACCATTAGAGAGATGTGAATCAAAACTATAATGAAATACCACCTTACCCTTATTAGAATGGTGATGCCAAAAATATTACAATGGTATTGGTGAGCTTGTAAAGGAACTGGAGCCTGCATCCACTGCTGGTGGGAATATACAATGGAACAGCCACTGAGGAAAAGCTTGGTGGTCTCACACAAAGTTGAACATAGAGCTTCCATAGTAGTGGTGATGTGTGTGCCGTGGAGTCGGTTCTGACTCATAGTGACCCTTCATAAATTTCCAAGGTTTCCAAGGCTATAAATCTTTAGGGGAGCAGAAAGCCTCATCTTTTTCCTGCAGAACAGCTGGTAGTTTCGAACTGCTGATCTTGAGGTTAGCAGCCTGACTCGTAACCACTACACTACCAGAGCCCCTACCTAGAACTACCAAATGACCCAGCAATCCCAATACTAGATCAACATCCAGAAGAAGTAAGTCAGGAATGCAGACAGAGACCAGTACACCCTATGAAACCTGTACACAATGAGTCATAGATGGACAATATGTTCGTTGTGACACTTCCTAGCCCCCCTCCCCCCCCCCACAAATGAAACAACCAAAATGTCCACCAGCAGATGACTGGATAAACAAAATATGGTATATATATATATATATATTTGTTGTTATACATATATATATATAACAGAGAGAGAGAGTCCTGGTGTGGTGCTGTGGGTTCATGCGCCAGACTGCAAAGTCACTTTGAACTATATGATTAGCAATTCAAGCTCACCAGCTGCTCCTCAGAAACCCTATACAGGGTCCCTATGGGTCGGAACCAACTCAACAGCACTTCACAACTATATATCTATACACACCCAAAAAATGAAAAATCACCCAGCCAAGTAGAACAATGAAGACACAATACATGCCACAACATGGAACCTTGAAAAGACCATGCAGAGTGAAGTCAGTCAGTCACAAAAGGGACAAACACCAGATGATGTCACTGGAATAAGCAGGTCTTCAGAAACCAAAGCTTTTTAGTGGTTACCAAGGGGCATGGGGAGGAAGGAGGAAAGATGGGGTTTCTGTAAGGGACATGAAGTGTGTTGAAGGAAGGTTTGTAAACAGGTAGAAAGAATGGCTGCACATCTTGAAGAATGTAATCAGCAGTGTCACTGAATCATATGTGGAGACATTGTTATGTGTATTTTCATTGCAATACAAATATGATTTTGAGGTCCATCAGCTCACTGCACCACATGGAGTTAGACGGTCATTTAACTCTCCCTGCCCTGGTCAGGAGGCTCAACCCCATGGGCCCAGAGTCTTCCCACCTACAAGAGGTCAGGGGCAGCCTCAAGTCCTACCTGACTGCTTAAAGGAATCTGAACCCCTATAGAAACCTTCCTGTTTGCTCTGCAACAGCCTTCCTGTTTGTCATCCAACTTCCTGATGCAGGATTCCAAGGACATTCACCCTTGGGCAGGGTGGATGGAGAGGGTGTCCCTTCAACAAGCTTTAGCCTCTGGTCTGGCCTGCAGTCCCCACTGCCCTCTCCATGAACCATCTGAACTCAAGGTTCCGGTGCAATCCCAGGGCCTTCAGCCAGTATCCCCACCCTGCACGATGCTGTCCATTCTGGCCTCTCCCTGTGAGTTTCCCCTGGTTGGAGTGTCTGGGGCAAGTCAGATGGGTGTGACCACAGACTCTCACAGGCCTTGCCCTGTCATTAGCAGGCAGGTTCTTCCCTCCCGAAGCAGGATGCAGACCCAGATTCTGTGCTGGTGTCCGCCCCTCATTTGTAGTCTCTGTCTCAGTAGACACCACCAGGAGGTGGACCACCAGTCACTGCTTTATCGGCGTACATGCCATTTGCAGCCACTTCAGAAACAGAGCTGGAAAGTAGGGTTGCTCCCAGTCCTGTCCAACAGACAGCCATTGTTTTTGGCCTCTCCAGAATCCCAGAGCCCCACAGTGTGAGAGCACTGGAGCATGGCTGACCCCAGCCAAAGAGTGAGCCAGGGCTACTTCTTCTGGAAGACTTCCTGGGTCCTCTGCTTTGGGATCTCAGTCAATGCTTTGCTAAAACTAATATCCCAACTCTTCTGAAGCTCCAGTGGTCCTGTGGTCATGTCATCATTGCTAACTGCCATTGGGTAGACCCAAGCACAACACAATGAAGTTCTGCCCAGTCCTGTGTCACCCCCAAGAACAGTTGCAGATTGGACCATTTGGATCCATAGGGTTTTCATTGACTCATTTTCAGAAGATCACCAGACTTTTCTTCCTAGCCTGTCGTAGTCTGGAATCTCTACTGAAACCTGTTGAGCATCATAGTATCACACAAGCCTCCACTGACAAAGAGCAAAGGTCTTCCAGAAGGAAGGAAAGAATTTGGCCACTGAACTTTCACTGCCCTCAATACTGTTGTTGTTAACTTCTGTCAAATCGGTTCTGACTCATAGCGACCCTGTATAGGGTTTCCATGGAGAGGCTGGTGAGTTTGAACCACTGACCTTGTGGTTCAAACCGACCTTTGGATCCAGTTCTTTATTCCACAGCAACACACCAGGACTCTATGGTTATATATGGTAATATACTAGCTCGTATGAGACACCCCTGGAGTCTTGGTGTGGCGCTGTAGAATAAACACTGAACTGCAAATCACAACCTCAGCTGCCTCTCAGAAACCCTAAATAGGGTTGCTATGAGTTGGAACCAACTCAACAACACTTAACAACAACAGCAACAACATGAAACACCACTAAATGGTAAAGGGACAGTGGAATTATTTTTTCTGCTCACTGAAGCTAATTAGAGAAAACAGAATTGAAAATAGATACTTTGGTTACGCTTCTTGCTTCTTTATCCCAAGATCAGTGGTCTTGAAAGGTTCTCAGACAATGTCTGAGTAATAAAATTGTAGATAAGAATTGCACTTTATTTTAAATATATATATATATACATATATTTAATTGTTGTTGTTGTTGTTGTTGTTAAGTGCCATCGAGTCGGGTCCGACCCATAGCGACCCTGTACAGGGTTTCCGAGGGTGTAAATCTTTACGGG
>NW_006408543.1:13704891-13706088 GCF_000296735.1 Chrysochloris asiatica
ACAATTTGAACAGTACAGATAACTAAGGTAAAAAGAAAACACAACAAACAAGCTACAGAAAAACAGTTTATGAACCCCTGAATTTCCATAACTTTTATATAGTTTTTATTGTTTGGGTGAAAGTTAACAGAGTGAATCAGTTTTCCATTCAACAATGTATGCTCATTTTGTTTCATGACATCGGTTACAATTCCTGCAATGGAACAACACTCTCCTCACTTTCTCCCTGAGGTCTTTGTTTTCATTTGTCCTTTCCTGCCTTCTGAACTTTGTCTTTGGACAAACGCTGCCCGTTTGGGCTTGTATAATGGAGTGTACTGAGTGTTGTTACTCACTTGGTAGGTCTGTCTACTGTTTGGCGAAAGGTTGGGCCCTAGGGGTAGGTTCAAGTGCAGGCTTGAAGAATGTCTAAAGACCATAGACGTTGGGACTCCCCAATCTCTATCACATCGGTAAGTATGGTCTTTTGAATTATTTTGAATTCTTTACTACATGTTTCTCCCACTCTGCCTAGGATCGTCTATTGTGATCCCAATTAGAGAGGTCAGTGTGGCAATTGGGCACCATCTAGTTCTTCTGGTCTCAAGCTAGTGGAAGCTGTGGTTCACATGAACCATTAGTCATTCGGATTGTTCCTGATTTTCTGCACCCATCTTTGTTCCAGATGGAGAGAGACCAATAGTTGTATATTAGATGATTATTTTAAAAGCCCAGTTGCTACTCACCAAAGTAGGATGCAGAACAAATGGCATAATTGTGTGGACTATGTTATACCAGCTGACCCAGATGTCCTCCAAGACTATGGTCTTATGCTGCACACCCACTGGCCCAGTCTCTCAAGGTTATGGTTAAGAAGTTTTCATAATTTTACCCCTGTATGCTCTACAATATGCTAGAATATATTTGTAGCACATACAAATGTATAAGTAGAAATAGTCTTTACCAAACCTATATACACTCTTGGGTGTACTCCCATTTGCCTTCCCACATCCATTCAGCTTGTATGTCTACCTATTTAACTACTCTTATATCTTGTTTTCTTCATTAAGAAGACAAGAACGAAGGAAAAGGTCAAAATGGATGTCAGAGGAGACTCTGAAACTTGCTCTCTAACCTAGAGAAGCTAAAGCAAATGGAAAAATTGAAGAGGTGCAAGAGCTGAACAGAAAATTTCAAAGATCAGCTCGAGAAGATAAA
>NW_006408543.1:13707786-13736133 GCF_000296735.1 Chrysochloris asiatica
TCGGACATTGTTTCGTTCTGCTGTGCAGGGGGTAGCTATGAGTCGGTTCCGACTCGATGGCACCTGACAACAACAACAACAATATCTTGTTTTCTATTACTGTTATTGGAGGACTGTGATGTAATAGTATTTCCCTTTGTTATCTTTTACTCTTGTGTACCTCCCAGTGTCTTCCTTTGCCTTGGTCATTGTGCTGCCCTCTCTCTTATTATATATTGTCTTTCCCTTCATCCAAGTGAATACATGTCTACTCCCTTCCCCTTCCATCTCTTGTTGTTGTTGTTAAGTGCTGCTGAGTCATTTCCGACCCATAGCGACCCTGTGTAGGGTTTCCAAGGAGCAGCTGGTGAGCTTGAACCACCGACCTTGCAGTTCAAACGCCTTTGCAGTATGGCACATTAACTCACAGTACCACACTCCCCTTCCATCCCTAGTAATCATTAAGTAATGTTTATAAATCTTTTCTTGACTTTTTATAATAGTCGTCTCATACAATATTTGTCCTTTTATGATTGACTTTCACTCACCTTAATGTCCTCCAGATTCATTAATTTTGAGGTGTTTTACAAATTTGTGGTTACTTGTTAATGTGGCATAGAAGTCCATAGTCTGTACATACCATAGTTACTTTATCCACTCCTCCATTGGTGGACGCTTAGATTGTTTACATCTTTTGCTATTGTGCATAGTGCACGTGTGTGCATATGTTTATTCGTGTCATGGCTCTTATTTCTCTAGGATATATATCTAGTAGTAGGATTACTGAGTCATATAGTATTTCTATTCTCAATTTTTTAAGGAAGAGCCATAGCATTTTCCACAGCGGTTGCACCATTTTACAGTCCCACCAGCAGTGTAAGAGAGTTTCAATACTTACACAACCTCACCACCATTTGCTGCTTTTTTTTTAAAAAAAAAAGTACTATTTTGAATTTTGCTGTAATTGCCGATGATATCTCATTGCTTTGAGTTGCATCTCTCTAAGAGCTAATGACTACAAGTATTTCTTCATGCTTGTTGGACCCTGTATGTCTCCCTTGGTAAAAATGTCTGTGCATGTCCTCTGCTCATTTTTTAATTAGAATACTTGTTCTCATAAACTTTGATGTTAATTTTTGATACCTGTCATCTCTTGCAGAAACTATGTATTTAAATGTCTGTTTACTTCATCTCAGTCTTCTTCTCCAAAAGAAACCACCATTAACCATTGCTGTCAAGTAAACTTGATGCTTGGCAACCCCCATATGTTACAGAGTAGAACTGTCCCACTGGATTTTCTTGGCAATTATCTTTACAGAAGAAAATCACCAAGCCATGGTGTTGTTGGGTGAGTTCGAGCTACCAACCTTTAACTTAATAGCCAAGAACAAACTATTTGCACCACCCAGGGACCTCAAAAGAACTCAGTATGAACTAAGAATGGAATTGGAAATTTGGAGCACTTAAAAAATAACAAAAGAAGGAGAATGACCCCAGAGAGGTCAGATACAAACCTCTTCCCAGCGGTGACCATGGTGATGATTAGGTTGAATATTTCAATGGTAGACCTACAGGTTGATCTACCTATAGAAAATTCCAGACTCCAGATCTAGGCAGCTATTGGGAAATAGAGTAGTTTCCAAAGGTCTGAATGTTCTTCATTAGAGAGGCCACAGCCCAGAGGGTGTGGTCTAAATGTTATGTGACTACTCAGCGGTGAGGAGAAACACCAGAGGAGTGGTGTGGCCACTGCTCTTGCAACCTCCATCATCTGCCCACCTGGGCAAGTCAGATGCATTGTCTTCCGTCAGCTATTCTAGAAAGTCATGGAAGCATAAGTAGTAGAGCAAGAAGAAGAGACTTATTTGGCCAGCTCAGTGGATGTCTTTTGAATGCACTGTGAGTATGATGCCTTCCCTTTGTAAAGATTGGGTGTTCATGTACGTTCAATGGTTGCTGTATTTTGATGAAGGATCTAGTATTGTCCATGGTATAAAGAAAGTTCTGGAGGAGTTCTAAAATCAGCGCACTCCATGTGAGAAGAGCACTGGCATTTTCAATGGGAACTTGATTCATTCTCGTGGGAGTCTAGCTCCCTGTGCTTTCCTGAAGGTCTACCTTTGATGGGCATGGTGCTTATGGGTGGTCTTGGAGAGCAAGGAGCTCCTCCAGGTCAGTCTGTTCCTGTCCTCTAGCCCTAATTATAGTTGGCTTTGCATGTGAGCTATGTGTGTATCTGTGTCTCTCTTGGAGGATGAGGCTGTGTCCCTCAGCTCACTGTTTCATGGAGAAGCTGAGGTCCAGAAGCCCAGTAATTGATTTATAGCATAATTGTCCTCACTGCTTAGATTCCCACTCTGACCCATCACAGATGCACATTGTGACTTCAGTCTGTTCCTTGTCTTCTCTGGTTTTTTATTTCCCCTATTACAAGTAGCCCCAAAGTTGATGGTTAGTAAAACTTCCCAACCCAAAATTCCCTCATTCTAGAAGGAAGTCACTGAAGGAGAAGAGGAGCTGGTCAGGCAAAGAGCTGAAAAGTTCTAGAGAGTTTGGAAAAGTCTGTGGAGTCTGGTTGTGGGTATCGAGTCAACATGGCAGCACATTTCGTAAGTGAGGGTTTCATGTATGGGGTCCAGAGGAGACTGAGGGTCAGTCTACAGCATCAGTACATACTGCTCCTGGCTGATTGCTCCATCATCCTGCAAAGAACAGCCTGCTCATAGTGATGCCTCAAAATTTTTCCTAAAAGAATGGAGGCAGAAATCTAAAGGGCACATTAAGAGGCAAGATGGTACACTTGTGCCCTATCCTTTGTTTCCAGGAAGCAGGAGGAAGGGAATTGGTATAGTCATTGGATTTCTTGTATGTGGTTTCTCTCATCCCAATAGGGGTAAAGGATATGTCTTATACACCTTAGTTTTAAACTTGTTTTTCAAAGAAAATAACAACTTAATGTCTAATAAATAGAAAGTGACTTCCTCTTATAGCAATGCTGCTGTTAGTTGTCATTGGATTGGTTCTGACTCATGGGGACTCACATTGAATGAAACATTGCCCAATCCTCATTCTTGCTATGTTTGAGTCCATTGGTGCAGCCACTCTGTTAATCCATCTCATTAAGAGTCTCCTTTTTCTTTGTTGTCCTTGAAACAATAGCAATTCCTTAAAATAGGTTGGCCCCAAAGCATGCCTGAAACGTTTATTCAAGCCAGGACTTTGGTGGTGACCGTCTTTTGAAATGCCAAAGCACATCTTTAGGAAGGAATGCTCACATGCCTCAGATCCCTTGAGTGTAGGAAGGGGCACTGAATTTATCCAAGTGCTGTGTGCTCTGTGGAGAGCTCCAGGAAGGATCTAAGAAAAGTTGGGAGCTCAAAAGTCCTGAGGATCTTCAGTACAGGGAAGGATGTTCAACCTATCCATCCTGTACAGGGGGCAGGGTTCCTTTTTGAGCAAGAAGCTCCTCATCTGTCTGGCTGAAGATCATCACATTTGGTCTCAAGCCACTGGAGATGGAAACTTAGCAAAGCATTCTAGACTTCTGGTTTCGTTGGTTTAAGGACCAACACCACATGAACCATCCCTTGCCAATCAACATCAATCATCACAGGAAAGAGAGATGAGATAGTGAACAGTCAGAAGATAGGGAAGTAAACTCTTAAGGAAGGTGTGTCTCTTTTCGCTAAAGAAAATAGGTCATTTTTTCTACCCTGCATGTGTTCTTTTTGCTGTATTGCTTCTCCAAGCCGATGATCGCCATTGTGAGAACTTAGTTAAATTATATTAGTGTTGAAACTGCTGTCATTTTTCACTGCGCCACCTCCTTGTCTCTCTTTATCAGCTGATTCCAACTGCTAAGCTTGTCAAGGCCACGTTGAAAGCAAAAGTGGAAAGGGAGCACACGGTCGAATAAATCAGTCACAAAATACTGTATAAGATCACACATGAGGAGTCTTCAAAAAGTTCATGTAAAAAAGGAATTAAAAGACAAAGACATTTTTCCATGATTTTTTTTGAAACCCCCTTATATATGACATAAACATATATGTATGTATGTATGTGTGTATGGTGGTGTGTGTATATATACCAACAACTATTATTAGTGGTTATGAGGGGTGGGAAGGAGGGGAAAGGGGGAATTTTTGCTTAGAGAGCAGCAAGTGTATGAAAATACTTAAAGGTTCACCTAGGGTCAGAAAAAAGTGATTTCCACATTGCCATGGTGTTCAAGGTGGCGGGATGATTTAGAAATAATGAGAATAAATGTAAACAGAAAGAATGTGCTCAATGTCACTAAATTATTCATGTAGAAAGTATTGAATTGGCAAAAAGGAAGAAGGAAGGGAGGGTGGGAGAGAGGAAAGGAGACAGCAGGTACACACCTGAGAGTCCTCCCATGGATAGCTCCCTCCCCAAGTAGACTTGAGGGCAACTACGCTTATTGGATTCCTGGTGTGGACCTGTAGGATCAGCACTGGACTGAGAACCACAAGGTCAGCAGTTCAAACCCACCAGCTGTCCTTGGAAACCCTATACAGGGACACTATGAGTCAGAACCGACTCATTGGCACTTAACAACAACACTTATTGGCACATGCATGTGAAACTAATAGAATTGATGTATTTCAATTATGGAATTGGAGGAGAATATTAAAAGTACCATGGACTGCCAGAACAAACAAATCTGTGTTGGAAGAAGGACAGCCAGAATGCTCCTTAGAAGCCAGGATGCAGAGACTTGGCTCTCATATTTCAGACATTTTATTAGAAGGGACCTGGTGTAGTGCTGTGGGTTAATGCGTCAAACTGCAAAGTCATTTGAACTGCAAGGTCGGTGGTTCAAGTTCACCAGCTGCTCCTTGGAAACCCTATACAGGATCTCTATGGATTGGAATAGACTCCACAGCACTTAACAACAACAGCAATGCTTGTAAAGTGGAAGGTCCTTGGAAAAGAAGAAGACCCTCAACAGGATGGATTGACACACTGACAGCATAACAGGCTCAAACATAACAACAGTTGTGAAGATGTCACAGGACTGAGCAGTGTTTGTTCTGTGGTGCATCTGGTCATTTTGATGGCGCCTAACAATAACAGCAGAGCCTCTCACTGAGTTAGGATCTGGTTTCAGGATGAGTGACTTCTGAATAAATGAAATGTTATTTTATCCATTCATTGTAGTGTTGTTAGATGCCGTCATGTTGGTTCTGAGTCATAGCGACCCTATGAACCACAGAACAAAACACTGCCAGTCTGCACTGCCTTAAAATTGTTACGTAAGAGCCCATTGGTTGCAACCACTGTGTCAGTCCATCTCATTGGAGGTCTTTCTCTCTCTTGATGATCCCCCACTTTACCAAACATGATGTCCTTCTCTAGGGACTGGTCCCTTCTGCCAACATGTCCAAAGTACAAGGCACGAAGTCTCACCATACGGGTTCCTAAGGTACATTCTGGCTGTACTTCTTCCAACACATATTTGTTTACTCTTCTGGCAGTCTGTGATACTTTCTATAAGAAAATGAAATTAGCTTCCCAATTTTATAGAGAATATGGAACCAGAATATTCAGAGAAGAAATGAAATACTGATGATAGCTTTGTCTATTCTATGTCTACCTTGTGGGTTTTAGTATATATCATCTTTATTTTATTTCATTGTTTTTGTCACAACCATGGAACCCTGATGTGGTGCTGTGGGTTAATGCTCTGGACAACAAAAGTCAATTTGAACTGCAAGGTCGGTGGTTGGTTCAAGCTCACTAGCTGCTGCTAGGAAACCCTATACCAGGTCACTATGGGTCAGAACCGGCTTGATGGCACTTAACAACAACAAGAAGTCACAATTATAACTGCATGTTTAAACTGAAACCAACAAAAATTGCTCAGCTTGGGAGGATAGCTTATCCGTTTATTGGGAAACCACCAGCCACCCAGGTATTTTAATTGATGGAATTAAAAAATATATGCTATCTAAACATCCAAGACTGGTACCACCTGACAAGTTTGGATCTGTTTATGGCCTGTCATAGCAGATTGAAAGGCAAACAAATGGGGTTATGTGCATGAGAAACAGCATAATGGGGTAGACTGCACAGATGGTCTATGGGGACTTCTGTGACCCAGGCCTTCAGAGGTGGGAGGAAGCTGAGACCAGTGTGAGGGTATGGGCTGTGTCTAGAGGGGTGGGAACAGCCAGCTGATCTGCAGCATCTAGTAGGAGAGAGGACAAAATATGATCACCCACTTGATAGATGAAGGGGAAGGCAGTGGTGAGTGGTTGTATCCTCACCTTCTATGTGGGAGACCAGGTTTGACTTGAAGGCAATTTACCTCAAGTACAAACATACTCATCTGTCAGGGGAGGCTTGTGCATTTCCATGATTCTAAACAGGTTCCAGGGGAGCTTCCCAATTAAAATGGACCAGGAAGAAAGGCCAAGGATCTGTTTTCAACAATCAACCCATGGAAACCCTGTGGGTCAACACTGTCTGGTTTACAACAGACCACGGGATGTGCAGGATGAGGCAGCATTTCGGTCCACTGTGGATGGGCTCACCAGGTGTCACAGGCCAATCAATGACAGCTACCACAATAGGTGAAGATCCTGAGACTGAAAGTTTAAGAGACTTGCTCTGTGCCACCTAACAATGATGGAGGAAGACCAAACTCCAATCTTCTAATTCTGTATCCTGAAATCCCAAAAAGTAGAAAAACTGTGAGGGGTCATTGACTGAACTTCATTGTCAAATTGTGGGTGTGAACTGTTTGTGCCAGAAAGTTTCTGGGAGCAGGGTGGATCCCGACCCTGCTCCTGACTCATCCTTCTCCTAGCTCCTGGCAGGTTACTCAACCATTTTGCATCCCAGTTGTCTGGCAAACCCACTGCTGAGCATGTCCTCTCGTCTCCTTGAGTGACATGTCTTAACTTCTCCACTCCTAGGCATTGGGAAATAACCCACATATATGCATCAATTAACTCTAAATAAAAGAAGTTTCTATTTTTAACCCAAGCAGCCCATCCCACTCACCTGTGAGGTTGAACCTGTTCCACATTCTATTCCATGCTCTATTTTCTGTCTTTTACCTGAACAGCCTCAGGGATTTTGGAGTTTTCTCCTTTATTGCCTGTTTTCAGATAATATCTTTAGCCAACTATTTTAAAATTTCCTAAAAGTTAGTCATTGAATTTATTGTTGTTAAGTACTGTGGAGTTGGTTCCAACTCATAGTGACCCTGCACAGGGTTTCCAAGGCTGCAAATCTTTACGGGAGCAGAAAGCCTCTTCTGTCTCCTGCGGAACAGCTGGTAGTTTTGAACCGCTGACCTTGAGGTTAGCAGCCCGATTCATAACCACTACACTACCAGAGCTTCTTAGGAGAGGAAAATACTTAAAAATCACCTTGGTTCATGAGAGGAGATAGGGATAAGACTCTTGTGGTACAAGAGTGAATAGTTGCTATCAAGAGTGACTGTGAGGTTCGGAAATGTAAAAGTAGGTGTTTTGTAACAAAAGGAGGGGAGTGATTGATTTTGCAGTCCAGGAGCAGAGGTCCCTGGGACCATCAAGTGAGAAGAGCGGAGTGCGGGACCCTACCCAAAGAAGCAGTGACATCAGAAATGGAGGGAGAGATGATGACTGGACAGATGGAGCATCTGGGGACTTTGGACTCCGGGAGGGAGAGGGGCTGTGTGCTGATGGCCAGGGGCAGGCCTGTGGGGTGTACTCTTTGGTTGTTTGATGATGCATGGAGGGGATTGTAATGATTGCAATGAAATGAAATACAATAGGATGAATGTAAAACTGATGTTCTCCCATGTAAACCCACATAATTCACAATAAAAACTCGAAGAAAAAAAAAGTGCATATAAAAGACAAAAACAAAAACAAAAAATCACGTAGGTTCAGAAAGAAAAAACGACTTCCACAATGTCATTACAGCTGTGAAACGGGCAAGACCAGAGCTCAGGACTCCTGACTACTTAGCCTGGGTATTGTTTTTCTTGTTTGAATATTTGAGTCTGTTAGAATGCTTTGGGCTGCAAGTAACAGATCACACCACTGGAGATATCGAGGTAAGGTGGGCTCCAAGATTCAGCTTAATCAGTGGCTTTAGCTTCAGTTTCTCTGAAATTCCCTCGGATATACCTTCTTTCTGTTCTGGCTTTATCCTGCCCTCCTGGGACAAATTGGTTGTATGGAAGGAGGTTTACTAGAGACCTGGGTTTCCCTGGAATGGGTACCTACCACTAATGTTGTTGTTGTTGTTAAGTGCCATTGAGTCAGTTCCAACTCATTGCAACCCTGTGTAAGGTTTCAGAGGAACAGCTGGTAAATTTGAACCGTCAACCTTGTGGTTCAAACTAACCTTGCGTTCCAGTGCTTATCCTACAGCACTACACCAGGACTCTCCACTGGTAGGTCATGTGATCTTAGACAAATGGCTGAATTTCTGCAACTTAGTCAGAATTCTTTTGGCTATAAGTAAACAGACACAACTGAAACTAGCCAACTGTCAAAGGAGACTTTATTGGTTCATATAACTTGGACAAATGAAGGAGAATGACTTCTGGTATATCTGGATCCAGAGACTCCACAGTGTCATCAGATAGGTCTCTCTGCTTCTCCTTTTCCATCTCTCTCTATCTCAGGTCTCAGGATTATGTCAGTAAATCAGTCACCAAGAACTAAGAGAGCTTTGCATTCTCGGGAAAGGAAAGGAAATCATTTGATCTCATGGAGTAGAGAGAAAGTTCCTCAAAAGAACTGAGGTATTGTTACCACAAGAAAGGGACGTACACAAACAAGAGCTGTTTTCTATAATGTGGCCTCTCATTTATGAAATAGGGACAACCCCCTCTCATCCCCAGGGTGATTCTATAAGTAAAGTGCTATGTGTATGTCAAAGACCTTCTAAACCACTATGCACAGCACACACTGGTCATTGGAATATTTCTTCCAACGGGTCCTCCTTGTGAATAAGATTGAGACAATTAAGTTCTTTGTGTTTATTGGTTGGTTTTCTAACTTCTAGTCTACTTCTCAACAGGACAATCTCCAAGGAGAATGAAGCCCGTGGTGGGCCTGGGTCTGCTTCTGGCTGGTCTCTTGACTGTGAAAGGTCTTTCGCAGCACAACCTCTCTACGAATAGTCATGTGACTGCGAGCCAGGTTCGAGCATGGAAAGAAAGACGGGCAGCCCAGGAGCTTGCAAGGCACAACACAGATTTTGGCTTCAAGTTTTTCAAGAAGCTGGCCGCTAGCAGCCCTGACAAGAACATCTTGTTTTCCCCCTTAAGCATCTCCATGGCCTTCTCCATGCTGTCTTTAGGTGCTCAGGACTCCACTCTCGAGGAGATTAAGGAGGGCTTCAATTTCAAGGAGCTATCGAAGAAGGATCTTCATGAGGGCTTCCATTACCTCCTTCAGAGGCTGAACCAGCGGAGCCAGGATGTCAGGTTGGACCTCGGTAACATGCTGTTCATGGACCAAAGGCTACAACCATATCAGAAATTTCTGAGAGATGTTAAGGATCTGTACAATGCAGACATCATTCCCGCTGACTTCCGGCATTTAGAAGCTACTCAGAAGCAGATCAATGACTACGTTAGTCAGAAAACCCATGGGAAAATTAGCAACCTGATCAAGAATATAGATCCCGGCACTTTAATGTTTCTTATAAACTGTATTTACTTTCGAGGTAAGACTTGGGACATGTTGGCATGAAGGATGACTGAGAGATTAAAATGCTGGGTTGGCCTCTTGCTTGCTCTGTGACCTTGAACTCATTCTGTGATTAATCTCTCAGAACTCTATTTTTGTTATCTATTAGATGAGGGTCGTGATATATAGTTCATAGGCCAGTTATTTGGATTCTTTTCATGTAATGAGCTTTGTGAAGTCTTAATAATCAATCCATTAATACTGTTATCTTAACACAATATTGACTGTAGAGATTGAGGTGATATTCAGTGAGATATTATTTGACTTACTCCAAGTTACACAGCTAATAAGAGTCAAGATTAAACACAGTTCTCTTGGCTCAAGGGCTAAGCAGTTTCCACCTCTCCAAGTAAACCCCTAGAATGCTGATGGCTGTGGTGTCGGTGACGGTGGTGATGATCATTGTGGTGGGAAACTTGGTCGGTTTATCAGATTTTGCAGTTCCCCAAATCTGAGTTTGAGAGATTGAAAATAAAATGAAGACACGTTCCAGAATCTAAGCTTCATCCTCCACTACCGTACTCATATACACATACATACACATGTAGGTGAGAATCAGAGGCCAATACCTTTCATTTCAGGCAACACCACTGCTGAGCGGTCAGCAACATGGTCCTGAATCAGAAAGCTCAGTTACCTTCAAATGCAGAAGGATACTGATGGCTAGAAAGGAAAAAGGGAGTGATGATTGCAGATTGATAGTCCATTCTACTCAAGCCAGAAAAGGAGACAAGAGAATCTGGAATTTCCCAGAATTCCTTCATCCCTTAGACCACAGGTAGGAGCAAGAACAACAATGACAACGCTGATGACTATCACCCACTGAATACTCTCTATACAGTCACTGAGCTGGGCTGCCTTAGTCTACTCAGTCTCACAGTAACCCTATAAAGTTGTTGTTGTTGTTAAGTACTGTTGAGACCGTTTCAACTCATTGTGACCCTATGTAGGATTTCCAAGGAGCTGCTGATGAGTTTGAACCACCAACCTTGAGATTACATCCAGTACTTACCCTACAGAGCCACACCCATCTGTAGATATGGAGACTGGGGTTCAGGGACTTTGAGACACTTGTTTGAGATCATACTTTTATAACAGTGAAGCCAGGATTTGAATGCAGGCAGTTGGCCCCAGTACTGTATAAGGGTACAGAGTATAAGGTTGAAGGCTAAGTACTCACCACTTTTCCTTTGGTTCTCAGGATTTATACGCACTGCCAGTGAAAAATCTCAGGCTCCTGTATCCACTTCTTTGCTCTCAACCAGAGGGATTGGGAGCAGGTGTGAGAATCTCTCCCTACTACACAGGATACTTTGATGCCATCCCTTTGGTTATATTGTCTTGACTCTGAGGGCCCTTTTGCCATATGTTTATGATATTAAACTATTAAATGACAAGTTCCTCAAGAGCAATGTTTTCTGAACTGAGAACATGTCTTCCAGAATGGGTCCTTTTAAACCCTTTAATTTATCACCCACTTTTATATGAAAATACAGTTAAGATGCTTAAAAAATATTGGAGTTAGTTGCTTTCTGTGCAAATTTCACAACTAAATTGGATCACTTTTTCGTTAGGCTTGCTGCTCTGTTTCCATCTGTTTGTGTCTCTATCACACTTTACCAACCTCTGCCATAAACTCTGCCTCCACAGATTTTCTTTTGTGGCCATTATGTAGACAAAATCCAATTTATCCTCATCCAATTTTCTAATATAAGTTTTGTCATGCCTAATATTTGAGAACCTCTGTGGTCAAGGTGGAGTCCTGGTGTGGCGCTGTGGGTTAATGCGCCAGACTGCAAAGCCATTTGAACTGCAAGTTCGGCAGTTCAAGCTCACCAGCTGCTTCTTGGAAACTCTGTACAGAGTCGCTATGGATCGGAATTGACTCGACGGCACTAACAACAACAACAGATATTTAAGCAAACTCACTGTGCTCATGTTCAGTCTTCATTGTTTCTAGGTTTATTTTGTTCCAGTACTAAGTCCATCTTTTGACAAGTCAGTTCTTATGGACCTTCATGTCACCAAGACTCACATTGTTGAGTTTTACTTGGTGTTGATTATATCTACTAATAATAATATTCATTGGGAGTTTGACGCGAGTCTGGTCTCTTGTATCCATTTCTTTCAGTAAAACTCATCATCAGAGCAAAGACCCAGGTCTGAGATTATGCTCAATAGAGTCAATGTGTCCTCAGGTCGAAATGAAGGACCCAGGTGCCCAGGTCTGGGTGTTCACTGCTCCTCAGCAGGCTCCCAAGGGAAATCAACTCCTTTAGTTTTCTCAAACCCACAAGAGAATGTCTCATGGCTTAGAGCAAAGTGGAATATTTTCACTCAGGCCAGACCCAAATAGTCCCTATTGAACATAACCCAGTTCCCTCTACATAGTCCGAAGGCCTTCTCAGCTTCAGGGTCACCCAGGCATAGGGAGTCTGCAACTTACATCTAACATTCATTTCAGTCCTAGCTTCCCTGGGAACTGATAAGCAGGTCCTGAGTCCCCCTCCTCTGGAGTCTTCAGAGCATGGAATGGGGATGGGACTCCTAGAGACCTGCTCTGATATCCCAAAGTCAACGAATCCAAAGGCCAGTGGTTTTCTTGGTCCAATCACTGCTTGCCCCTTTCAATATTCATGTTCACTTTGTTCTTCTTCAATCCTAAGCCAGGTGGAAACATGAGTTTGATCCAAAACTAACCAAAGAAGAAGACTTTATGCTGGACCAAAACAAGTCCGTGAAAGTGCCCCTGATGTTTCACGGAGGCATGTACCATGTTGGTGAAGACGAACAGCTCTCCTGCACCGTCCTGGAAATGCCCTACCATGAAAACATCACAGCCATCTTCATCCTTCCAGATGAGGGCAAACTAGAGACAGTGGAGAAGGGCCTTACAACAAAAGCAATGGCAAGATGGAAGAATGGATCCACGTACAGGTAAAGAGGATGTTGATGCTATCAGCTTCTTCCTTCTTACCCCGGTTTTCCCTCTATTTTCTTTACTTCTTCCATCACAGATGTATTGAGCAATTTTCCTATGGCTGGGCCCTAATCTAGACTCTATGATGAACTTAGATTTGGGTGGAGAGTAGATAGGAATCACATAAATATAGCGGAATTCCTGTTCTTATAAGGTTGTTGTTATTGTTATGTGCCTTTGAATCAGTTCTGACTCATAACAACCTTATTATACAACAGAATGAAACACTGCCCTGTCCGGCACCATCTTCACAATGAGCTCATTGCTGCTGCCACTGTGTCAATCCATCTTGCTGGGGATCTTCGTGTTTTTCACTAGACCCTCCACTTTATCAAACATGGTGTCCTTCTCCAGGGTCTGGTCCCTCCTGATATATGTCCAAAGTATGAGAGATGAAGTTTCACCGTCCTGGATTCTAAGGAACATTCTGGATGTACTCCCAACACAGATTTATTTGTTTTTCTGGCAGTCCATGTTACTTTTAATATTCTCCTCCAATATCACAACTCAAATGCATTAATTATTCTACAGTCTTCCTTATTCATTGTTCAACTTTTAAATGCACATGAAGCGATTGAAAATACCACTGCTTGGGTAAGACACACCTTTGTCCTCAAACTGACATCTTTGCTCTTGTACACTTTAAAGAGGTCTTGTGCAGTAGCTTTCCTAATGTAATATGTTGTTTGATTTCTTGACTGCTGCTTCCATGAGTGTTGTAGTAAATCCAAGCAGAATGAAGTCATTGACAACTTCAATCTTTTCTCCATTTATCATGATGTTATTTATTGGTTCAGTGGTGAGGATTTTTGTTTTCTTTACATTGAAGTGCAATCCATACTGAATGCTATGGTCTTTGATCATCATCAATAAGTATTTTAAGTCCTCTTCACTTTCAGTAAGCAAGGTTGCATCATCTGCATAGCACAGGTTGTTAATGAGTCTTCCTCCAATCCTGATGCCATGTTGTTCTTCATATAATACAACTTCTCAGATTACTTGCTCAGCGTACAAACTGAATAAGTATGGTGAAAGACTATAACCCTGGCGCACACCGTTCTTGATTTTAAACGATTCAGTATCCCCTTATTCTGTTTGAATGGCTGCCTCTTGGTCTATGTACAGGTTCCTCATAAGCACAAATACGTGTTCTGGAATACTCATACTCTGCAATGTTGTTCATGATCCACATAGACGAAAGCCTTTGCATAGTCAGCAAAAGCACAGGCAAACATCTTTATGGTATTATCTGCTTTTAGCTAAGAGCCATCTGATGTCAGCAATGATTGTCCCTCATTCCATGTCCTTGTCTGAATCTGGCTTGAACTTCTAGAAGTTCCCTGACAATATGCAGGGAACTTAAAAATTATATTTAGCAAAATTTTACTTGCACGTGATATTAATGAGATTGTACAATGATTTCCACATTCTGTTGGGTCACTTCCCTTTGAAATGGGCACAAATATGGATCTCTTCCAATCAGTTGGCCAGGTAGCTGTCTTCCAAATTTCTTGGCATAGATGAGGGAGTGCCTCCAGTGCCACATCAGTTTGTTGAAAGATTTCAATGTGTGTTCCATCAATTCTGATGGCTTTGTTCTTTGCAATACTTTAAGTACACCTTGGACTTCTTCCTTCAGTTCCATTTCGTTCTTGATCATATGCTACCTCTTAAAACTATTGAACAACAACAATTTCTTTGGGTCCAGTGATAGTGAATTCCACCCATCTTCTTTCTGCATCGCTCAATATTTTGCCCATAGAATTCTTCAATATTGCAAATGAAGACTTGATTTTTTTCTTCAGTTCTTTCAGCTTGAGAAATGCTGAGCATGTTCTTCCCTGTTGGTTTTCTAACTCCAAGTTCTTGTGAGAAGATGCATGAAAATAGTGACAGCACAGAGAATGGAGCAAAAAGCTTGGCTGAAGTATGGTAATCAGGAACGACTTCACCTTTGACCTGTCCTTCAGTCTGTGTGGAAGGAAGAGAAGCTATGTAACCCTAGGCAAAGGGACACCCCAAGGACAAACACTCGAAGGTGTCAGTGGACATTGCGAGTTGTTTATTGTGGATAGAATGATGTTTTGAACAGCAGTGTCACAAGAAAACCAGGGAGAGTGTCCCAAGAATTAGATTAGGAGCCACTGGGCTGATTATCACTAGATTGGCAGTTCAAGCCCACCAGCCTTTCTGCAGAAGATGTCTGCTCCTGCAAAGACTTATGGTCTCAGAAACCCAATATAGGGTCACTATGAGTCATAATCAGCTCCCTGACAATGAGTTTGGTTTTGGGATAAATGGTTGAAGAGCCAAAATGAGTAAGTATTTTTATTCTAAAACACAGTATTAAAACCTGTTTAAGGGACTGTCCACAGAGTCTCTTTGGGCCATATGTCCACAGTAGATTTTCTTGAGAAGGTGACAGTTGGTATGAGAGTAAAGTCCTGGGAACTTGGTATCCAAATGGACATGGATGGTGCCTTGGAGGCCTGTGGGCAATGGTGGCATAAGGTAGAGAGGACAGTCTCCAGTTCTTCATGTTCTTTCTTCCACCTTGTCCCCTCCCTCAACCTCCATCCCAAAAGTCTTTTGAGAACTTTGGCCACACTCCTAAATAGAGGAGGAGGTCTGAAGAGCAATGGAGACAAGGTTAGTACTGAATTGGGCTACCCTTGAGTGACATTGGAATTGAGCTGGTTCCTTCACACTGGCTCAAATCCTTAGAACAATGGCAGAACAAATCTAGAATTGACTGAAAACTCACAGATGGGGAATTCTGGTGCTGAATGAATCCAATAAAGTCACAATTCTATGAGGGACAAAAAGCAGCTGATGAAATGGTAGAAATATTTTCTACGGAAAGGGCTTCAAGAACCAGGTTCTGAAAGACTCCCCCATGCCCCCGAATGAAAACTTGAGGGCTGCATATGAGTCTAGCCCCTAAAGCAGGAAGAGATGACTGGGTACCAACCATAGCTGAGCCCCAGTTTCTTTGTCTATGATGTAGCCTCTCGCAGGACTGGATTAATGGGAGGACTGGTGTACTTGGTGGTGCTAATAGTTAACACGTGCCATTGCTAACTGAAAAGTTAGAGGTTTGAATGTATCCTTATACGAAAGGCTTAGAGTTCTACTTCTGAAAAGTCAGTCATTGAAAACTCTGAGGAGCATGGTTCTACTCCGACACAGACTAGGTTATCATGAGTTGGAGTCTGTTGTTGTTGTTAAGTGCCGTCGAGTCGGTTCCGACCCATAGCGACCCTGTACAGGGTTTCCGAGGGTGTAAATCTTTATGGGAGTAGAAAGCCTCATCTTTCTTGTGGGGAGCGGCTGGTAGTTTCGAACCGCTGACCTTAAGGTTCGCAGCCCGATTCGTAACCACTACGCTACCAGAGCTCCTACTTGACAGCAAATGATTTACTTTTAATTTTTAATGAGGATTAAAATGTGCCTTAGCACAGGCTTGCCCACAGAGGGTGCTCAAATCTTCAGCTCTTTCCCATTGGTCAAAGACGCAGAGATCTTGGCTACCCAATACATCTTCTGAACTTCAGGTTTAGGGAGTGACAGGAGATCTGATCCTCCCATCTTCAGAGTGAAATCCAAGATGGCAGCTCATGGCTAACAGTGAGGGCACATCCCTCTTAACATGGCGGTGCCTCAGAAGGGGTTATCCGTATTCCAAGAGAAACCTTAGCATTCATGAAGATGTCTCAGAGGGCTTTCCCATTGGTGGAGAAGTGTGAGGATGAAGGAGGGTAGAAAATGGGAGGGACCTCAGGCTCTCCACTTCTACTTTATCCAGCAGCTTTCTGTGCCTGTGACTTCAGGGATTGCATTATCTTAAATAGTCACATGATAGTGGTTGAGACTGCCAGTAGATTGCTATAATTTACCATCTTCAGTGTCTCCTGCTCCTTCTCCAAGTTGTCTGGTGAAATTCCCCAGGGGTGGTGCCTTGGTGTTGGTTCCACTCACTGAGTCTTCTCTCTGCAGCCTTCATTGCTGAAGCCAAATGAGGTCATCACTAACCATTCTCATTAATTCTTGGGAGCAGTCACCTGATCTTTCTGGCTTTAGGAGAGGGTCTTCCTTCCTTCGCTTTTCCCTCAAGTGTGGGTAGAGCCTCCATGACTTCCTGGAGGCCATATCATTCAGGCATTACTGGACATTTGGGGGTACTAAAACCAATACCCCTCACAGGAGCCCCAGGGTAACTTAACAGCACACAGAAGAGGCGTCTCATGGAGTTCAGGTGTAAGCTGCTCTCAGGATCTCTTCCAGTGTGGCTTCCTTGTCTATCTGTTAGTCTGTCTCCATTAATAGACTCTCATCACCCCACCACATTAGGGCTACTGTCTGCACCTCTTGGTGTTTATGCAGGGAGGGCCTTAGAGATGAGGGTTCCTCTCATCCCAGGCAAAGTTGTACCTCCCCAGTCCCTTCTCCCATGACTGACCACGATAATATCTACTCCCCTCGTATAGTAAACTCTCACAGGGAAATGAACTCATCTGTGGTTCCCGGTGGGGGCGGGGGGCGGAATGGAGTGCCATCAGAGCACAGTGTATCCATCATTCCTTCATTCTGTCTAGGAGTCAAGACTCTTTTTATCTGCAAGAAGGGATCTTCATCCCAACAATTTCCACCCATGTTCTATGGTGAATGCAGTGAGGGGATACTAGTCCTGTATGATCTTTATTCAGAACCTAATGTATTGTAAGACCTAGAAGAGGTTGAAGAGGAAAATAATTTTCCTGCAAGAAAGGTAGCCAAATCAACACACACGTCTAAAAGACACACGTCATGTATGCATGGAATGTAGCTCATGGATCATCCATGTGGCCTCCATACAAAAGGCACATACTTGCTTTGTATTTGCATAACTAATTAGGTCTATTCTAATTCCCCTACCCCCTACTTCCAGAGTATCAGGGAAGGCCAAAAACTGCTTATGTTTCTGAAATACCATTTTCTGATGATAAATTTTTGAGGGTCCACCCCAGCCTGGATACCCTGTCACATTTTTACATATTTAGTTGGATACTTTCTAAATAACATTTGAAAGAATTTTTCTTCTGGTGTTTTTTGTTTTTGTTTTTAAGGTTTTAAACCACTCCTCTGGGCTAGAAATGGGCAAACTGTGGTCCATGGGCCAAATCTGGTCCGATGCCTATTTTCTTCTCAGATGCATCTGAAGTGCCTAGGCCAGCCTCCAGCATACAGTAAACACTGTATAAATATTTGTTGAGTGAATGAATGGGTGGAGTAAGTTTGGGAGTCAGTGGGCATGTAGAGACATGAAATTGAATGTGATCCGCTAGGGAAGGTGCAAGGACAAAAGAAAGAAGTTCAAGCTTGAATCCTTGGAGCATCCCAACTATTAGAGACAGAAGATATGGCGTAGTCACAAAAGGGCAAGGGAAGGAGGGGAACTGCTTGAGGGATTGGACCTGGTCTGGAATCCTTTATGATGGAGAAAGGGAAAAACCATCAAATGCTGCTCCCCAAGAGCGGGTCGCTGACTCTAGCAAATAGAAGTGAACCATGACACTGTGAAGGGCTGTGTCAGTAGAATGTTGAACTGGAATGGGTTGAGGAGATGATGGGAGGAAGTGAAGATGCCTTTTCAGGGAGCTTTGCTGTAAAGGAGAGAAAAGAAGAGGGAGTCAGGATGAGTGACTCAGGGTTCAGAAGTTTTCTTTTTGCTTCTTGGGACCGAAGTTATTACAACATGTGGTTCACTCGCTCCTGGGGTGGTCTACTAGATGGCATTCATGGGTGATGATGGAGAGGGAGGAAAGAGTCTGGAATGAGATTTGTGGCATGGCTAGAGGAAATGGGATTTAGAGGCTGGTGGACAGAGGTGTCTCAAGGACATCTGATGCCAGGCTCTGGGCCAGGAGACTGGTCCAGTGTGCACTCACAGAGAGTGGGGGTTTGCAAATCTAGAAGAGGAGCAAGAAGAGGAGCATTTGGTGGTCTCTGGCTGTCTGCAGACCACCTTCATGCCTTTGTGTTAGCCCTCTGTCCTGTGGATCCAATGTTTGTCATCACCATTTTGGGACAAGTGGCCTAGAGAGATAAAATGACTTGTTCTGAGACAGAGCTCATGAAAGGCAGAAGTGGTCTAAATTCAGTTCTGCCCAGGTCCAAGTCTGAGACCCTGCTGCCTCTAGCATCTGGTCTGTATTAGGGGTCAGTGTTGGGTGTAGCCAAGTCTGCAGTTGTAGGGATCCTCCTCAGTGGCTGACAGCACTTCCTGTGGATTAGGGCTTCTTGGTAGAAAGCAAGAGCATCTTTCAGGGAGCACAAGGTGGCTTGAAACCCAGATCCCTGGGGACGAGGAGTCACTGCTCATGCTGTGGAGAGAGAAGATGGAAAGTCCCTTGGGACTGGATGCAAATGCCTGGTTCATCATCATCCTTGGAGCCTGCCCCAGATAATGATAGGACCACTCACTTAAAAAAAAAATGTTTTATTGTGAATTATGTGATCGTTTCATGGTAGAACATTAGCTTTACATTCATCCTATTGTATATCGTTTCATTGCAATGGTTACAATCCCATCCATTCATCATCAACCAACCAAAAGGTATACTCTACAAGCCTGCCCACGCCCCCAATCGTCAGCACACAGCCCCTCTCCTTCTCTGGGTCTAGAGTCCCCGGCCTTTTGATCTCTCCACGTCATCTTCTCTGCATCCGTCTCTGGCGTCACTGCTTCTCTGGGTAGGGTCTCACACTCCACTCTTCTCCCTTGACGGTTCCAGAGACCTCCGCTCCTGGACTGCAAAATCAATCACTCCCCTCCTTGCTACAAAATGTACCTTTACATTTCCAACCCTCCCAGTCAGTCCTGATAACAATTATTCACCATTGTACCACAGGGGACCTATCCCCATCTCCTTTCTTTAGCCCCGCCCAGACAGATTGGATACTACCCAGTGGAGATTCTACCTTCCTCCGTACCCTCTGGATCTAGGCTCCCTCTTGAAAGCTTGTAAGCTAGTCACTTCTTGCCTTTGTAGCCTCCCACCCCCACCCCATTTTGGGTAGCCAATGTCCAAGTTGCCCATCCCTGTCTACTCTGTGTATGGAGGGGGTGGGAATGATCCTCGCTGTAGATTCCTTCCCTCTTTTGAGCTACTGCATCCATAGGTGTAGGTCAAGTTCATTAAATTGTATCAGCTTACTCTTTTTTCCCTCTTCTTTCTTCTTCTAGTTGAGCTCTGATCATCCAGTCATTGAAGCCAAGTCAAGTGGTTATTATCTGCAAGTGTGGGTGTTCTTATGCATATGCCCTCTCTTCTTATCAGCTGGATGCTTCACTCTAGTCCTCTGTGGCTATGTCACTAACTCTGGGCCCAAGAGTCCCCAGGTCTTGCCACACTGCTGGCTGACCAGGTCTCCACCCGGGTTCTCAGGAGTCTATTGAACATTGTAGGGCTTAGCTCGCAGTTTCATTGCTGCTTTTCCCTCACTTCCCCTTATCGGTGACCAATATGGTCACCATTCAGAGCGTGTATTCCCATTGAGTCTTAGTCTTGGAAGGGGGTTTGCCCTGAGGGGACCCAACCACTTGCCTTGATGTCTCCTGGGTGAGCAACTTGTTTGTTCTTGTAGTAATCAGTCGGTCTGCCTACATTGTTTCGTATTTTTCCTGTCGGTCTTTCTTTCAAGAAGTATCTTCTGTTCTTCTAGCTGCTCCAGCTGCTTGTCCTTTCAAGTGGATATTTCCCACCTCAGAAGATTCTGTATGCGGGTCAGGATTCTACCTATGGTATTATGCAATGCAGAGGCTCCACTGGAAGCCTCCTTCACTGGGCACATTGTAGCCCATTTTAGGTATTCCAATCAATTTAGGCAGAAGACAGACTTACAAGCTTTCTATGGTGATATTTCTGGCTATTCCTTTCCCCATCAAGTGTCTATTTTACAATGGTATGCCAGGGAAACCAAGATTCAAATGACAGCCAAGCATCTTAACATTATTTCCCCCCTTTCCCTATTCCAACCATGTCTCAATCCCTGTGTCCCAGGGCCCTGTTGTTCCAAGGTTGTGCATACATCATTATTTTACCTCTGTCCCACTTAGCCCATGCAAACCTACCTAATTGCTTTCCCATCTGCTTTGTTCTTCCATTCTCCTTCCCCTTCTTGTGTATTCCCTCCTCCCTAGCACCCAAACTATCCTGTGTCTATTCCCTGCCCTGTTCTCCACCTTCCCCTCCCCCCTCACATCTCGGTAACCTGCAAATTCCTCCGCCCCCTTTAGTATGGATTCTTTTTTTTTAGTCTTTTACAGTAGTGGTCCTATGCAGTATTTCTCCTTTTGTGACTGACTGATTTCACTCAACATAATGTTCTCAAGGTTCATCCATGCTATGCAGTGGCTTGCAGCTTCCTTGTTATTCTTCAAGGTATTCCATTGTGTGTGTACCACAGTTTGTTTATCCATTCTTCAATTGATGGGCACTTTGGCCATCTCCATCTTTTTGCTATTGTAAATAGTGCTGCTATGAACATTGGTGTGCATATATCTACTCATGTTATGGCTCGTATTTCCTGTGGGTAAATACCAAGTAGAGGAATTGCTGGATCATAAGGTATTTCTATTTCCAACCTTCTGAGGAAACGCCATATTGCTTTCCCAAGAGGTTGAACCATTTTGTGATCCTACCAGCAATACAGGAGCATCCCAGTCTCTCCACATCCTCACCAGCATTTATTGTCCCCTACTTTTTTTAACTTTGCTGTACTGACCACTCACTTTTGTCACTTTCAACTCCTCAGAACTGTAAACGTGCACATGCCCAAGATGACCTTCACTGGTACCTACAAACTAAAGAAGGCACTTTCCCATCTGGGTATCTCCAAAATCTTTGAGGGGCACGGCGACCTCACCAGAATCTCCCCTTACCGCAGCCTGAAGGTGGGCGAGGTAAGCCTGCTGGAGACAGAGGGAGCCTCATGCTGGGTGGAATGCTCCCTGGGGTGGAACCAGCTGACATCAGGCTGTGTGAGCCGGGCCCATCCATGAGCTGTGCTCAGATCCCAGCTCTGCCCTTGCCCAGTATGTGAACATGAATGAATAACATAAGCTCGCCAAGCCTCATGTCAGCCTCTTGCTGCTAGCTTGAAAGTCAATTGAATGCAACAAACATTCAGCAAGCACTTACTGTAGGCCAAAAAGGATCCCTGGTGGAGCCGTGGGCTAAGTGTTGGGATGCTAACCAGAGTTAATGGTTCGAAGCCATCAGCTGCTCCTCAGGAGAAAGATGAGGCTGTCAGTTCCTGTGAACATTTACAGCTTCAGAAACCCTAAGGAGCAGCCCTATAGGGTCGATCAGTTAGAATTGACTTGATGGCAGTGGCGTTGATGGTTTGGGACAGGTTAACAAGAACCACAGGTGTTACAGCAGCTGAAGTGTGAAACTGCTCATTGACCGGGTACCAGTTTGAACACATCAGCAACTCTCCAGGAGAAAGATGATGCCATCTGCTTTTTATAAAGATGACTGCCCTGGGACCTTCTAGGTTCTATGTCCTATAGGTTCTATGAGTCAGAATCGACTTGGCAGCCATGAGTTTAGGTGTTTTCGTTGTAGAAACAACAGATGCCTGGAAGTGGCCTAAATCTGACCAAGAACTGCTCTCCAAGACCTCACAGGATTGTTAGGAATAACTGGTAAACATGCTCTACATGAAGAATGGACAGGCAAGTAGAGTGTCTCCTGGTCTTGAGGAAGGGTGAGCCCTTGCCCATTTGGGACAAACAGAGGACCACATTGAGCAGACAAAATCCAGTATGCCCAGTTCAGTTTGAATTCCCAGTCAACGATGAGTAATTGTGTAATATAAGTATTGCATGGGCTATATATTGCCTGGGACACTAAAATAAATGGCTGTTCGTCTGAAATCCAAATGGACAGCTTGTATTTTATCTAGCAACCCTACTTTAAGAGGGCATTGACGGAGACAGCATTCAATGGGCGAGGAAGGATCTTCCAGAAGAAGAAACAACCTGGCCGAAGTTGGGGGTGGGGAGGTGGGTGAAGGGGCATACAGGAGGGACGTGTCTCTTGATCAGTGGTGGAAGTAGAGAGAGATGCTCAGGTCTACCTGGGAGGGACCAGGTAGTAAGCTGGGCAGGCTGCCCTGAATCTGTAGGCACTGCAGAGCCACCAAAGGTGTTGGAGCAGGTGAGGGCTATGTGAGCAGGTGTGTGGAATGTATAGCAATGAATGGGTGAGAGTCCCAGCCTCGGTGGCAGTAGGATGCTCTGAAAAGTACTTCCAATTCGAACGTGACTCATTCATCATTCATCCAACTCATGCTGGGCACCTCCTGTGAGCCAGACTCTTGCTGGGGACACAGAGAAGCAGTCCCTCCACCCGTGTGGTCACTGAAGCAGTAGAGGCAGCCCCAGGAGAGTCCACAGGGGATCCCAAGCAGGGAAAGCCTAGGGCGGGAAGGACAAGGTCTGAGCTGAAATGTGGAGATGCCTATGAGCTGCTACGGTGATGGACCTAACCATTCATTTGGCACGGACTCTAGTAGACATTGTGCAAATACAGTTCATCAACCACCCCTTACTGGATGAGAGAGAGAGGACTAGGAGGCAGGCTCATCCACAGTCACAAGTATGGGATTCAGACCCAGGGCTGCCAGCCTCTGTGGTCTCCCTGGGTATTAAAGGGTTAAACACCTGCATCATGTTTCCCTGGGCTGGGGTGGGTTGTTGTTGTTACTTTTGTTGTTGAGTGCCGTTGTATAGCCACCCTGTGTAGGGTTTTCAAGGAGCGGCTGGTGAGCTTGAACTGCCAACCTTGAGGGTCAAACCAACCTTGTAGTCCAGTGCATTAACCTACAGTGACACGCCAGGACTCCGGGGGGAGGGGGAGGGGGGATGCTAGTCAAGTTACTATTGTGTGGGCCACTCTGGCCACAGCCTCTGTCCCCTGGCTTTCTTGTCGGCCTCTGGAGCAGCTCAGGTCCCTGAGGGTCTTAGTCAGCACTGACCGCCACCCCCATCGGTTCCCACAGGCAGTCCACAAGGCGAAGCTGAAGATGGACGAGAAAGGCACAGAGGGGGCCGCGGGCTCCGGAGCACAGACGCTACCCATGGAGAAGCCGGCAGAGTTCAAGTTAAACAGACCCTTTCTGATGATGATCTACGATGAGACTACAGCTTCCACGCTCTTCTTGGGGAAGGTTGTCAACCCTAGAGGGACATAGGGGTCCATTCCAGCTTGCTGAAGACCTCTACCGTGACCTGAAGCCGAAAACATCCACCTCCCCAGGATTGGAGCCACATCTACGACGTCTCCCAAGGCCCCAGCCCAGACAAGTGGTACCACCTACCTCTACAAGTCCTCTGGAAGTTTCCTCTCCCCTGGGTAGTTAGATGGGTGTGACCTAATAAATGCTCTCACAGGCTGGCTGTTGGTGGATAAAGTGGAGAAACTGTGATTATCTGAGGTTTGGAACCAGAGTGGCCTAGGTACAAATGCTATAAGCGAGGTGTCTTTGGGAATAGCACAGACCCTCTTGGAACCTCCACTTCCCCTGTTTCTGAAATGGGGATCCTGACACCCACCTCTGAGCTGTGAGGCACCTCTCACAATGGGCCTTAGCCCCCATTGGTGAGTTCTTGGTCTTTGGTCTATGAGCCATATAGATCCCCCTCCTCACTGAGTCCACATTGTTGTTGTTACTTTTGTTGTAGAGTGCCGTTGTATAGCAACCCTGTGTAGGGTTTTCAAGGAGCAGCTGGTAGGCTTGATCTGCCAACCTTGAGGGTCAAACTGACCTTGTAGTCCAGTGCATTAACCTACAGCGTAGTGGGCTCAGTCAAGCCCCCAGTGAGGTGATGAAGAAACAGGGAGGCATTGGTCTAACCCTTGGTTAGCAGCTGGAATTCAAGGCCAAGTTTGTCTTACTCCAGAGCCCCTGCTTAGGGCACATAAAGGAATTGGGGGTTCCCGTTCTCATCGCCAAAGGCAGGCTCGCCCTTCGAACTTATTAACAAGTTTAGGGGTTCTGCTGAGGAGCCCCAGAAAATAGTATTGCAGGGTCTGCGTGTGACCACTAGGGGGAACCACATGCTCACAGAGGCTGCAGGACCTTTGCCTTTTGCTGTGAATTCCCAAGGATGGGTGTGTTTGGAGGGAGGGAACCCTACCCAGCCTGGTGGAAAGAAGTCTGATTGGCACCAATGGTCATCCCCCCGCGTGTGCCCAGTAGCTCACAGCTCACTATGTGGTGTGTTTGGACGAGGACATTGAAGCTTGGAGAGGGGACATGACGTCTCACGCTGGTCCCCTGAGGAACCAGAGGCAGGACAGCTTTGTGGTTGGTTTGGGGCAGGAGGGTGGAGCTACACACCAAACTGAGGTAGGAAACCAGGGAGTCCTCCAGAGAGTGGGAGTCTGCGCCTTCCCAGCACAGCCAGGGCCCTGGAGACAGAGTGGGAGCGCCCAGTCTAGAAAAGGCCGAATGGAGAGGAGCTATGGTCTCTTATTGGGGGAAGTGCTGAGGTCCCCCGGGAGGGCTGGAGGAACACTGAAGAGCCTAAGCAGACTCCTCAGATCCGGGAAGTCCCTGTCCTGGGCCCGGGGCCACAGCCTGGGACAAAAGTCTGAACATTTGGCCAAGGAGCTTTGCTGCCATCCCCACTTTCCCCACACCAGCCTGAAGGGGTGGGACTGGGGAGAGCCCATCTGGACACTTAGGAGTCATCTACTGAAATCTGTCATCTGCAACCTGTAACATTGAGGCATGGAACAACCAGGTAAATCCTTTAGAAGCTGAGCTGTGGGCCTCAAAGCCTCAACCCCTTCATCTCTTTATGTATTTGCTGGGAGTGTATTCGATTCCTTGAGTTGCTATAATCAGTTACCACACACGGGGTGGCTTAAGACAACAGGAATGGATAATCTCACAGTACTGGAGACCGGAAGTCTGAATTCAAGATGTCAGCAGAGCCCTGCTCTCTCTGAAGGCTGGGGGAAAGGAATCCTTCTTGCTTCATGCTACTTGGTCGTCAGCAATCCTTGGCATCCTTGGTTTGTAGATACACTCCAATGTGCTTCTGTCTTCACACAGTCTTCTCCAGGATGTGTCTGTCTGAATTTCCCTCTTTTTATAAGGAAGGGCACCAATCCATGAATTATGGCCCACCCAAATCCAACCTCACCTTAATTGATGACATCTGCAAAGACCCTATTTTCTATTAAGGTCATAGTCACAGGTAACAATGGTGAAAACTAACATAATTGGGGGTGGGGGACCCAGTTGAACACGTAGCAGGGGGTTAAGGAATCTGAGAATTACATGAGCTCATGGAGCCATGTTCAGCTCATAGGAGGCGTTCAACAGAGAAAGACATTATTATGGTCTTCCCCCACCCTCACCTGTGCCTCTGAGCTGTTTTCTAAATAGCAAAACTCCATACATTCCCTATGATTGGAAAGTCCTCCTCCTGCCAGATAAATTCCTTTTGTTGTTGTTAAGTGCCATGGAGTCAGTTCCGACTCATTTTGACCCAGTATAGGGTTTCTCAGGGACAACTGGTAAGTTTGAACAGCTGACCTGTGATTCAAACTGACCTTGCAATCCTGCACTTAGCACTTATCTTACAGAGCCACAACTATTGCCCAGTGGTGTTTGACCTCCTTGTGAATTTTACTACCTTCCCGGCATCTTCCTAGTAACCCTCCAATGAACACTTACCTCTTTACATGGGATGGCTCGGGTATGTATGAATTTTCCCTCCACCCCTATTTGGGCTGCAACTAAGTGAACAAGGACTTATGAGATACCAACCAACCCCTAGACTGGTTGCTGATCCTTCATGAAGTTCCTATCCAGTGGAGGAAGCAATCATGAATCAAGTAACTGCATAGATGCATGTGGACCTGCAAGGGGCAGTGAAGGACAATGACAGGTGTTTGGAGGGTCTGACCCAGTCTGGGAGCTCAGGGAAGGCTTCTATGGGGACATGGCATTTGGTGGAGAGCTCTGAACGCTGAGGAACCCTCTCATTTTGGGTTTGTAGCTGTTACTTAAAACCACATACAGGTGTGTTTTTCCCAATATCATGAGTGACTTCTAAAAATGGGTCTTTCCAATAGGATTGACCATAAACTATAGGTCTTCATTCATCTTCCACTAACTGATGATATTTTAATATGTTTTCAGTATCTTTTCTACATAACTTTCTACTGACAGACTTTCATTGTTCTCTACAGAAATAAAATCTGTTGTGAAAAATAAAAGAGTGGACGAGACTGAGGGGGAAGGGGAGACACGGGGAAACCAAGTAGAGGGGACAAGATGTGCAAAGGCCCTGAGGTGGGACGGTGGCATGGAAGGAACTGAAATAAGAGTTGTGTGGCCAGAGCAACAAAATTAAGCAGGAGGGGTGGGAGGTGAGGCAGGCTAGAGAGGTAGGTTGAGGTCTCATGTTTGTCTTTAGCTAAAGAGCCAGTGTGAATGCATATTATATTGGAGAGTGATGTAGGCAAACTCATGTGCTCTAAGTGTCCCTCTGGCTGCAGTCCAGGTGTGCCGTTCCCTAGTGTCTAGACCACAGAACACATGTGCTTGCTGAAAAGGAAGACCCCTTGTCTCAGACATGGCCATTCTCTCCAAAGCTCACTTCTTCCCAGGGAAGGAAGGCCATGTGCCTCAGACTGGCAGGCCTGCGCCCCCTCTTGGCCCTCCTCCTCCCTTGGACCCTCCCATCTGCCCGGAAGTTCCCTTTGTCCCCATTCTCCCCCATATCTACCACTTCCCTTCAGAGAAAGGTCAGCTCCTTTTCCTAAGAAGCCTTGCCCAGGCCATGTTGATGGTGCAATGAATCAATGAAAGGAATTGACGCAACATTGACTATCATGAGCCCAACTCTA
Source organism: Chrysochloris asiatica (assembly GCF_000296735.1). Taxonomy (NCBI): domain Eukaryota; kingdom Metazoa; phylum Chordata; class Mammalia; order Afrosoricida; family Chrysochloridae; genus Chrysochloris; species Chrysochloris asiatica. The sequence continues at coordinate 13,735,386 of NW_006408543.1, forward strand.
CACACTTACCAAGAAACCCCTCAAGTTATTGTCACCATTCCATTTTATGGATGAGAAAACTGAGGCTCAAGAAGACTTGCCCAAGGTCCTGAAGCTAGAAACCTCCAGGCCTATGACTAAATGTAAGTCCTCTAAACATCTTTGATTATCATTAGCCCATCCATCCATCTAGTATTCTAACAAATATTTATTGAGTGCCCCCTCTTTGCCAGGAGGGACTTAGAGGATTGAGATACATCATTGAACAGAACCTAAACGGATCCTTGTCTTTGTGGCAATTGGTTATAAAGAGGGAGGAGTCCTGTTGTGGCGCTGTGGGTTAATGAGCTGGACTGCAAAGTCGGTTTTATCAGCAAGGTCGGCAGTTCAAATTTAGCAGCCACTCCTCAGAAACCCTATACAGGGTCACTATGGGTCAGAACCAACTCGCTGGCCCTTAACAACAACAACAACATAAAGAGAGAGGTGGGCAATAAACAGTGTGATTAATAGACAAGAACATTAAGTGGCACCGGTAAGAATAATTTCAGGTCCAGTGGTGCCAATAGTACTGTGGAAGAGCTGGTCCTTCTTAGGGTGGTCAAGGTCAGCCTCGCTGAGAAGGTGACACTCAACACTGGAGAACAGATTGAGAAATGCAGTGTCCATGGTGTCTGTTGCACAGACTGCCTCTTGGATCCTTACGGCTTGACAGGTGCTCATGTATAAGTGCCCTGGACAAATAGTCAAGGGGTCCCCTAACCAAAAA
>NW_006408543.1:13736561-13737487 GCF_000296735.1 Chrysochloris asiatica
TCAAAAGCATCAATTCTTCTATGGTCTTCAAAACCTTGTTGTTGTTGTTACTAAGTGCTGTCAAGTCAGTTCCAACCCATAGCGACCCTGTATAGGTTTTCCTAGGAGCATCTGGTGAGCTTGAACCACCAACCTCGCAGTTCAAATGCCTTTGCAGTCTGGCACATTAACCCACAGCACCACACCAGGACTCCTTTGTAGGGTATGGTAAATGTCTTCAACATGTTCCCCAAGATACAGAAAGCCTTTGTACAACACCTGAGAAGAAGACTTTTCAGACACCTCCAGCACACCCAGGGCTCCAGGAATCTGGTTTTGTGTTTGCCCCATCTTACCCCACAGCCATCACCTACCCACATTGATGTCATTCACGTGGGCACAAAGCAGAGGAGACAGATAGATTGTTGTGCTGATAAGATAATCTCAGATGGGAAGTCTACATTCCCAGTCCTAGTTCCCCAAGACGGAAGGCAAATAAATACCTTCTCCTCCCTGGGTCTTGGTTTCCTATTTGTGCAATGAGGAAGTCTCCCTGGGTGATCTCAGAAGGACCTTCTTATCTTGGACAATATATTGACACTCATATCAGAAATTTCACCTAGCTATCCATTCTCTCGTGCTTTCATTTATTCAACAAATATGTAGTGAATGTGTATTATGTACCAGGCAGTGTGCTAGGTGCAAGAAAGCCGGGATAAGCAAGAGAGACAGGGGCCCTGCTCTAATCCAGGTTGATTACCATGGTAACATTGCTTTTAAACAAAGACAGAAGCCTTCAGCAGGCAACAATCTTGATGTAATTTAATCATAGAATTGGTTCTACTGTGTATATTTTTTACAGTTACTAATTCTGGCAAGTCATACTGCTTCCTTCATGTCTCTGCTTCAACAGACCTCTTGTTGTTGTTGTTGTCAGGTGCCATCGA
>NW_006408543.1:13738057-13752620 GCF_000296735.1 Chrysochloris asiatica
CCTTGACAACTTCAATCTTTTCTCCATTGGTAAGAATGTTGTTTATTGGTCCAGTGGTGAGGATTTTTGTTTTCTTGACATTGAGATGCAATCCATATGGTTAAAAAGCAAACTGATCACTGAGGATTAAGGTGGTGTGACACAAGCCAAGGTCTTTTCAATCGCCTCATATGCATGGGAAAGCCAGACAATGAATAGGGAAGAGTGAATGAAGAACTGGAGCATTTGAATATTATGTTTGCAAAGAATATTGAATACCAACTAGCACAATAAGAAACAAATGTCTGGGAAGAAGTAAATGCAGAACTTGGAAGCAAGAGCAAGACTTTGTCTCGTGTACTTTGGACTTGTCATCAGGATGGACTAGTTCCTGGAGAAAGATGTCTTACTTGGACAAGTAGAGGGCAGGGAAAAAGAGAAAGACCCCCAAAGAGAGGGATAGACACAGTGGCTCCATCAATGATCTCAAGCAAAGCCATCACTGTGAGGAGGACGCAGGACCGGGCAGGGTCTGGGTCTGTGGTACGTAGGGTCACTGTGAGTGAGATACAAAACAAAAACCATGTCCCTAAGTGTCCCATTGAAGCCCCAACCAGGAGAACATTCCCTGCCCCACTGAGCCCCCACATTGGTGCCCAGGTTGTACAACGTGAGTGCAGGGTAAGACTTAGATCCCACTGCCTGGGTCACACTTTCTCTTTGGGAAAGGTATCTACCCTTCATGAGCACTCAGTTTCCCAAATTGCACTCATTCCTTCAGTACCTTCAGGATTGTGGCTGAAACCTTTTTGGTGCTATTATTTACTCAATATTTTTCTTTAAATCAATTCACATATTTTTTTTTAAAACCCAAAATTGTATTTTAATGGAAACTAGTTCTATAGTCATGCATAGGACAGTGGTATAATGTGCCACAATTGAGTAGAAAATAACAGCAAAAATAAACATCGTAGAACCAATTCTGTGATTAAATTCTACGCAGACCTTCACTGGCTGAAGGCTGGCAACCGAAGGCCTGCTTTTGATTTGCTAAAAAGAAAAACTAGCAAAGCATATACTACATGGGGGAAGGATGGGCTGGTGTCAAGCTGAGACTTTCTCCTTGAGGGAATCAGGAAAATGGAAAGAGCATGGAAAAACAAAGGACTTGATCATGTGTTGGCAGAAGCCACCTGAGAAAGTTTTGTCTGTTGAGTAGTCACCACACTGATGCTCGAAGTCTTCAGATGAAGTTGGAATGGGTTCACAATTTATGTACCTGATACGGCGGGATCTCTTTCTCTCATTCTCTTTTCTTTCTTCCTCTTTTTCTTTCTTTCTCTCTTGTTCTCCCTCCCTCCCTTCCTTCTTCCTTCCTTCTTCCCTCCTTCTCTCCCATTCTTCCACCTCCTCATTTTTAATAGACTGTTAGTTTCGGAATCGTTTTAGAGAAAAGTTGCAATGAAGGTACAGAGCATCCCTGTGTGCTTTTAATCCATTTCACCCTAGTATCATTACCGTACAGAGCAGTTCATGGCCCGTTTACACAAGAAAGAATTAACGTTAGGACATTACTATTCACTGAACTCCACATTTTACTTGGATCCCACCAGTCTTTTCATCAATACTATTTCTTTTGTTCCAGGATCTAAACCAGGATACCACGTTGCACTAAAGGGCCTTTCATCTTAAGAACTTTGGCAGAGGTTGCAGGTTGGTAGGAGGCATCACAGTCAGACAGACTGATGTTCAAATGCTAGCTCTGCATTTATTTGGTTTGTGACATTAGGCAAGTCACTTAAATGTTCCAAGCTAAGTTGAAGTCCTCCAAGCAGTAGGGATCAACCCCTTCTTTGTCACTGATCCAGCAAAGACAGTCTTACGGATTTGGGGAGAAGCAGACCTTTGCTTTCCAGGAAGCCCTGAGGTCTCCGAAAATGAGGAGCTCAGAGCTGGGATAATCTGAGAGAGGTTCTGTCTCTGAGGCAAAGGCAGGGTTTGTGGGAAGAAAGGCCCCAAGCTGTCCTCACTACCCTAGAAAGCCTTTTTCCAGGGAAAAATTCTGATTCTGTGGTTTTGGGTGGAGCCTGAGATACCAAATTATTTTAACAATTAGCTAAGCTTGGGCAAATCCCTACCTGCTTCCCTATGCTTCATCAACTACTAAACTAGGTGTGGGCAGCAGGCTAGTCAGTAGGAGCAATTTCCTGTCATTGCTTCTCCATCTCTCTATTACCCCATCTTCTTCTTGCTCTGTCTTGTCACTCACGGATCATAGTCCCTGCCCTGCAGAAGACCACACAAGGTCCAGTCTGTCAAATCAAGGAGACAGGTGCACCATCAGGTAAATTTCTCAGGTTCGTTCCAGGTATTTACAGAGGGAGGGACAGACCTTCTGTGCGATCTAGGGAAGATTCCGTAAAGTGTGTGATTCTGGATAGGGGATGGCAGGGTGTCTAGGAGTTTGTGAAAGGGAGAGAATGGAGAGCCCACACAGAGAAGACTGTACAATCCTACAGAGTAGGGGAAGAATAACAGGACAGCATTCTTTTATCTTATTTAGCCTTTTTTCTCCAGGTGTAATTCACACAAGCCATGTAAATCTTTTTGGTCATTAATTCTTTAAAACTTTTTTTTTTTTTTTTTTTCTGTAGTCCTACCCCAACCCTTCCTTCCTGCTATCCCAGGTTCCAATTATATGTATGTTAGATTACTTAGTGTTGTCCCAGAGACCACTGAATCTCTGGTTTACTGTGTGTTTTGTTTTTTCCCAACTTTCTCTCTTCTGTTTGGATGGTTCCTACTATTAGGCTTTCAAGTTCACTGATTTATTTATTTTTTTTTTTTTAATGCAGTGTTTAATTTGCTCTTGGAATCCTGGTGTGGCGCTGTGGGTTAGTGCACTGGACTGCAAAGTCGTTTGAATCACAAGGTGGGCAGTTCAAGCTCACTAGCTGCTCCTTGGAAACCCTATACAGGGTCATTATGGGTCGGAACTAACTCGACAGCACTTCACAATAACAATAAGAATTTCTATTGGTTATATTTTATAGTTTTGAATTTTCTCACATTATATTAAAGCTTTCCTTTAAACTCTTGAGCATATTTAAAATAACTATTTTTAAGTCCTTAAGACCCAATCATGTCTGGGTCTGTTTATACTCATACTGTCTGAGTTTTCCTCTGGACATGGGTCAAATATCTAGTAATTTTTTTAATTGAATTTTGTGCATTGTGATAGTATCATTTTTGTTTTCTGGATTTCACTGTCTTCCTTTATAATGTGTTAATAAGACTTTAAGTTACCTACAGATAAGCTTCATCCTGTTAAGGAATGTGTTCAAGCTTTTAAACCAGGGTAGTTTCAAACCAGCGTAACTTTAGTCCTAATGTTATCATTGCTTCTGTAAAGATTTACAGCCTTGGAAATGCTATGGAGAAGTTCTACTTGTCCATGGCTGTCGGTTGTGTCTTCGAGTCACTTCCAACTCACAGCGACCCTGTATAGGGTTTCCAGGAGCAGCTGGGGAGTTTGAACTGCCGACTTTGTGGCTACAGTCATTGCTGATCCTACAGCACCATACCAGGAGTCCTACTTTATCCTATAGCGACACTGTTACTTGGAATTCACCCCATGGCAACAGGTTAGAGGTAAACTGATCACTTAATTTTTCTTTTAAAGCTTTTATTGTGAATTGAGTGATAGTTTACATGGGAGAACATCCGTTTTACACTCATCCTATTGTATTTTGTTTCATTGACATGATTACAATCCCCTCCATGCATCACTATTCAACAGTATTAGCTTCTATTTCCTCTGGGGTTTTTTGTTGTTGTTGTTGTTGTTGTTGCTTGTTTGTTTGCTTTATATACACAGAAACACTCAGAAATATATAATAATTTAAACAACCAAAGGCCACATTCTGCAAACCTGTCACCTGACCATGAGCACACAGCCTTTCTCTTTCCATGAGTCTAGAGTCCTCAGCTGCTCCCTCTCTCCATGTCCTTATCTCTGCCTCCATCTCTGATGTCACTGTTTCTCTGGATAAGGTCCCACATTCCACGTGTGCTCTTCTCCCTTGATGGTCCTAAGGCCCTCTGTTCCTAGACTGTAAGATTAACTACTCCCCCCTTTGTGTTACAAAACTTCTACCTTTACAGCTGTGACAATTGAAATTCATCATGATAACAATTACTCACTATTGAATTATAAGAATCTTATTCTCATCTCCTTTCACCAGATCCATGTAGACAAGATGAAAACTATTCGGTGTAGATGTCCTTCCCCCACACACTGTGAAACTAAACTCCCTCTTGAAAACTTGTAAGCCAGTCAATTTGTGCCTTTATAGGCCCCCTTTTTAGTGATCACTTAATTTTAATTTATTCAGCAAACACTTACTGAAAGTTCAGTACTTGCCAAATAGTGGATATCAATGAGGGAATAAGCTAGACAAGTCTCTGAATTCATAAAATGTTCAATCTCATCAGTAAATGTGAGATAACAACAGTGGATTTCCTTAAGACGTTAATGACATTTAAAATCCATTTAATAGTAGATTTTTTTTCATCTGAGTGGTCAAAAATAACTTCCTTGAGGAAGTGACATAAATTAGGACCTAAACAACAGATAGGATTGTTGTTGTTGTTGTTGTTGTTAAGTGCTGTGGAGATAGTTCCAACTCATAGTGAAGCTGTAGAGCGTTTCAAGGAGTAACTGGTAGGTTAATTAGAAGGGAGTGGGTAGAGCCCTCCAGGAGTAAAGAAAACAAATGATCACAAGAGGATCATAAAGATGGTTAAGTAAGTAGGCATAAAAGTCAGGAGCAAGGGACTTTGTGCTGTGTAATGAAGCTAGAGTGCTCAGCAGAACCCACGCTATGCAGATTGAGTGAAAGATATTCACTCTGGGAAATAGGAGGCTATTGAAACATTTTAAATTAGGCCAAGTGGTATGACCATGTGTGAGTTTTAAATGAACACTCTAGTTGTCCTGTATAGAGTGAACTAAAGGAGCAGGGCAGGGTAAGCAGAGGGACCTGTTAGTGGTAGAAGCAAAAAAAATGTGGGTGGTTTTGAGGAATACTTAGAAGATAATTTGACAAGACTGGTGATGGGTTGGCAGGGGTAATTAGAAAGAGGAATGAGACTTAGACTTGAATACCTAGATGAATGGCAACATTATTGATGAAGACAATGGAAGAGTTTCAGTTGTAACTTTTGATAAGAGATGGTGTTTGAAAAAGATTCTGAGTTCAGGTTGGGTCATATTGAACTTAAGATTATTTCTTTATATCAGGAAGTATGGAGTATATATAGGATACAGAGGAAAACCTGGGGGAAATAATATGTTTTTTCTGCATCTCTTAGTAATGAAGCCGTGGGTGTGGTGAGGTCACCTGGAGAGAGAGACAGAGATTAAAGTGAGGAGAGAGCTACATCACGTAACCAAGTCCCGAGGCTTGCCAATATTTAAGGACTAGGTAGAAGAAGAGGAACCAGCAAAGACGACTAAGGAGGAACATTAGAGAGGTAAGAGAAATCCAACGGAACTTGGTGTCACAAAGTCAAAGGGAGGACTGGACGAGAAGTAGAGTGTGTCCTCTAGCATCAGATGTGACTGTGAAGTTAAGATGATAAGCTAGGCATGTTCATTGACTTTTAGAAACATCTGGATTATAGCTCTGTGACCCAGAACCAGACTGGAGGAGGCCAGGGAGTGGATGGGAAGTGAGATTACAGAGGCCATGAGTTTATAGCTCTTGAGGGTTTGTGTCGTTATGGGGAGGATGTGGTAAGTAAGTAGCCAGAAGGGAATGTAAAGACGATTCTTATTATCCCTATGGTTGGTTGTTTGCTTGCCTTCTTGGGCAAGACTTGAGCATGTTTTAAAGGATCCATTTGAGGGGAAGAGTTCAAATACAGAAAAGAGATTTACAAGGGTCTTGAGATGGTGAGAATTATGTTTACCCAAAACCAGGGGGTAGACTTGACCTTAGAAAGAAGGGCGCCTTTTCTAATGGGAAGGGGAGTAGGGGCGGCAGAGAGGATGAGATGGGTGCTAGGAATGTAGAAATGATTGTTTGGTGACAGAGGGTGAGGCAGTTCCTTTTCTTAGGATGCCCTTGTCATGTGAAGTAGAAAGCAAGATTATCTGCTGATGGTGAGAGTGTGTGTGTGTGTGTGTGTGTGTGTGTGTGTGCGCGTGCACAAACGTGTGGTTGAGTGAGGCATTAAATACTTAAGGAAGTGGAGAAGGGGACTTCAAAAAGTTCATTAAAAGATCCCATTATTTTCCATTCAATTTTTCCATGAACATTTTGAAGCCCCCTCATACTCATAAAGTGGGGTTACTGAGAAGATAAAGGTTTAGAAAACCTACTTTGTTATCCAGTTGGTTGTTACATAAGTCTATTCTGACTCAGAGACACCTTGTAGGACAAAGTAGAGCTTCCCCACAGGGAATCCTAAGCAGTTCTCTTTATAGAAGCAGATTGTTACATTTTTCTCCTGGGGAGCAGCTAGTGGGTTCAAACTGCCATCCTCTAGGTTAGCAGCCAAGTGATGAAAAGCTGCATCACCAGAGTTCCTTAGACAAAGGTGGGACAAGGGACCTGCTGAGCCACCTTTCCCAGCAGCACTCAGCAGAGTGGAAGCAGCGTTTGGATTCTCCCAGCCGAGGGACCCTTCACAAAGAGTGTGTCACAGTCCCCCAGTGAGTGCAGGCCACTGGAATGAAGTAAAACTTTTTGACACCCAAACTGAGTAGGCAGGGAGGGTGGGTGAACTGAAGAAATAACTCTACCCAGGAAACTGAAACTGCTGGGGCTGAGTGCTTGAAGAGGAAGCTGATGAACGTTGTTGTTTGTAGGTATCATCATGTAGGTTCTGATTCATGCCAACCCCACGTACAAAAGAACAAAACACTGCCCCGTCCTGTACCTTCTTCATAATTGCTACTTTGTCTGAATTCTTACTGCTGCCACTGTGTCAGTCCATCTTGCTAAGCATCTTCTTCTTTTTCACTAACCCTCTATTTTACCAAGCATGATGTCCTTCTCCAGGGACTGGTCCTTCCTGACAACATGTCCAAAGTATGAGAGAAGAAGTCTCACCATCCATGACTCCAAAGCAATCCAACTGTACTTCTTCCAAAGCAGTGTTGTCCATTCTTCTGACAGTCCATGGTCTAGCTATAATTCAGAGGCATCAGTTATTTTCCAGTCTTCCTTATTGACTATCCAGCCTTCACATCTTTGCTCTTTAACATTTTAAGAGGTCTTTTGCAGTAGAATTGTCCAATGCACTATGTCATTTGATTTCTTGACTGGTGCTTCCATGAGTGTTGATTGTGGATCCAAGGAAAATGAAGTCTTTGACAGCCTCAATCTTTTCTGCGTTTATCATGTCTATTGATAGTGGGACCCAATAGAGAAGGACCTGGAATTCCTGGAGCCTGAGTGTTTCTCCTGAGGTCAGTGGGACATCTTTGAGGAATTTGAATAGGTGAATGAAACAACGAGATTTGCATTCATGGTGTGAATAAGTGGTTGGAGTTGCAGGACCAGTGAGGAACTGAGCGAGCGGGAAATGAGGGAGGATCAAGTAAGGGTTACTGAAAAGGAGAGGTCCAGACATGGGCAGATGTAGGGAGGGCTGAGTGTCCTTGTCTCCCCAGTAGGTGGGGTCCACTGGCAGGGTGCTTGGTAAGTAAACACCAGCCACAGTCTCATCACAGTGCAAGCGGAGGCTGGGCCTTCTCAGGACTAGGAGAGAGAAGAGCGGCCACAGCAGGGCAGGGGTTTGGGGCTGGAAGAGGCCAAGCATGGCAGCAGTTAGAATTTTAGAGCCAGAAATGCTTTGCTAAGAGTGGTGATGACTTGCTGTCAAAACCCCATGACCACAGAGCCCCAGGTGGTCCAGAAAGGGAGCCTGTGAGTCCACCATTTACCCACGGGGATCCTGAGTCCCAGGGAGAAGCAGGGACTTACATGTAGCCACATGGTGGCCAGGAACATTGTTAGGTCCAGGCCATATGGAAACTGAGCAGGTGTTTCAGCCAGATCTATCTCACCCAGTGCAACCCAGAAGGAGCAGAATTTGGGGACACTGAGTTAGGTGTCTTCTGAGAAGACCCTGTCTGCTAATGGAGATGTGCATCCTGTGGGAGGTGTCCCTGAATGCCCCCACTCCACCCACCTACCCAGAGAGGGGTACAGTTCCCCAAAGTAGAACAGACAGCATAGTACTGGCTGGCATTCTCTTCCTTCAAGGTGATGTCTGCTCCCATGGTCACAAATAACCAAGGACAAGCCTGTCTCTCCCACCCCACATCCCGAAGAGTGTGGAGTCATGTGGGTCATACCCCAAGCTGGGTATTATGCAGACACTGTCTCCTGTTTTCCTAAGAGCTGCCAGAGATTCAGGGTGTCTCAGAAGAAATTGAGACTCAGGAGAAGAAGTTGCTTGCTACTTTTATTCCTAATTGATTGTTTCTTCTGAGACTGTAAAAAGAACAAAGACTTGCTTAGGCTCTGACTTACCATTGGCTGTTAAGATCAAGTGCTGCTACTAAATCATTGGGGCTAGAAGTCCCACAGATCTCAAAGTTAGTACAGCCCATCCCCAGGCATGACAGGGCTTTCTGCAGACATAGCCCATCATGTGGTACCCTGTAGACTCTGACCCACCATGGAGGTCCTGTAGACTCCAACTCACCCACAGATGTCCTGTAGATTCTGACCACCACAGATGTCCTGTAGACTTGGACCACCATGGATATCCTGTAGTCTCTGACCCACCATGGATGTTCTGTACACTCCAACCCACCACGGATGTCCTATAGACTCCGATCCACCATGGATGTCCTGTAGTCCTCAGCATACACAGGGCCTCCTGCAGATCCCACCCCCTTCTCTACAAGCCTCTCTAGTGCTGAGACTTTGTCTCCAAAACCCTTTCTGTGCCTCAAACTTGCCTGTCTTTCACTATCCTCTGGGCTTTTGCATAGGCAATTACCTGCTTAAACCTTGCTACCCTCCTCTTCCCTGTCACCTTGCTGTTACTGGTTTTAAGAAACCTTCCTGACAATGGCATAGCTGTTCCCAAAGCCTGTTTGTACTCACCAAATACACATCTCATATCTTGTAGCATTTGTTAATTGTGTCTTCCCAGAAGCTCTTTAAGGGCAAAGACTCTGCCTGCCTGTCCCCCATAGTAGTCTCAGCACCTCACATAGTGCCCAGCACACATTTAGAAATTCAATCAAATGTAGTGAATGGATGAACAATAAATAAATGGTCCCTGCCCTCAAAGAATCCATAGGTTACAGACAGACATACATGTAATTAATGCATTGACAGAATGTTGGAGAGAAGAAGAGAAACAGTGTGATGAAGCCATGAGAAAGGGATCAGGGAGGACCCTTCAAACATAATGGTGAAGGAACATTTGCAAGAATAAGGAACATGGGATTTCCCATGGTCTAAAAGAGGATGCATCTCAGGAGAAGAACTGACCCACCAAGGTACAGAGGTGTTGGTAGTAGGTGTGCTGGAATAAGATAGGGAGGTGAACTATAAGCAATTTACTATTGTTGATGGACAGACTGAAGATGGACAGAGTAATAGACAGTGAAGTCAAAGAGAATGGAAAGGGTCAACTCTTGCTTGGTTATTGCTATTGGGAGGTTTTGCCTCCATCCATTAAGAGGTAGTCTTTGTGTAGGGTCAAATTAGTGGAATTCACCTTCACAACCTGGAGAATATTCTACTGGGTGAATGGTCTTCCTCTATGCCTCCCATCCAGGCTTCCTATGTAAAGGCCCTGAGCCCAGAACATTCTCTGATAAGGAGTCTGGGAACTGGGTCATCTTCTAGCTCCCAGTTCCTTCTCCTTATCAGAGAAATCTTCCTCCAGGTCTGGGCACACAGTAATTTTCTGTCTTCTCTTGCACACGTGTGGGTACCATATGGCAGCTGGCCAATACCACTTCTATGTCTGTTCTTGGTTGGGAGGGAACACCATATCTTATCTATGGTGAACGTAGAACATCTGCCCTGCACCGGGCATATGTGGAATGAGCTTGCTGACCATGGGAGACTGGTGTCCACTTGAGAAACTGGTCTCACTCTGTCTTTTCTCTATGAGAATAGAAGTTTCCAATAGAGGTTCACTGAGTGTGTATGGCCTGTGTCTTTTGTTGGTGATCTCAAACCCTGATATGACTTCATCTTAGGATGAAAGACTAGAGGAAGACAGATGATTACAAATACCTTCAAAACTGCCCAGGGAAGAGATGGTGAAAGTCTAGACCAAGGAGGGGACAAGTAGATGGAGAAAAGGAGGGTTTGAGGTAATGTAGGAGGAAGAATGGGTATGTCTTGGCCAAGGGAAAGAGAGCCATTGAAGTATATACTGATGGCCAGTTTTCTGACTGGATTGCAACATCGTCACGTGGCCACCTTGGAGAATGGAAAGAAGGAGCAGGCTCAGGCAGGGGACAGCTAATGAGGTGTTTAAAACATGTTTAAAAAGAGTCCACTTGTTGTTAAGTGCCATCAAGTCAGTTCTGACTCATAAAGACCCTGTATTGGGTTTCCAAGGAGCAGCTGGTGGGTTTTAACTGCCAACTTTGTGGTTCACAGTCCAGTGCTTATCCTACAGCACCACACCAGGACTCCAAGAGTCCAGTGGGTGGGTGAATATATGCAAATATAACAGAGAGAGAAAAGTCCATTGAAGGCAAAAAATGAAAATACAAAACTATAAAACAAAAACTTTCTAGACAAGGAAGGCATGTAGAACAAAGAAACCAACAGCACCACAAAAACAAACAAACATGGTTGCGAATCGGGCTGCAAACCTCAAAGTCAGCAGTTCAAAACTACCAGCTGTTCCATGGGAGAAAGATGAGGCTTTCTGCTCCCGTAAAGACTTACAGCCTCGGAAACCCTGTACAGGATCGCTATGAGTCGGAACCGACTCTCCAGCACACAACAACAACAACATCTATAATTACACTGAATGTCAATTGATTAAATGTAACAGTTAAGAGACGGAGAGTGGCAGAATGGATAAGAAAACAATATCCTTCTGCAGATATGCTGTCTGCAAAAGACACGCCTGACACACAAAGACAAAAATAGACTAAAAGTTGAAGGATGGAAAAAAAAAAAAAAACTAATTGCAATAAAAAACAAGCAGTAGTGGCAATACTAATCTCTGATTTAAAAATAAAACCAATGAACTTTAAGGCAAAAACCAGCATAATAGATAAAGTTGGGCATTGTCTCATGATTAAAAGGTAAATTGAGCAAGATGACATAACCATGATAAGTATCTACGCTCCCAGTAAAACAGTTCCAAAATATACAAAGCAAACTCTAATAGATTTGAAAAAAGAAATAGATAGATCTACAATAATAGTGGGAGATTTTAATACACCAACACTTTCGAAAAAGAATAGAACAATCAGAAAGAAACTCGACAAAGACACAGAGGAACTAAACAACACAATCAACCAACTTGACTTCATAGATGTGTACAGAGCATTCAACCCAACAACAGCACAATACACATTCTTTTCCAGTACACATGGAACATTCTTCGGAATAGACCATGTGTTAGGTCACAAAACTAGCCTCCATAAATTTACAAACATCAAAATACTACAAGGCATCTTCTCAGACCACAATACTATAAAATTAGAAATCAACAATAGGAAGACCAAGGAAATAAAGTCAAATACATTGAAAATGAATAACACCCTGATTAAAAGCTACTAGATAGTAGAAGAAATATATGTGAATTCACAAAGTTCCTAGAAACAAAGAGAACAAAAACACAACGTACCATAATCTTTGGGACATGGCAAAATCAGTGCTTAGAGTATAATTTATTGCAATAAATGCACACATCCAAAAAGGAGAAAGAACCTGAATCAACACATTAACACAACATCTCCAACAACTAAAAACAAACCAGCAAAGTACACCTACAGTCAACAGAAGAAAGGAGATAATAAAGATTAGAGCAGAAATAAATGAGATAGAACAGAGAAAAACAGTAGAAAGAATCAACAGGACAAGAAGCTGTTCTTTGAAAGAATTAATAAAATCAACAAACCATTGGAAAACCTAACAAAAGAAAAGAGGGAGAAGACACAAATAACATGCATAAGAAACCACATGGGTGATTTCACAATAGAATCAATATAAATTAAAAGGATAATAATAGACTATTATGAGGAGTTGCACTCCAACAAATTTGAAAATCGAGAGGAGATGGATACATTTTTAGAAAACCACAACCTATATAAACTTACACAGAGTGAAGTAGAAAACTTGAACAGACCTATAACAAAGGAAGAAATTGACGAGGTCATCAAAAAACTCCCAACCAAAAAAAGTCCAGGTCCAGATGGCTTCTCTGGTGAGTTTTACCAAACATTTAGGGAAGAGTTGTCACCAATTCTACTCAAATTATTCCAGAATATAGAAAAGGATGGAAAACTTTCTAATACATTTTATGAAGCAATCATAACCCTCATACCAAAACAAGGGAAGGACATCACTAAGAAAGAAAATCATAGACCAGTATCCCTCATGAACATAGATGTAAAAATTCTCAAGAAAATCCTAGCCAACAGAATTCAGCAACACATCAAAAAAATAACACATCCTGATCAAGTAGGATTCATATCAGGGATGCAAGGATGGGTCAACATTAGGAAAACAATCAACGTAATCCACCATATAAATAAGAAAAAAGAAAAGAACCACATGATCATATCTATTAATGCAGAAAAGGCATTTGACAAAATCCAACATCCATTCCTGATGAAAAAACCCTCAATAAAGTAGGAACTGAAGGGAAATTCCTCAACATAAGTAAGAGCATATATACAAAACCAACAGACAACATTACTCTCAATGAAGAGGAACTGAAAGCCTTCCCTCTGCGAACAGGAACCAGACAAGGATGCCCTTTATCACCACTCCTATTCAATATTGTTTTGGAAGTCTAAGCCAGAGCTATAAGGCAAGATAGAAAAATTAAAGGCATCCAGATTTGCAAAGAGGAAGTAGAACTCTCTATTTGCAGATGGTATGATCCTATACATAGAAAACCCCAAAGACTCAGCAAAAAAAAAACAAAAAAAAACTACTGGAACTCATTGGAAGATTCAGCAAAGTGGCAGGGTACAAGATTAACACACAAAAATCAGTTGGATTCCTCTAAACTAATAATAACAGCACTGAAAAGGAAATTAGGAAAGCAATACCATTTACAATAGCCACCCAAAGGATGAAATATTTAGAATACATGTAACCAGAGAAGCAAAGGACCTATACAAAGAAAACTACAGAACACTACTACAAGAAACCAAAAGAGATTTGCAAAAATGGAAGAATAT
Organism: Chrysochloris asiatica; assembly: GCF_000296735.1. Classification (NCBI taxonomy): domain Eukaryota; kingdom Metazoa; phylum Chordata; class Mammalia; order Afrosoricida; family Chrysochloridae; genus Chrysochloris; species Chrysochloris asiatica. Next base: position 13,751,457 of record NW_006408543.1, read on the forward strand.
ACCATGCTCCTGGATAGGAAGACTTAACATTGTGAAAATGTCAGTACTGCCCAAAGCAATCTACACATGTAACACAATCCCTATCCAGATTCCAATGACATTCTTTAGAAATTACAAACTTTATACAGAAAGGAGATACCCAGAATAAGCAAAGCACTGCTTAAGAAGAAGCACAAAGTTGGTAGCCTCTCACTCCCTGATTTCCAATTTTACTACATGGCTACAGTGATCAAAACAGCCTGTTTCTGGTACGATGAAAGATACACAGATTAATGGAACAGAATTGAGAATCCAGAAATTAACCCATCCACATACAGCCAACTGATCTTTGACAAAGGGCCAAAGTACATTGAATAGGGTTGACAGAGTCTTTTCAACAGATGGTGCTGGCAGAACTGGAAATAGACATGCAAAAGATTGAAATAAGACCTTTACCTCATGCCATCTACAAAATCAACTCAGCATGGATTAAAAACCTAAATGTGAATCCCAGACTTATAAAGGTCACCAATGAAAAAATAGGGACAAATTTAAGGGCTCTAATACAGGTTTCATACAGACTACCCAACGTTGTGAAATTTACACAAACAAAAGAAGACAAAATAGATGATTGGGACATTCTGAAAATTAGAAACTTACGTGCATCAAAGATTTAACCAAAAGAGTAAAAAGGGAGCCCACAGAATGGGAAAAAAATTTTTTTTGCAATGACATATTAGACAAGGGACTAATTTCTAAAATCTACAACATCTCTACAAGCAAAAGACAAATGACCCAATTAAAAAATGGGCACAGGACATGAACAGACACTTCACCAAGGAAGAGATTCGGGCAGCCAACATATATATGAAGAAGTGTTCATGATCATTAGTCATTGGAGAGATGGGACTCAAAACAAAAATGAGATATCATCTCATACCAGCATTAACAACGAAGTTCAAAAAAGCAGAGGATAATAAATGCTGGCAAGGATGTTGAGAGACTGGGGCCCTCCTACATTGCTGGTGGGATTGCAAAATGGACCAACCACTCTGGAAAACAGTATGACGCTTCCTCAGAAATTTGGAAATAGAAATACTTTATGATCCAGCAATTCCTCTACTTGGTCTATATCTACAAGAAATATGAGCTATAACATGAGGAGATATATGCACACCAATGTTC
>NW_006408543.1:13752785-13759105 GCF_000296735.1 Chrysochloris asiatica
GAATAACAAGGAAGCTGCAAGCCACCACATAACATGGATGAACCTTGAGGACATTATGCTGAGTGAAATTAGTCAGTCACAAAAAGACAAATAGTGCATAAGACCATTGTTGTAAAAGCTTAAGAAAAGATACCCATACTAAGAAGGGGGGAAATTTTTTTTTGTTGGTTACCAGTGGGGGTAGGATGGGGGAAGTTGGGGGATGAAGGGAGGGGATGGTAGAGCACAGGATAGGGTGTAGACACATCATATAGTTCGGGTGTTGTGGAGGGCAATACAGAAGAAGGGGGATGGAAGAACAAGGTAGATAGGGGAACCCTGAGACAGGTTTGCATGGGCTAAATGGAACAGAGGTAATAGTGATGCATGCTCAACCTTGGAACATCAGGGCTTTGGAATACAGAGATTGAGGCATAGTCTGAAGAGGGGAAATAATATTAAGAGGCATAACTGTCTTATGAATTTTGGTTTCCCTTGCCTACTATTGTAAAATGGACACTTGAGTGGGATAGAAGGGAATATCAGAAAATATGATTACAGAAAGGTTGTAAGCCCGTCTTCAGCCTATAACTGATTGGAATACCTAAAATGGGTTCTAGAACTTGCCCAGTGAAATAGACCTCTTGCGGAGATTTTGCAGTGTATAGGACCTTAGGTGGAATCCTGAGCCCCATCCAGAACCTTCTGAGGTGGGTCATTCCCACTAGAAAGGACAAGCAGGCCAGCCTAGAACAGCTAGAGCAACAGAAGATACATCTTCAAAGAAAGATCCGCAGATAAAACAAAAATGAAAGTATGATTGGCTACTACAAGAACAAGCAAGTTGTTCACTGGGGAGCCATCAAGGCAAGCAACCAAGTCCCTTCAGTACAAACTTCCATCTAAGACTGAAACTCAAAAAGAACACATGAGCAGGCATGTAAGCTTGCTGGTGACCATGTTGGTCTACTGGTGAGTGGAAGAAGGGGAAAGGCAGCAATGAAGAAATGGGCTGAGTTCAACCATGTTCCATAGACTCCCACTGACATAAAAATGAGAGCGAGAAGAGGAAGGGCTGGTTGGTCTGAAGTGTGGTGAGACCTGGGGACTCCTGAGCCCATGGACAAGGACATAGCCATAGAGGAATAGAGCTGAAAGTGAAGTATCCAGCTGATATAAAGTAAGGGGAGATGCACAAGAACATACAAACTTGCAGATAGTACCCATTTGACCTAGCCTCAATGGTTTGATAATCAGAACTCGACCAGAGGAAGATTAAAAAAAAAAAATTTTAATAAAGAAAATGGGTGTAAGTTGCTACAATTTGATGAACTTGACCTATACTTATGGATGTAGTAGCTCAAAATAACAACTGAGATGGAAACAGTCTTCACATCAAATATCGATCCTACCCTTCTATATACAGAGTTGATAGGGATGGGTAACTTAGACATTGGCTACCTAAAATGAGGGGGTGATAAAGGCAAGAAGTGACTGACTTACAAGTTTTCAAGAAGGATTTTAATTTAAGAGTGTGTCAGGGAAGGTAGAGTCCCCACTGAATAGTTTTCATCTTGTCTAGATGGGTCTGTTGAAAAGAAATGGGGATAAGACCCTTATGATTCAATAGTGAGTAATTGTTATCATGACTAATTGCAACTGTCACAACTGTAAAGGTAGAAGTTTTGTAACAGAAAAGGAAGAGTAGTTAATCTTACAGTCCAGAAACAGAGGACTCTAGGACCATCAAGGGAAAAGAGCACAAGTGGAATGTGAGACTTTATCTAGAGAAGCAGCGACACCAGAGATGGGGGCAGAGATGAGGACATGGAGAGAGGGAGCAGCTGAGGACTCTGGACTAATGGAAAGAGAGGGACTGAGTGCTGGCGGCCAGGAGGCAAGGTTGCAGAATGTGTCCTTTGGTTGTTTAAATTATTATATATTCCTGAGAAAAAGAGGGAATGGAAGGAAGCCAATACAGTTGAATGATGATGCACAGAGAAGATGCAATCACTGCAATGCAACGATGGTGTAAAGCCAATGTTCTCCCATGTAAACTATCACTTGGTTCACAATAAAAACTTAAAACAAAAAACAAACAAACAAAAAAACCTTTCTAGACAAATAAATGGAAATGGAGAGCCATGGGCAGTTTCACAAAAGAACTACTCATTCTGCAAAAAGATTCTTTATCTAGTTCCTTTTCATGTTCATCGTATGTGGCCCCGTAAAGTATTCCATTTACATAATTTCAACTTTCACAAAGAGGTTGTTGGGGTCAGGGCTGTCACAGGGCTGATGTGACACAAACAAGTGACCCTGTGTGCCAGTATTTTTGTGGCTCTGGACAGAGGGCCTTCTCCTGTCCTGTTTCAGGTGAAATTATTGCTTCCCTTGTTGGCTGAATTCCTCTCATAATGGGCAAAGCCTTCTTTTGTCAATTACAGGTAAGACTTAATGCATGTGTCCCTGGAAGAAGAATGGGTAGTAGTCATTCCCATTGTAGTATAAATGGCTGGAGAACAGTTTGATGTAGGGCAGGAAGTTATGAGGGCATTGAGTTTGTGAAAAGAGGTTATGGAGTGAAACTAGGGAAGGGACATTGAAGAGAACCTTTAGACAGATGGGACCCATTGAAGCATCCACCCTGTTTTCTTTTGTCCTCTGCCTCAGCATGGCTCCCAGCCCACCAACTATTAGATTTTGTCATATCCGTACTACACAATGCACTCTCACTGAGCAGGAATTGATTGTCATTTACTGTTGTATCTCAGGTTCAATTCACTGTGTTGAATCTCCTCCATAATGGAGTGTTAAAACCAACAATGTACTTGAACGAAATGACACACCTCTGGGGTGTAGATTACTTACTTATAAAGGCAATAATAATAAAAAAAAAAAAACAAGGGCAACCATAAGACCTGAATTGTGGGGTTATTGTGAGAATCAAATGGTACAACCTAAGAGAATATACTGTGTCCCATTTGTCATCACTGATTGCTAAATGGAACTCCCCAGGAGGTACAAGATGGTGCTGTTATTAGGTGCTTTCTAGTCTGTTCCAACTGTAGACACCCTATGCACAACAGAAAAACCAACCAACAAAAACACTTCCAAGTCTTATGCCACCCTCACAATTGTTGTTACTTTTACCCCATTGTTGCTGCCATTGTGTCATTCATTCTCCTTAGAGGTCCTCCTCTGTCTCACTAACCATTCCAAGCAAGATGTCCTTCCTCCATTATCGGATTCCTGCTCCGACCGCGGGTTACTCAAGGGAAAGACGAGGATGAGTGATCAGGTAAGAGACACAAGCTGATGGCAAGTGACAAATTTTATTAAAAAGTTTCAAGCTTATATAGGGCAAATCTGCAAGTCATTGTGGTTTGGCTAGCGCGTAAGTTTCCTTTTCCCTGAAATGGCTCAGGTACATTCACCAGTAAGTTTCTAGTGCTGATGTTACTGTTGCTAGGCAAATTTGGTCTCAAGGTAGTCATGAGACTTGGAAGGCTCTGGATTCCCACATTTCCCCCTTCTTTATTATAACAAGGGACGTTGCCTGTCTTAGATGGTCAGTGGAAGTTTTTATCACACAAATAGTTTTTAGCAGAGGGACAGAGTTGGCTATGTATAGACTGTCGGTGTAAATATTCACAGGGGTGGTGGCGTACTCTCGCACAGCAATGGCAATTGCAAGGAGCTCAGCCTGTTGGGCTGAATAATCTGGGCACTCAAGGACTGTAAAGTTGTTAACTATGCCAAACACAGCACGTTCTTTTGTGGAGCCATCAGTAAATATAACAGGGGCTCTGGAGATGGGCTGCTTACATACCACCAAGGGGAAGACAAATTGGTGTTTAGTAGCAAATTGTAAAAGTTTATCACTGGGGTAGTGGGATCCAATAGTACCCAAGTAGCCAATTAGAGCGATTTGCCACTCTGTACAGTGTTGGAATAGCCAATTAATTTGAGCGGCATTGTAAGGTACCACAATCGCGTTGGGATCTTTTCCAAAATACCGACAACTTTCTTCTCCAGCGGCCTTAATTAGTAGAGAGACAGCCTCAGGATAAGTGATAAGAACCTTTTTTGGAGTGGATTTAGCGTGAATCCACCGCAAGGGGGGCCCTTGCCAGAGCACCGCGGTTGGAGAATGAACGGTGGGCAAAATGTAAGCGGCAAAGGGCTGAGAATAGTCAAGACTAGTAAGGGCACACTTGGTGATTTCATTTTGCAACTCCTGGAGCGCTTGCTCTGCAGCAGGTGTAAGCTTCCTGGGTGATGAGGGGTCACTGTCCCTGCTGAGGATCTCAAACAGGGGCTGACGCTGTCCAGTCGTGATTTTAAGATAAGGTCTAATCCAATTAATGTCTCCAAATAGTTTTTGAAAATCATTGAGGGTTCTAAGGCTGTCTTTTCTCAGCTGTAGTTTTTGAGGCTTGAAGCACTGTGTAAAAATTTGGGTACCCAAATATGAATAGGGTTCTCTGGTCTGCACCTTTTCTAAGTTGGCTGCTAGGCGCCGGCCGAGGCGAGGTGCCATGTGGAACCGCGGCCCGGGGGCGGACTCTGCACCAAGAACTTTCTCCTCCCTAACTGTCTCCTTACTAACTGGATAAACAGCAGGCACAGCGGAGGATGGAGGGTCTGGCCACAAAACAACATCTCCGTCAGAGTCACTGTCCTCTTTACCTATGGCCTCTTTCTTGAGAGGGCCAAGGTTGGGGTAGATGTTATCAGGCGCGCTGGGCGCGGATGGTTTAATTTCTTTTTCTGGGCTTACCGGACGGTCGCTACTGAAATTGAAAGTATCCCAGACAAGCGTCCACAAACTGAAAGTATCAGCGGGCACCCGAGCGGGCCCGTTCTTGGCATAAAATTCCTGCAAATCATGTCCTATTTTGTTCCATAATTTTACGTCTACAATCCCATCTTCAGGGAACCAAGGACAAACTGTAGTTACAAAGTCTATAAATTTACAAAGCTGGTTATGATCTACTTTTACTCCTCTGGTTCGGAGAATATTTATAAGCATATTTACATACCGAGACTTTCCCGGTTTATTCCCCGTTCTTACTGGATCAGATTGCCCTCACTTCTGTTAATTGTCCATGTGGCCTTATTCTTTGGGGTCTCCTTTAGAGGGTCCTTCGTGTAATCTCTCGAACTTGAGCCCCACTTTGGGCGCCACCTATTGGATTCCAGCTCCTACTGCGGGTTACTCAAGGGAAAGGCAAGGATGAGTGATCAGGTAAGGGACACAAGCTGATGGCAAGTGACAAAGTTTGTTAAAAAGTTCCAGGCTTATATAGGGCAAATCTGCAAGTCATTGTGGTTTGGCTAGCGCATAAGTTTCCTTTTCCCCAAAATGGCTCAGGTACATTCACCAGTAAGTTTCTAGTGCTGACGTTACTGTTGCTAGGCAAATTTGGTCTCAAGGTAGTCATGAGCCTTGGAAGGCTCTGGCTTCCCACACTCCATGATTGGTCCTTCCTGATACTGGTCTGAAGTATGGGAGATGAGGTCTCTCACCATACTCACTTTCAATGAGCATTCTGGCTTCACTTCTTTCAATACAGATTTATTTATTCTTCAGGAAGTTCATGTGCTTTTAATAGTCTTCTCAAACACCATAATTCAAATGCATTGATTCATAAATCTTTCTTAATCATTGTCCAGATTTCATATGCATATGGGGCTGTTGAAAATACCATGGCATGGGTCAGGCACATCGTAGTTCTCAAACTGACATCTTTGCTCTTGAACACTTCAAGGAGGTGCAGCAGATTTACCTAATGTCACTTGATATCTTTTTTTTTTTTTTCCATTTGATTTCTTGACTGCTGTTTCCATGGATGTTGATGGTGGATACAAGCAAAATGAAATCTTTGACCACTTTCATCTTTTTTCTGTTTATCATGATGTTACTTATTGGTCCAGTGGTGAGGATTTTTGGTTTTCTTTACCTTGAGGTGCAACCTGTATAGACGGTTGCAGTCTTTGATCTTCATCAGTAAATATTTTAAGTCTTTTTCAGTTTCAGCAAGCAAGGTTGTATCATCTGCATATCACAGGTTGTTAATGAATATTCCTTCTATCCTGATGCCACATTTTTTCTTCATAAAACCCAGCTATTTGGATTGCTTGCTCAGCATACAAATGGAATAAATATGGTGAAAGGATATACCCCTGGCACACACCTTTCCTGATTTTAAACCATTCAATGTCCCCTTGTTCTCTTCTTGGTTGTGTACAGGTTCCTCATGAGCACAATTAAATGTTCTGTAATACCCATTCTCCAAACTGTTACCCATATCTTATCATGATCCACATAGTTGAAA
>NW_006408543.1:13760645-13762401 GCF_000296735.1 Chrysochloris asiatica
TATCTCTATCAACCCTGTATACAGAGGGGATAAGATTGATACTTGATGTCTCACATCCATTTTGGTCTTATCTTTCTTTCCTATCTTTGAAATTACCTTTGCTTTCTTCTTATATGATGCTTTTGATATGTTCCTACAACTCCTCTGGTTTTCAGTTGTTAATGTTGAATGTACCAAATCTGTTCTTGAAATGGTCTCTAAATTCAGGTGATGTATGTTCAAGGTCATATTTTGATTATAGCAGACTTGTTTTAATTTTCCTCAGCTTCAGCCTGAACTTGCCTATGAGCAATTGATAATCTGAGCCACAGTTGGCCCCTGGCCTTGTTCTGACTGATGATATTGAGCTTCTCCATTATCTCTTCTCACAGATGTAGTCCATTTGATTCCTGTATAGTCCACCTAGTGAGTTATACCTGTTGAAAAAAAATATTTACAATGAATAAATCATTGATTTTGCAAAATTATATCATACAATCTCCAGCATCATTTCTGTCACCAATGCTATATTGTCTAACTAATCCTTCCTCTTTGTTTCCAACTTTTGCATTCCAGTCACCATAAATCATCAATGCATCTGATTATATGTTTGGTCTATTTCAGACTGAAGAACTTGGTAGAATTCTTCAGTTTCATCATCACTGGGTTTAGCGTTTGGTGCATATATTTGAATAACAGTGGTACTAACTTGTCTTCTTTGTAGGTATATGGATAGTATCCTATCACAGACAGCACTATCTTTAAGACAGACCTTGAAATGTGCTTTTTGATGATGCATGCAACATCATTCCTCAAGAGGTTAAGTGCTGGCCCTTAACTGAAAAATTGGTGGTTTGATCACATCCCAAGGCACCTTGGAAGAAAAGCCTGGTGATCTGTTTCTGTAAGATCACAATCTTTGCAAATCCCATGGAGCCCAGTTCTAATCTGACACACAGGGTGGCCATGAGTCAGAATAGATCTAGTGACAATTGATGATTTTTATTGCCAAGTGAGTTGTCTGTCATCCAGGGTCTAGACCCTCAGCTTATGTCCCTTCATGGTTTTCTCTTCTCTTGCAGTGACTTCTTTCCAAAATGGTATCACTTTTTTATCGAGTTCTTATAATTATTGGCCTCTGTGGGACAATCTACTGTGGGCTCCAGTCCAGCCTTCACAGCAGGGACTCTGCTTGTTCTATTTCCACAAAGAAGATCCTCACCTCCCAAGTATGTCCAAGCAGTGATGATTTCGCCTTCCGCCTGTACCGGAAGCTGGCTTTGCAGAACAAACTTCAAAACATCTTCTTCTCCCCTGTGAGTATCTTCACAGCACTGGCCATGCTATCCCTGGGGGCCGGCTCAGCCACAAAGACCCAGATTCTCCAGGGTTTGGGCTTCAGCCTCACCAAGACCCCAGAATCCAGCATCCACCAGGGCTTCCAACAGTTGGTCTGTTCCCTGAATGTCTCCAGCAAAGACCTGGAGTTGAAGATGGGGAATGTTCTCTTCATCAAAAAGGAGCTGAAGCCACAGACAAGTTTCTTGGACAATGTCCAGATGCTGTATGGGTCCAAAGTGTTTTCTATAGACTTCTCCAACCCCTCTGCTGCCCAGAAGAGTATCAACAACTACGTGGAAAAGGAAACCAGAGGGAAGATTGTGGACTTGATCCACCACCTTGATCCCCTAACAGTCATGGTCATGGTGAATCACATTTTCTTTAAAGGTATGGCTCTGAGATGTTGGCTTCAATTTCAATGTTCTGTAACTGTTCT
>NW_006408543.1:13763753-13764370 GCF_000296735.1 Chrysochloris asiatica
AACAACAACAACAACAACGATCTTAATGAGAGCAGATCACCAGTAATTAGTGGATTCGAACCACAGACACGTTTTGGTTAGCAGCTGATCTCTTAACAGTTTTTCCACCAGGACTGTTTTCGACATCCTTCACAATTTGTGCTTATGTCACCTCGTTAATAGCACCTTAACATAAGGACCTGTCTTTTCTCTTTGTACAGCTAAGTGGGAGAAGTCCTTTGACCCAGCAGAGACAAGTAAAGGCACTTCATTCCTGGTGGACAAGGTGACCACTGTGCAGGTCCCCATGATGCACCTGGTGGAGCAGTTCGCCTTTGGGGTGGACCTTCAGCTGAACTGCACTGTGCTACGGATGGACTACAGTGGAGACGCCCAGGCCTTCTTCATCCTCCCTGGCCAGGGAAAGATGGGGCAACTGGAACAGGCCTTGTCTGTCCCAAGACTGAGGAAATGGAAACATCTGCTCCAGAAGAGGTGGGCTTCTGCACCAATTTTCTAGGGCCCCAGGCAGGTATGACCAGGGATAGAAGACAGACTGTGATAATAGCTGATAAATGGACACACCTGGGAACGGAGCACTAGCCACACATTGGCAGTGAGCTTGGTGTTATATACAC
>NW_006408543.1:13765886-13787157 GCF_000296735.1 Chrysochloris asiatica
GTCCAGGTACAGATTCCTCATGAGCACAATTAAGTTGTTCCGGAATGCTCATACTTCGCAATGTTGTCCATAGCTTGTCATGATCCACACAATCGAAAGCTTTGTGTGGTCAATAAAGCACAGGTAAACAAACATTTTTCTGATCTTCTCTGCTTTCAGCCAAGATCCATCGGACATCAGCAATGATATCTCTTGTTCCACGGCCTCTTCTGAGTCTGGCTTGAAACTCTGGAAGTTCTCTGTCAATACATGCTTGCAGCCATTTCTGTATTACTTTTAGTAAAACTTTACTCGCATGGGATATAAAATATATTGTCCGAAGATTTCTGCTTTCTATTGGGTCACCTCTCTTTGGAATGGGCATAAATACGGATCTCTTCCAATCAGTCGGCCAGATAGTTGTCTTCCAAATTTCTTGGCATAGATAAGTGAGTGCCTCCTGTGCTGCCTCACTTTCTTGAAAGATTTCAATTTTTAGTCCATCAATTCCTAGTGCCTTGTTCTTTGTCAATTCCTTCATTCAATGTCGAGACTTATTGTTGTTATTGTTGTCATGTGTCGTGGAGTAGGTTCCAACTCATAGCGACCCTGTACAGGGTTTCCAAGGCTGTAAAACTTTACAGGAGCAGAAAGCCTCGTCTTTCTCCCATGGAACAACTGGTAGTTTTGAACTGCTGACCTTGCAGTTCGCAGCCCAATTCGTAACCACTACACTACCAGAGGACTTTTTCTACAGAGGAAGCAGCATTGTGAAGATGCTAAGCAGGATGTGCTCAGGGGATGTTTAGGTGCTGCAAGGAGTCTTTAGTTTTCAGGGCTGGGAGCAGTGCAGGAAGGCTGTTGGACCCAGACAGCAGAAGACCCTGGAGAAGATGGAGAAACCAAGCCAGGACAGGAGGTAGTCATAGGCAGGAGAGAGTTGCCATTGGGCTATAGGGATTAATGTCAGAGGATAACTGGAAAGAGTCCATCCAATACTTCTGTGACTCACTAAGTACGTAAAACTAAGTTGTGGTTAGGTGCCATAGCGTTGGTTGCAACTCATAGTGACTCCACATACAACAGAACAAAACCCTGCCCAGTCCTGAGCCATCCTCACAACCATTGCTATGTATGATCCATTGTTGCCGCCATTGTGCCAATCCATCTCATCAAAGGTCGTTGTCTTCTTTGCTGGTCCTCTACTTTATCAAGTATGATGTCCTTCTCCAAGGACTGGTACCTCCTGAGACTATGTTCAAAGTATGTGACAAAGTCATCCTTGCTCCTGAGGAGCATTTTGGCTAGTCTTCTTCCAAGACATATTTGTTCTTCTGGTGTATTCAATATTCCTCATCAACACCATGATTCAAAGGCATCTGTCCTTCTTTGAGCTTCCTTATTCATTGTCCTGCTTTTGCATGCTTATGAGGTGACTGAAAATACTATGACTTGGGTCAAACACACCTTAGTCCTCAAATGGACGTCTTTGTTTTTTAATATTTTTAAGAGGTCTTTGTGGTAGCTTTTCCCTCTTGTAATATGTCATTTGATATCTTGGTCTCATGGGTGTTGGTTGTGGATCCAAGTAAAATGAAATCTTTAATAGCTTTAATCTTTTCTCTGTTTGTCACGATGTTGCTTATTAATCCATTTATGAGTTATGACTTTTGTTTTCATTATGTTAAAGTGTAATCCATACCAAAGATTGTAGTCTGATCTTCATCAGTAACTATTTCAAGTCCAGAAACTACGTTATTGTCTTTACAATGGAACTAAAGTTAATGAATGTGCCGGAATCAATGTCTGGCACATATAAGGGCTCAATAAATGTAGTTGCTTACTCTTGACTCAGGAGAACCACTGAAGAGAAGGAAGAATGTGTGTCGAAATCTAGGGCTGTGCTCTCCAATATAGAGACCAGCGACCACAGGTAGTTATTTAAATTCAGATTAATTAAAATGAAATAAAATGAAAATTTTACATGCTCACCAGCCAGAGGTAGAAAGCACAGCTTTATACGATTTCCAACAGTGCAGGAAGCTCTATTACTGTTCAAGAGAATGGACGGGGTTTATCTTGGGAAATGGGAACCCATGGATGGTACAAATGATTAAGCACTTAGGTACTAACCAAAGGGTCCTCAGAACAAAGTCCTGGTGGTCTAATTACAACAGATCATGGTCATTGAAAATGCTATGGAATACAGTTCTACTCTGGCATACATGGGGTTGCAATCCTTTGGAATCTATTCAATGAAAACTGGTTTAGGGTTGGGTTTTGTTTGTTTTGGTCTTGGGAAGGGCTGCTGAGGAGATATTCTGGGCTGGAGATGGTAGGTCTTCTGTAACTTTGCCCAGTATCATCCTTTGGCCTCGGCCAAGGGCTCCCACATTCAGGCCACCATCCAAACTCTGAACTCTACCTCACTGGGGAACCCCTTCATCATCTGCTTAGTCAAGAGTGTTATTTCCAGAACAACTTGGGCTGTATGTCTTGGATGTGTTGACCTCTTTAGCAACAATCAGCAATGCTTGAGGAAGAAGAGTCTCTAGAAACACCACATGGAGGCAGAGAGGGAGATGCCATGGACTCTGACGTCACCTTTTCCATTTACTTCTCCACAGGTTGGTAGAGATATTCATGCCAAAGTTTTCCATTTCTGCCTCTTATGACCTGGGGACCATCCTCCCAAAGATGGGCATCAAGGATGCCTTCAATAACAACGCGGATTTTTCTGGAATCACAAAGAAACACTCCCTGTGGGTTTCCAAAGTGAGTTGGTAACTGAGATTATTTCTACAGAGTCTGAGTTGGGAAGACTCGGGGAGACTGGTTAACTGTGTGCCCTCGTCCCATTGATAAAACAGGCTAACTGTGTGTTCTAATCCCACTGATGAGACCAGTGAACTGTGTGCTCACTACCCATTGACAAGGAACCCGAGGTTCAGAGAAGTGAAATGACTCCTCTCTAAGTAGCAATAGGATTGAATCTGTGCCTGTGGCTTTATGGCCACCTGACTTTCGGTACTAAGTCACCTGCCTCAACCCAGAAGCAGTTTCAAGCTTTTCTTCAGCCTGAAAGTGCCCGTGACACTTACCTCCTTTCGCAAATGCCGACCTGGCATTTGACGTCACTTCCTTCCTCCTTGAAGGCGAGATCTTCACACCGAGGTTATCCTGTGGCTACTCATGGTCTTCTGCACCCTGAGGATGTGCTATGTTTGATCTGCAATGGTCAAAATGATGACAGCTTTTAAAAAGAGGCAGCCTTTTAAAATTAGACATTGGACCTAAAAATCTGGATTTTAGGAAGCAAATCACTGAGTCCCGCTCCTACATAGTGACAAGGAGCCCAAATCCTACCCAGCAGCAATCACCTAGGCTGAGCTGGGCACCTCTTCACCAGACTGTGGGCTGCCTCTGAAGCCCCTACTCTTAAAAGAGATCTCCTCATCTCACTGGGGTTACCTGTCTGACCTTTATCTTCATAGGAAGTTCGGATCCCTGTCCTGTCCTAAACATTTTGATATCACTAGGGACCCTGAAGGACACTGACCTCACTGGGCTGCAGGGGAGGAATGCAGAGGAATTCCACAGGAATATGTTGAATGTAATGGGTCTTTCTCTATGTGTTTTAGGACTTCTACTGTGGTGCTGTATGATAAGCACTGGACTGCAAGGTTGTTTTGAACTGCAAGGCCTGTGCTTCAAACTCCCCAGCTACTCCTCAGGAACCCTATATAAGGTCGCTATGAGTCAGAGCAAGTTCTATGGCATTTGTGCTGTGGCCTAATGTGTCCAACTGCAAAGTCGTTTGAACTGCAAGATCGGTGGTTCAAGCTCATCAGCTGCTCCTTGGAAACCCTATACAGGGTCTCTATGGGTCGGAATCGACTCGATGGCACTTAACAACAACAACAACTATTACTTAGTTACATAGAGTTGTGATAACAGAAACACCAGAAGGGGTGGCATTAAAGAACAGAAGTTTTTTTCCTCACAGTTTAAGAAGCCAGAAGTCTGAATTCAGAATGTCAGTTCTAGGGGACAGCTTGTCCTGCGTGTGTTGTGTCTTTTAGTTGCTCTAGCCTCCTTTGGTTCCTTGGCCGTATCCCTATGGCATCTCTCTTTCCCCCTTTGTGCTTGCTTATCTCTGTCTATGCTGCACTTTGTGACACTCAGAGGTGATTAGTGTCAGGATCCACCTTACACTGATAGCAAAGAAAAGTCCTATTTCCAAACAGGATTGCATCCACAGACATATGGGTTTGGATTCCAACACATATTTTGGTGAACGCCCAAGAAAATACTTATTCAAGCATATGAACAGCAATGTTGCATTTTGAAGGCATTCATGGCCCCCTAGAGTGTAGGAACATGTTAAGACTTTACCCTAAAAGATGAGGAAGGAATCCAACATTAGCATTGCCTAGGCTATGTCCCAAGGATCTCTGGTAGTGTAGTGGTTACGAATTGGACTGCTAACCTCAAGGTTGGCAGTCTGAAACTACCAGCTGTTCCGCGGGAGAAAGATGAGGCTTTCTGATCCCGTAAAGATTTACAGCCTCAGAAACCCTGTGCAGGGTCGCTATGAGTCGGAACCGACTCCACGGCACATAACAACAACAAAAACAAGGCTATGTCCAGGCATGCAATGATCTTAGCAACTGCTACTGTTAACAAATCCTGAAGCACTTGCTATTTATGGTGTCAGTTTAGTCACCCAATAACCCTGGGTGATACATGCTATTATCACCACCCTGTTGAGAGATTTGGACTCCGAAGCTCACAGTACCTAAAGGCACCAAAATGTGGCAGACCTGGGCTCAAACTCAGGTCTTTCTAGTCTGCATTTGCAGTCATTCAACTCCATTCTTTCTTTTGTTTATTTTTCCCCCTAAAACGAGATTTGTATCAAATACTAGTCCTTCATGGAACAATTGAAGCTCAGCTTTTCCTGTGGCTGCCAATTCTGCTGCCTTAGAAGGAAAGGGGAATATTTCTAAGTTCAACAGCATGCAGGTTAAACGTGTTGCACCTAGCTTCCTATCACCTTCTACTTCAGCCATAAAGTATAACATCCTCTGTCCCAAACATGACTGGAATTTTCTGGTGCAGTTCCTTTAGAAGGGTGCATCCAATTTCCTGAAATGCCCCTTTCTATCACTATGATTGCAATCACTACCCATTCTAAGTACAATTTGAACATCTTCTTCCTTTTAACATTTTAAATTTCACTTTCTGTTGCTGTTTAGAATATCTATATATACCATATGCCTGTCCAGCACTTTGCACATGTACAATCCAGTGACATAAATTCCATTCTTCAACTTCCTTTTCCGAGGTGTTCCTCTCCCGTTCACATAAACTCACTGCCCACTAACATTCCCAACAAATATTTCGAGTTGCTGTTATCACTTTAGTTGCTTATTTTGTTGTTGTTAAGTGCTGTCGAGTTAGGTCTGATTCATAGCAACCCTGTATAGGGTTTCTGAGGAGCAGCTGGTGAGCTTGAACCACCAACCTTGAGGTTCAAATTGACCTTGCAAAAGAGTGCTTATGCGACAACACCACATCAGGACTCATTGGTTGTTCATAGGATGATCCTAAAAGAGCTCTATGTTCAAGGCAGACATTCCATTCAGTTTGAAAAGGCCAACTGACCAGTTGTACCAACAGTTGTAGCAAACAAGCATCTGGCCTATGTAATCTTGAGTCTCCTCCCGAGGTAGGAGGCACCATCCCATGCAGAGCACCCATACTTGGATCAGCCCCTCCAGAGTTTGCTAATATTCATTGTGTTTTCCTTGACAGGCCACCCACAAGGCAATGCTGGACATTAGTGAGGTGGGCACAGAGGCAGCAGCAGTGACAGACACCAGGCTCACGGTCCGGTCAAAGGAAAAGCCCTCCCAGGATATTCCTGTCATCGCCTTCAATAAACCCTTCATGATGCTTATCACAACACCAGACTCTAATAATATTAACTTAATAGCAAAAATTGTCAACACCACGAAATCCTAGCAAGCATGTTCATTACCAGGAGTGCCACTGATGAGGCTCAGTCATCAGCCAGGCAGTAGGGACCCTGGTCACCATCCAAAATTGTTGTCACCTCCTATCTGTAACTTTTCCTTCAATCTTTCCCAGGTACCTCGCTTCATTGGAAGATGGCTGACCTGTTTAATGTCTGAAGTTCTGAAGTGGTGGAAACAGTTAAGTGTTTGGCTGTCTACTAATAAAAAGTTTGGAAATTTGAATCCACTTAGAGGAGCCTCAGAAGAAATACCTGGTGATCTACCTGTAAAAGGTCACAATCATGGAAAATGCCATGGAGCCCAGTTCTGCTCTGACACACATGGGGCTCCTTGAGTTGAAATCAATTCTACGTCCTTAGGTTTTGTAGTGTTTTGTTTATTTGTTTGTTTGGCATTTGGTCTGAGAACAGGAAGATGTAGGGCAAACACATCACTGGCTGAATTAGTGGTAAATTCAGTTATCTTAGAAGGTGAGCTCAGTGTCTTGTATAAGAAACTGACAACCAGACTCCAGGGTCATTACCTGTAAATGGCTTTTCTGCTGACCTATGGCTTCATTCATTCACTCTATAAATTCACTCACTCATTCACTCTATAAATACTTCTTGAACACCTAACATGTGCTAAGAGATGGAGGTGCAGGTGCTAAAGGTGTTGAACATAATGATGAGCTTCTTGCATTCTACATGGAGGAGACAGACAACCTCTACAACCATTAAACCCAAGCTAGCATCAGCCATGATTGGGACCCATTGCAAGAGTGCTGGGAAGAAACAGGAAAGGAGGACTGGAAGGAAGCCATGGGAGGGCAAAGCCTGCCAATCAGAAGGAGAAGGCACACCGGAGGAACAAGGGGCCCAGGTGGCTGCAGCAGAAGGAGGGGCAGATGAGCACATGATCAGATGGGTGGCCAAGTCCAGATGGTAGGGGGCAGTGGAGTCATGCATTTCTCCAGCAGGAAAATGGCTTCATTGAAGGGGGGTGAGCATCTCTCTGAGTGCTCTGGGTTGGTTTCATCTGTGTTCCTCAGTTTGATCACCTTCCTGACTCTGACAATGACATACACACTTTCACACCCACAATGTGCACACTCACATTGCACACACAGACACACATGTTCACACATTCACATTCCAGCACACTCACACAGGCACACACATGTTCAGACATTCACACCTACAAGTGTGCATGCTCACATATTCACACACAGACACACATTCACACTCACACGTGTGCATGCACATAAATGCTCATACAGCTGCACAAATGGCCACACATTCACACACACATACATGTTCATACAATCGCAACCGCATTGTGCATACTTACACATGCATAGATATACACATGTTCACATATTCACACCCACATGTGTGCACACTCACACACGTACATGTAGACGCATACATATTCACACCCACGTGTGTGCATGTGAACACATGCACATACAGATGCACACATTCACACTCACACATGTGCACACTCACACATGCACATACAGATGTACACATGTTCACAAATTCACACCCACATGTGTGAAGTCACGCATACACATACAGAAATACATGTTCACACATTCAGACCCACACATGTGCATACTTACACATGCACATACAGGTGCACACATGTACATCCCACATGTGTGCACACTCATTTATGTAATGCAGACATACTCATGTTCACACATTCACACCCACACATGTGCATACTCACGTATGCAACACAGACACACATATATTCGCACATTCACACCCACATGTGTATACACTCACACATGTACATATAGATGCACACATGTTCACAATCCACACCCACATTTGTGCACATACACACATACACACACACACACGTTCACATTAATACCCACACATGTCTACACTCACATATTCACATACAGATGTACACATGTTCACACATTCACACTCAGGCACACTCACATATGTACATACAGACATATACATGTTCACAATCCATATCCACATGTGTGCACACTCACATATATGCATACAGATTCACCCATATTCACACACTCACACACATGCACTCTAAAATATACACACTCACTTGCACACAATCCTCTCATGCATGCTCTCTTATTCCTATACATGTGCACACACACACACACACACGTACTCACACAGACCCACACAGTTGCATACACACTCACACTTTCACACACTCACACTGTCACATCTACAAATACTCTTACACACTCTCATTGACACACATACACACACTCATACATATACATACACCCTCATAGACTCACACAGACTTACACTGACAACCCCCCCACCCCCCAGGACTCTCAGCCTCTTCCCTCTGATTGCAAGTAACCGTGCTCTGGCTCCTCCCTGTGAGCCCTAAGAGCCACTGTCTGTGTTGTGGACTTCAAGGTCACAGCAATCCGTGCCCCTAGAGCTGTGCCCACCCTGCTTCCCCTGCCCTCTCTGTCTACCTGCTCTTCTCCCCGTGCCTACCATCAACAAGGGCAGCCCATGTAGCACCTAGCCACTATGAATACCCTTTCCTGGGTCCCTGGAAATGCCCAGGGCCTCAAGGGGTGTTCCCAGACAGAGAGGAATTCTGATGCAGAGCTGGGGGCAGGCAGCTTCAGGTGAATCTAACCCATTTTATCTAACAAACAAAGGTAAACCCCAGCCCTGGCCACAGGGACACTTTATGGAAGGAGACCAGACACCAGGCTGCCAGGGGGCTCTTCATACCAAGCCGTGTATCGTACGCTGCTCTCTGGGACCCCATTAAAGCCACAGTGAGAACTCAGTCATCTCTTCTTCTGAGGAACACACTCGGCGGGATGGTTCTGTCCACAGTGCCCCGAGCAGACAGGGCATCTGACAGACCTGGATGTGAAGACTCTTTCCAATCACTAATTCTTTCAGATAGTCATGGGGAGTCTCACATAGTCAGGATGGGGGCTATCAGCCCCCTCCCACACAACCACGCTTCTAGGTGCAAGCTATAATGAACATGTGTCTCAGGTAGATTCTGTTTGTAAGACCAGGCACAAGGTGGTCATAGATCAGGTTCTGAAAGCTCGGGGAGGCCGCTGCCCTCTGCCCCTCAGGTAGCCGTCCTTTACAATTCAGGAAAGTGTCACTCAAGGCGCAAGGGGCCATATTGGAAGGGCTGATTCTACTGACCTTCTAATCAGAGCCAGATGAACAAACCTACACACACATGCAATCTAAACAAACAAACCCGAAACCCAGGCTTGGAATCTAGAGTCCAGAGCTATGTCACAGGCTGCTCAAACAAGGACAAAGGTGATTGGGTAATACTTCTATCCAAATGTTCTATCTTTGTGAACACCAGGCAGTGGAAAAATCACTTTTTTCTTTTTTTTTCTTTTCAAAGTTCTCCATTAAGCTTATTAAGCAAGTCTTTCCTGCTGATTCTTGATCAAGCTAGGCAGACTTGGAGCCTGGGCTTCTGAGGAGAATCTTCTGAATGGGAACATGCTTCCCTTGTAGAGTCTTATCCTGGTCAGGGTTGCTCAGTTGTTGTGAAAGACCAGCCCCTAGAAGACCAATAAAAATATCACCACCTCACTTGAATCTGTGCTAAACCATTTTAAAATACATCATAGACAACCTGTGAGCATATTTTCTGTATGGGTGTTGGTTTGAAAGGTCCTGTAGACAGATCTCGGTGTGCCCCACCACCTGGTCATCAGTTACCCATGAGTCTGGCTGTCTGCAGCATCTCAGTGAACTGAGTTCTGCCTGGGGACCGGATGCTGTTCTCAGAGAACCAACCCTGCCTCTCTGCATGCAGAGTTCCCAGGAGTGGTCTGAGCCACTTCAGTGTGATGTTCGATACGACCTTGCACTGACCAGGCTAGAAAGTGTTTCACTGGCATGATAAATTGGCATCAACTCAATGGCAGTGGGTTTGATTTAGGGGGTGTGGGTGGGGCACCAGCTCGAGTAAATCCTTTGGAATCTTGTCATCTTGACTGGCATTCCTGTCCCCAGGGAACAGATGCACAGGTAGAAATGACAGCTGGTGATGTGACCATAGGGACCTCGTGTCCATGACAGCTACACAGCATGGAGACAGGAGCAAAAAGGATGGGCCAAGCTCAGGAAGGATGGTTGCAAGAAGATCTCCAACCCTAGCTCCCAAAACAGGACTGAAAGCCCAACTCCACAATCTCCCAGCTATGGAACCTTCATCTCCTAACCCTGCTACATTCACCTCTCTCTGGGTCACTGTCTTCCTCTGAATCTGAAGTGGTAATACCCACTTCAGTTGGCTTGGCTGTGAGTAAACACACAAATAGTACTTAAGTACCCAGTGAATACACTATCACCCATCTGTCAGTTTGCTCCGTTAGGATGATTTCAGTGTTATAAGTCCTGGTGTGGTGCTATGGGTTAATGCACCAGACTGCAAAGCCATTTGAACTGCAAGGTCGGCAGTTCAAGCTCACCAGCTGCTCCTCGGAAACCCTGTACAGGGTCGCTATGAGTCAGAACTGACTTGACGACACTTCACAACCCTGATGTGATGCTGTGGGGTAAAGCACTGGACTGCAAGGTCGGTTTGAATCACAACGTCGGTGATTCAAACTCATAAAATTGGAAACCCTATATGGGGTCGCTATGAGTCAGAAAAGGCTCAACGGCACTTAACAACAACAATAACAACAAATGATGCCAGAAGCCATACCATGGCTATTTCAAATACCAGCAGATTCGTTCCTGGTGGGCAGATTTCAGCACAGCTTCAGACTAAGAAAGACTAAGAAGAAAGGCCTGGTGATCTGCTCCTGAAAATAAGTCCATGAAACTCCTATGGGTGACAGTAGAATATTGTCTGACGTAGTAAAGGAAGATGAGCCCCATGCTTAGGGTGTCCTCAAGAGTTGAGCTGATTCGATGACCACCAACAACAACCACAAATGAATGTTAGTCATCAGTGTTACTGTTCTTACTGTAAGCACCATCAGGAAAGATTTAGAACAACAATGTCCCTTTCTAGCTCACTCAGCAGCTGGGGGTCTGGAAGAAATAACAGCCTTCCCAAAGTATGCTCAGTGAGGGTCACAAGCTCAGCCCACTCAGAACCAGCTACAAGTGCGAGCTCCAGCCATCAGTTTGCACACAAAACAGGTCCCAAAGTCCAGCTGTCAAATTAAATACTGCAAGGCAGATTGCTTCAAACCCATAAGCAACACCTCTCTGAGGTTGTTATTGCTCTTAGGTGGCATCCAGTTGGTTCTGATTCATAACGACTTTATGTACATAGAACAAAACAGTGCCCGGTCCTGCACCATCCTTACAATTGTCATTACGTTTGAGTCCATTGCTGCTGCCAGTATGCCAATCCATCTCGTTGGGGATCTTTCTCTTTTTCACTGACCATCCACTTTACCAAGCATGATGTCCTTCTCCAGGGACCGGTCCCTCCTGATAATATTCAAAATATGAGAGATGAAGTCTGTCCATCCTGGCTTCTAAGGAGCATTCTGTTTATACTTCTTCCAACACAGATTTGTTTGTTCTTCTGGCAGTCCATGGTAAAAAACTTAAAAAGACCTTTTATGTCCATATAAATATTAAGATCAGCCCATCAATTTCCACGAAAGAAGCTTGTTGAGAGTTTGATCATCATTGAACCTACTGATCAATTTGGGGGGAACTTTCTTAACAATAGGGAGCCTTCCAATACATGGACATGGAACTTCTCTCCATTTATTTAAATGTTTGAATTTCTCTCAGCAGTGTTGTATAGCGTTAACTGTAGACATCTTGCACTTCCATTGTTGTTAAATTTCTTTATAAAAGAACCTATCTCTTGTTATTTTATGGTATTGTGAATAGAATTGGTTTCTTGATTTCTTTTTCAGACTAATTCTTGCTAGCACTGGGCTGCTAACCATAAGGTCAGTAGCTCAAACCCACCAGCCACTCATTGGAACCCCGATATAGGGCCACTATGAGTCAGAACGGACTCAACAGTCTTTAACAACAAGAAGTCCATAGGTGAAGAATTGGTTTTGGTATATTGATCTTGTCCCCTGCCAACTTGCTGCACAGTGTGACTGTGGAGTCAGATGCCTCTTGCAGTCCTGCCCCATCCCCACTTCCTGAGTTTCTTAACCTCACAGAGCTTCTGTATCCCAAGCATACACCAACATCTTAATTGTGAGGGTCATCAATAAAGAACAGAAAGCAGCGGGAATCATATTGTGATCTCATCAATAATAGAAGACCCTCAAGCTGAGCTTGCTCTAGACTCACAACGCATTTGTGGGCTTGTAGGACAGACAGGCAGACAGGACAGCTACTGTGGAAAAAAAAATCCTTTCTTGTTTGCTGGTCACTGTCTCCAAACCAGTTCCAGGAATTGACCTCACAAATATTGGCCAGGCTGCTGGATCTACAAATGCCATTTTCCTGTGGGTGGAAAGAGATGTGGAGCTGAAGACCTAGAGCCCTCATAGCCGTGCTGTGAGTACTAACGCGTGTCATCCATAGTGCCAGAGAAGAAGGCAGGGGCAGCACTGACCATTTCTCTCTCTCTCTCTGGCTTTGAGGGGCAGGGGTGGGAGAAATGAATCCCTAAAAGGAAAAATGCACAGAGTCACTGCCTCCAAGTTCTGAAGTAGGAACTTCAAGTTTTCAATCCGTTTTTATGGAAAACTTGACCTTCAAGAATTTTGAGACAGGGACTCCAAATATTCTTGGCAGTTAGGCAGGAAAACAGAACAGTATGACCCCAAACAAGACAGTAGTTATGTTGTAGCTAACTTGCTAGAAATTCTGTGTTCTGAAAAATGTCATGCTTAAGAGCCATGGTCTGGAGTTTGAATCTTGCCTCTGCCACTTACCAGATGTTTGTTCGGACTCCGGTTCCTCGTATGTGAAGCAGCGATAAGCCTACTTCTTAAGGTTCCTCCACCACCAATTGAAATCTAGTTTTCTCCAGCTCATGATGACCCCATGGGTGTCACATTAGAACAGTGCTCCATAGGATTTCAGTGGCTGAATTTTTGGAAGTAAATTTCCAAATCTTCTTTCAAGCACCTCTAGATGAACTCAACCGTTAAGCTAGCATCTACTATTTCACCATTTACAACATCCAGGGATCCTTTAAGGTTCTTACCAAGATGAAATAAACTGACATAGAGCACCATTTCTCAGTAGGGGATGGCTGGCCTTTGGCAGAGTCCCTGTTCAATGCATGTGGCTGTTTTGCACTATCTGTTTGCATCTCAGACCGTCACTCACTAGACACCAGTGGCATCCTCCACAGAGATAATCCAAACCCCCGCCACACCCCCTCTCACACACATATACACACACTTGTGTATTTGTAAACACCTCTAGTTGGGAACCACTGATGCAATGTATGTAATATCCCTGACACGTAATAAACACCTAATACAGGAGGGATGTGACAATTAATGGTGTCCTTCATTAGCCTCAGATTCTGAAAAGGGAATTAAGAAATGAACTGGACGTAATTACATTTGGCTTCCGTAGAAGAGGAAGAAAACTGGGCTCAAGCACCTTGCATGTGCCTGCAAGTGTGTATATTATATGTAGTGCCATCCTCAAGGGACCCCATGAAGTAGATGTTGTCATTTGCATTTGAGAATAGGAACACTGAGGTTAACATGAATGTCAGTTACACAGTGAGTAACCAGTGGCACCTTGAGTCCAACCCAGGGCCCTGGACTTATAACTCCATCCTGCTTTAAGAAATACACACGAGCCTGTTTCTGCAAACCTGGCAATCTTTAAGCTGTGTTAGGGTAGAAAATAGTGCTGAATTCAATGAAATTTTAAAAATTAATCAAAAGTAATTTCATCACAGCTTTATTTTTTTTTAGTTTACCCAGGAACAAATCTTTTTTTTTTTTTTTCTTTGCTTTCTTTTTTTAAATGGTTCTGCATCTTCCAAATCCTTTCTCCAAGGAAAAGCCCAGAAATGGTCACTGGGTCTTGTTGGTGGTAGTGTGTGTGTGTGTGTGTGTGTGTGTGTGTGGCCTTGGGACATCACCTCCAGTTCTTTGACCAGCAAATGCATTTCAATATCACAAGCAGTGAGGCTGCACATGTCCCTCCTGCCAACTGCTGGTTTGATGGAGCCTATAAGAGTCCCCACAAGCTATAAGCCATGTGCACACATTCAACCTCTCCCACCTACCCCAGGGCTTTAACTTGATCCAGAGGTTGCTGGTTTGAGCAAAGAGCTTTAAAAGTGTGCAGACACACAGACCATCAGAGAAGGCCAACAACAGGGAATGGGGCAGTGAGAGGGCTAGTTTGGATGGGGGCAGAAGGACACAGAGAGCATCACTCTTGAGAAGGGTGTGGTGACAGTGTGAACATATGTCCCTGGGGAGACCTGGAAGGAAATAAGGACACTAGGCTTGACAGCAAGGCAGGACAATCCTTAAGAGAACCGGAGCTACACCCCTGGCCTGAGGCAAGGGGTCCCCCTGGTCCTGAACCACTTTGACCTCTAGAGGTAGACAGCAGTCTCATCTCACACATTTTCTAACTGAAGAAACAAAAGCACAGGGCTATCTTCCCCAAACCCCTGCATCAATTAGGATCTTGGGTTCAGCTATTATATGTGACAAGAGAGATTCAAATGAACAGAGAGCAGATAGAGACGAAGCCATAGCTGTCACCTCTCCTCCCAGGCTCCACTGACCCCATGCTTTGCCACCCCTTAAAGGTTGTTCTCATCAGCATGGCCCCAATGGCTAATCATCACAGGCTCATTCCAACTAATGGAAGACCATGGGCAAGGAAGCATGCCTCTTCCTTTGCGTTGCATCCACCACCCTCTCTTCTAGGTATTAAGAGCATCCTTGTCTGACCACACCTAGCTACAAAAGAGTCCAGTATCATTCATTGCCACAGTTTCCTGAACATTTATTCAATGGATTCCTTCTCAAATTGCAATGACATTTGTCATTGTATATTGTCATATACAAGTATTAGCTCATTTCATTATGGAGTGTCATCCCAACTACACTCTAAGATCTATGAGGTCAGGGATTATGTTCATCTCCTTTCCCCACTGCAAACTGAGTATCTACTACAGACAGATCCTTGAAAGGAGATGAACCATTCAAGGAATGACTAGGAATAAAGATGAACAAAGCAAAAGAGAGGAAGGAGAAGTTATTCTGCCTTGCAGAGCTTCCATTTCTCATTTTATAAAACAGAGTTGTTCATGATTCTGCCTCCTTTTAGTGATAGAGGGAGAAAAGGAAGTTTGAAGGAAAGTAGATGGGAGGGAAGATTGATGGAAGAAAGGGAGATTAGATTATGGAAGCTTTTATAGTCCAGAGTCTTTTTCTTGATTTATCAATATGTACAGCACATAAAGGACTACAGTTCTAATTGTAACCAGGGTCCTAACCATTCACCTACCATGTTGTCCTCTGCAGGATTCTCCCATGGTGCCCTTGTGGGATATGGTATGAATGGTGATGTGTACTGTGTAAGCAATGGGAACCATAGAGTTCTGTATGCAAGGAAGTTACATGTCCACCATCTTGTTTTCAGAGGATGGGGCCAGCTTGGCTCTGGCTGCTGGGAACAGGAGTGTTGGCCTTTTCTGCACATGGAGATAAGAATTTGAGGGCGCCTCAAGTCGCCCATGACCAACTCTCAGAGCCAGCCCCCGCCTACCACAAAATCACGCCCACCATCACCAAGTTTGCTTTGCATTTATATAAGCAGATGGCAGCAGATAACCCCGGAAACATCTTCTTCTCCCCAGTGAGTATCTTCACCACTCTGGCCCTACTCTCTCTTGGGACCCAGGCTGACACCCAAACTCAGATCCTTGAGGGCCTGGGCTTCAACCTCACTGAGACACCAGAAGCCGACCTCCACCGTGGCTTCCAGAGTCTTCTCCAGAGTCTGGACTTGCCCAACCCCAAACTTGAACTAAAAGTAGGCAACTCCCTTTTCCTGGACAAGCAGTTCAAACCTCAGCAACGGTTTCTAGACAGCATCAAGGAGCTGTACGGTGTGTTAGCCTTTTCAGCTAACTTCACGGATTCCCCTGGGATGTGGAGGCAGATCAGTGAATATGTGAGAAAGCAGACGTATGGACAAGTGCCAGACTGCCTGCAAGAGTTCAACCAAGACACACTCATGGTCCTCTTGAATTTCATCTTCTTCAAAGGTGAGGGCTTTCATGGGTGTGTTTATTGTCACCTCCGCCCGTAGGAGGCTAGAGACTGGTCCTCTGAGTCTCAGGGGTCTGGACTGCACGCTCTGAGGAAGGGACCTCTTTTCCTCCCTCCTTCCTATATCCATTTCTTCTCTTATTTCTCTCTTTCTTACTTTGCATTATTATTTTGTTTCCTCCAAACAAATACCACTTCAAATGTTTAAAGTCCCATGGAATGCAAAGAACTGTTTTCTGTACCCCCTCGAGCCACCATCCTTAGCCCAGCTCCCAAAAGACCTCTGGGCTGTTTCTTCTAGTAGACTCCTCCCTCTAGACTTAATTACAATTACTCTTGACATTCTCCCTCTACCATTGTTATATTCTTTTTTTTTTTTTTAAGTACATTCAATCTTTCTTTTAATATTCTATTTTTTAGAAAAAAATAGTCTATTGTTTTATATTATGATATATGAGGAGGCTGTAAAAATTCTGTGGAAAAAAATACACTATCTTTTCATTTGTATTTGAGATATACAGAGAATATATTTTTTTTAATGATAAAGACACTCTCCCACCAAAAACTAATAACAATTTATTTTATCATTTGCTTTAGTTATTCTTTTTTCCTAAATTTTTTACTGTGAATTGAGTGAAGGTTTACAGACAAGATCATCAGTTTGACATTCAACAAATCATACACTTTGTTTCATCTCAATGATTGCAATCCCCTCCCTGAAACAACAGTCCTGCTTCCTCCCTGTAGTTCTTAGGTTCATTCCAACCACCTTCCCATCTCTTCTAAACTTTGTCGTTAGGGAAAATGTTGCCTTTTTAATTTTGAATAATTTAGGTTGTTTTTAAAGCTTTTCTTGTGAATTGAGTGAGTAAAGGGTTACTGGGCAGATTGTTAGTTTTACACCCTCCATGCACCATCAGTTAACAGTATTTATCTCTAGGACTTTTTTTTTTTATGTACACATGCCACATTGAAACTCTATATTTGTTTAAATGTCCAAAGGGCACATTTTTCAGTTCAAATCTTTTTTAAGCCTTCCCTGCTTCCTTTCCCTTCCTCCCATTCCCACCCCAAAGGCAGCTCATCTTAGGACTAGTGTGTGTCCTTCCTTCCTACCTATGTGTCTGCTCCATTAACACACATATGTCTTCCTGAAGCACAGGAAATACTGTTTATGCATCGAACAGTTGTACACAAATACTATTTTATCGTATATCCTATTGTGCACATTTCTTTATATGACGGTTGTTGTTGCAGGTGAGTCTGCACATATGGTAACTTTACATATAACAGGACAAACAACGCTCCTCCTCCCCCACCATTGTGCACCATCTTCAGGATTGTGGGGGTGTCGGGGTCTACTGTTACAGCTGTGTGTCTGTCCTCACTGAGCACTGCCTTTGCCTCTGTTGACCCTCTTCTTTATCAAACATGGAGGCCCATGTATGGATCGTAAAACATGGACTTTTTCCTGTGGTTGACTCCTTCCACTCCTGGTCTTGGGAATGTGGTGAGCTTTCCTATTTCATGACTCTCCAGAGTCGAACACAAGGTCAAGTACATTTTAGGTGTTTGCTAAATGATCCCTGGTAGTGCAGTAGGTTAGGCATTGGACTGCTAACTGGAAGTTGGTGGTTTGAGACCACTGGCTGCTCCATAAGAGAACAAGAGAGTCATCCCTAGACTACTGGGCAGAGTTTTGTAACTCATCCTCCCCAGGTGGGGATAGTCCTGGCCACTAGCATAGAGCTCCATTGAGGGCACAGACCTGAGTTTCATCCACTGCTCTGAGAAGACATTAAACACCTCTCCCTAAAGTCTGTATCTGACTCGGACAAACTGGAGACCAGATGGCCTCAGTTCCAGCTCAGATACCAACTTCCTTCTCTGTTTCTGTAACTTTTCTTTCTTGGTTTTGTACTTAGACTTTTGTTTAATTTCCCCAATATTTTATCCATTGTTCATTAAGTTTTTAACCAAGAAAAACATTTTTCGATCTCTGCTGCTGACCAGAAGTCTTAAGGGCCTGATTCTTATCCCTCTTTGATTCTCCGGAGTTGACCATAGGACCAAGTACATTTTAGATGTTTGCTGAAATGATCCCTGGTAGCGCACTAGGTAAGGTGCTCTGGTAATATAGTGAGTTATAAGTTGAGCTGATAACCACAAGGTCAGCAGTTTGAATCTACCAGATGCTCTGTGGAAGAAAGATGAGGCTTTCTTAGATAAGATTCACAGCCTCGAAAACCCTATATCGGATCGCTATGAGTTGGAATAGCCTCCACAGCACATAACCACCAGCCAGTACAGTGGGTTAAATGTTGTGCTGTTAACTAAGGGTTGATGGTTCGAACCTACCAGATACTCCTTAAGAGAAAGATGTTTCAGCTTCAGAAACCTAATGGGGCAGTTCTTCTCTGTCCTCTAGGGTCACCGTGAGTCCAAATAGACTTGAGAGTGGTGGACACATTCAAAGGAATTATTTCAAGTTAAATTTAGGTCTCATGTCTGAGACCTCTAGAAATGTTATCCATTCACTCAGTCAAGAACACAGATGAAATAATGACTACATTTTAAGGCTAATCTGTAGGTAAGTGTTAGAATAAGACAGCTTTTTACCACCCTGACAGAGTAGTTCCCAGTCCGCTGGGATTGCAAATAAGAGGCAATTACAGTTGAGTGGAATGTCGGTGCTCTGCTTGAGTAGGTACAGGCACCATGGAGTTCTCAAAAGAAACACCTGTCCACACTGGAGGAATGAGGAAGGTTTCCTAGAAGAGGAGACATCTAGGCTGAGACATGAAGAGTAAAGAGGATGTATGAGGCAGAGGCTGTGGGGAAGGCGGGAGAAGAAAGTTCAGGTTGGAAAACTCCCTTGTGTAAAGGCCCAAGAAAAGAGGTCCTAAGACTGAAATTGAAAGATAACCCACGAACAGTCTAGTCTGCTCGCTGGTGACCACCCTGGTCTACCTGTGAGTGGAAGTGGGGGAAATGCAGCAATGAAGATCTGGGCAGAGTTTGGCCATGTTCCATTCACACCCGTTGACCTTAAGATGAGAGTAAGAAGAGGAAGGGCTGGCTGATCATAAGTTTAATTGTTATGTGAACTCCTGAACCCATGGACACTGGCCTAACCTCTGGGGACTAGAGCTGAGAGTGAAGCTGCCAGCTGGTCTAAAGTGGGAGGAGGCATGGAGAACTCCCAAACTTGTAGACAGTATCTATTTGAT
Source organism: Chrysochloris asiatica (assembly GCF_000296735.1). Taxonomy (NCBI): domain Eukaryota; kingdom Metazoa; phylum Chordata; class Mammalia; order Afrosoricida; family Chrysochloridae; genus Chrysochloris; species Chrysochloris asiatica. Next base: position 13,785,326 of record NW_006408543.1, read on the forward strand.
CTAGCTTGGATGGCTATCTGACCAGAACTCAACCAGATGAAGATAAAGATGCTTGATACTGTGAGCAGGTGTAAATTGCTACAATTTGATGAACTGGACCCTTGCTTACAGATGCAGTTGCTAAAAAATTCCAACTGAAATGCAAGGATTCTTCCTATTAAGAATCAAGACTGTTTCCTCAGTGCACTGAGGAAAGAGACGGGCAATTTAGACATTGACTGATAGGGACAGGCAATTTAGACATTGACTATCAAAAACGGGGGGCTAGAAAGGCACAAAGTGGTTTGCTTACAAGCTTCATGATTGTGCTTCACTTTAGAACGAGGGGGTAATGTAGAATCTCCACTGAATAGTTTTCCTCTTTTCCAGATGGATCTGGTGAAAGTAGATGGGGGCTGATGGTGACAAGATTTTATGAGCCAATTGTGATTAATTTTTATCAGATTAGTTCCAATTATCTCAGCTGTAATTGTAGAAGATGTGTGACGAACGTGGGGTGTAGTTTATCTTTCATTGTAGGAACACAAGTCCCCAGGACCATCAAGTAGGAAGAACATGAGTGGAGTGTGAAATCCCTACCTCGAAAGGCAGCAATAGCAGAGACGGTGGCAGAGACAATGGCATGGAGAGACAGAGCAACTGTGAACTCTAGGTCCATGGACTGAGAAAGGCTGTGTGTCTGCAGGCAGGAGGCTGGCTTACAAAATATGCCCTTTGGCTATTTTAAAGTAAAATATAAATTTTGTTTTGTGTGTGTGCATCAAATATTTTGCTTTGTTGATTTGTGAAAAATAAGATGTAAAAGGGAAGCCACAGGGAGGAAGCAGAGTAACTATTTTTTCAAAGAAGGAACTGTAATTGTTTAGATGAAACAACACGTATGATTGATTGAAGTAAAGCTGATGATCTTGTCTGTTAATCTTCACTCAAGTCATAATACAAAGTTTAAAAAAGAACACATTTGATGCATTAGACACTAATGACCAAAGACCATAATAGTTGTGGAATGACATCAACAACATTAAACAGGAAGAAAGCAAAAGGTCATTAAGGGGTTCTTGGTGTCTCGTGACTGATTGCCCCAAGGTTTACCCTCAATAAAAGCAGTTGAAGCCAAATATATATATATTTCCCATGTTGTTAACAACATGGGCAAAATATTGAGTATCAAAAGGAGATAGAAGGAATATACACAGTCACTCTACCAAAAAGAAATGGTTGCACATGATCAAGAGCCAATGATACAAAGTCTAAGGTGCACTGAAGGCATTGACAGATAACAAGGCACCAGGAATTGATGGACTAAAACTGAAATCTTTTGACAAATTGACAAAGCACTGGAGGCACTCACTCATCTATACCAAGAAATTTGGAAGACAACTAACTGGCAAACTGATAGGAAGAGATCCATATCTGTGCCCATTCCAAAGAGAAGTGACCCAACAGAATATGGAAATCATTGAACAGTATCATTAATATCACATGCAAGTAAAATTTTGCTTAAGATAATTCAAAAATGGTTGCAACAGTACACTAACAAGAAACTGTCAAAAATTCAAGATGGATTCAAAAGAGGATGTGGAACTAGACATATCATTACTGGCATCGGATGGCTCTTGACGAAAAGCAAAGAATACCAGAAAGTCATTTACCTGTGCTTTATTGACTATGCAAAGATTTTCCACTGTGTGAATCATGACAAACTATAGACAGCATTGTGAAAAATGAGTATTCCAGAACATTTCATTGTGCTCATAAGGAACCTGTACATAGACTAAGTGGCAGTCTTTCAAACAGAACAAGGAGACACTGAATGGTTTAAAATCAGCAAA
>NW_006408543.1:13787652-13806237 GCF_000296735.1 Chrysochloris asiatica
ATGCATATGAAAGAAGACCTTAGAAGGATGGATGCATTTGACTTTAGGTGTTAGAAAAGAATATTGAAAGTACCATGGACTTCCAGAAGAGCAAACACATCTGTGTTGGAAAAAGTACAGCCAGAATGCTCCTTAAAAGCCAGGATGGTGAGACTTTGCCTCTCATTCTTTGTACATATTGTCAGGAGGGACCAGTCCCTGGAGAAGGGCATCATGCTTGGTAAAATGGAGGGTCATCGAAAACAAGGAAGACTCCCAAAGAGACACTGTGACACAGTGGCAGCTTAACAACTGTAAGAATGGCACAGGACTTGGCAGTGTTTGGTTCTGTTGTACATGAAATCTTTATGAGCCAGAACCACCTCGACAACATCTAACAACATTACACATGAACACGATGAAGACTGACAGATTCTGACTATCTAGCTATATCTTCATGGGTTTTTGCATTACATACCCTAGAATCTTTCTTCTTTTCCAGTTTGAGTATTAGGGTGTTAGAGGAGGTGGTATTTTAGTTTAGAAAGTTGTTGTCTACAAGTAGCTTAGCAGAGAAGAACGGCTTCAATGTTTTCAAAGAACTAAGAGCTAAGGAGGCCGATTGAGGAAGCCAACCCCAACTCTACCACATAAGTGCTCTGCAAACTAGGGACGTTTACATAAATTCACAGGGATTCACTCCCTCATCTTTCCCATGGGGATAATAATACTTGTTTCATGTTAGTTTTTGTGAAGACTTACAGAAAGAGTGCCTCCCACATGTTGTTATTGTTAGATGCCCGTTGAGTCCATTCCAACTCATAGTAATCCAGTAGAGAGTTTCCTAGGCTGCTAATCTTTGCGAGAGTAGAAAGCCTCATCTTCCTCCCACAAAGCAACTGGTAGGCTCCAATCATCAAACTTGGAGTTTACAGTCCAGTGCTTATCCTACAGAGCCACTGAACTCTCCCACATATTGTTGCTGTTGTTAAGTGCTGTTGAGTCAGTTCCAATCCATAGCGACCCTATATAGTGTTTCCGAGGAGCAGTTGGTGAGCTTGAACCACCGATCTTGCAGTTCAAATGGCTTTGCAGTGTGGCACATTAACCCACAACTCCACACCAGGACTCCTACATATAGAAGGTGCTTAAATCCTTCACACATGGCCACCCTATATGTGAAAACCTATGGTCCATAGGGTTTCAATTCTATTGACCTTTTCAACCAACCAACTTCTGGATTTGTTGAATCTTTCTATTGTTTTTCGGTTTTGCATTTCATTTTTTTTCTGCTCTGATTCTATAGGACTTTTAATGGCTGCTTTTTTCAAAAGTAGATTGCCAGGCCTTTCTTCTGAGGTGCCTCTGAGTGAACTCAACCCTCCAAGCCTCTCAGTTAAGCAGCTAAGCCCGCTAACCATTGGTACCACCCAAAGTCTCCTAGCAGGCACTTAGTGGATGGGAATAAGTTTTCATCTCTTGAAAGTTACATTTCTGAACAGAAATGGAGCAAAATCACAGATCATTGGGGCTCAAGCTCTGGGGGTTTGTGTGAGGGGCTGTCAGACCAAAATCTCAGCTTGTACTGGCACCAGAAGTCACCAAACCAGTGTGGCTTTGTGGATGTCTTCCCAGAGCTGCTCTCTTGGAGAATGCTCTCATGGCTTTATGGTTCTTGTTCCAAGCCAAGTGGAAGCATCCTTTCACACGTTACCACACCCAGAAGCAGGAGAGCTTCTTTGCAGACCAGAGGACCTCTCTCCGGGTACCCATGATGCACCAGAAGGAAATGCACAGGTTCCTCTATGACCAGGAACTGGCATGCACAGTCCTCCAGATAGAATACAGCGGGAACGCCCAGGCTCTGCTACTCCTTCCTGACCCAGGGAAAATGAAGCAGGTGGAGATGGCACTGCAGCCAGAGATCCTGAGAAAATGGGACCCGCTGCTCTTGCCCAGGTAAGCACCAGTCCTTTCTGGAAGACCTTGTTCAAGAACCTGAGCAAATCTTAAGCAGCTCTAATTGCAAGAACCCAAATTATAGCTGTGTGTCTTGGAAATTTTTCTCACCTCTTTGGGCCTTCAATTTGCTCACTTGTAAATATGAGGAACTCATACTCACCTATTGGGCTGCTTGGAAAATTAATTGAGTTAGTATGTAGAGAATTTAGAATGGTTCCTAGTGCATACTAAGTGCTCACTTGCGTGATAAATGTTATTCTCCCTTCTTGAGTATCTATCTGGCCACAACCTCATTTCTTCTGGCTCTCCTCTTCCTCTCAACAACAATGCACCACTGGAAGAATGATTAAGGCAGGGGAAAACACAGCAAGGAGTCCAGGAGTCAGTTGAGAGAGATGCCGATAATGCTATATATACAATTCTGCAATAAGAGCCATCCACAGCTAAATACAGGGGCAGATACCGAGGCTGAATGGATTTGGAGAGAGAATAGGAAACATGTCCACAGATATATATAGGTTTGACAGGCAATTTGTGCATAGGAATATACCTTTGCTGCTAACATACTCATGAATATGGTGGAGCACACAGGGGGCGAAATTATGAAAACTTCTTAGACATTACTAAACCCTTGAGGAAATCAGCTACTGGTCCTGAGGTATCAGGATCATACTCTCAGGGGACATCGTAGTCAATTGGCAACAAAACAAACACAACAACACAAAACACTCTATTGGTTTTTTTGGTTTTTCACGTCATTTTCTTCTGCTCTGGTTCCATAGGGATTTCAATGGCTGTTGTTATTCGAAAGTAGATTGCCAGGTCTTTCTTCTGAGGTGCCTCTGGGTGGACTCAAACCTGCAATCTGTCCTTTTGCAGCTAAGCGTGCTTATCGTATGTGACACACATTTGCCAGAAGATAGTTGAGTACTGCCAATGAATAAGACCAAATACAATGATGGAGACTGACTCCGTGGTAATAAAGAGCAGTAACATTGAGAACAGCGATGACTCCCACAAAACTGTGTGTGCACTTTTTAAAAAAGTCTTTATTGTGAGTTGAGTGGTAGTTTACATGGGAGAACATCAGCTTTACACTCATTCTATCGTATTTCGTTTCATTGCAATGATTACAATTCCCTCCATGCATTAGCATTCAACAGTATTTGTTTCTATTCACTCTCGTTTTTGTTGTTTTGAATGTACACCAAAGCATTCAGGAATATAGAATCATTCAAACACCCAAAGGGCATACCATGCAAGGCTGCTCCCCCCTACCCGCCCCGCTGCCAGCCCCTCTCCTTCCATGAGTCTAGAGTCCCCAGCCATTCCATCTCTCCACATCATCATCTCTGCCTCCATCTCTGGCATCGCTGCTTCTCTGGATAGGGCACTGCACTCTGCCCTGCTCTTCTCCTTTTATGGCCCCAGGGTCCTCTGCTCCTGGACTGTAAGATCAGCACTCCCTTCTTTTTGCTACAAAACCTATAGGTTTACAGTTGCAACAATCACAATCAGTCCTAATAAAAATTACAATTACTCACTACTGAACCACAAGAGTCTCATCCCCATCTCCTTTCACCAGCCCCATTTAGACTGCATGCAATTTCAAAGGTGCCTCTTTTAAAAATTCAATATATATATATAACAAAATACCAACAAGAGAATTGTAAAAATCCAAGTGCCCCTTTTATGCAATCACTATCCAATTGCCTTTCACCTCACTTGCTTCCTGAGTCTGGTGTTGCCAGGGCAGCTTCCATTCTTTGTTTCCTCAGGGTCCTTTCCAGGCTCCTCCCTTCTTGGGCTGCATCTTCCTTTAAGGACTAAAGTCAGGCCCTGAGGTCAGCTTGCTTATTGCGGACAAAAAGCCATCCCAAAATGGAATGATATAAAATGAGCATTCAGTCTCTCTCAGGGTGTTGTGGGCTGACAGGACATAGCTGGGTGGTGACGAGATAGCTGAGGTCACACAGGTGAGAGACAAAGGTAACCTGTATGAGAGGTGGACTTAGGAGACAGTTTGGAAATTTGAACCAAGGTAACTTGTTGATGTTGCAGATATGGAGGTGGGAGACTATATAACCCGTTCACCTTACAAGGCTATTAGGTGGAGTCAATCAGTTAAAGCACAAACTCAGCTCAGCCCCTGGCTCCTAGCATGCCCTTTAGGGACACAGGACAGAGATGGTGATGAAGACATGGGCTGGCCAGGAGTCTGCTCAGATGCAGCTGGTGGAGTTCTGTGTGGTGTGAGAGGAGGGAGCTATGGGTAGCAGAATGTTCTATGCTGATTCTCTTAGACTAGGATGAGCCTTTCTTCTGCCCACAGCCAGGCAGGTGCAGCACATAGAACCCACTAGTACTATTTATCTCTCTCTAGTCTGCTGGATTTGCATTTGCCACGGTTTTCCATCTCTGGAACATACAACCTGGAAGAGATACTGTCCCAAATCGGTCTCACCAACATATTCAACTTAGAAGCTGACTTTTCAGGAATCACCGGGCGGCTCAACACAACCATCTCCAGGGTAAGGGGTGAATGTGGGTCAGATGTATTTAGAAATCATGACCCTGTTTCTTTTATTCAAGCCAATAGCTCACAAGCAACTTCCTTCCCACTACCCCTTCTTCACGACAGACAAACAGGGTTTTGAATACTGCGTACCCATTTGGGGTCACCATGGAGCCAGAAGAGTATGGGAATAGCTTTACACCCAATCTGTACATGGTTATGTTCTCAAGGCTAGATCGTTATGCTAAAATTGGTGTTAGGTACAAATGGAGGATGACCATATAAAATCACAAAGTGGGATGATTAAGTTATTATGTAACTGCCAAATTACAGCATTGCTGTTTGTTTTGTTGTGTGTTATTGAGTCAGTTCCGACTCATAGGGACCCTATATACGGTTTTTGAGACTGAACTCCATCTGTCTCCCATGGAGCAGCTGGTGGATTCGAACTGCTAACCTTTGCAGTTAGCAGCCCAATGTGTAACCTGCTATTTCACCAAAATTGCAAAATTGCATCATTACAAATCATTGAGAATCATGGCACAGCCAAGTTGACACATGATCTCAGCCATCATACAGCGTTACTTTCGCCTCAGACCACGGCAGTCCCTATTACCATGCATTACTATACATCATCAATGTGCAAACTAGTCAGAGCATTCTTAAACTATGGTCATAATGAGAAATGTCGGATAATGAGACAGTTGGTAAGTGAGGAGTAGGTGTATTTTTACTACTTGAGCTTCCTCGTAGGACAGGCAGTGAAAGGCTACCACCCTCACTGCTCTAGAGTTGTTGTTGTTGTTGTTAAGTGCCGTCAAGTCAGTTCCAACTCATAGTGACCCTGTATCAGTTTTCCAAGGAGCAGCTGGTGAGTTTGAACCGCTGCCTTTGTGATTCAAAAGACCTTGCCATCCAGTGCTTATCCTACAGTGCCTCACCAAGACTGGGTAATAGTCAGTTTTGCTGTGGTAACTGCCTCAACCCTCAGTGTTTTGTGGTAACAGTGCCTATTGCATGCCATAGGCAAGTCACAGCTGGCTACACATCTGCTTCTATGTCCTGTTCCTGCGAGGATGTAGGTTCGAGGAGCAGTCCCTAACTGGACCATGCCAGTCTCACAGCCATGGGAAAAAGACAGAAGAAAATTGGCTCCAGTGCTCCATGCTTCTCCACACATGGCTGCTGCTATAGTTGCTCACATGCCATCTGCCAAGCTCAACCAAGGAGCTCACTGCCACCGAGTCTATTCCAACTCAGAGCGACCCTGTAGGTAGGACACAGTAGACCTGCCAGAAGATCTCCAAGAATGTCATCCTCACGGAAGCAGACAGCCTCGTCTTTCTCCCACGGAGCAGCTGGTGGGTTCGAGCAGCTGACCTTTTGGTTAACAGCCCGGTGCTTAACCCACAGAGCCATCAGGTCTCCTCTATTGTCCAAAGCAAGCCCCAAAGTCAAGGCTAATATTTGTGGGTGGGGTTGTATTCTCCCATAAAAGGCCCTGAAATGTTGCCAGGCAGGATGAGGTCTTGGAGCCCTCTAACAGGAAGGGTGGCAGAAGCAGTTTGCAACTGGCTGCTAACTTAAAAGTTGGCGGTTCAAACTCACTGATTGGTGCCATGTAAGAGAGTCCTGGTGATCTGTTTCTATAAAAATTACAATTAAGAAACTTTGTCTTTGTCTTCGAGGAACAGTCATTAATTACCTTCTGAGTCTTGGCTCCAGACTTCCTGGGAAACCAGCTGAGAGTTGAATGTGAAACCAAGCCAGCATTCAGGATGTGGGGTGTGGGGTGTGTGTGTGTGTGTGTGTGTGTGTGTGTGTGTGTGTGTGTGTTGGCAAGGGTGCTGATGGTGGTTCTGTGCTGTCAAGTCAGTTCTGACTCATAGCAACCCCGCATAGGGTTTCTGAGACTATAAATCTTTACAGGAGCAGAAAACCTCATCTTTCTAGAGTGGACTGGCTGATATATTAGTACTTCTGACCTTGCAATTACTAGTACATGTGTAACCCACCACACCACCAGCACTCCTGTATGAAACGGTACACACACACACAAAAGTCACCTTTTAAAGAATTTCTTTCACTGCTAACCTTCAATGCTAGATTTACCTTTTCATAGTTTGTTTTTTAAAGAAAGGAATCACCAGGCCAAGGTTTTCCACATTGTAAGGCTCAGAATCCTTTCTTCTAGGAAGCTGGCTGCAAGTGAAGTGGGAAGTCATGTGCTATCTTGGAGGTGAACCAGGAGCTTGGGGCACCAGTCCACCTGCCAGTCTTCTCTAAGGAGCTAGGGTCCCAGTGAACTCAGTCTGAAAACTATTGGTTTATGTCCACCCATCCATGTAGCGCTGTAGGATAAGCACTGGACTTCTAATTCATTCATTTCTTATTCATTCTCCAACTTCACCTGCATATGAGGCAACTGAAAATACCATAGATTGGGTCAGACTCACTTTAGTCCTCAAAGTGCCATCTTTGCTCTTAATCACTTTAAAATTTTGCCTAATGCAGCAGATTTGCCTGATGCGGTATGTGCAGTACATCATTGGATTCCCTAACTGCTGCTCCCATGAGTATTGATTGTGGATTCAAGTAAAAAGAAACAAGGTGTGATGGAGGGAGAGAAAGTGGGAGTGAGGAGAGCAAAGAACTGAGGGCTGGAGCAGGAGGGACAGCAAAACGTGCTGCCTGCTCCCCTTGAAGCTCCCTGAACTGATACCACCTCTGTCCTCTCTTCTGTCCCCAGGTGTCACACAAGGCAGTGGTGGACATGAGCGAGAAGGGGACCAAGGCCGGAGCTGCATCTGGCCTCCTCTCCCAGCCCCAGTCCCTGAATGCAGCATCGGCTTCCCACGTTCATTTCAACCGGCCTTTCCTGTTGCTCATCTGGGATGTGACCACCCAGAGCTTGCTTTTCCTGGGAAAAATTGTCAACCCAACTGCAGGGTGACCGTGGTGGGAAGCCAGGGGATATCTGATCTCTATCCCAGGGTCTGGGACTCCTTCTCCCCAGACTGAACCAGAAGGCCAGCAGTCACCTGCTTTGTGTGTGTGTGTGTGTGTGTGTGTGTGTGTGTGTGTGTGTGTGTGTTGGGGGGTGGGGGTGGGGTGAGGACTTATCAGTGTGTAAAGATTCCAATAAAAGTGGCCTGGGTTATATGAGGTCATTGAGCTCCAAGAGAAGCTTTTAGCAGTCATTCTATTCCAGAATCAGAACCGGTGCCATAGACGACAACCCCATGTGTGCCACAGTGGAATCATAGGATTTCCAATGGCTGGTTTTTCAGAAGCAGATTGGCAGGCCTTTCTTTCGAGGTACCTTTGGGTGGACTGAACTGCCAACCTTGTAATTATCAGCCAAGTAGACTAAACATTTACATCACCCAAGGATTCCATTCAGCCTATGGTCCCCTCAAATCTGCTGTCAAGCTGTGGTCAGAAAGTCGAAAATGAAACCATCCCACGGGAGATGTTTCCTGAGGTCTTTTGGGTAAGGGTCACGAATGAGAAAAGTCACTAAGGACATTGGCCAGCAAAAGTTATTCTCTCCCTTCACCATGGCCTGTCACTGCTGGACAGCAGAGTGAAGGTGTCCTGAGACATAACGGCCCACCTGGACAGGAGGTGGGGACTGGGGCTGAGAACGGATCTGAGGAAGGGTCAATCCAGCAAGGAATGGCAAGGCAAGCAGCCAGAAAAGACCCTCAGAGCCCAGGGACAACCTGTGGTCATAGCAGCAGAAGTGGGCACCGTGGACAGTAGGGAGAAGGGGTTGAGCTTGAAAGTGTGGTCAGTGGGATGAATTTGAGGACAGTAGTCCATTGAAAAGAAGGCCTGATGTGGCATGGTGGGTTAATGCATGGGACAGCAGGTGGTTTGAACTACAAGGTCAATGGTTCAAATTCACCAACTGCTCCTCAGAAACCCTACAGAGGGCCGCTATGAGTCAGAACCAACTCGGTGGCACTCAACAACAACAACAACAACAGTCCATTGAGAAAGGTCACTAGGTGGTTTGCTCTTGACTTCTAAAGCTAAAGGTTGGTGATTCAAACTTGTACTGGATGGTGCTGTGGAAGAAAGGGCTGGTGATCAGCTTCCTAAAGATTCTAGCCAGTAAGGCCTGTGGGATGGTTCTACTCTATAACATACTGGGTCTCCATGAGTCAGAATCAACTGGATGGCAACAGGTTTGACTTTATGTTTTGTTTTTTAGTTCAGTTGAGAGGTGCATCGGCCAGAATCAAATCCAGGCTTCTGGCATGTAAGTGACAATTCAACCACTGAACTAACATTGCCCTCACCCCCTCTGTCAGTGGAGGCTTGTGGGTTGCTATCATGCTAAACAGGTGTCGGTATCTTCCAGGTTAATGCAATATACCGAAGGATTCCAAAGGCAAAATATTGAACGATACAGAAAGCATCAAAATAAGATGCCTGTCTAACAAGGAGCCATCCCAGAAGCCTCTACACCCACCCAAAGGAGTGAGACTAGAGTTGGCTCAAGAAAAACAGGGAAGCCTTAAGTAAAGGGAAAGGGGCTCTGATTATCCGAGGGAGGACCAGGGAGTTAGCCTACAAGAACATGTAACTGTTGAAGGGAAGACCAAGGTCTAGCCTGTCAAGACAAGTGAGCATCCTTTAGCTGGAGCAGAACATTCATGTAGAATCATAACCAACAATCAACCAAACCCCATGTGTATCCGAGTAGAACTGTCTTTTATTACAGTTTACATGGCTGTAGTTTGCCAGGCCTTTCTTCTTAAGCACTTCTAGGTGCACTTGAACCTCCAACCTTTCAATTGCCAGCTGGTCACATTCATCCACAGGAACTCTCTGTAGGATCACAGTGAAAGGCAATACTGGAGTGGTATTCCGAAGTAAATGGTTGGAGATGAGATTCCAAGGTCAAGGGTGAGGGTTTTGTCCATCGGCCCCAGGGAGGAACTGCAGGCCTGTGAGACGATTAGGAAAACCATCTGGCAACTGGGCTTGGATCAGATGAGAGGTGTAAGGACAGTCAGGGAGGAATTTCACCGTGGCCATCCACATCCCCCTCTACCAGGCCACCAATACATATGTCCCCATGTCCCATGCAGCCCACCCAACCAGCCACACTGCCAATGCTAAGCATCCTTCCAGATGGTTCATCTGCTCTAGGATTCCTGCCTACAGGAATTCCCTTTAGATCTAAGTACCATGGGAATCAAGGAGCTCTGGTAGCGTAGTGGTTACGAATCGGGCTGTGAACCTCAAGGTCAGCAGTTAGAAACTATCAGCTGTTCTGCAGGAGAAAGATGAGTCTTTCTGCTCCCATAAAGATTTACAGCCTCAGAAACCCTGTACAGGGTTGCTATGGGTCGGAATTGACTCGACAGCACATAACAACAACAACAACCATGGGAATCTATACATCCCTGAGACTCATCCCTGCCTCCCCAAAGCACTGCAGAATTGAGATTTACACTTATTGGACTCAGCATAGGTGGGACAAGCCCTGTAAAATCAGTCGTTACGTACCTACTCATAGTGACCTTATGCACAACAGAACAAAACACTGCCCAGCCCTGCGCCAACCTCACAATCGTTGCTGTATTTGAGCCCATCCGTGCTGCCGCTGTGCCAATCCATCTTGTTGGGGGTCTTCCTCTTTTTCTCTGACTCTCCGGTAGTAGTAGAATTGTTTATGAAGTGATTGCAGGGAACCAGGGGTGCTTGGGTAGCACAAACAGTTAAGTGCCCCGTGACTAGCTAAAAGGTTGCCAATTTGAACGCACCCAGCCGCACCTTGGAAGGCAGGTCTGGCGTTCTGCTTCTGAAAGATCATAGCTTTGAAACCGCTATGTTCTACTCGGCCCATGTGGAGTGACTGTGAGACAGAATAGAATCCACCCCAACTTACAACAACAACAGGGGATCAATTTCATTTACTTGAGAGATGTTTTGACTCCTAATGTGCCTAAGGTGTTGATTTCACTCTCTCACCCATTCATTCATTCATGTATGCACGCATTACGAAACTGTTCATTGAGCACTTTCAAAGTGGTAAGCAATGGTTGAGGTACTAAGGTTGTGGGGAGAATGAATTGGACGCGGCTCCTGTTGTTTTGTTTCTGAAAACGGTTGTGTGATACATACATCCCTTAAGAGGCTCAATGAAAAAATACTTCATCTATTTCAAGAACTTTGGAAGATACAGCATAAGAAGCTTTCCTCTTAGAAATCTTAAGTGATCATGCTGAAGGCACTGGAAAGTCCCGCAATAGTTAATCCAGCATACACTTGATTTGTCTGATGGCAGAGATGTTTTTTCTCATATTACTTTTTAGCATCCCATGGGATAGGTGTTCTGTGAAACCCACTTTAAGTAATATTGCTGAGGTCTACGCTGTGTGATCTAATGTCTTCTTTTCTTTGTGGACTTTAGTTTTTTTCTTTTCTTTTTAAGAAGCATCTGGGGTCACTCAAGGTGACCTACACTTAGGGGCAGGGCTAAGACCCAGATGCCCTCCCAGCACAGTAACGCTGTACACTGTGATAGTTAAGGCTTTGTGTCAACTTGGCTGGATCTGGATTCCCTGTGGTTTTGTAGTTACGAGGCAGTGATCCCCAATGAAGCTCTGTAGGATAAACACCGGACTGCTAACTGCAAGGTCTACAGGCAGTTCAAATTCTCAGGGGAAAGATGAGGCTTTCAGTTCTTATAACGATTTACAGCCTCAAAGTAAACGCCATGGCAGCAGGTTTGGTTAGATTTTTGAATCCCCCCAATGACATCTAATATACTATCATATATTAGATGGTATCTGATGGGATTGGCCTTGGTCTGATGTAATTAACCTGCGTGTTGTAGATCCACACTACCACGATGTTAATGAGGACAGATCCAATCCACAGGATAATGTTGTATCTTGAATTAATCTCTTTTGATATATGTTGTTATTGGGTACCTAGTGACCTTATGCACAGCAGAATGAAAACACTTCCCGGTACTGTGCCAACTTCATAATTGTTGGTATATTTACTACCAGTGCTGCTAACACTGTACAAATCCATCTCATTGGGGCTCTTGCTCTTTTTCACAGACCCTCCATTTTACCAAGCATTATGTCCTTCTCCATGGACTGGTCTCTTCTGACAATATGTCCCAAGTATAAGTGATGAGGTCTACCATCCTGGATTCTAAGGAGCACTCTGGCTGTACTTCTTCCAACACAGATTTCTTTGTTCTTTTGGCAATCCATGATCCTTTTAATATTCCCCTCCAACACCATAACTCAAGTGCATCAATTCTTCTATGGTCTTCATTATTCATTGTCCAGCTTTCCCATGCATATGAGGTTATTGAAAATATGGTGGTTTGGGTCAGGCCCACATTAGTTCTCAAACTGACATCTTTGCGCTTCAACCTTCAATACTTTAAAGAGGTCTTGTGCTGCAGATTTGCCTAATGATTTCTTGAGTGCTGTTTCTATGCGTATTGATAATGGATACAAGCAAAATGCAGTCTTTGACAACTTCTATCTTTCTCCATTTATATGAATGTTATTTATTACTCCAGTGGTGAGGATTTTTGTTTTCTTATATTGAGGTGTAATCCATACTGAAGGCTGTGGTCTTTGATTTTCATCAGTAAGTATTTTAAGCCCTCTTCAGTTTTAGCATGCAAGGTTGTATCATCTACATATCATAGGTTGTTAATGAGTTATCTTTCAACCCTGATGTCATGTTTTTCTTCATATAGTCCAGCTCAACATACAGATTAAATAAGTATGGTGAAAGAATACAACCCTAGCATACACCTTTCCTAATTTTAAACCATTCAGTGTTCTCTTGTTCTGTTCAAACAACTGTCTCTTGATCCATGTACAGGTTCCTCATGAGCACAATTAAGTGTTCTGGAATACTTGTTCTTCACAATGTTGTCCATAAAGCACAGGTAAACGTCTTTCTGGTCTTCTCAGCTTTCAGCCATGATCCATCTGGTGTCAGCAACGATATCCCTCATTCCACATCCTCATCTGAAATCGACTTGAACCTCTGGCAAAGTTCTTTATCAATAGATTCTTGCAGTAATTTTTAAAGTATCTGTACTTGCATAGAATATTAATGATGTTTTCCAATTATTTCCACATTCCATTGGGTCACCTCTCTTTGGAATGGGCACAAATATGGATCTCTTCCAATCAGCTTGCCAGTTAGTTATCTTGCAAATTTCTTGGTATAGATGAGTGAGTGCCTCCAGTGCTATGTCAGTTTATTGAAAGATTTCAGTTTATATTCCATCAATTCCTGGTGCCTTGTTATCTGTCAATACCTTCAGTGCATCTTAGACTTTTTCCTTCAGTATCTTCAGGCTCTTGATCATGTGAAACCATTTCTTTTTGGTAGAGTGACAATATGTATTTCTTCCATCTTCTTTTGATGTTTTTTGCATCATTCAATATTTTGTCCCTAAATCCTTGAAAATTGTAAGTCGAGGCTTGAATTTTTTCTCCAGTTCCCTCAGCTTGAGAAATGATGACCATGTTCTCCTGTTTTGGGTTTCTATCACCAGATCTTTGCATATTTCTTCATAATATTTGGCTTTGTCTTCCTGAGATGCCCTTTGAAATTTTCTATTACACTCTTTTACCTCCTCATTTCTTCCATTTGCTTTAGCATCTCTATACTGGAGAACAAGTTTCAGCGTCTCTTCTTACATCCATTTTGGTCTTTTCCTTCTTTCTTGTCTTTTGAATGACCTTTTGCTTTCTTCCTGTGTGATGTTTTTGATATTATCCCACAACTCCTGAGGTCTTCCAGGACTATTGTCTAATTCATCAAATCTGTTCTTGAGATGATCTCAAAATTCAGGTGGGATATGTTCAAGATCATATTTTGGCTCTCATGAACTTGTTTTAATTTTATCCTTCTCGAGGAGACAAAGTTTTGCTAAAGAGAACTTTCAGAGGTTCAAGCCAGATTCAGAAGAGGCCATGGAATGAGGGATGTCATTGCTGATAGCTGATGGATCTTGGCTGAAAGCAGAGAATATCAGAAAGATGTTTACCTGTGTTTTATTGACTATTCAAAGGCTTTCAATTGTGTGGATCATGACAAGCTATGGACAACATTGGGAAGTATGAGTATTCCAGAACACTTAATTGTGCTCATGAGAGATCTGTACCTGGACCAAGAGGCAGTTGTTTGAACAGAACATGGGAACACTGAATGTTTTAAAATTAAGAAAGGTGTGTGACAAGGTTGTATTCTTTCACCATACTTACTCAACCTGTATGCTGAACAAATCATCCAAGAAGCTGGGTTCTATGAAGAAAAACATGGCATCAGGATTGGAGGAAGACTCATTAACAACCTGCAATCTGCAGATGATACAACCTTGCTTGCTGAAAGTGAAGAGGACTTGAAACATTTACTGATGAAGATCAAAGAGGACAGCCTTCAGTATGGATTACATCTCAATGTAATTTTTTTAAAATCCTCACCACTGGACCAATAAACAACATTCTTATCAACAGAGAAAAGATTGAAGTTGTCAAGAACTTCATTCTTCTTGGATCAATGATCAACTCACAGAAGCAGCAGTCAAGAAATCCAATGGCGTATTGCATTAGGCAAATCTACTGCACAAGAACTTTTTAAAGTGTTGAAGGGCCAAGATGTCTAAGGTTTGAGGACTAAGGTGTGCCTGACTCAAGCCATGGTGTTTTCAATAACCTCATATGCATGTGAAAGCTGGACAGTGAATAAGAAAGACCATAGAAGAATTGATACCTTTGAGTTATGGTGTTGGAGGAGAATGTTGAAAGTGCCATGGGCTGCCAAAAGAACCAATAGATCCGTTTTGGAAGAAGTGCAGCCAGAGTGCTCCTTGGAGGCCAAGATGGCCAGACTTCATGTCTCATACTTCAGACATATTGTCAGGAGGGGCCAGTTGCTAGAGAAGGATATCATGATTGGTAAGGTGGAGGGTCAGAGGAAAAGAAGAAGACCCCAATGAGATGGATTGGCCAAGTGGCAGCATTGATGGACTCAAGCGTGGCAACAATAGTGAGGTTGGCCCAGGATGAGGCAGTGTTTTCATTCTGCTGTGTATAAGGTCGCTCTGGGTCGGTACTGACTCAATGGCACCTAACAACAACAAGAAGAGGAGACACCTGGCAAGCTCACCTGATGCACCTGGATGTGGAGGCCCAGATTTCCAGAGCTAAGAGGTCTGAAGAACACCCTCTGTACCCTCTGAGAGAGAGAACAGCCCATGGACCTGTAGCATCTGTGCCTGGGAGGGTGGTCACCAGGAAGGCCCTCTACCACCATGGGATGTACAGCCATCACCATGGGATGTACAGCCACCACCATGGGATGTACAGCCACCACCATGGGATATACAGCCACCACCATGGGATGTACAGCCATCTCTCCAGGACCAAAGTTATGCTGGTGTCTGAAGGTCTCAGTCACCTCCCTGGAAAGGGTCTTAAATCTAACTTCCACCCAAAAGAATTTAAGATTGTTCACAAACCAAAATAACATAAAAACATAGAATGCAAGATAAAAATTAGAGGCAGAAGTAATTTAAAAAAATATTTTTCAATGCAGACATAGATGTTTTTCACCACTTATACTTTCTATAGGTGTACTCCATGCAATGGTTAAGTGCTTGACTACTAACCTTAAGGTTGGTGGTTTGAACCCACCCAGAGGTACCTGTCAATCTGCTTCTGAAAGGTCAGAGCCTTGAAACAGTTATGGGAGCACACGATGCATACCTGGGGTCACTGTGCACCAGAGTTAAATAACATCAATAACAAATGGAGTCCTGGTATAGTGCAGTAGGATAAGCACTGGACTGCAAGGTCAGTTTGAACCACAAGGTTGGCGATTCAAACCCACCAGCTGCTCCTCAGAAACCCTATACAGGATCACTATGAGTTGGCCCCAACTCGACAGCACTTACCAACAACAAGACCCAATAACAACTGGTCTGAATTCGTTTTGAGGTTGTTGCTTTTGTTTGCTGGTTGGCATTCTTTCCTTACACATCCACTGTGTTCAGATGTAAGTTCTTGACTTTTGAAGCAAATGGAATTGTGTGAGATTCATAGCTTTTAGTGACAAGACAGTATGATATTTGTGGGCATAGGAAAAATGTTTTCTTTGTTTCATTTTGTTGTTTTCTCCCCCCTTGGAACTCAACTCTAGTTGGTCTTTCTATTTGCATAATTATTCCTGGTTTGATTTCTAAAGACACAGAACTATTGTTCCATTGGCTGACACTTGCAACAGCTCTAAAAGGGTCAACAATATTCCGCGAATATTAAACTTAACTGAAGTAAACAAGAAGTGAAAATAATCATGCTTTGAATGTCAAGCTAAGGTTTCAGATAGGCAAGTCAAATAGGAAACCAAATTAGGGTTCAAACTTTTCACTGTCTGCCAAGACAATTCTGTGTCATTCTGTGTCCAGAGACATTATGTCTTGTAATAAAACTCAAGGAGAAATATATCCCAGGATTAGATGAGTAAGACATTTGATAATACCATCAACTGTACGGCTTTGCAAATGAAACAAAAGTATTAGACAAACAAGGGCTTTTGACTCTCCTCCACAAAAGCTGCTTTTATTCATTTTTAATTGCATGAGTCATGTTTCATTATGTATGCTTCAGGAAATCTACAAAAACAATGTGAAAAGTACAATGCAATCAATCAAAAACCCACCTCTCAGAAATGCACCCACATACACACACATGGGTGTACATATGCATTTCCCAAAACGGGGTCTTACTCTGAATACTGCCTTTTAAACTTTTGGATGTTAGACCATATT
This sequence comes from Chrysochloris asiatica, assembly GCF_000296735.1. Taxonomy (NCBI): domain Eukaryota; kingdom Metazoa; phylum Chordata; class Mammalia; order Afrosoricida; family Chrysochloridae; genus Chrysochloris; species Chrysochloris asiatica. Next base: position 13,803,945 of record NW_006408543.1, read on the forward strand.
ATTTTCATGGCTTTATAATATTACATTTTTCTTGGCTTTAAAATATTACATTTTTTTAGGTGTGCCGTATATCTTTAGTTTACAATTTTCTTTTAAAAGACATTAGCTTGTTTCCACTTTAAAAAAAATACATTAAGATTATAGTCTCTGAATATCCTTATAGAATTAAAATTGCTTGCTCAAAGGATATGCAATTTATAGGATATTGATGCCTTTTCTTTCTGATTATTTCCCCTAAGCTTTAGTTCTGTCTACATCCCCATCAAATACAAATAACTAGTTAGTTTAAATGGTGCCATTTTGTGAATTAAATGTTTGGGTTTTGGTAAATTTAATTCCTATATGTACATAGGTCTATTTCTGACTTCTGTTTTGGTTATGGTAAACTGTCTGTATTCTTATACCTTAGTATCTTACTGTGTGAATTAACAACAATAACAACAACAAAAAGCCCAAGCCAGTTGCCACTGAGTTGATTCTGACTTACAACGACCCCATGTGTTAATGACTGTAGTTTTATTATAGAGAACAAATCCTCTATGTTACTGTTGTTAGGAGTTGTTGAGTTGTTCTAATGCACAGCAATCCAGTGTACAACAAAACGAAATACTACCTGACCCTTTGCCATCCTCACAATTGTTATGTTTGAGTCCATTGCTTCTGTAACCCAGTCAATTCATCTCATTGATGTCTTCATCTTTTTCCATGACCCTCCATATTTCCAAGCATGTTGTCCTTCTTCAGGGATGGATCCCTTCTGACATGTGTAAACTACTAGAGACCAAGCCTTGACATCCTCACTTCAAGGGAGCACTCTGGTTGTACTTCTTCCAAGACAGATTTATTTGTTCTTCTGGTAGTTCATGGCACTTTCAATATTCCTCTCCAATGCCATAATTCCAATTCATGGATTCTTCTGTGATCTTATGTTTTGTCCAACTTTCACGCGCAAATGAGGTTATTGAAAATACCATGACTTGAGTCAGGTACACTTTAGTCCTCTAGCTGAAATGGTTGCTCTTTAACACTTCAAAGAGGTCTTTTGCAGCATATTTGCCTAATCCTATATTCCTTTAATTTCTTGACTGCTGCTTTCATGAGTGTTGATAGTGGATCCAAGCAAAATGAAGTCTTTGATAACGTCACTCTTTTCTCCATTTATCATGGTGTTAATTACTGGTCTAGATATAAGGAGTTTTGCTTTCTTTATATTGAGGTGAAATCCATACTGAAGACTATGGTCTTTGATCTTCATCATTAAGTATTTTAAAGTCCTCTTTGCTTCCAGCAAGCAAGACTGTGTCATCAACATATCACAACTTAAAGAGTTTTCCTCTAATTCTGATACCACATTCTTCTTCATACAGTCCAGCTGCTTGAATTATTTGCTAAGCATACAGATTGAACACTTTTGGTGAAAGGATACAACTCTCATGCATACCTTTCCTGATTTTAACTATTTAGTATCCCCTTGTTCTATTGGAACCACTGTCTCTTGGTCTATGTACAGGTTCCTCATGAGCTCAATTAAGTGTCCTGGAATACCCATTCTTCCCGATATTATCCATAGTTTTTTTTAAAATCAACACATGTTGAATGCCTTGAGTGGTCAGTAAAGAAAGCACAAACAAAACTCTTTCTGGTATTCTCTGCTTTCAGCCAAGATCCATCCAATGTCAGCAGTGAAATCCCTCATCCCATGTCCTTTTCTGAATCCAGTGTGAATTTCGGGAAGCTCCTTGTTGATGCACTGATACAATTGTTTTTCAATTATCTTCAGCAAAAATTTACTTGCTTATAATATTAATGATATTACTGAATCATTTCCACATTCCATTGAGTCACCTTTCTTTGGAATGGACACAATTACCGATCTCTTCCAATTGGCCAGGTAGCTGTTTTCCATCTTAGTGTTCAGTTATGTTTTTTATTTAATTCCAAACATGAGCCCTTAATGTCCACAGATAAATGTAGTATTTTCCTAAAGCCGAAGACTGTAAAGGTTTCAAAGGTCAAGCCTTTCTTCAAAGGATTAACTGAAAAGAGTTTAGCTACTTCCCAGATCTTTGTTCTACAGACAAAAAAGCCATCCTCCCTGAATCTGTCCCAGGTGCAAGTTATTCAGCCAAGTTCCTGAAAACCTGGCTGAGGAAGCCAAAATAGCGGGACTCCACCCAAGCCTTTTGTCCTTCCCTTTCACCTTCTCTCAACTGAGCTCAGGAGCTATAGATATGTTAATTGAGCCTGAGAAACCAAGTTGTGGGCCTGGGATTCAAACCACTGAAGCTCAATG
>NW_006408543.1:13812379-13820213 GCF_000296735.1 Chrysochloris asiatica
TTACCTCCAGGAAGATGTGATCAGGATGTGGTCTTCCCTTTTCACTCTCCTTATTGCTTAACTCACAGTAACTTTTTTGGGCCTCAGTTGGGCCCAAACGGCGGCAGGTCATTTGGGCCTTGAGCGGGTGGGTTGAGCCTAGGGTGGGTGGTTTGGGCGGGGTTTAAAATTTCTCAAGCTCTTATAAAGCTTTTAACTATAACCCTAGCAGTCTCCATGGCTCCTACATCATGGTTCAGCTATTTCAAAGGCTATTGTTTGTGATTAAAGTAAAACAGGTGCTAGGTTATGATCTCAACTCTATATTGGCAATGTTTCAACCGCTTTAAAATGTCTGATTATCAAACTATAAAAATAAAAAATATGTATATTTCTTAAATTAGAATAACAAGTATAATACTGATTACTTATAACATTGATTCTTATTAAAATGATAGAATTAAAAAGAAACTACAAAGCCGGCAAGGTCCCCGCATGAAATCTCCTCTTGAGGCTCTGCCAAATCAATGAGGCATCCATCGCTGCTCTGCAGTACAATGGATTTCTTCATGCATAGGGTCTCCTGCTGCCCTGTGTTGTTGCAATGTATTTGTTATCAGAGCCATCGTGGCCCCTGCCAACCCTGTGCACAGTTTCCAAGGAGCACAGGGTGAGCTTGAACCACCGACCTTGTAGTTTAAATGAAACTGACGTTGCAGTCCAGTGCATTAACCCACAGTGCCACACCTGGTTCCATTTGCCCATAGAATCCTTCGATTTTACATCCCAAGGCTTATATTTTTCCTTCAGTTCTTTTAGGTTGAGGTATGTTAAGTATGTTCTTCCCTTTTAAAAGATTTTCTAACTCCAGGTCTTTGAACATTTCATTATAAAAGTTTACTTTGTCTTTCTGATCTGCCCTTTGAAATTTTATGTTCAGTTCGTTTACTTGATGATTTCTTCCAGTCTCTGTCACTTCTCTGTGTTCAAGAGCAAGTTTCAGAGTCTCTTCTGTCACCCACCTTGGTCTTTTCTTTCTTCCCTGTCTTTAATAAATCTTTGCTCTCCTCCTGTATGACATTCTTGATGTCATCCCACAATTACTCCGGTCTTTGGTCATTAGTGTCTAATGAATCAAATCCGTTCTTGAGATAGTCTCTAAATTCAGGAGGGATATACTCAAAGTCATATATAGGCTCTTGTAGACTTGTCATTTTCTTCAACTTCAGCCTGAACTTGATGGTCTGTTCCACAATTGGTTGCTGCCCTGGTTTTGGTTAATGATATGGAGCTTCTACATCATCTCTTCCCTCAGATAGAGTCAGCTGGTTTCCTGTGCATTCCATCCAGTAAGGTCCATATCTATAGCCACCTTTTACATTGTTGAAAAAGGGTTATTTACAATTGATAAATCATTAGTCTTGTGAAATGCTACCGTGCTATCTCCAGCATCTTATCTATCACCAAAACCATATTTTCCAACTACCAATCCTTCTTTTTTATTTCCAACCTTTCCATGCCAATCGCCAGTAATTATCAATTCATGTTGATAGCATTTTTGATCAATTACATGCTGAAGCAGTTAGTAGAATTCTTCAACTTCTTCAGCACAGACTTTAGTGGTTGGTGAATAAATTTTAATGATAATAGTGGTAGTGTTAACTGGTCTTTCTTATAGTTGTTTAGTGCCATGGAGTCAGTTTCGACTCATAGCAACCCTGTATAGGGTTTACAAGGCTGTAGATCTTTGTCGTCTTGTGCAGCAGATTTGTCCAATGCAATACGTCATTTGACTTCTTGACTGCTGCTTCCATGAGTTGATGGTTGATCCAAGCAAAATGAAGCCATTGACAACTTCAATCTTTTCTCCATTTATATGGATGTTATTTATTGGTCCAGTGGTGAGGAGTTTTGTTTTCTTTACATTGAGGTACAACCCATACCAAAGGTGTGGTCTTTGATTTCTAAATCAAACTTTAAATCTTTAAAATGTTGAAGAGCAAAGATATCAGTTTAAGGAATAAGGCGTGCCTTACTCAAGCCATGGTATTTTCAATAACCTCATATGCATGCAAAAGTTGGATAGAAAATAAGGAAGACTGTAGAAGAATTGATGTCTTTGAGTTATGGTGCTGGAAGAGAATATTGAAAGTACCGTGGACTGCCTAAAGAAAAAACAAATCTGTGTTGGGAGAAGTACAACCAGACTGCTCTTTGAAAACCAGGATGGCCAGACTTCCTCTTTTATACTTCGGACATATTGCCAGGAAGGACCATTCACTGGAGAAGAATATCATGTTTGATAATGTTGAGGGCTGGTGAAAAAGAGGAAGACCCCCAACGAGATGGACTGACACAGTAGCATCATCAATGGGCTCAAACGTAGCAACAATCGTGAGGTTGGCCCAGGATCAGTCAATGTTTCATTCTGTTGGGCATAGGGTCGCTATGGGTCAGTACCTATTTGATGGTACCTAACAACAACAACTCGATGGCACTTAACAACAACAACAACAACAACAACAACAACAACAACAACAAGCATTCAGAAGTAGTCCGCGTCTCCTTCTTCCTAATCTGTCTTAATCTGTAAGCTCAGCTGGAACTTGTTCACCATGGATGGCATTGCTGGTATTTAAAATACCACTGGCACAGCTTCCAGAATCACAGCAACTCAGACGGCACCGCAGTGCGACAAACTGACAGACAAGTCATAGAATCCTCAGTAATAGACTTAATTTTGAAAGATTTTTTTCCAAGATTTTTTTTCATAAAGTAAATCTTCTAGATGAATTTCAATTCTTTTATGAGTCTAAGAAGAGCTCTGCTGAGATGCTGACAAAAATTGCATTGAATATATAAATCATTTCCGAGAAAATGTACATTTTACAATGTTGAGTCTTCCCAACTAATAACAAGGTGCATTTTTCTGTTTTGTTTTGTTTTCCATTACTTTTACCTGGATTCTGCCCTAAACTAGTTTTCTGTTTTCTTTTTTGCTGCTGTTGTTTCCTGTAGTTCTTGCAGATTTCTTATTAATAACATTCTTGATTGCTTTTGTGATTTATTTTATTTTATTTATTTATTGCCCCCTCTGGTGAATAAGGTCTTTTCTGCAATTTGATGGCTATCTTTCTCTTGGTTTATTTCTTTATTTTAAGTAATGTCTTCATGGTGAGAGAAATAAAGATCTGCTGCTGTCAAAAAATTAGAGCTAGTGTATTTTTCCTTTTAAACCACTAACTGTACTGCTTTATAATGTGAACTTCCTGGTTATAGTGTTTCTCAACTGCTGCGTCTTGGGTGCCTATTAAAGAAGGATCTGGAAGCTGCCGATTTGGAACTCTGCCATTATTAGTAGGAGACGTCTGGGCTTTTGTTTTGGGGCGCTCGGTGGACCAGACACTGCAAACAACAGAACACACCAGATGCAGTATTTCAGCAAAAAATTTCCAGTACATTGCTGGGCAGACCAGAAAGGAACCAAATCTCAGAGGTCAAGCAAAAGAGCGGAACAACCTGTGTCTCTTACATTTGCCTCCTTGTTTTGTTCATATCTGCCCACTGCTAGCTGTCTTTTTTATCTATAAAAGAGCACTGGTGGCTCTGTAGGGTAAGCACTGGACAGCTAACTGGTGGTCAGCATTTCCAACCCACCAGTTGCTCCTTGGTTGAAAGATGAAGCTGTCTGTTCCCATAAAGATCTGCAGTCTTGGAAACCCTTTATAGGGTCACTATGAGTGGAATTAACTCAGTGACAGTGAGCCTGAGTCTTGGTGTGGTGCATGGTAGAACAAGTACTCTCTCACAAGGTTGGTTTGAACCGCAAAGTCAGTGGTTCAAATCACCAGCAGCTCCCCAGAAACCTATACTGAGTTGCTATGAGTAGAAACGAACTCAATGGCATTTAACAACAACAACAACAAAACAGAAAAACTACTGACATTTGTGCATTCATTTATTAACTGATCATCTCACTGATTTTGAACATTTTCACTGTATTTAATCATTTCTTTCATTATTCTCTTGGTGTATAATACAGGTCATCTGAACACAACGATGATTTTGTTTTCCCAAAATGATTTATTCCACTCGTGGCCAGATATGAAAGAGAGATTCTTGACATTTAGATTTGCGATCGGGGTAGGAGGTAGAGCTTTAGCAATTATTCTCAGTGAGGCATAGCCTGGCATGGAAAACCCTAAAATTATATTCTTACTCACCCCGGCCCTGAAGCTTCCAGCCTTTAGCAGCAGCAGGCAGGTGACACATGCCTGACTTTATGCACAAAGCAGCTCCTTTTTGCTCCCCAACAAAGGAGCTCACCCCACACTACTCTCCACCCCCTCCCTCCCCATCACCATCTTGACTTTAGCTGGAGTGATCTGCCTCTTTTTTCTCCATTTAATTATGTTTCCCTGGGGACAGCAGTGGGTCAGGGATAGCATTCCCCCCTTCTGTGTGGGACATCCTGGTTCAATGCCGCATGCACAGCCACCATTGGTCTGTTAATAGAGCTCTGCGTGTTGTTATGATGCTGAACAGGTTTTGGCAGAGCTTCCAGACTAAGAGGGACTAGGAAAAAAGGCCTGGCTATCTACTTCTGAAAATCAACCAGTAAGGACCCTATGGATCACAATGGGCCAATCTGCAACCCATCACAGATTGTGTGTGGGTCCCCTGCATAGGCACCAACTCAGGACAGCTAACAACAACGAATTGTGTTCCCACCAACGTGCTGAGTTACTGTGAAGCTTCATTGCCTTCACATGGTCTGGGGGTGGGGGTGGGGGTTGGAGGTTTGACAGAAGCAGGGAGAAGAGACCCTGAGGGTTTTGTGGCTTCCTCCAGGATTTTGGTGGGATTTCCACTCATAAATGCCTGGGGCTACACTCCTGGAACAAGAGTTAGTAAACTCACTGGTATTTTAAGTCCCCTTGTTCACCCACTGATTCTCCCAACTCTTCAGAAAGGATTTCTTATCCATTTTGCTTTCATTTCATGCTCCTACTTTTCTCAACTGGAATTGCTCAGGAAAACCCTCAACAAAGGGAATGATCATTCCCATCACCTGAAGTGAGAACGAGAAGAATTGCCTGTGATAGTGGCAATTGTATGAAGGGTGAAGATTCTAACGACTTTTCCTCTAGTTCAAAGCATCTGGCAAGAAGTTCACAGAGAACTCCAATAACCGTGGCCATTTCTGGAAAGAGCATGGCTTTATCTCCTCAGTTTCTGCACTGTGCATTGTTGTTGTTGTTGTTGATAAGTACCGTGGAGTCGTGTTCTGACTCATAGTGACCCTGCACAGGGTTTCCGAGGCTGTAAATCTTTACAGGAGCGGAATGCCTCACCTTTCTCCTGCGGAACTGCTTGTAGTTTCAAACTGCTGACCTTAAGGTTGGCAACCCAACTCATAACCACTACACTACCAGAGCTCCTGTGAATGGCAGCCCCAAATAACTGGCTTGAGGCTTTTGCTTAGCACTATAGTTTTTTCTGTTCTTGAGTTTAATTCCCTTTATCACTGATGTCTTATTCACCTGGGACCTCTTTCTGCCTCTTTGAAGCTGAGAGTGACACATTTTTTCAGTAAGCCTTTTCACAAAGACCAGCTTCAACACGGCCCTTCCCAACTTCCTCCACAAACTCTATTCTAATCAAAACTTGTATGAAAGCTTCTACCAGTTAGACCCAAAGACTAAGAAGCCACATGAAGCAGTAGAAATATATATATATATATATATATCTTTCTCCCGTGGAGCAGCTGGTAGTCTCGAACTGCTGACCTTGCGGTTCACAGCCCGATTCATAACCGCTACGCTACCAGAGCTCCATATATATATATATATTTTTTAATCCCAGTGTCAGGATTTATTATGTAACTGTGGACAGTTACTGCAAAGTCCCAGCCTCATTTCCTTATGTGTAAATGGGGATAATTGTTGTTGTTGTGATGTGCCATGGGGTCGGTTCCGACTCATAGCGACCCTGCACAGGGTTTCCAAGGCTGTAAATCTTTACGGGAGCAGAAAGCCTCATCTTTCTCCCGTGGAACAGCTGGTAGTTTCGAACTGCTGACCTTAAGGTTCACAGACCAATGTGTAACCACTACGCTACCAGAGCTCCTTAAATGGGGATAATACCCCCACCTTATTAATGATCTTAACAATGAACTCCTTTGCTTTCTAATTTTTTTAAATTGTATTGCGATCAAATACATATAACAAAAAATTGTGACATTAACCATTTTTAAATATACAGTTCAGTGACATTCATTACATCTCCCATGAGTGGCAAACTCCACTGAATTTTCCTTTCTCTATGATTTATGATACACGCTCTTTTTGTTCACTAGTTTGCTTTGAGGCTGTTTTCAACATGAAACCAAATATAGACTAGGGTAAAACATTAAACTGAATGAAAAACTGAGTATGGAAAGCTGACTATCGCTGAACACTGAAGTCAAGTAAAAAATAGAGTCTGGTTGCCATTAAAAGCAAAGAGTTTCATTGAGAGGCAAAGCAATTTTCAAATTGGGACCCTCAAGGCCCAGAGAATTCTGAACCAAGCAATCCAAGGAGGAGACAGTTCAGGGAGCTTTTATAACAAAGTACAAGGAAAACATCAGTGATCGGTTGAAATATAGGTAATGTTTACAAAATTGGGTGGTGTTACATATGATTGCTCTGAAAATAAAAGGAGTGCCGTCTATAAAAATCCAGTGATCTGTTGCCATTTAGGTATTGGCTACAGAATTCAGTGCACCTGACTTAAAAACAACCACAAGACCTCCTATGTGCCTGCAGAGAGGACTGGAGTAATTTTAAGGTCCACCTTGAGTACACATCTGTTCTGAGGACTGTTTTGGACCCAGTGCCCTTAACAGGATACATCTTTAAACAAGTAAAACTGTTTGGCAATCAAAAGCACATTCTTCTCTAAAATTGTTTACCAAGTAATTTTCTAAATGTCCAGAAGGGTGTTACAGAAGTAACAGGATGCATTCTTGAAGCAAAAGTTACTTATAACCAAAATGAACTTTGGGCTTCAAATCTCCATCATAGCCACCAACTCATGTCAGGAACTCTAAGTTAATTTGGGGTGCTATTACTGAACACACAAAAAACCCTCGATCTCGTTAAGGTCACTAGGGGTAGGTTGGGTTTTAACCTACTTGAAAGACTTTGAGAATCCCCAATTCCAGTCAAAGGGCTTGTGCTTGGGAGTCTCTCTTTCAAGTTTTGCCACTGTCGTCATTTTGTGAAAGCGTGCCATTGAATCTCATGAGCAGTTGGCATGAAACCATTGTGATCCATAGGGTTTCACTGGCGGATTTTCAGAAGCAGGTCATCAGGGTTTTCTTCCCAGTCCACAGCAGGCTAGAAGTTCATCTGAACCCTGCTCAACATTCAAGCAACACTCAAGTCTCCACTGACAAACAGGTGGTAGCTACACATGAGACGCCTTGCCTGAGAATTGAACCCTGAGTCTCGTGCATCTGTTTCTGTTAGGTGCCATCAAGTCAACTCCTGCTCAAAATGACCCTATGACCAACAGAAGGAAAAACTGTCCAGTCTTGTGCCTCCTCACAATAGTTGTTACGCTGGAGCCCATTGCTGCTGCCACTGTGCCAATCCATCTCGCTGAGGATCTTCCTCTATTTTGCCGACCCTCCACTTTACCAGGCATGATGTCCTTCTCCAGAGACTGGTCCTTCCTAATAATATCTCAAAAATAAAAAAAAAAGTCTTTTCATCTCTGCTTCTAAGGAGCATTCAGGCTATAATTCTTCCAACACAGATTGGTTTGTTTTCTGGCAGTCCATGGTACTTTCAATATTCTTCTCCAACAC
>NW_006408543.1:13824558-13827134 GCF_000296735.1 Chrysochloris asiatica
AGCTGTAAGCCTTCCAACCTTATAAATATTCCTTTATATGTGGTTCAGAGTTCTGGGACCATCCTCTGAGCCTGCTTGGTCAGGTATTCTGTGTTGTTGTCGGCGATGTCTTTACTACACTTCCACTCAATCCGCCATCTTGTTTGTTCTCTCCTGTATTGCATTCCATTTTCTTTTGATGCTTTCTGCATCAATTGATATTTTGCTCATAGAATCCAATATTGCCAAGCTGAGGCTTGAATTTTTTATGTCAGTTCTTTCAGCTTGAGAAATGCTGAGCATTTTTTCCCTTTTGGTTATCTAACTCCAGGTCATTGCACATTTTATTGTAATATATGGCATTGTCTTCTTGAACTGTCCTTTGAAATTTTTCTATTCAGTTCTACCTCCTCATTTGTTCCAGTTGCTTTGGCAACTCTATGCTGGAGAACAAATTTTAGAGTCTCTTCTGACATCCATTTTGGTCTTTTTTTCCTTTTCTCTCTTTTTAATGACCTTTTGCTTTCTTTCTGTGTGATGTTCTTGACGTCATCTCACAACTCTAATGGTCTTCAGTCATATCTGTCCTTGAGATGATCTCTAAATCCAGGTGAAATATATACAAATCATATTTTGGCTCTCGTGGACTTGTTTTGATTTTCTTCAGCGTCAGCCTGAACTTGCATGTGAACAACCGATGATCTGTCCCACAGTCTGTCTCTGGCTTTGTTTGGGCTCATTCTTGAGCTTTTCCACCATCTCTTCCCACAGATGGTGTCAGTTGGACTCTGTGTATTCCATCTGGTGAAGTCCATATGTACTGTTGCCTTTTATGTTGTTTTAAAAAGGCCTTTGCAATTAAGAAGTCATTGGTCTTGAAAATTTCTACCATGTGATCGCCAACATCATTTCTATGACCAATGCCACAATTTGCAAGGGGAGAATGCTACCACTGAGCCACCATTACATCACTGATTCTCAATAGTCTTGGATGTATTCCTTGGTGAAGTAGTTACACTGCCTTCATGTGTCTCAGTAGCATCATGTCATTTTTGGTCTTTCCAAAGATATCCAAATTTTAGCTTCTCCTGGTGAAGATAAGATCTGAACAGGTCTGAAGCTTTGGACCTACGTGTTGAGGAACTGGAGACCCAGTGTCGTGCTGTGGGTTAATGCACAAGACTGCAAAGCCATTTGAACTACAAGGTCGGTGGTTCAAGCTCACCAGGTACTCCTCAAAAAGCCTATACAGGGTCACTATGGGTCATGGCACATGCCCACCACCAGTGGTATGTAAAATAAAGCAACAATATGTTTCCAATAACTTTACCATCCAGGAACAACCAGTTCTAACATTTTTATTAAAAGCAAATAAACAATCAAAAGAAATCTTACATTTCCAATAACGACATGTGGGGAAACAAGCTCCTTTCTGTGGCTTTTTGCCTTGATTCTTTGGAGAAACAGCTTAAGAGATTTCCCTCCTAAACAGTGAAGAGTTACCCTTTTCCACTTAGAGAGTTTATTACATTTGTGCACATTGATTGGTGCTTCCTGGATAAACTATAAACAACTTGGTTTGAGACTTTTAGTCTGGTCCTGGGTCTGCAGTCTGCCCTGTGATTACATGCACCTTATAGGGATTGGTCCTTAGACTATGCAAATGAAGTGTCTATAGTTTAAGATGTAAATGAAGTGTCTGTGGCCTACCAAGAAGAGATTGGCCAGTCCAAGGCCCTGGTGGGAGGCTCTAACTTGAAATAAATGAGGGGTTTGTGTATATATGCAGCCAACCCCATGGAGATTTTTCAGACAGAAAAATACAGGAAGAAGCAAAAGAGAGAAAAAGAGAAAGAGGAGACAAGGGACCTCTTAATAAAGTTGTAACACAGTTAAAGGGCTGTAAGGCTGAAGTCAGAGACATGGCCTGAAGGGGTCCTGCAGCAGTCAGTGGTGACAGACAGCAGAGGGAAGCCTGCCCTCAGGGGGCTGAGAGAAGCCTTGCCCAGCCAAGAAGAATGAAGGGGGAATTGTTCTGCACTGAAGATGGGAGACTGCCTATATGCTCTCTGATCCTGATTCCAAGTGGCAGACAGCCTACTGATCCTGTTCCCAGCTTGTATAGTACTGCTTCCTTGACAAACCTCTTAACTATAAGTACTATATGCAAGTTCTGTGTGGCCACTGCAACAGATTGTCCAACCCAGAAGAGGAATATAGAGTGCCATGGGAGAAGGCTGCTGTGAGAATTGGTGAAAAGGTTGGAGGCTGGAGGTGTCTGACCAGCATGTCCTGGGAATATGCTTTGGGCTGCTTCTGGTCATCGCCTCTTTTGAATTTGTTGTTGTTAAGTAAGGACCATCGAGTTGGTTCTGATTCATAGCGACCCTATAAAGGGTTTCTGAGGAGTAACTGGTGGATTTGAACTGCTACCCTTGCAGTTTGCAGTCCAGCACTGATCCTACAGCACCACAGGTCCTAAAGTTAGTAGTCCCACCATCTTACAGACAGAGGTTGACAACAACCTTCCCATTGAAGAAAATAAAATATATCTGGCTCTAATTACTTTCTTAAAACTTCCTTAGTCACCAAAAAGT
>NW_006408543.1:13827929-13843733 GCF_000296735.1 Chrysochloris asiatica
TTTACAATTGATTTTTAAGAATACAATGTCTAGCATACAATCAAAGATAACTGGAAACATGAAGAAAAATAAACACAAATAACAGAAAACAAAAACCATCTGGTATTACCAGGCACAGACTGTAGACTAGCCACGTTTATGAAAGTAACAGTAGGCCTTTACAACTTCAGCAAGAAACCAGAAAATATTCAAAGTGCAAATCTGGAATAAAACAAAACAGATGATAGGAATGAAATGATACTTATGAAGTCAATGTATGAATCTAACAACAGAAGAGTGTTCGTCACACAGTGGGCCAACAAAAGCTCTTTACAAGGCACAAATGCTTCTTCTAAACACCTAGTCTGTTCCAAGGACTGTTACAGATAAACACTGGAGAAAAACCAATGACCAAAATAGAGCTCCATTTCTTTTACAAAAAACAAGCAGAAAATGAGTACCAAAGCTCATTGTGCAGATTAAACATAAAATCATATTGTAAAAGCAGACCTCAAAGGGACCATAAAGGCAGACCATAAACAACGTGTGGTGGTATTACAGTGATAATTAGATAACATAGATTGTTGTTGTTATTGTTGTTGTTGTTGTTGTGGCCATCCAGTCAGCTCTGACTCATAGTGAATATATACACAACAGAATGAAACACTGCCCGGTCCTGGGCCATCCTCATGATTGTTATTATGCTTAAGCCCATTGCTATGGCCATTGTGCTAATCCATCTCATTGAATGCCTTCCTCTTTTTCACTGACCCTCCACTTTACCAAGCATAATGTCCTTCTCCAGGGACTGGTCCCTCCTGATAATACGTCTGAAGTATGAGAGATGGAGTCTGGCCATCTTATCTTCTAAGGAGCACTCTGGCTGTACTTCTTCCAACATAGATTTGTTTGTTCTCCTGGCAGCCATGGTAATTTCAATATTCTTCTCCTACACCATAGCTCAAAGGCTCTGGTTAATTTTGCTAAGTATTAATTAAATGGACAAATTCCTAGAAAGACATAAACTATATGAACTAGATCAAGAGGAAACAAAAGTAAAAACATTGAGTTTAAAAAAAAAAAAGAAACGCTGCAACTTTTCACAATGGCAAACCTAACACAAAATGGCTTCACTGATAAATACTACCATGAATTTAACATAGACTTAACACCAATAATTCACAAATTCCTGTAACACAGCAAAAGAGGGAACACTTTCTAATTCAGTTTGTGAGGCCAGTATTATTCTAACAAAACCAGGCAATGACATCCCAGGAAAATATAACTACAGACCAATATTCCTTATGAATACAGACATAGAAAGTATGTACAAAATACAGCAAGCTGAATCCAGCAATACTCTCCAAATTTGTCTAGAGATTCAACACGGTGGTGGTTATGTGCCGTGGAGTAGTTCCGACTCATAGCAACCCTGCGTAGAGTTTCCAAGGCTATAAATCTTTACAGGAACAGAAAACCTCATCTTTCTCTTGCAAAACTGCTGGTAGTTTTGAACTGCTGACCATGAGATTAGCAGCATGACTCATAACCACTATGCTACTAGAGCTCCTTATAGATTCAACATAGTTCCTATTACAATCCCAGCTGCTCTTTTGTAGAAATCGACTAGCTGGTGTCACCAGGATAAAGAAAATCAATCTCAAGAAAGAAAAAAGATAGAGAACTCTAACTCTTCAGTTTCAAAACGAAATACAAAACTATGGTAATAAAGAGTGCGTGGTGCTGGCATAAAGTTAGACCTCTAGGTAAATATGAAGAATATAATGAAGAAGCCAGAAATAAAGTTATACATTTACGATCAATTGGTTTTCAACAATGGTGCCAAGAAAATTCAATGGGACTAAAAGAATAAGTGCTGGGGCAACTGCATATCTACCTGCAAAAAAGAATGAAATTGGAACCCTACCTCACACCATACAAACATAAACTCAAAATGAGGCAACAACTTAAATGAAATATCGGTAAAACCCTTAGAAGACACACAGGTAAAAATCTTTGTGACCCCACATTGGTTGTGGTGGTGGTGGTATGCTGTGTAGTCTGTTCCTATTTATAACAACCCTGCATAAGATTTCTGATGCTGTAAAAAAAAAAAAAGCTGGACTGTGAATAAGGAAGACCGTAGAAGAAGTGATGCCTTTGAGTTGTGGTGTTGGAGTAGAATATTGAAAGTGGCATGGGCTGCCAAAAGAACCAATAGATCCATTTTGGAAGAAGTGCAGCCAGAGTGCTCCTTAGAGGCAAAGATGGCCAAACTTCATCTCTCATACTTTGGACATGTTGTGAGGAGGGAGTAGTCGCTGGAGTAGGATATCATGTTTGGTAAGGTGGAGGGTCAGAGGAAAAGAGGAAGACCCCCAAAGAGATGGATTGGCCAAGTGGCAGCATCGATGAACTCAAGCGTGGCAACAGTAGTGAGGTTGGCTCAGGATCGGGCAGTGTTTCATTCTGCTGTGCATAAAGTCGCTATGGGTCTGTACAGACTCGATGGCACCTAACAACCACAACAACAACAACAAATCTTTACGTGAACAGAAAGCTTCATCTTCTTCCCACAGAATGTCTGCTACTTTTGAACTGCTGACCTTAAGATTAGCAGCCCGATTCATAACCACTACACTACCAGAGCTCCTTGACCCTACATGAGGCAATGGTTTCTTAAAAATGACACCAATGACAGCTTGAACTGGTTGTGTCTGTCTGCTTTTCCTCTATCCAACAATATCTCCCACTTACTATTATGTTTTAGCCACACTGGTCTCCCTGAAGATCCTGTGAGTTTTCCTGCCTCTGGGCCTTTGCATTTGCTGTTGAGTCCTCTGTCACGTGTTCACCCTCCATCTTTATCTTGTAGGTATCAACTCTAGGTCATCTTCACAGATGACATCCCTGACTATCCAGAGTGGGTCCACATACACACACACCCTTATCTTCCATCTCAGTTCCTTACTGTTTCTTTAATAACATAACTTATGAATATCTTCTTTTTCATTCTTGAAGATTCTTAGTCACTGGCTCACTGTCTTGCTTTCCAACACTCTTCTTGTCTTAATTTGTGGCAATTTCAATATCCACATAAATAAAGCACTACAGTCCCTAGATCTCCTCCTCTCCTCCACTGATGTTGCCTTTGGCCCACTCCCTTGATTTTGTAGTTACCAACGACCATGTGGGAGTCATCGTGTGGCACTGTGGGATAACGCACTGGACTGCAAGGTCTGTTTAAACCGCAAGGTTGGCAGTTCAAATTCACTACCCAATCCTCAGAAATCCTATACAAAGTCTCTAGGACTTGGAACAGACTCGACAACACATAACAATAGCAACAACAACAATGGCCATGTGGTCTATAATTATTATTGTTATTGTAAAGTGCTGAGTTAGTTTTAACTCATAACCACCCTGTATAGGGTTCCTGAGGCTATAATCTTGATGGGAGCAAAAACCCTCCTCCTTCTCCAGAGGAATAGCTCGTGGGCTAGAATCGCTGACCTTGTGGTCTGCAAGCCAGTGCTTATCCTACAAAATCACCCAATTAACATGCATCTTTCTCCCTGTGTCATACTGGAAAAGTCAAATCCTGATTAAACTCTACTCTCCATCTCCTCCATACGGGCACCAGTTCATCTGAAGGAGATGAAGCATGGTGATTAATTGGACTTTTAACTTTATAATCACTGTAATGGTAGGCCACCATTCATCTGTCAGTGTGTCCTGCTGCGGTGGCTTGCATATGAAAATGGGACAATGAATAAGGAAGACTGAAGAAGAATGAATGCCTTTGAATCATGGTGTTGTCGAAGAATACTGAAAGAACCATGGATGGCCAGAAGAATGAGCAAATCTGTCTTGGAAAATGGAATCAGAATGTTCTTCAGAAGCGAGGAGATGTACATCATCTCACATACTTTGGACATGTTACCAAGAGGGACTAGTTTCTGAAGAAGGACATCTTGCTTGGTAAAGTAGAGGAACAACCAAATGGAGGAAGACCTCCAATGGGATGGATTGATATAGTGGAAGCATCAATGAGATCAAACACAGCAATGATTGTGAGGCTGGCGCAGGACCAGGCGGTGTTTCATTCTGAAGCACATAAGGTCTTTATGAGTCAGAACTCACTTGATGGCACCTAATGACAACAACAACATAATTGCTGGTGAACCCTTAATGCAGTCCAGTAATCATACACTAGTTCCCTAATCCATTCTTTCACATTCTCCCTGATGACTATGTCATATGTTGTCCCTTCTCTTCAGACTCCCATCACCTCCTCCCCCACATTCTTATTCTCAGCTGATAACTTTATTTCTTGCTGCACTGAAAAAATGAGGCCATTATCAGAAAACAGCACCATCATTCAATTCAACCTTCTTTACTTTCCTGAAAATATACCCTTATGCCCTGCTTTCTCTTTATACTATAATGAAGGATCCACATTCCTCACCAAGGCCAACCCCTCTACTTGTGTTCCAGTTCCACCTCCCGATAATGCTCCAGTGAATCTTTCTACTTGATCATCCCTCTCTGCTAACAAGCATAGTTTATTCTTGCCAGACCTTGGATCGGGTGCTCTGGAATATACAAAGGAGACTAACATGACTTTTCTGTGACATGAGACACTCTGTTCTCACTGTGGTGTGATGGAAGGTGGAGTTTGGGAGCCCAGGGCAGAGAGCCACAAGTTGGAACACAGAAGATAGATGAAATGTCGTGTGAAATTTCAATCTTTGGCCTCTGGGGACTATTGTTACTTCAGAAACTGGAAGTCCCTTGTGAAGAAAGTGAATCAACTCGGCTCAAAGAAGACTGATCCCCTCCCACGGGGTGGGGGAGAATCCAGGGACTCTTGAATACACAATCAAACAACAGAGGCCCAAGAGTATCTGAACGAGGTGGGATCGATGCTGGGAACATGCCAGAATATTCACCTTGTTCTTGAACTCAGGTTACACATAAAACAATGTGGCATAAGATTACTCAGATTTCAGAGACTTGCAGAATCACTTCTAGATGAGCGACCACAGAAGAGTTGTCATTAGGTCTGGATGTGAGAGAATGCCTATGGGGCATGTGCGGTGGATAAGAACAAAGAGAGGCATTAATGCTGCCATGGGGAATATGTGATTCCCAATATGAAGAGCCAACCCCTTAGAACACTGTCAGGAGAAGACAGAAGAAAACATCAACCAGAGACAAGGGTAAGTCAAAAAGTATTGCTACTAAGGTTCCAGATTTATTCCAAACAAAATGTGCTTAGACACGTCTTTGTTTATCATTGGATGACTGCAGACAAGTTCTCTTCTTAATACACTTGTCTTAGTCTTGGAGCTCTAATAGCGTAGTGGTTACGAATCGGGCTGCAAACCTCAGGGTCAGCAGTTCGAAACTACCAGCTGTTCCACAGAAGAAAGATGAGGCTTTCTGCTCCCGTAAATATTTATAGCCTCGGAAACCCTGTACAGGGTCGCTATGAGGTGGAACTGACTCCATGGCACATAACAACAACAAGTCTTGGTAGGTTGCCTTCAGAAAAAATTCCAGTCAAAATATTTGCTTCCAACTACTGGATCTCTCGGGCCAGTTAAATTCAAAGTAGAAAGATCATCTCAGAAGATAATGACAACTGTTTTCTAGGATTTCAAAGGGGTTAACTTGATATATTTTCTCAAAGGACACAGGACAGTCAGGGAGGCTTATTAGGAAGAAGTTTTAAGAAAATTAAAAACTGCATTGGTGAGAAAAAGGGCAAAGAAATATCAAGAAAATATCCCCATCACAGTGTACCTACTCATTCTTTGAGCAAGGGATGTCCTATGAGAATTTTGAGAATTTCATTGGGAAACCTTACTCCATCCTCCCTATGGCTCTGATCTTCCTCCTTCTGACTCTTTTGTTCCCCAAACTCAAAGAGCTTATAAAAGGAACACAATTTGAGTCCTATGAGTATGTCAAAATTGCCATTTTGAGCGTAGAATTATTTGAAGAGAGTTACAGAGATGGAAACACAACCTTCAGGCCTGTAGAGACCTAGAGGGAAGATATGTTGGGAAATAATAGCTGTACATTTTGGTACTTTTTGTGGCCATACTTTTGACTCACCCTCATACTTGGGATCCTTACCACTGCAGGCACTTCTCAAGACTGGAGTCAAACACTGTCTTTGTTTATGACTGTGGCGATTGCTACCCAGAGTCAGTGGTTAGGGTTTCTGGATGGCGAAGTCTAATCATTACAGCTGTCCTCAAGTCTTAATTGTTGTTGTTGTTAAGCGCCATTGAGTTGACTCTGACTCACAGGGACCCTGTATAGGATTTCCAAGGAGCAACTGGTGAATTTGAACTGTCAACCTTGTGGTTCAAACCAACCTTGAAGTCCAGTGCATTATCCCACAGCTCCATACTAGCTTTGACAAATTTGCTGATTGGTGCTGAGAAATTTCTCTTGGGTAGTTTTCAATTAGTATTAACTGCATTAGGATGGAATGTGAAAAGATCTTCAGTTCTCTGACAGTTTTCTGATCCATGTTTAAAGGCAGTGCCCTTCTGCTTGAATTAAAATTAATTAAAGGTGTGCTTTCTTATAAAAGCAACTCATTCCTGTTGTGGAAACATAAACAATGCCCACGAATACACAAAAGGAAGTTAAAGTCACTCTAGCTGGTAATTCAGCATTCCGGTGTAACCACCGGTTTGTCTTCTTTCAGATCCTTCTATGCATGCACTTGAGTGTCTATATATAGGTTCTTATGTAGTGCTGGATTACCCAATAAGCAAAGAAAGCACTGGTTTACTTGTGCTTACTTACTCATCTGTAGTGAACAACTGCACATTTTTTCACACCATCAAAGATTCTGTATTTTAGGTCTGCCTGGCCTCTGTCTCTCTCCCAACCCTATAATACGGTTTTTGAAATCTCTTTCCACATTTACCATCCTTGACAGAACGGAGTACCCAGTCAGCAGAGTAAGCACAGCCTTATTTGTGCTTACTTACTAATCTGTGGTGGAGAGTTTCCCAAGTTTTCCACCACACGTTATGTGAAATGGTTCACAATAGACAATAAGTAAGCACAAGTATACCAGTGCTTTTTGCTTACTTGGTAATCAACACCTGTTCTTATCATATAGAATGAATTGGGAACTGCTTTGTTCTCTTACTTGTTAATGTTAAATCTAAACCAAAAGAGGCAGAAAAGGCGACTCAACATCTATCAAACATCCACTGTGTGGACATCTTTTACATAGATGCATTAATTTTATCCTAACCACCATCCTAAAACCATACTTACCAGTTGCCATTATAGAACACAGCATTATCAACTGGAACATACCCGTTGTTCATATGCAGGCTAAAATTAAAACAAAAAGCTAAAATTAAAACAAGGCCATGAGAACCAAAATATGAACATATCCCACTTGAATTTAAAGACCAATGCAAGAACAGATTTGATGCGGTAGACATTAGTAATCAAAGACCAGAAGAGTTGTGAATGGCATCAATAACATCCTACAGGAAGAAAGCAGGCCATAAGAAAGACAGGATAGAAAGAAAACACCCAAATGGATGGCAGAAGAGACTCTGAAACTCAGCCCATGACACGGGGGCACTTCTCCAAGAGGCACCGAGCCCAGGTTCCAAGGTGATGCCAATAATCTGTGTTCAACTACTAACCTGAAGGTCATTGGTTCAAACCCACCCACTGGCACCAATGGACCAGCTCTCCTCTATAATACTCAGGGTTGCCATGATTTGAAATCAGCTTGGTGGTGACTTGGTTTGGCTTTTGGGTTTTCCCTGCCTGATGTGAGTTTGAGAGTTTCCCTGCCTGCTTCCCATTTAGTCCCAGTGGGTGACATAGCAGTGGAAAGGGGGCAGAGGGGCCCCCAGGAAAGGAAGCACATGGCCTCACTGTTTGTTCTCCCCAGACTTTGGCCATAAAGGGTGGTATTGACCTCGCTGGTATTTGCTCTGCTTTTCCAATTCCCTGCAAGGCAGAGGTGACTACGAGACCCAGGACACTGTTTCAGGAGAATGGACACCATTGATCTCTCAGGAAACTCTGGAGCAATCTTGTTTTTTTGTCCCAAGCCATTTCCCTGAATGATTTAATTTCTGTTTGCCTGCTTTACAAATAAACAGCCACACAGTCCCAGAGAAGAAAGAAAAGAAGGATTATTTTTATTGAAACTGACATTTCATGATGGGTATTTTTCACATTATCCTCATGGGAACCCAATGGTACACAGATTAGTAACCCATTTCACAGAGAGAGTCAATTCAATCACTGGCTCCAAGTTCTCATCAGAGAATGAGAGATGAACTGCATGGAATCATAACAAATTATGGATAAATTAGGAAGCATGGGAATTCCAGAACACTTAATTGTGCTCATAAGGAACATATACATAGACCCAAAGGCAGTCATTTGAACAGAACAACCGCATGGTTTAAAAGTAGGGCTGGAGTCCTGGTGTAGCACTGTAGGATAAGCCCTGGACCATAAAGTCTGATTGAACCACAAAGTTGGTGGTTCAAAACTCACCAGCCACTCCTCGGAAACCCTGTATGGGATCGTTATGAGTTGGAACCAACTCAACGGCACTTAACAACAACAAAAAGGTGTGCGTGAAGGTTAGATCCTTTCACCATACTTATTCAACTGTGTGCTGAGAAAATAATCCAAGAAGATGGACTGTATGAAGAAGAATGCAGCATCAGAAATGGAGGAAACCTCGTTAACAATGCGATATGCAGATGACACAACCTTGCTTGTTGAAAGAGGAGAGTATTTGAAGTACTTGCTGATGAAGATCAAAGAGTACAGCCTTCAGTGTGGATTATAACTCAACAGAGAGAACAAAAATACTGACAATTGGACCAATAATCAATATCATGATAAAAGGAGAAAAGACTGAAGTTGGCAAGGATTTCATTTTATCAGAATCTATGAATGTTCATGGAAGCAACAGTCAAGAAAGACATCAAATGCTGTACTCTATTGCATTGGGCAATTATGTTGCAAAAGGACTCTTTAAAGTGTTAAAAACGAAGATGTCACTTTGAGGACTAAGGTTCACGTGACCTAAACCATGGTACTGTCAAGTGCCTCATCTGCATGTGAAAGCTGGAAAGTGAATAAGGAAGAATGAAGAATTTATGCCTTTGGATTATGGTGTTGGTGAAGAATACTCAATAGACTATGGACTGCCAGAACAAACAAATCTATCTTTGGAAGAAGTGCAACCAGAATGTTCCTTAGAAGTGAGGGTCTGAGACTTTGCCTCATGTCCTTTGGACGTATCGTTAGGAGGGACCAGCCCTGGTGCTTGACAAAGTAAAGGGTTATGGAAAAAGAGGTAGACTCTCAAGGAGATGGACTGGCCCAGTGGTTACAATGGGCTCAAAAATATGAAGATGTCACAGGACCAGACAACATCTCTATGTTGAGTCACTACTAGTTGGAACCAACTCTACAATCCCAATTAATAACAACATTGGAAGATCTGGAATTTAAACAATCTCTGACTGTGTCTCCACTCTTCCTGCAAGCCTTCATAGTCAATAGGGTAGTGATGGAGAGAAAGAGGTTTCTTATCAAGTATAGCATTGACCTCCCATCTACCTAGTCATCCTACTTAAGATAAATGCAAACAAATGAACCCACGAGTGTACATATGAGTGTTCAGGGAAGCTTTATTCAGAACCAAAGTGTGAAACAAACCAGATAGATACCCATCACCAGATGAACAGATAAACTCATCATGGTACATTCCTATCAAGGAACAGCTCTGGACAGTAAGCAGGAACCAACTGCTGAAATATGGACAATGTAGCTGAATCTCAGAAGCATGATGTCAAAAGAACCTAAATACAAAGTAGACAGAAACCCCACTATTGTGAGTCCATTCTAAATAGAACTGCTCGGTTGAGTCTCCAAGGCTGTGATGTTTACGGAACACACTGCTCTTCTTTCTTCTGAAGAGTGGTTGGTTCGAACCACCAACCTTTTGGTTGGCTGCTAAGCATTTAACCACCATGTCAAAAGTACATAGTATATGATTATATTTACATGACGTTCTGGAAGAGGTAAAACTAGTCTTTGGGGAAAGAAACCAGAATGGAAATTAACTTCAGGGAGGACTGACGGGAAAGGGCACGAGGGAACTTCCTGGCTTGAGGGAAACATTATCTTGATCAGGGCGGTTACACAGACACACACAAATGCCAAAATGGATTGAGCTGTGCACTTAAGATTTATGGTTTTATGGCATGTAAAACAGTCCTGGTGTGGCACTGTGGGATAATGTGTTGGACCACAAAGTCGTTTGAACCAAAAGGTTGGTGGTTCAAGCTCACCAGTCGCTCCTCAGAAACTCTATACAGGGTTGCTATGAGTAGGAACTGGCATTTACCAACAATACCAACAAATAAATCAATACAAAGTGAAGAGGCGGCAAGGGGAGTAATGACTAATCAGTTAGGATGATGACAACGGAGGTATGGAGAGGCAGGAACATTTGAGAAAGGTTTCTTGTGTCACCTTAAGTATTTTCACTTATTCTCACCTGCAAAATGTATACAATAAATCCCATCTTGCAAAAATGTTAGGAAGATTTGAGTTTTTGACATCAATCAGAAAATGGGTTTGTGTTTGCTGGGTTTGTGCTCTAAGAGGTTGGGGGTGGGGAGGGGTCTCTGTGTTAGGTCTTGATGGGGAGTCCCAGCTGAGGAGCACCTGCACACCAAGGCAAGCCACAGAGGTGGTCGTGGGCAGCTCAGTAGGAGGGAACAGGGGGACTGATGTAATCCCCGCCCTGGAGACTGCCATCACTGATAACTCCAGCCCCTGCCCTGCTGTCCTCCCATGGACCTGGGCACAGAGGAGGTGGGGTGGCAATTCTGAGTGGCGGTGAGAGCACAGGCTGGATTTGGCTGTGGTTTACCAGCCTCTGAGTAAGGTGTATGGAGAAACAGTCAGGAGGAGCCTGGCGAAGGGCCATGGGAAACTCTGAGTGTGGTGCTAGGAATTCACTCTGAGAGCCACAGGAAGCCAGCATGAGGCTCCAGCTGGCTTCCCCTGGTAGCACTTCCTGGGGCTAGGGAAGGTGGGCCACAGAGGGTGGCTAGACTGACCTGGAGTTAGAGTTCTACTGGGTGGGGACAAAGGAAAAGCAAAGGGGAACTGAAGACTGTATGAGCTTCCTCTGGTGACAGTAACAAGCATCACTCACTTAAAACAATACAAATTTGTTCTCTTACGGTTCTGGAGGGCAGACACCTAACATCCAAGTGTTAAGAAAGATGTGTTCCTTCTGGATGTCCTCAGGAAGACTCCATCTCCCTGTATCTCCACCTTCTAGAAACCACGTTTGTTCCTTGGCCTGTGAATCCTTCCTCACATCACTCTGACACCCACTTTTGCCATCACGTTTCTTCACTGACCTTGTCCCTCCTGTCCCCTCATAAGTAGTCTTGTGATTGTGTTAGACCCACAAGAAAGATCCTGGATAATCTCTCATTTCAAGATCTTGAACTTTGTCACATCTACAGAGTCTCTTTGGTCATGTATGGTAATGTATCCACAAATTCCAGGAATTAGTGTGTGGACATCTTTGAGACGAGAGAGACAGTATTATATCTACCAGGAAGGTATTACCAGGAGAGTGGCTGAAGGGACAGACCATGATATTAAAGCGGATTACTCTATCCCATCGCCATGTGTCCAGGAGGGTCAAGGGCAACCTGAAGGAACATCCAAGATGGCGCCATAGATGCAGAGTTGGCATCAGTGAGGACCAAGGTGTGACCATGTCCATCTGTGAATCCTGGAGATGAGATGTCCAGCATCCAGCAGCTTGAAGGACCATCCATGAGGTTGCTGAGTCATGGTGAAGAAGACCAGGTGAGGCCCAGATGCCCATGACCCGTAATGTTGGTTGGGATCCCACCACCTGCCTGTCAACTGGTTTCAGGGCTTAGATGTGAAGGTTTGAGTGTTGCTGTGTGGTTGTGATGCTGAAAGCTATGCCACTGGTATTTCAAACACCAGCAAGGTCACCATGGTGGACATCTTTCAGAAGAGCTTCCAGATTAAAACAAGCTAAGAAGCAAGACCTAGTGTGATCCACTTCCAATCATCAGCCAATGAAAATGCCATGGCAACTGAGACCCTCAGGATCAAGCACTGTTGTGTTCTACTATTGAACATGAGTCCGCTGGAGCTGATTCAACAACCAACAACATCATGGTGTAACCCACAAGCGTGCGATGTCGGGAGTGGGGGGTGGGAGGGCCTCCAGAGGGCTGTGTGACTGACTGATTGCAAGAGGGGAGGTTCAGAAGCAGTACTGAGACCAGAACAAGAAAGTCTCCAGGAGAGGCACATTCACCTGGAGGAGTTGGGTCTCCCCTACCCTGTGAGCACACAAGAGAAAGAGGTACCAAACTGTGGCAGGGAGCTGAGCCCCTGAGCAGAGGTGGGCTGACAAGAAGGGATGTTGTGAAATCCCCCTTCCGAGCATTTCATCATCTCAGGCCACGCCAGCTGGCTGTTTGTTCCTTCCTGGCATGGGGGGAGGAGGAAGGAAGAGACCCTATCCAAGGACAAGGAGGGTTAGCAGAAAGACCTGACCAGAATCCAGACATCGGATTCCAGCCCCAGCACCTTCTCAGCTCACATCTCCCTCGGTGTCAGTCCTCCAATCTGTGACCCGCTCCTGGTACCCTGGCTTCCTGTTTGTCTCTAAAATCCACCCACCCTGCCCATCCCTCTACTAAAGCCTTCCTCCCTGGATGCCTGAAAGAGCCTCTGTGGTTCTCAGGCCTGACACCCTCCAGATGTGAGATATTTTGCAAAGTTGGAGTCTAACACAACTCCTGGCACCCACAGGAGAGCAATGCATGGTATTTAGTGAGTGAATGGATAAATGAGCAGAAACATTAACAGATAAGGTGTGTAGATTAAAGGACACAACCTTATAAACTGGTAAATGATAAAGGTAGGAAAGACAGAAGACAGGAAAACAGGGAGAGGAAAGGAGGGAAGAGGGAGGGAAGCAGATTGGTGGCACGTTCCACACTATGTCTGTCAATTTCACCATTGGCACTACAGGAACGACAATGTACCCATCACACCACTCTGCATGAGTTAATACACATAACTCATTTAGAACTGAGCCTGCCACACAGCAAACGCTTGAGAAACATCCACAGTGATGCAGCAATGCTATATCCACGCTGGGGCTGTCTGAGGAATCGTGATGTAAAATGACAGTAGCCAGTGACTCTGTAAAAGCAAGCAAACAGAAATGCTTAAAGTCAATAGGAACAGGAGTCAACAAAGGGAATCGAACCAGTTCAGCCCAAGGTCCCCATGAGGCAAGTTCCAGAAGTCCTATTGCTCCCTGTTACCAGAGCCACCCACGCAGGACCTCTGCTTCTGATAAACAAGTCCTAACGTCCTGTTGTATCCCATAGCCCTCTCCTGCCTCACTCCAGCAGGGCACCTGAGAGAGGGTCAAGGACTCCAGGCAGCGTTCTGAGGCTGGGTCCAAGGACATAGCGTCACTATTGTGAAGTCCTGTGTGCTTTCCAGATTGTCTCCAGGCTCCACTGAAAGGAGAGAAGAGATAGCCTAAAGGAGCTCCTGTTAATGGGGTCCTGGTGTGGCGCTGTGGGTTCATGCACTAGGCTGCAAAGTCGGTTTGAACCACACATCAGCGGTTCAAGCTCACAAACTGCTCCTTGGAAACCCTATACAGGGTCGCTATGGGTTGGAACCAACTTGATGTTACTTAACAACAACAACATTAATGGGAACCTCAAAAAGGAAATCCTAAATTCCGTTAGCGAGAATAGAATCCATTTCCTAAAAACCGTGAGTCCGTAGCAAATCAGAAAGGGTCAAGTTACCTCCTCAGAAAGGTTAGTGGTAATAGAATGTGCATTTTACTCATTTTTAACAAGTGGGAGATGAAACTACAGATACAAGTTTCATTCTTTCTATTAACTATCTACTTCCTTACAATGTACCGATAAGCTTTATTTTTCTCTATCTGTGTAGGCTGCGAAGTATAAACAAGGAACTGTGACTAAGCCAAATGGTTTCGGAAAGTTCAGGAATCATACCAAGCAGAGCAGCAACTCTAGAGATTGCCCATGGAAGGGACGAGAGTCTATAAGGATGTTGCAAGTTGGCGGGTTCACAAGAATGCCAGAAGGCGGTGAATCAACTGTGCAAATGCCCTTTGTTCCCTGGAAGATAACACCATGGAACGCCCACTCACCCCAGAGATGAGAGTGAGCTCTGAGTAGGCAGCCAGGGTATTGATTATGCCGCACAGTTGTTTATCTCCCCATAGATAGCACCTCAACTAAGCCTCACAACAACTGGGTGAGAACGGGACTCTTCTCCCCACTTTACAGATGAGGCAACTAAGATACAAGAGGCAAAGCAAAGTCCTGGCCCCTCTGAGTCTAAGGCTGCCCCAGGCTGTCCTGACCCTCACACTAGTTGGTCCAGCCCCTCCAAGAAGCAACAGGAACGCTCCTGTAGAAAGCATGGACAGCCTTCTCAGAGAAGCGGGAACCTGGATTGAAGGACACAGCCTTGCTTTGAGTACTGTTTTCCAAGCTGTTCTTTCTCCCACTCAGAGCCTGGACTGTGTGCCAAGGCTGCCCTAAGCAGCCAAGTGGAAGTGACCATGTATATGCCCAATTTCCAGATGAAGAAACCAAGGCACAGAGATCAAGTGCTTGTCTAGATTATGCAAAAAGAAAAGTGTGGAGTTCAGACCTGTGCTGTAACCACTGATGTACACTGGCCCTAAAGACATGGGGAGGGCTATGCCAGGTGGGGGACAGTACATGCCAGTTTCCACATTCTCCAGCCAGTGTGCTCAGATGCCCTGAAGTCCAGGGAACTGCTGATTCCTGAGGAGTTGGCCCTTGGTCTAACTTGGCCAGGCAGACCCTGCTCTCTCCCTCTCCTTCTGGCTGCAGATGCTTCACAACCCTTCCTATCCCACACATTGAGGCTCCTAGCCCTTTGCAGGGCCCTACCACAAGATCTGTGGTTCGAGCCCGCCAGGCGCCCTGCAGGAGACAGATGAGGCTTTCATACAGGGTTGCTATGAGTCAGAACCGACTCAAAGGCACTTAACAACAACAAATTGAAGTCCCTGGTGGCACAAAAGGGTAAGTGCTTGGCTACTAACTGAAAGGTTGGCCGTTCAAATCTACTCAGAGGTTTCTCAGAAGAAACACCTGATTATTCACTTCTCAAAACTGAAAGCCATGTGGAGCTCACTTTTACTCTGTAGACAGGGACTCACCATGAGTAGAATAAACTCGATGGCAACTGGTCTTAATGCGTTTGTTTGTTTGTTTGTTTGACTTATGAAGGGGTAGGGTCTTCTCAGAGGGCCCTTATTTCCAACCTGCCCATGTGACTTCTTGTGGTAGATTTATTCCCAGGGAATCTGCCCAAGTGTTTCAATAGACAATTCCAGATGTCGATGAACAGACAGATCCTCTGGTTCATGGGGTGCAGTGCCCTCAAGATGGGCTACCAATGCCCACAAGGGCTCTGTCCTTGTTCATTTTCCCAGACCACCCACCCTTTCGGCAGCAGGAAATACTCGGCAGGGAAGAATTTGAGGAGTTTGAGAAATGGCAGATACAGAAAGGCTGAGCATGATTCAGGATTCAGCCCCAGCCCCTGGGTTCTTCATTTCCCCCCTCCCCGCTTGCTTTTTCTTTATTCTTTCTCTCAAAGCCCTTTCCCACATCTGCCAATCCTCCT
>NW_006408543.1:13843833-13869027 GCF_000296735.1 Chrysochloris asiatica
CACCCGGCCCCCACACACCTGGCCCAGCCTCCCTGCACCCCCCCACACACACACACCTGGTCCAGCCTCCCTGCACCGCCCCCCCCCCCCCCGCCACACACACACCTCACTCACACACCTGGCCCCCCCTCCCTGAGGTTCCTGTGGTGCCTTTGGCCTAGTGCCTCTACAGCTGGCCTGGGCACCTGCCAGATGCCCTGCAGCAGGTCCTGGGTCAGGACAGTGAAGCCTGTCATCTCCAGTGACCCTGAGCAGGTGTGGCCGACCCTACCATAAGTGCTTAGAGATGCTGATGACTCGCCCTGGACCACAGTGCCAGACCCAGTGGAGCTGCTGGTGACACGCAGGTCTGCCCAGGCCAGAAAGGGCGGGTCTGGCGTCTACCCGGCTGGCAATGACAGCTTTGTGCAAGACAGCTTCCTGCCCTGAGCCTCCACCCTCCCAGACCCGTGGCCTCTACCGCCACACGAGTCTCCTTCCTCCTGGCCAGCAGATACCCACAGCCTCCCCAGAATTGCTTTCAGAGCCACAAGCTGCAGATAAGAGAGATTGGACCGTTGAAGGAGGCGTGTCGCCCTGGGAATTCAAGGTACAAGGGGCAGCTCCTGTGGACCAGTCTCCAGGCCCACTGGGGAGGTGCCAGTAAGGTGGGGCACCTGCCAAGAGAGAATTGCCCACTCTATGCTTGAGTTGGGAGAAGCAGCTGGGCTTGGAGGCTATTGTACAGATGAGAAAACAGAGGCCCAGAGAGGGAGGTGTGGAAGACATGTGACTGAGTGAAATCTTACGGGGCTGCCCACAGCTCTGGTTCAGGAGACAGACCAGGGCCCCAGGGACAGGCGGTGGAGTCCTCTGCTCTCTGAGTCTCAGTTTCCCAATCTGTAAAGGTGGGAGTACTCACCACCTCCCGGGGTACTGGGGGTACTAATTGAGAGAATGCCTGGCACAGAGTCCAACTGTCTGGAGGAAAGCTTCTCAAGTTTTCCCCACCCACCAGCCACCTTCAAACTCTCCACCCCACCACACACCTTAAGAACCCACCTCACCAGCTACTTTAAGACCCCCATCCACCAGCCATTCTGAGACCTTCCACCTCACAGTTCACCAGCTACCTTGAGCCCCTAATCCACCCTACAGCTACCCTAGGGCCCCCACCCATCAGCCACCCTGAGACCCCCACTTCGCCACCAACTACAGAGACCTCCCCACACCACGAACCAGATGAGTCCCCACCCTACCAGCCACCCTGATGTCTCCCACCCCAAGGTCTCTGTCCCATCAGTCACCCCAAGACCTTCTCTCATTGAACACTGGCAGCAGAGCTTTGAGTGAGACAGCAATACAGGGACAAGGATCGAGTCCAAGCAGCATCACCAAGGGCTTACTCAGGACACTTGGCCCCAGACATAGCTTGAATTGCTGAACTTAATCCTCACAGACACCCAAGGAGGTAGGTATCATCCTGGTTCCCATTCTACAGACAGGAAAACTGAGTACAGAGAAGATAAACAACTCACAACCTCAGTTTTTAAAGTCCCATTTTACAGATGAGGAAACAAACACACAGATCATGAGGCTTGTCTGAGACCATTCAAAAAAAGAGCAGTGAGGTTAAGTCTTAATGGTTTATTCTCTCTGCCCAGAGACTCAGTGACTTCAGGAACCAGATAGAAACCCAGACAGCCTGGCTCTTAGTTCCTGCTCTGAACAGTTTTGTTAGATGAACTCATGGGATACTCACCTACAGAGCCCCAAGGGGGAGAAAAAGTGGGGACTGGGGAATAGTGAAGGGACAACAGTACAATCAACAAACCCTCAGCAAGTGTCTACAGAGTGTGTTAGTGTCCAGTGACGTGCTGGGCACAACAGAGCAGATGTACACGTAGAGATCAGAGAATGATGAGGAATTCTCGGAATGGAATGACTAGGGGTACTCGGTTACCATTGACCAGAGATACTCAGTAACAAGTGATGAAGGATTCTCAGTAGCCCCCGCTGAGGGATACTCAGTAATGAATGACAAGGGGTACTCAGTTACCATTGACCAGAGATACTCAGTAATGAATGATGAAGGATTCTCAGTAGCCACGGTTGAGGGATACTCAGTAATGAATGATAAGGGATACTCAGTAATGAATGATAAGGGATACTCAGTTACCATTGACCAGAGATGCTCAGTAATGAATGATGAAGGATTCTCGGTAGCCACCGCTGGGATACTCAGTAAAGAATGATGAGATACTCCATATCTCTGTAGCACAGAAGCAAGCTGAGAGGGCTGGGGTCCTGGGGTGGAGGGTGCTTGTTCATTTGGGTTAAATTCAGCTAAGCCTGTCTGAATCAGGGAGGTAAGAGCAGACGCCTGAGAGAAGAGAGGAAAAGGTGTTTCCAGCTGAAGGGACAGCCAGTGAAAATGCTCTGAGTTCAGAGCAGGTCTGAGAGGGTCCCAGGACAATCTGGAGCAGAGTGAGCAGAGGAAAGAGAGAGAGAAAGGAGATGAGTCAGAGAGGAAGGGATGGTGGGAGTGTGGGCCACCAGAAGGACTTCAGTTTTGGCTCTGAGTGAGATGGGAGCCATAGAATGTTTGTGTAAAGCAAGACAAGTACTGACTTAGGCTTTTCAAGGGGTCACAATAGAGTAGAAATGGGGTTGGGCTCAACTGACCTACCACTCTTGCAACCACCATAGGACCCCCAAGAGCCCCAGTGCTGAGCCCTTTTCCTGAATCAATGTAAACAGTCCTTGGGTGACATAATGGTCAAGAATTTCACTTTAGCATACCGAGAGGAGCCTCAGCAGACAGACCTGGCAACCTGCCCTGTATACATGGAGTGGCCGTGCATGGGAATTGACCCAACAGCCCTGGGTAGATTCGGTATGTGGGCTGCACTGGTTGGTCAGGAACTGAACCTCCTGTTCAGCCTTCAGATAAAAAGCCTACTGTGTGTTGGGAACTTTATAAACTCCTTCATGCAGCCCTGATATCAGGAGGTGGGAGTTCCAGCCATGATACAGGTGATCAGAGAGGTGAAGCATTTTGCCTAAGAACACACAGCTCTTCAGTGGCAGATCCAGGCAAGCGTTGAGCAGGGTCAGCCTATATGTCTGCCTCTCTGTCAGTCTCAGTCCTGCCCCACCTCCCCCTTGGGGAACTTATGTCTGAGGCTGCCTTGAGGACTCTGGAAGAGTGGGTTCTCCTCTCTGGTCCTAGCTTTCTCCATCCCTCAAATGGGCTAATAACGATGCCCTAGAGCAATGGAGTATCTTCTGCCCCTGGCATTTGGAGGTGGCTCCAGAAATAACAGTTCGTGCTCTCCAAGGACCAGGCAGCAACAAGGATTCAGAGCAGAAGCAAGGCACCAGCAGAGCAGTCCAGGGCATCCCTGACCCATCCCACCCCAGCCCGGATGCAGGACCCTGGTTCCTGAGACGGGAGGAAGGACTCCCAGTGGTGTGTGGTGCAAAGGGTGGCATGCTGCCCATGGCGAGTGTATGGGACAGCGTGGGCAGGTGGTTCAGTGTCCGGCCCATGGACTTTGTCCCTGTTTGCTCCTCTGATAACTGTGGTGACCTTGGTTAATAATCACTAACAGCCTCCCCACCGGCCCCTCAGCGCCCACTCCTTAAATACAGACCTACAGAGGGTTCTGCCTCCTCAGCCCCGGTCACCAACTGGTTCTGGGACAGTGAATCGTAAGTATTCCAACAGGGAGACCACAGGGCGGTGGGGGCAGCAGAGAGGGGACAGCCAGAAATCCCAGGAGGATGGAGCCCAATGGCTCTGGACCCTTGTCATCATAGTAACAACTGTTTCAGAGGTATCCCCCTGTCTCCCAAGTCTGCTCAGGACAAGTGATACTGAATGAACAATCTGTCTGGCCCACTGTAGGCAGACACAGGGGTGGGAGTTGACTGTGTCGAGCTGAGACCCCAGAGGGGTGAGGCCAAGCTATAGCAATGACCACCATGAGAGCAGGCGTTTGTTAGCAGAGCTCTGGCGTCTCCCAACCCAGTGCTTGGGCACACACCTTTCTCCCTTTCTACAGATGGGGTATTTAGACTCAGAGAGTCCCTGTCTTCCTCAAACACCTCTGAGAAACAGAAGTGTGAGGGCTCAGTGTAGGTCTGGGTGCCCCTCGGGCAGTGCAAGTCCTGGGGTGAGGGCCATCAGCTTGATCTGGGTCTGTTGTTGTTGTTAAGTGCCGTTGAGTCGATTCCCACCCATAGCGACCCTGTATAGGGTTTCCAAGGAGCAGCTGGTGAACTTGAACCACTGACCTTGCAGTTCAAACAACTTTGCAGGGTGACGCATTAGCCCACAGCGCCACACCAGGACTCCTAGCAGCTACTAAATTGGGTCCACAAATTAGCTCATGTAAGCCTTACAACAACTTTCTGAAGTGGTTATTGTGATGATCCCATCTTATGGATGGGGAAATTGGGGACCAGACTAGGAGGTGAAAAACTTGCCTCAAAGTGCCCACTGCACAGGGATGCAAACTCAGGCCCTGGGCACCTGACCCTGCTGCTCTGCTGACATGCTTCTCTTGCCCAAGCCGATGACCCAGCGCCTGACCTCTTTCTGATGTTCAGTTACATTTTACAGTTGCTCAACCTCTCTGTCTTTTTGTACAAAATGTAGATAGACAAAAAAATGTAGATAACCTTTGCCCTCCCTCCCTGCCTCCTCACCCGCACTCAACCTCGATCTCTGGAGTGTTGGAAGGATTTGAGTGTTTTACCACTGTTTTTAGGTGACAGGGCTGCAAAAATGACCAAGGCTGGGCAGGCCAGGTGCCCTTGCCTGGGGTTTGGAACAATTCACAGCAACAGCAACATATGAGGGTTCTGGGGTGTGTTCCGAGTGTAGGGACACTTCTCAACACTCGGCGCATATTCAGTCTGCATTGATGAGGACATGGAGGCCAGAGAGGTTGAGTGAGTTGTCAGGTGAACTCAGGTGATCCCACATCAGAGCCTCTGATCTCAGCTGCTAAATTCCAACTCTAGATGAACCCCCCCGCCAGGGGTCAGAGTAGAACTATGACACATAGACAGTTCAATGGCTGACTTTTGGGAATTAGACCACCAGGATTTTCTTCTGAGGTACCTCTGGCTATATCTGATGCTTCACCCTTTCAGTGTACTGCTAAACTGTTTCCCATTTGCACCAACTAGGAACTCCAGCTCTACACAGAGAAAGATTGGTGGTGGTAGTTATGTGCCACCGAGTCAGTTTTAACCCCGTATAAGGTTTCCAATCCTTACAGGAGCAGATCTTTCTCCTGTGCTGTGAGTGGTAGATTCGAACTGTTGACCTAGCGATTAGCTGCCCAGCTTATAATCCACTATGCTACCAGAGCCCCTTAGAGAAGGGTTAAAGGTAGTGAAATGAGGTTCTGAAATCTAAATGCCTAGGATGAATCCAGGTTCTGAAAGCATCTCGTTTGGTGGTTTTCAGTAAGCTCCTTAATCTCTACTGTGCCTCAATTTCTCCATCTATAAAATGGGGCCATTAATAATTCAAGAGTAAGCTTGAAGGGCAGATTAAATGAGACAACTTGGATGAGACACCAGATGTTTAGCAAGTGATGTTGGTGATGTTTGCTAATAACGACAGACAGTTATGCACCGCCATTAAGTTAATCATGACTCATGGTAACCCTGTTTTAGGATTTCTGAAGCTATAAATCTTTACGGGAGCAGAAAGCCTCATCTTTCTCCCATAAGCAGCTGGTGGATTTGAACCTCCAACTTTATGCTTAGCAACCCAGTGCTGATCCTATAGTATTACCAGAAATCCTTAAGTGTTATCAAGTTGAATCTGACTCATAACAACCCTGTATAGGGTTTCCCAGACTAAATCTTTATGGGAGCAGAAAGACTCATTTAGTGGATTCGAACTTCCAATTTTGGGGTTAGTAATCCAGTGTTCTGAACTGCAAGGTTGGTGGTTTAAGCTCACCAGCTGCTCCTTGGAAACCCTATACAGGGTCGCTATGGGTCAGAATTGACTTGACAGCACTTAACAACAACAATCCAGTGTTTATCCTACAGCAAGCATAGAGTTAGGTAATTAAGGAATCAATGCTTAGAGAAATGAATATAAAGTTTTGCAGACTCAGAGGCAGTTCGTGGCTGAGCAGGGACCCCACTCTACATCTGCCAGCTGTCAGTCAGACAGGAATCTCCGCTCAGAGAGGTAACGGCACTCACCCGAGGCCACAAAGCCCATGAGTGTCAGTGTGGATCACACCCAGGCTTACAGAGGGCTAAGGGTTATGGGTCAGAATCCATTCGATGGTCAAAATGTCACCAAGTGGGTTTTTTTTTAAGGAACAGAACTTTCTTTTGTCATAGTCCTGAAGGTCAGATGTCCAAATCAGGGTCTTAGCTGTATTGATTCCTGCTGGGGGTCTTTCTGGGTTTCTGGTGGCTGTGGGTGAAGCCTGGCGTGCCTTTGCTGCTTATAGATGCACTTGCCTCTGGTATCTACCTCCCGTTTTAATAAGATGTCACTCCAAATTAGGACTAGGCCCCACCCTACTCATGTGTGACTTCCTTTGACTCACTGAGAACAAAGGAAACCCCCATTTCCCCAAACAGGGGCACAGTCACAGGTAAAGGGCTAGGTCCTAAAGATCTCTTTTGGGGGGTCCCACTGAACCTAGAGTACCTGGGTTTCAGCAGGTTGGAGCTTCTGCCTCTTGGTCATTCCTGGGTAGAAATCATGTGAGATTGGACAAAGGGCTCCCTCTTGTCACCCCCCTGCCCACCTCTGGCCTAGATGCCAGAAACGTCACTATGAGACCCCATTCTTTGGGTTGGGTGGCTGGCCGGGTGCCTGCAAATTTCTGGGTGCTGCTCCACTCACTCTTTCAGTTCTGCTGGCCTCCCCAGCACCAGGCTCCGAGGAGGTGGGTGAGGGGCTCGTGCATATTGGCTGCAGCCCCAATGCAGCCCTCTTACCCAGCCCTACCAGCCTCACCTTGACACAGAGGTCAGCAGGGGCACCTCATCCATCCAGCCCCACAGGAATTCGCAATTAGAATCATTCTCTAATTGCGAGTTCACCATTAGACTGAGATGGGGGACCTCACTTCAGCCTGGCCCCCTTTGCACAGTTGGGGGCAGCGAGGCCTTGAAAAGAGAAGCTGTTTGTGTAGGTCAGTGTACAGTTGTGGCCTTGTCTGGATGGTGGAACCCAGGTCACATTTACCTTCCTATCCCAGCCTAGGCCCAAGCCCCTTCTGATCTCTGAGCCCTGAAAGAAGGGGGGAATTTCCATAAACTCTGGAAGGCTGAACCGGAACCCAGCTAGGAAGTGAGCGAGAATGCTGAGGACTTTGGAAACGTAGAGGATTAAGTTTAGCGCCTTCTCCAGCTCTGAACCCCATGGCTACTTTAAGAAAAATATCAACAGCTATTATACACTGTTCAATCTGCTCCATTTGGATTATTTAGAGGCCAGAGAGAAGGCGCTGGCGGGGAACCGGTTTTGAGCTTTATTCTGGTCTTATATTAGGAACAAACTGTTAAACCAACTCCAGGAGGTGGAAGAGACTCAACTTTTGTATTTCTCAGCTTTTTCCCATCAGGCCTTCATATCTCATATTCAAGGACTACTTTCTCTTTGGAAGGAGCCCTGAAGGTACAGGGAGTAAGTGGTTTGCCACTAACCAAAAGGTCACTGGTTCAAACCCACCAGCCGCTCTGAGGGAGAAAATTGTGACAGCTTCCATAAAGATCATTGTTGTTAAGTATCTTCAAGTCTGTTTGGACCCATAGCGACCCTGTATAGGGTTTCCGAGGAGTGACTGGTAAGCTTAAACCACCGACCTTGCAGTTCAAACCAACTTTGCAGTGCAGCACATTAACCCTCTGTGCCACGCCATAGAGACAACAGCTCTGAATCCCTAAGGAGCAGTTCTGTCCTACAGGGTCATCACAAATCAGAAGGGACTCCATATGATAGCATAGTGGTTACGAGTCAGGCTGCTAACATCAAGGCCAGCAGTTCGAAACTACCAGTCATTCTGCAGGAGAAAGATGAGGCTTTCTTCTTCAGAAACCCTGTACAGGGTTGCTATGAGTTGGAACCGACTCCACAGCACATCACCACCTCCACCACCCTGGTTGTATGTCCACAAGCCCATTATTTTCTATTTTGACTTCAGTTTCC
This sequence comes from Chrysochloris asiatica, assembly GCF_000296735.1. Taxonomy (NCBI): domain Eukaryota; kingdom Metazoa; phylum Chordata; class Mammalia; order Afrosoricida; family Chrysochloridae; genus Chrysochloris; species Chrysochloris asiatica. The sequence goes on from NW_006408543.1 coordinate 13,852,016, forward strand.
CCATCTGAGATGAGACTGGGAGGGCTATACATCCTTAAGGTCAGCGGTTCGAAACTACCAGCTGCTCTGCAGGAGAAAGATGAGGCTTTCTACTCCCGTAAACCCTGTACAGGGTCTCTATGGGTCGGAACCAACTCAACGGCACTTAACAACAACAACAACATACATCCATGGCTGAGGTCTGGCTGAATTAAGAGAAGAGAGTTCAATGGGACGGAGTGACTCTGTTGCTGGGTATGGCACTGACTTTGTCCTTCTCTGGATAGAGCCTAGACTAGCTGGTTGGCCACAGGCCTTGCCACTCCCTTATTGCTCACCCCCTGTCTTGAACTACACATGCCTGGCCCTGTCAGCTTTGAGCTGGGACCCCTGCCACCCTTTCCCCGAGAAGACTTGTTGTCAGCTCTTGAGTTTGGCATCTGGACTTAGTTTACTTCATTGTTACAATAATCTTATTTTACAGGTGAGACCAAATAAGGATCAGGGAGATTAAATGGCTTGTTCTAGGTCACACAGCTTGTAAGTAACAGGGATCAGACTAGAACCCAGGACTGTATGAACGCAAGGATTTTTTTTTAACTCCCTGCAGTATAACAGACACACACTGGGTTTCCTGGTACAAGCACATGCTAAATGACGGGTCAGGTGAACTGACTACAGGAACCCCAGCCCATTTGTGTGGGTCTCATGTTTCACATCACGTAAAACAGGGATAGCAAGACACACTTGAGGCCCAAGCCCCAAAGATGGGTGCTGGCTCCCCTATTTTTACCAGAATTCCCCAGGCCTGGAGAGTTGTAGAAAGGACTCTGGTGGAACAGTGGTTAAACCTTGCCTGCTCACCAAAAGGTGGGTGGTTCAAACCCACCAACCACTCTGTGGGAGAAAGAGGGGCCATGTACAGTCTGCATCCATACCAATTTACAGTCTTGGTAATCCTATGGAATAGTTCTACGGTGTCCTACAGGATTACTGTGAGTCTGAATGGATTCAATGGTACTGGGTTAGTTTGTTTTTTTATGGGGCAGGGGAGCAAGTTAGGACTTAGAGAATAATCAAATTCCAGCTAAAAGGGGCTTTAACATCAGGATTATAGTTGGTCCACAAAGTATGTGGAATTGGAGCGGAGCTGGCTGAGAGCCAGGAACCCTGAATTTTCATCCCAGCCCTGGAATGTTTGAACTACGTGTCTTGGGGTAGTGTCTTCCCATTCTGGACAGCAGTTTCACCATGCTGTAAAGAATGGGGTAGGATGGAAGACCTTCATGGACTATCCCAGTTCAAAGTCCTGTCGGATCCTGGCCTGGCCCACTTCCTGGGTAATCATGGGTCATTCTCTTCTGCTTTCCAAACCTCTTTCCTTCCCCTGCAAAGTAAGAGCTGCATTTAACAGTTAGGGTCCTTGTAAGATTTCAGCAAAGGAATTAAGAACATGGACTCTGGACCAGACTGCTTGGGTTTATGGTTCTGGATCTGAGAGCTTGACCTGTTCTGTGGTTCTAAGCAGGTAGCTCCACCTGTGTGGGCATTGGTTTCCTTATCTGTAAATTGGGACTAGAATTACTACCTCCTTTGTAGGATTGTTGGAAGGCTTAGATGAGTGAAGACAAGTAAAGTAGGCAGAGCAGTGCTTGGCATATGACAAATCCTAGAACCCTTTGTGGAGCCCTGGTGTGGCAGTGTAGGATAAGCAATGGACTGCTAACCACAGGGTTGGCGGTTTAAACCCACCAGTCCCTCATTGGAAACCCTATCATACAGGGTCGCAATAAGTTGGAATCAATTCAACAGCACTTACCAAAACATATCCTTTTGTGGTATTTTTCTTGTTCTTTCCGTGATGATGAAATAAGGAAATGTTCAACACAACCTGGTACACGGTTGGCAGTTAATAAACTGCTTTTTAGTACCTGGTGCTAGCATGTGTCCGACTCTGGGCTCAGTGCCCCCCTTTGTCTCTCTTGCAGGACAATGCTGACCTCCATATTTTGGAGGTTCCTTCTGTTGGCAGGCCTGTGCTGCCTGGTACCCAGCTCCCTGGCTGAAAGCCCCCAGGGAGACGTTGCCCAGGAAACAGATGCATCCAAACATGACCAGCACCCAACCTGCCACAAGATCTCCCCAAACCTGGCCAACTTCGCCTTCAGTCTATATCATGAGGTGGCCAATACATCCAATACCACCAACATCATCTTCTCTCCCGTGAGTATTGCTGTAGCCTTTGCACTGCTTTCGCTGGGCACCAGATCTAACACCCAGGCCCAGATCCTGAAGGGCCTAGAGTTCAACCTTACAGAGATATCTGAGGCCGAGATTCATGAAAGTTTCCAACACCTCCTCAATACCATCAACCATCCGGACAACCAGCTCCAGCTGACCACCGGCAATGGGCTGTTCGTCAACGAGAGTATGAAGCTAGTGGAAAAGTTTTTGGAGGATGCCAAGACGTTGTACCACTCGGAAGCCTTCTCTGTCAACTTTAAGGACACAGAAGCAGCCAAGAAACAGATCAATGATTACGTGGAAAAAGGAACCCAAGGAAAAATTGTGGATTTAATCAAAGAGCTTGACGAAAGCACAGTTTTTGCTATGGTGAATTACATTTTCTTTAAAGGTAAGTTGCACAACCTGTCTAAATTTGTTCCCTTGGGAACTTCCAAAAATCTTATCCAACACTCAGTTCTTAAACTCCCACTGGTGATATATCTCGGCACGTGTCTTGGCATTTTCCATGCACAACCAGTAAGAATTCTTCCATAACCAAGTGTGTTTGGGGTATACTGAGTTAAACAGAGTCAAACTAGCTTCTGTACAGGACTTTTCAGAGCCTTGAATACCCCAATGGATATTACAAATCTCTACCAGGGGGAGTGGGTAAAATGAGTAATATTTCCCAAACTTTAGAGTCAGAAGTTTTTTTTTAAAAGATCAACTGAAAGAAATAATGTTCCATGGAATCTACGTTTGAGACCCCTGGTAGAATGTTTGGCTTTGGTGTCAGAAAGACCTGGATTCAAATCCTGGTTCTACCATTTCAAGCTGCATGGCCATGGGCAAGTCATTTTACCTCTCTGAGGTTCTAGTTTTCTATCTATAATATGGAAATAATGCAACTCGTGAGCTCAGTGGTTGTAAGGGTTAAATAAATTAGGGAGTTGGTGTAAACAGACTGCTAACCAAAAGGCTGGAGGTTCAAGTCCCCCCCACCCCCCCCAGAGGCACCTAGGAAGAAGGTCTTGATGATCTATTTCCAAAAATACCATCCATTAGAAGCCCTGTGGAGTGTGGAGTACAGTTCTAGTCGGACACTGGGGTCATCATGAGTTGGAAGTGATTCAACAGCAACTAGTTTTTGGTTTGAAAAGTTAAAAAGAATACAGGGTTGTACACAACACATGATTGGTACACTGATCAACTCTTATCTGAGCCTGTGAGTAGAAGCACTGTTTGAAGTATCGCATGGCAGTTGGCTGGGGTATCCCGTGGAAATCAGTTGGGGTGGGGAGGCTGACTTCCAGGCAAAGGACCACTTGCTTCACAAGGTCAGCTCCCTTCCTCTGGAGGTAGAGTGGTCCAATGAGGCTGTGACCAGTACAACTGAAATCCCAGCTCTGCTGTGTGACTTCAGGCAGGCTTCATTCCCTCTCTGATCTAGTCTCACCTTCCCATCCCTGAGAACATTGGGCTCAGTGGTCCCTCATCCATCGGACCAGCCATGGTGGTGATGCTTTTCTGGTGTAGGGAAAAAAAGGGGTTCCATGCACCTGCATTTCCTATGTTGTTCAGGAAAAGGCCTTTTAAATGGTTACAAGAATATTTCTCTTGAAAACCGATTGAACTGCCCTTTACAAGACAGGATGGTGCAAAGATATGGCTTGGGGAACTTCAGACTTCCCCTGGGAATTTTTACTGGGCACCCCAAGAAACACAAAGGTCATAACAATTCTTATTCTGCACACAGCCAGTTGCAAGACAAAGCTGTAGCCCCTGCCCAAGCAGGTTGGTGCCCCCTGAACCTCTACAGCTATTTGGGATTCTCCTCAAGCTTCAAGTGCTGCATAAAAACCCTTTTAGGAGCTGATTAGGTTTTGTTTTGGTCCCATGAAGACACTGAGGGTTAGAGAGAAGTAGCTCACCAGACATTCAGAATTTACCTTGAGCCATGGGGTCTAAATCTTGACCCCAGCCCTGACTGATGTCCATGTCTTCTGTCTCCAGGCAAATGGAAAAAACCCTTCCAGGAAGAGCACACTGAAGATGCAGACTTCCACGTGGATGAGGCGACCACAGTCACCGTGCCCATGATGAGGCGCCTGGGCATGTTCAATGTCCACTACCAGGAGGAGCTGTCCAGCTGGGTACTGCACATGGACTACATGGGCAATGTCACAGCCATCTTCATCCTGCCTGAGCAGGGCAAGATGCAACAGCTGGAGGCAGGCCTCACCATGGATTCCTTCCACAAGATTGTGGACCACAAGTACATGAGGTGAGTCCCCAAATCAAGATCACATTCCCAGAGCCCCAACTGCTGTAGATGGCCTTGTGTCTACACCAACTGGATACTGTGTGAGTGACCAAGGCCCTGTCCTCTGGGACATGCCCCTGAGCATGGATACTGACCTTTGGGTTCAAGGAGAGAAAACATCAATGTTATGGGAGAGCCAAGACTAGACAGGGCCTTCCAGGTCATGGTGGCCATCAGTTGGACTTAAAGGAGTGTCAGTGGACAGACAGGACATGAGTTTACTTAGAGAAAGTCTGGCAAAAGCAAAGTCTCAGAAGTCAGGAAGCTAAGGACATGCTTGTGGAATGTGTGTCCCAGTTCCACTTGGTCAGAGTGTCCTGGTAATGCACACAAATACACATACAGGCACATCTCGTCTTGTGCTTTGCGCTTTTGAGTTGCACAACCATAGAGTCTTTGACAGATGGAAAGTCCGTGTCAATCTTGCATCAAGGAAATCTGTTGACATCATTTTTCCCATGTAGTTGTTAAGTGCTGTCGAGGCAGTTTCGACTCATTGTGACCCTGTGTAGGGTTTCCAAGGGTTTAAACTGCCAACATTGTTGTTAGCAGTCCAATGCTTATCCAACAGCGCCACATCAGAACTCCAGTAGGCATGTGCTTATTTTGTGCCTCTGTGCTCCATTTTGGTTATTCTCACAACATTTTATTCTTCTTAATGCTATTGCGGTTCTAACTGACCTCTCAGTCGGAGGCTTATCCTAAAATGTCACAGTAGGATTCCAACTAGCATAGCCAACATAATTCATCTATGCACTGAGGAACCAAAATATATATACAAACATATATATACATATATGTGTGTGTGTGTGTGTGTGTGTGTGTGGTAGTCCAGAATCAAGTCCACAATATGACCTGTGTATACCTGTGTATTTACTTATTCATACATATGCCCATGTTCTACTGAGCTATTGTATTATTTACATGATGGAACACATGAAGTATCAGGTTGAACTATGACTAGATATTTTCATGCTTTAAGTGGGAACCACCACTCCCCTCTTGGGTACTTGGGCAAAATGGGCATCATGCAGATCTTCAACAATGGAGCTGACCTCTTAGGGATCACTAGCACAGCACCCCAAGAGAATGAGAAGAACACTGAACAAGTCACTGGAAATGGGGCACTGAGCCATTGGACAATGCAACCTCATCATTCATCCCATAAACAAATGTCCCTCAGCAAGTGCCACCACATGTCCCAAGCAGCACACCAGAGACTTAGAGGCTCTAGAGGAGCTCCCAGTCTGCTGAGAGGACCAGATCACAGCAGCTCAGAGTAAGACCTGCTTCTTGAAGGACATTCTGATTTTGCCTGTAGGGGCTTCTCAGAGGTGACTGCCCTTGAGAGACATTTACTCAGACAACCTTTTTGAGTGCCAGCACTCTGAACCCCTATGTGTTGTTGTTAAGTACCATCAAGTTGGTACCAACTCATAGTGACCCGATGCACAATAGAACGAAACACTGCCCTGTCCTGCGCCAACCTCACAATCATTGCTGTGTTTGAGCCCATTGCTGCTGCCACTGTGCCAATCCATCTCAGTGGGGCTCTTCCTCTTTTTCATTGACCCTCCACTTTACTAAAAATGATGTCCTTCTCCAGGGACTGATCCCTCCTGATAAATATGTCCAAAGTATAAGATATAAAGTCTGACCATTCTAGCTTCTACAGAACATTCAAGCTGCACTTCTTCCAACACAGATTTAATTCTTCTTTTGACAGCCCATGGCACTTTCAATATTCTCCTCCAACACCATAACTCTATTGCATCAATTCTTCTATGGTCTTCCTTATTCACGGTCCAGCTTTCACATGCATATGAGGTTATTGAACATACCATGGCGTGGGTCAGGTGCACCTTAGTCCTCAAGATGACGTCTTTGCTCTTCAACACTTTAAGAGGTCTTGTGCATCAGGTTTGCTTAATGGAATACGTCATTTGATTTCTTGACTGCTGCTTCCATGAGTGTTGATGGTTGATCAGAGCAAAGTGAAGTCTGGTGTGGAAGAAATGAACCCATGTGTAGACAAAGCTAGAATAATGCATACTGACTGCTCATCCTTGGGTTTCAAGCAAAGGAAGCAATGAAGCATTCTTGTCCCATGGTTGAGCCAAGCTGAGCTGGGCTTTAGATATGCTCTGAGCTGCTTCCATCTTCTTTCCTTCATGACAGGTCAGCCAAAGTGTTCCTCCCCAAAGTGTCCATCTCTCAGTCCTACAATCTGAAGGAACTCTTGGGCAAACTGGGCATCACCCAGGTCTTCAGCAATGCAGCCGACCTCTCAGGGATCACTACTATGGCACCCCTGAAGCTGTCCAAGGTGAGATCATCCCAATGGGTTGTTGTGTTCCTTCATCTGTTAAAATGAAGGAGTCACAGATTGGCCAAAAGGAACACAAACAAGACCCTCCGAGGAATCCACTTGGATTTACTACATTGGAGTGTGGTCAAATGGTCAGTTGGAGGGACTAGCGGTCATGGGCTTCTGGTATTTCAGTGTCCCTGCTGACCCTCTGTGTCATCTTTCCTTCTCTTTGACTCACTTTACCCATACTTACAAAGAGAGGCGGAGGCTCGGTGAGCTCAAACCTTCCCAGCCCCTGTGACATTTGGAGGTGCTTGGCCAATCACCAAGACAGAATTAATGGATAGTGTCAGCCAAACAGGCAGATAATGGGCCATGGATGAAACCACCAAAGTTTAATGACTGACTTTGTCCTGAAGGGCTGGCTTTGTACCTTAAATGTCACCATCACAGTATTTGTCCCAAAGAGCTTAAAACCTAATGGCAGACAGATAGAGGGCAGTAACACCCATCTCCTGAGGCTGAGGATGTGGCCCATGAGGTGGTGAAATGCAGGTCAGAAAGGGAGAGGAGAGGTGAGCACAGGTGGGCTTGGAGAAGTGGGAGGAGGGTTTGTGAGAACAAGAGACAGGGGGAAACCAGTGAGGAATGGAGAGGACAGGCGGAGAAGACCCCAGTAGCGTGTCAAGGGCCCGTCCTTGGGAAGGGGAGAGGACAGGAGGAGGGGGATTTAAGCCATAGCCAACTAGCAGGGCAAATAGTTGCCAAACTAAAGATTTACAATCTTGTCTCTCATGCACATACACACATGCACACACAAATGCACCTATGTATATACATACATACTCATGTTCATATATATGAATACATGTCGGCACACGCATGCATACACTCATGTGCTTATATATACACAAATACACACTAGAACATAACTCACACATACATGCATGCACACATATCTGCACATAGAATCACGCGCAGGTGCACACACATGAATGCATGTCCAGGTGCACACACACACACACACACACATGTATACATAGGTGTGCAGGGACACACACAAATGTACAGGCATGCACCTGCAACCACTATTACATGCACACACACACATATGCAGAATTGCCCACACAGATTTGCAAACAGACAGTCACTCACACACACAGCCATCTATGTAGGCACACACGCATGCACAGGCACACACAGACTCACACATGTAAACACACATACAGGTGAAAATACAGATATGCATGAACACACAAATGCACATGTGTGCACACACCATCACATGCATCCATATGTGTGTGCGTGCAGAATACACTCGTACCCAGGCATGTAGAAACACACCACCACTTCCACACACAGTCATACATGCAGGTGCACACAGAGGTGACACACAGTCACACAGAGAGTGACACACACTCACACACATGCACATATACATGTATTGCGTGTCTCCCAGTGTCTCTCAAACAGCTGTGATTTTCCTACTTAGGAGCCTAGGCTTCAAGAAACTAAGCAATATCCCTGCATTGGCGCAGCTAGTGGGAAGAGCGGGATTTGAACCCAGAGTCTTGTGATGGAAAGTTGCATCGCTTTCCCATCCCCACCATGGTGTGGGTATGGCCCTTGGTTCTCCAGAGGAAATGCTGACGTGGCAGAAAGTAGCCTGGATTCAGTTGCTTGGTTTGTGGTCACTGTTTCCAACCTAGGAATGATTCCCAAGACAGAGCTCCTTAATGATCATCGTGGCAAGACCCCATCGTTGCGCGTCCCCTGCTCCAGAGCTGGGTGGGAGTGGGTGGTGCAGCCCGCTCTGCCTCCCTCCTCAGAGCCACCTCTGTGCTTTCTCCCCTGCAGGCGGTGCACAAGGCTATGTTGACCATGGATGAGAAAGGCACCGTCGCCACAGGGGCCACCGTTTTTGAAGCCATCCCCATGTCTATACCTCCCACTGTTAAATTCGACCACCCCTTCTTCATGGTTATCTTTGATAAGAAGACCAAGAGCCCCCTCTTTGTGGGAAGGGTGGTGAACCCCTTACAAAAGTAACTGCCTCTCAGGCTCAGGCCCCCCACTCCCCGGCCAGGACTCCTTCCTTGCTGAACAATAAAGTCTGTACTGACCTGGCCAAGCGACAGTGTGGACTTGCCAATCTGCCCTCCCCATTCCCCTTTACACCCTAGGCAGTCAAGGACAGGAATCAAGGACACTGTACTCTCATTATTCATTCAATTCCTATTTATGAGGTACTCACTGTGTTTCAGGCTCTGTGTTAGGCGCAAAGAGTTCTTCCAAGATGGAATGTTGGCTGAAATCCTCACCTTACAGGCTCCTACCTCAGCCTCCTTATATTGGCACTACAGGCCTTCCAGCCATGTCTGAGACCCCCAGGCTGACTTGGAGCATGGCTCAGAAACCACACACTGTCCCCAGGGTCCTCCAAGCATCGCAATGTTCTCCCATTGCTCACCTTTCTTATGAGAACTCTCCTTCAGCCCTCCGGGGCCCACAGTGCCGACTATGAGACTGCCCACCGGTCACTGTGCCCACCCACGTGGGTGCACTGAGCTGTGGCATCTTTGACAGCTGCAGGCCACATCTCCTCTTGCATGCTGCTTTGTGGCCTGAGCCATGAACCTTCCAGCCCTCACGTCTGACCTGATGCAATCCTGCAGCGCTGGCCTGTGGGTCTTTCTCCATGGGGCTGGGGAGGGAATACAGCCGTCTTCTCTCACCCCCGTTTTTCTGTCCCAAGCCACTTTCTGCCCAGTGGATGGCTACTCACAGGGATTGTGTGTACATTCATAGGGTTTTCAATGGCTGTGGTGTTTTGGAAGTAGGTCAAGGGAACTGTCTTCCGAGGTGTCTCTGTGTGGATTTGAACCTCCAACTTTCCAGTAGGCAGCCAAGCACTGAACTGTGCCACTCAGGAATGCCTATATCCACCCCCCAAGAATTCCCAAATACATCTCCTCTTAGAACCAGGTCCATTCTCCACAGGCAAAGAGAAAGTTCCCTGGATCTTGGTCTTTATCTCCTTTTATCAAACTCCTCCAAGACCATCAGCACCCATGAGACCACCACCACACTTACCCGATGTCCTCTTCTTCTCCCTATCTGTGTGCCCAGGAAGTCTCAGATGACTCTGGAGAGTAATCATCCATCCTGTCCTTGGTCTGGTTGACCCCCACCTGCTCCCTGCATCCCCTTTGATAAACTCTGATGAGGCCACATTGCAAGCCATGCCCTGTTCCTCTCCATGACCATCACCACAGTCTTCAGGGGTAACCACAGCTCCAGCCAACACCAGAAGCCATCCCGGGAATGGTCCTTTCCAAGAGGACCGCCCACCTCTTCCCATCCCCAAGGCCCCATCAAAGAGCTACAGAGCTTGAAGCAGTCTACATTCTGAACTCACGGAAATGTGCCTGTCCTGTGGAATGTACTGTCCATTCCATGCATGTCCAATAATCTCCTCTCTGGGCCCTGGAGTTGTCTACCTCCAACTCATAGCAACCCTGTATAGTGTGTCCAAGGAGCAGCTGGTGGGTTTGAACCACTAACCTTGTGGTTCAAACCAACCTTGTGGACCAGTGCTTTTCATACAGCACCATACCAGGAGTAGAGTGAATCATATGGAATTGTCACTATTCCAGTCAAACCTGGTCAAATAGCAATAATTTCATAGGACTCAATCTAATTCAGGAATGTTTCAGTTGCTTCCTAAACAGATTTTATGCTCTCTTAGGTATCCTGCACTCAGATGCCCCGACGTCCACTAATTTCACCAATGATATGATGCTGTCAAGGCTTGAAGGTCAGAGGACCTTGATTCAAGCTTGGCTGCATGGCCTCTCTGAAGTCACCAAACCTCTCTGAGGCCGTTTCCACATTATGGATAATAAAACCTTCCCTTTGATTTGTCACAAAGTTCCAATGAGATAACAATCGTTGAGTCGGTTTCTGATTCATAGCAACCCTGTATAGGGTTTCTGAGGAGCAACTGATGGGTTTGAACCACCAACCTTGCAGTTGGCAGTCCAGTGCTGATCCCACAGTATACCAAGACTCCTGAAATGCTATCTTGTTGTTGTTAAGTGCCATCAAGTCGGTTCTGACTCATAGTAACCCTATATAGTGTTTCCACGAAGTGGCTGGTGGGTTTGAACTGCCCATCTGCAGTGCTTATCCTCCAATGCCACACCAGGATTACTGAAGTGTTATATTGTTGTTGTTTAGTGTCATCTAGTTAGTTCTGACTCATCGCAACCTTACATAGTGTTGCCACGAAATGGCTGGTGGATTTGAACCACCCACCTTGCAGCTAGCAGTCTAGGGTTTATACTACAGAACCAGACCAGGACTCCCTGAAGTGTCACATTGTTGTTCTTGTTGTTAACTGCCATTGAGTCAGTTCTGACCCAAAACCACCCTGTATAGGGTTTCCAAGGAGTGGCTGGTGAATTTGAACCACCAAACCTTGCGATTCAATCCAACCTTGAGATCCAGCGCATTATCCCATAGCGCCACACCAGGACTCCAAATACTAAGGAAGTGCTCCACCCAGAACTTGAATCCAGAACTTCTGGCACCTTAAACAAGAGTCATACCTGAAGGCCAACAAAGTTATATCCACTACTGTTGTTGTTGTTTAGTGCCGTTGAGCCGGTTCTGACCCATAGCCACCCTGGATAGGGTTTCTAAGGAGCAGCTGGGGAGCTTGAACTGCACCACTCCATAATTCCTGGTATCAACCACTATTCCTCCCCTCTGTAGTTTCCCTGAGTCCCAGGGTTTCCATGATGCACTGCACTGTCTCTCAGAACTTAAGGACCTTCTGGAAATGACTCACCTTCAAGCTCTGGTCCCAGCTCTGCAGCTCAGTGGTCAGTCTGAAGGACTCTCCAGAGTCGGGCTGTAGACTCACAAGGCTGGGAAGCTGGCAAACCAGGTCAGGCTTCTGGCTCACGTCCCAAAAACCAGAGTCAGATGAGACAAGCTTGATTACTCAAGCAAAGAAGCACACAGCCCCTCACATCAGCAAGATGGCTCATCTACCTAGAGTTTCCAGTTTTACCATCACGATGAACTCTGACATCCACAGTAAATCACGTCATCCTCTCAGCATCTTCTCCCACCTGCTCTCACCCACATAATTCACTACACCACACTATTAAAAACCAATTATTATCAAGTTGATTTTGACTCATGACATCCCTACTTGTATTAGAGTAGAAACAACTCATTCCGCGGAGGCACCTCCGGATGAACTTTGCCCTCTAACCTTTTGGCTACCAGCTGAGTGCATTAACCCATGGACCCTGAGCACCTCCAACATTCCTGCAGATCAGAGGACAATGAATCCCAGGTCCCCACCTTGAAGAATGCCAGCCGACTGGGTGGATAATGGGTGGATAATGAGAGTCCTACAACAGAAGTCCTGGTGTGGCTCTGTGGCTTAATATGCTGGACCGCAAGTCAGTTTTAACAGCAAGGTCGGTGGTTCAAACTCACCAGTTGCTCCTTAGAAACCTTATACAGGGTTGCTATGGGTTAGAACCGACTCTATGGCACGTAACAACAACAACACAAAAGGGTGGGTGTATGAGTGCAGACCCAGTGGGAAAAGATTAACATCATCACCAGCAATCCGAGAGCACCCCAATGGTTGTCCTTTGTTGGACATTCACAATGGTGGAGCCAGCAAAACACGCAGAGCACTATCCACAAGGCCTGTCAGAGGCAGCTTGGAGGATACGTGGAATCTCCTGAGTAGAGAAATCAGAGGACACGCTCACCACTGCATGGTCCATCTCATGATCCGTAGCTCAGCCACGTCTGCAATGACTCTTTCCCCATAAGATCACAGTCACAGGTTCTACCCTGCCAGCTGTGGTGCCAAAGAACAGCCACAGGCCCTAACTTCCCGGCAAGGGAAGGAGTAAGGAAGTGACGTAGGTGATGGTGTGGAGGAGAGCTATGGAGCCAAACCTGGAGCCCACAAAGGGTTGCAGGGGTGGGGTTAATAGGAAGATACTCCAGGTGGAAGGCAGCAAGTATGCAAAAGTGCCATTCAGAGAGGTGGAGAAAAGGACATACGGAAGCCACCCCTCCAGGCTTGAGTGACTCAGAGTCATCTGTGAACGCTGTGTTCAGATGCAACTGACATTCTACAGTAAAACTGATTTCAGGAGTGGCCTGTACCCATCTGGGGTGGCCTCAGGAATCAACTTTCGATCACCATAGGAGAAAGAGGAGGCTCTCTGCTCCCATAAAGCTTTGCAGCCTCAGAAACCCTATGCAGGGTCGCTGTGAGTCAGACAGCACTGTGTTAGTGGATGCAGGCTCCCAAGGAGGCTTGGTGATGCTGTGGGTGAAGCACTGGGCTGCTAATCACAAAATCATTAGTTCAAGCCCACCAGCTGCTCTGTGGGAGAAGGCTGAGGCTGTCTGCTCCCATAAAGATTCGCAATCTTAGAGCAGTTCTACTATGTCCTATAGGGGCTCTGTGAGTTGGAATTGAATCGATGGCACTGAGTTTGGTATTTGGGGGTTTTGTAGACACCTTATCTGGATCCTATACATCACCTGTTCCTGGCTTTGGTCTCCAGAAGAGAGGAAGTGAAGGAGGACGAGGAGGCCAACGCCTTCTCCCTATGCTTGGCCACAACAAATCCTACTCTTTTCCTTGCCTGGTGAGGGGCAGGAGGCAGGGGTCTCTCAGCCCACAGAGAGGAGTAAATAAAGCTACCTACACTCAGAGGAATGCAGCTGTTTCAGCTCACTTTGTGAGTCCTCCCATGGGGGGAGGAAGAAAAAACGGGACGTTTTCATTGTCAGCACCAACGTGGTGGCCTAAGAGAGTGTCTGCAATGGGTGGCCATTTACAATAATAGACTTTCACAGTGCAGGGCAGGCATTAACAGCTTCACTCGCAGATGAGAAACTGAGGCTGAGAGAGAGATGGCAGATTCTGCAGGTCAGGGCACTGCTTAGGGACAGGTCAGTATCTGCTGTCACAGAATCAGCCCGGCCTGAACGCCAGGTCACCGTGTTCAGACTGATGAGATCACAAAGACCAAGGCCTCCTAGTCCACACTGCGCCCACCTTGCAGCCCCAACGCTGACTAACAGCATCCTGCTGAGAGTTCATGTTAGGGTCCATCAAGTCCACATGGAGGCACTTCCAGGACAGACTCAGAAAGGGACCTGGCTGAGGGGACTTCACAGGGCCCAGGGCTCACCCAGGGACAAGACAGCAATGACCCTTCACATCAGCCCACGGGTCACAATGGGAAGAGTGCAGGATTGGGAGTCTGAACACAAGTAAATATTGGTTTCCAGTCCCACCTCTTCCCCTACTGGTGGCACCATCTTGAGGCCCAAATCCCGGTTTGTAGAATGGGCACAATAGTCATTGTGTTTCTGGCTTTCTCAGACTTGAACTGCTTCAGAAATATAGGAAACCCAGATTTGTATAGAGCTGCCCCTCCCCTCAGTTCCAGAGGGCCTGGAGGAGGGTCTCTGAACCATCCTGTCCCCACCACACACACACAGAGCCAAGGACTTGGCAGAGATGGAGCGTCCAGCATCCTGAACACCCACCGACCCCAGTCCCAGTTTCCCAAGGGAGTCAGATGTGGGCCCCTGTGTGATCTAAGGTTAGAGAGGGCTTCACAGTTTGTGGGAGTGATGAGTGTCTATGTGTGAGTGTGTGTGAGTGTGTAGTGTATATATATATATATATACACGAGTCCTGGTGTGGCGCTATGGTTAATGCACTGGACTGCAAAGTCATTTGAACCTCAAGGTCAGTGGTTCAAGTTCACCAGTCGCTCCTCAGAAACCATATACAGGGTTGCTATGGGTCAGAATTGATTCTACGGCACTTAATAACAATAATACATGCATATATATGAATATGTGCATGTGTGTGCACATGTGTGGTATGTGTGTGAGTGTGTGTAGGTGTGTGTGCATATGTATATGTGTGAATGTGTATATGCTTGTGTTTATGTGAGTGTGAGTGTGTGTATGGGTGTGGTGAAGGTACGTGTGTGTGTGTGTGTGTGTGTGTGTGTTTATATGTACAGGTGTGGTGAATGAACATGTGTGTATGACTGAGTATGTGTATGTGTGTGGGTATGGTGAAGGTGCAGGCATGTGTATGTGTGTATATAGGTGTGGTGAATGAACCCGTGTATGAGTATTATGTTAGTATGTATGTGTATGTACGGGTGTGGTAAATGAACATGTGTGTGTGAGTAAGTGTGTGTATGTGTATGGATGTGGTGAAGGTTCAGGCATCTGTATGTGTGTGTACGGGTGTGGTAAATGAACATGTGTGTGTGAGTAAGTGTGTGTATGTGTATGGATGTGGTGAAGGTTCAGGCATCTGTATGTGTGTGTACGGGTGTGGTAAATGAGCATGTGTGTGTGTCTGTGTGTGGGTATGTGAATGAACATGTGTGTGTGTGTGTGTGAGTGTGTGTATGTGTGCAGCTGTGGTGAGTGTGTGTAGGTGTGGTGAGTGTGCCTGTGTGTGAGCGTATCTATCTGTGTGTGCAGATTTGGTAAATATGAAGGTACTTCACTCTTTCCTGCCTAATAGCAAGGACCCCCTTCAAAGAATACACTTTTGTTCCTTCTCCCACTCAAGGACACCTTTATGACCCACTTGGAAACTGGCTGCTGGACAGATGGACTGTGGACTGGGGGACACAGAGTCCAGTTCCAGATGTGAGGTCTTCCAAGTCCATGACCTTAGGAGTGACTTCAGACAGCTGGCATGTGTGGTCACCCAACACACAGGCACCGTTGGCAGCACTGTGTTTGTACACCCACTTGCTCTTCTCACCCACCCACAAGGCAGGTTATCTTGGAAAGCCCCGGGACTCCCTTCTACCCCAACCAACTCCTGACAGCCTTGCAGCTTGCTGCTCCACTGGACCAAGCCATGCAGGGGAGAACAGTAAGCCTCCCAGATAACATCAGCCACAGTGGAGGCTCCCCTTGGAGGTCCATCTCTGGACAGAGGTCCCCTGGTCTGTGGAACACTGAGGGCTCCCCAGCCCCACAGACATGCCTGTGAGTCTAAGAAGCAGACAAATGTGGGATCCAGCAGCATCTCAGTAGAGAAAGTTCTGGGTGAGGGGTCTTCAGACATGTTCTCATGGCTAACTCCATGTGTCTGCATGCTATGAGTCACCGTGCCTGCTTTATCAACCGGCCCACAGAGTTCAAGCTCGGATTTGCCAGAGGCAGGAATTGAACCCAGGCAGCAAGGCTTTGCTATCCTGCTTAACACAGGAGCTAAAACAAGATCATTAGTGAACGTTCCCAGTGCACAGTGGCGCTGAATGTGGTAGCCTCTGGCAGCACTGGTGCTGTTTGCTGCATTCTTCTTTCTCCTCTGCCCACCCACCTCAGACTTAGCATCTTGCCCTGTGTCTCTCTCTCACTCACAGAGGGCAGGACTGAGTCAGGCTGTGGACAAACTCGTGTCCCTGTTCTCTAGTGCTCTCCTCTGCCTTTACCTTCCTTCCTGATACCCAGTTCCTTTCCCACACCACACGAGAACCACAGTCATAGCACAGCTATCCTGCCCAAGGAAGCTTTGACTTGGACAATGGCAGTTCATTACCCAGAATTCCAGAGGTCAACCCAGGGTCCTCTCCCCTCAGATCTCTGGGCCTCGACCTTCCTCCCACAGAGAACCCCTGGCCTTGATCTCTTGGTTAAAAATGCTGGTCTGAAAGATTGGAGTGTATTCATTAACTCCTCCGATAACCCCACTATCTTTTCTGTCATCTGTTCCCTTCTTCCTTATCTCGGTTCATGACCCCACATCCATCTGTTGGTCCCTCACTGATCCCCTGACCTTTCTCCCCAGCTCGGCAGCCTCCCTAACATTTGTTGCTGTGAGGTACCATCGAGTCAGTACCGACTCACACCAAACATTGCCCGGTCCTGCAGCAACCTCACAATCGATGCTACCCTTGAACCCATTGCTCTGTCACTCATTGGGGGTCTTCCTCTTTTTCACTAACCCTCAATTTTACCAAATATGATGTCCTCCAGTGACTGATCCCTCCTGACAATATGTCCAAAGTATAAGAGACAAAGTCTGGCCATCCTGGCTTCTAAGGAACATTCTGGCTGTACTTCTTCCAA
>NW_006408543.1:13870327-13889729 GCF_000296735.1 Chrysochloris asiatica
TTGATGCTTTCTGCATCATTCAATCTTTTGTCCATAAGTCCTTCAATATTGTAAGTCGAGGCTTGAATTTTTCTTCAGTTCCCTCAGCTTGAGAAATTCTGAACATATTCTTCTCTTTTGGTTTTCTATCACCCAATCTTTGCACATTTCATTATATATTTGGCTTTGTCATCTCAAGCTGCCCTTTGAAATTTTCTATTTAACTATTTTATCTCCTCATTTCTTCCATGTGCTTTAGCATCTCTATGCTGGAGAGCAAGGTTTAGAATCTCTTCTGACATTCATTTTGGTCTTTTTCTTGTTTCTTGTTTTCTTAATGACCTTTTGCTTTCTTGCTGTATGATGCTCTTGATGTCATCCCATCTTCTGGTCTTCGGGCATTAGTGTCTAATTCATCAAATCTGTTCTTGAGATGATATATAAATTCAGATGGGATATGTTCAAATTCATATTTTGGCTATCATGGACTCATTTTAATTTTCTTCAGCTTCAGTTTGAATTTGTATACCAGCAATTATGGTCTATTCCACAGTCTACCCGTGGCCTTGTTTTGACTGATTATTTGGAGTTTTTCTACCATCTCTTTCCACAGATGTAGTCAATTTGATTTCTGTGTATTCCCTCTGGTGAAGTCCACATGTATAGTCATCTTTTTGTTATTTAAAAAAGGTATTTTCAATGGCAAGTCTTGGAAAACTCTATCACACCATCTCCAGCATCATTTCTATCACCAAGACCATTATTTTCCAACTACTGATCCTTCTTCTTTGTTTTCAACCTTTCAAACAATCACCAGTAATTATCAATATACCCTGGTTGCATGTTTGATCAATTTCAGACTGGGCGAATTCTTTAATTTCATCATCACT
Source organism: Chrysochloris asiatica (assembly GCF_000296735.1). Taxonomy (NCBI): domain Eukaryota; kingdom Metazoa; phylum Chordata; class Mammalia; order Afrosoricida; family Chrysochloridae; genus Chrysochloris; species Chrysochloris asiatica. The sequence goes on from NW_006408543.1 coordinate 13,871,197, forward strand.
GGCTTTAGTGGTTGGTGCATACATTTTAATAATAGTTGTATTCGCTGGTCTTCGTAGTAGGTGTATGGATATTATGCTATCACAGACAATGTTGTACTTCAACACAGATCTTGAAATGTCCTTTTAGATGAAGAATGTGACACCATTCCTCTTCAATTTGTCATTCCCTGCATAGTAAGCTATGTGGTTGGCAGATTAAAAATGGCCAACGCTAGTCTATTTCAGCTCACTAATGCCTAGGGTATCAATGTTTATGTGTTCCATTTCATTTTTTGACAATTTCCAATTTTCCTAGATTAATATTTCATACATTCCATGTTCTCATTATTAATGGATATTTTGAGCTGTTCCTCCTCATTTTGAGTTGTTCCCCATCAGCGAATGAATGTTCCAAAAGCTTTACTCCATTTACATCATCATGGTCAACTGTACTTTGGGGAGGTAGTTCTTCCCCAGTTGTACTTTGAGTGCCTTCCAACCTGAGGGGCTCATCTTCTAGCACTGAGTCTGACAATGTTCTGGTGCTTTCATCATGTTTCAATATTCAATATTCTAGTGCTGTCTGACAGTATTCACTGCTATTCATAAGGTTTTCAGTGACTCAATATTTGGAATTAGTCTGTCTCTCCTTCTTTCTAGTCTGTCTTAGTCTGGAAGTTCATTTGAAACCTGTCCACCAGAGGTGACCCTGCTGGTATTTAAAATACCCATGGTATAGCTTCCAGCATCACAGCAACTCACAAGCCACCACAGTAGGACAGACTGACAGAAGAGTGGTGGCTCCCTGTCCTAAAGGACATTTGTTCTTAAAGTTATTTCCACCCTTGACACCTGTCTCTTCGAGCTCTTGAGAGGAGCAAATAAATTCATACATAAAGTGTGAAGAGTTGGCAGGGGAAGGGCAGGGGCTTTCATGGAGGTGGGTGGGAAACCAGAATTGAGCAACTTGAGTATTTGAGATTTGTAGGAGGGCTGTCATGGGGAGACCAAGCTAAGTGACAGGGCAAATAGTGGGTTGACATGGGAAGGGTCTGCAAATACCTGGAAGATCACACTTAGTACAGGATTGTCAAGTCCAAGGTAAATAAATAAATGACATAGAAAATTCTGGGTAGATCAACGATTAAAGCATTTGTTAAGAAAGGAACCATAAATGTCCTAGAAAAGAACATAGGTTGATTGATTTCTTGAATTTGGAGTGGATGTTGCTCTTGTTAAGTGCAATCAACTCAATTCTGACCCATAGTGACCCTGTATAAGGTTTCCAAGAAGTGGCTGGTGAGCTTGAACCACCGACCTTGCAGTTCAAACAACCTTGCAGTCTGATGCATTATCCCACAGCGCCACACCAGACCTGCTTAAAGCAGACAGAAAATCCAGAAGTTACTTTTCTTAAAAGTTGACCTTATATTTTGTACTGTATGCCCCTAAAGCCATAAACAAAATTAAAGGGCAAACTAAAAAAATCTTACCAAAACAGATATGACGAGGGGATCACCACTTTAATTTTAAAGAATTAATTCCAAACTATAAGGAAGAAATAATTAACCACATTTAAAAAAAAAAAAAATTGACCATCAACTTAAGCAGACAAACTTTAGAAAACTACAAATGGTCAGTAGAAATATGCAAATATACTCAACCCATCCTTATTGTTGTTGTTAACTGCCCTTGAGTGCGTTCCTACTCATAAGGACCCTGTATAGGGTTTCCAAGGACTGGTAGGTTTGAACAGCCGACCTCTGATTCAAGCAACTTTGCAGTCCAGTGCATTACCCCACGGTGCCACAGGTCATAATCTGGAGGGATGGCTCTAGGGAAGCCTTTCTCTTTCTGTAGGCCCTCATCTCTTTAGCTTCTGCTCCTTGTCTTGGCATGATTCTTTCCCTTGGCACCTTTAGTTTGCCCTTTACTCTCTCTCTGCTCACTTGTTTTAATCTCTTTTTTTGTTAAGGCTTTATTGTGAATTGAGTGGAGGTTTACAGAGCAGATCATCAGTTTTACATTCCACAGAACATGTTTAATCTCTTTTTATATCTCAAAATAGACTGACTCAAGTTACACCCTATCCTAACCCTGCCTCACTAATATAACAGAAAATTCATTCTCAAATGGGACTGTAACCTCCCAGGCATGGAAGTTAGGATTTGAAACTCATTTTCATGGGGAGGAGAGACAGCAATTCAACCCATAAGAGAGCCCATGGAAGGTTCTAAACAAGCACAAAATGGTTTCCATTTTCACAGAATCACATAAATACATTCTTTTTTTGTTTTGTTTTGTTTTTTGCTTTAAGTGGAGGTCTTCTGGGTGGTAGATTCAGAGATCATTTTGTGTGATTTTTTTCACACTTTTCTATTTTAAGAAAATGCCAAATATTAATCTAAGAACTAAATGGCAGGTGTTGCTGGGAGATGCGGCAGGGTAGGTAGGCCAACGGAAGTTCAGGAGGTAGTTCAATCCTGGACAGGACTTTGGGAATCTATCATGGAGAAAGGCTTGTCTTGGGGTACTTCCCTGGGTGTTGGTTGGTGTTGTGGGTAAGACAGGTCTCTTGGCCATGTCATTCTGGAAAACTCTAGAGAAGTCCTTACACTGCAAGACTTCTCAGTTCCTTTGAAATATCACAATGTTTCCCAACTCATTTGAACATGGAACCCTTTTTTTTTTTTCATGAATCCTCTCTTAAAAACAATAACAACAACAAACTCTTTTAAGGTGATTTAGACTCATAACAACCCGACAAGACAGAGTATAATTGCCCCCTTAGGGTTTCCAAGGCTGTAAATCCTGATGAAAGCACATCTTACTCCCACGGTGGGTTTGAACCATGGGCCTTTCAGTTGGCAGTTGAGCACTTAACTAATGTGCCACTATCTCTACATTTTGAATCATCTCTACACTCTGCAAAATGCTGCTCTGGGAGGGGAGACTCTCTGATAGGGTGGTGTTAAGGGCAGGTTTACATGTAGGCAGTTCACTCTGGCAGTGGTGAGGGGCTGAACGACCAAGTCTAAGGAAACCAAGAGTTCCCTTTCCCATCATGCACCCCCATGTCCCTACTGGGTTGACATGTCTCCATTGTCCCTACTGGGGATGAACTCTAAGAGGTAGTACATCTACTGAAAGGGTATTGATAAGGCTAAACAGTGTTTCACCTTCTTGGTTTAGGGTGGCATCACTCCCTGCTGTTACCCCAAATCCCCATCCACCTCCTCTTTCTAGGCGTTGACTACAGAGCAGCCAAGCTACAGGAGGTGGGGTGAACAAGCAGGTTGTCAGCCAGGGAAGAGGTGGCCTGAGCCCATGATTGCACAAGCCCCACATCACCTTGGACCTGTTAATATTAACTCAATCTCTGGCTTAGGGGAGCATCAGCAACCCCCAAAGGTACTGCCCTGGTAAACATTGTTTTGCTCATTTTGCTGGCTAGATAGGTCTTCAATGACTCTTCTCTGGTCTTAAATTATGTTCCTGCTGACACCCCGTAAGTATGTAATTTTGGTTGGGTAGAAACTGAAAGCTCAATGAGTGTGAGAAGGAGACCAGCAGAAGCAGAATGAGTTGTCAGTCAAAGGACTTCTGGGTAATCATCATCTTGCAATCATTGTGCCACTAAAACTACATCCAAGTAAAAGATTCCTGGTGGGCATGTCCTTGTGTTTGCTGTCTAGAAACTTTTTTGAATGCTAGTCATTGTTCACAGAGACTAGACCCATGAAGAAATAGGTTCAGTTAATTCTCATTGGTTAACCATTCATTCATGTTTTTGGCCATCTTGTACTAAGTGCTGGTCACATGCTAGTCCAATGCTATGCAGTGAACTGGGGCTTTATGGATATAGTCTATTGCACTGATGCTTCTCTGTAGAATTGTCTGCAGGGTCAATGTGTACACTTGTATAGTTTGTGCATCGTGCATAGGTATCTGGCAGAGGCAGTGGACGGCCTGAAATCCAGCCCATATTCTATGCACCAAATGGTGTTCCCCAAGGCAACATCATATGGAAAAATAGGTATTTTTGTCTTGTATTATTTGTTTTGTTGTTTATACAAAGAGACCATCACACCAGAGAGAATGTGATAGAACAAGTATAGGAAAATGTTAGCTGTAGTATCTAGTTGGTAGGTTTAGCGTGTCCACTGTGAAAAGTCTTTCAACGTTACAATTGTTGTATTTGTTGCCATGAAGTTATCGCCGACTCACAGCAACCTGATGTACAGTGGAATCAACTGTTGTGAAGTCCCACGTCATCTTCATGATCCTTAGGCTACTCAAGCCCACTGTCGCAGCCCTGTGTATTGTGGGTATTGTCCGACCTCGGGGACTCATCTTCCAGCGTGGCACTGGACAATAGTCTGTTGTGAGCCACAGGATTTTTTTTTTTTTTTTTTTTTTTTTTTTTTTTTTTTTATTGGGGGAAAGTTTAAAGGGCACATCATCAGCTTCACATTCAACCATTCATATAGCTTGTTTCATTACATTGATTATTATCCCCTCCATATATCATCAGTTAAGTGTTTCTCTCTATCTCCTCTTTAGCTTTTTTTTTTTTTTGGGGGGCGGGGGGGGGGGAACTTGCCTTTTTGGAATTTACAGTCTCGGCTTTTAGGGAAGGTTTTTACATTTGTCTGTGGATATCCAGGGCTCATGTATGAGATTACTAACAAGCATTACTGAATAATCAGATGAGGGACAGTTTGCTATGTCTACTAGGTGGCTAAAGTCTGATCCTCAGAGCCTATGGTTTGGACGGAGCCACAGGATTTTTATTGGCTAATTTTTCAGAAGAAGACAACCAGGCTTTTCTTCCTAGTCTGTCTTAGTCTGGAAGCTCTGCTGAAACCTGTCCTCCAGGGACGACCCTGATAGTATTTGAAATCCCAGTAGCACAACTTTCATCATCACAGAAACACACCAAGCACCACAAGTATGACAAATTTACAGGTGGGTGGTGGTTAGTTTTGCCACGTGTTTAAAAACTATTATAACAAAATGTTGGGGAGGCAGATGAAATGTCTTTCTTCACCAAGTTAGGAGCAAGCTGGAGAGAGAGTTTTTTCTAATCTGCACAGAGGAAAGTATCATGAAGGTTAGTGGTAGCCTGATCACTCCTGTGAACTCCCACAATAGGTGCAATTATAAGTTTTGCAATGTTGCAGTAGAGAAAGTCCCAACTGCAAGTTTTGGGTAGCTGAGGACAGACTTCAGGCTAACAATAGCCTTGGGAAGAAGTGAGTGAAAATAAAGGGAAATCACAGTTATTGGCATCAAAAAGGCAGCTAATGCCCAATAATGCAGGACTGCATAATAGCAATGGACTGAAAACCACAGGGTCAGCAGTTCAAACCCACCTGTTGCTCCTCAGAAACCCTATATGAGGTTGCTATAAGTTGGAACCCACTCAGCAGCGCTCAGCAACAATAACAAACAAACAAACAAAAGATAATTTTTTCCAGTTCTTTTTTGACAACCAATGACATTCTACAAATAAAGAAATCAAAGAAAACTGTTTAAATGTTTCATGGCTGACTTATTTTCTGCTTGGAATTTCTTTGTGGATATCATCTTTTTTCAACAATGGAATGTATGCTGAAATCAAGGGAAAACAGTTTTTGAGATTATATGGATTTGGGTACAATTACATAGGACAAAGGGAGTTCTGGTGTGGTGCTGTAGGATAAGCATGGGACTGCTAACCACAAGGTCAGTGGTACAAACCCACCAGTCACTCCTTGGAACCCCTAGACAGGGCTGACTCGACAACACTTCACAACAACATATGGGACAAATACGTCCCAAGTGAACTCTGGTGGTAAGAATTAGGATGAGGACCCTTTCTTAAGATTCACAGTTATTCCGACCCCTGCCAGATGGTGGTGCATACTACATCTGGGATAGCAGCTTCCCAAGAAACCTGAGAGACTGAAAATGTTGGTGGGTGTGATATGTCCCATAGGTTACTAAAAGGGTTAAAAAAAGACACACAAGAATCCAAGCAATCTAGCATGGCAGAGAGTGAATGGAGTTAAGGTTCATTTATCGGTGTTAACCATTCATGAGCTATGTCATCTTGGATAAGCCACTTGAACTCAGTTTTCTCATTCACGCTGACACGGGCAATCATATCTCCCTTCTGGGTGCATTGCTATTAGATGTCTCTAGTCAAATGCCATCTTCACAATTGTTATTTGAGCCCATTGTTTCTGCCACTGTCTCAGTCCATCTCATTGGAGATCTTCCTCTGTTCTGATGACTCTCCACTTTATTAATCATGATGTCTTTCTCCAGGTACTGGTCCTTCTTGACAACACATGCAAAACACATGAGATGAAGTCTTGCCATCATTGCTTCCAATGAACAATCTGGCTGTATTTCTCCCAAAACATGTTTGTTCATTCGTCTAGCAGTGATGGTATGTATAAGCAATATTCCTTGTGGGCACCATAACTAAAGTGCATCAATTCTTCTACAACCTTCCTTATTTATTGTTCAATTTTTACATGCATATAAGGCTACTTAAAATATCATGGCTTGGGTCAGTCACACCTTAGTCCTCAAACTGACATCTCTGCTCTTTAACACTTTGAAAAGGTCTTTTGCAGCAGATTTGCCTAATGTAGTACATCATTTGTTTTCTTGACTGCGGCTTCCATAAGTGTTAATTGTGGATGCAAGCAAAATTAAATCTTTGACAACTTCAATCTTTTCTCCATTTACCATGATGTTATTTACTGGTACAGTTGTAGGAGTTTTGGGTTTATTTGTAGTGAGATGCAATTCATATGGAAGGCTGTAGTGTTTGGTCTTCATCAGTATGTGCTTCAAGTCCTCTTTGCTTCCAGCACGCAAAGTTCTGTAATGTGTATAACGCAGGTTGTTGGTGTGTCTTCCTTCAATCCTGATGCCACGTTCTTCTTCATATAATCTAGTTTCTCAGATTTTTTGCTCAGCATACAGCTTACATATGATGATCGGATACAATTCTACCACACATCTTTTCTAATTTTAAACAATTCTGCATCCCTTGTTCTGTTCAAATGACTACCTCTTGGTCTATGTACAGGTTCCTCAAGAGCACAATTAAGAGTTCTAAATTTCCCATTCTTCACAATACAATCCATAGTTTATTATGATCCACATAACCAAATGTTTTTGCATCGTCAATAAAGCATAAGTAAACATCTTTCTAATATTCTTTGCTTTCAACCAAGATCCATCTGATGCCAGCAATGATATCTCTCATTCAACATCCTCTTCTGAATCTGGCTTGAATTACTGGAAACACCCTGTCAGTGTGCTGTTGCAACTGGTTTTTAATTATCTTCAGTTAAATTTAACTTGCATGTGACATTAATGATATTACTCAATGATTTACCCATTCTGTTGGGTCATATTTCTTTGGAATGGGCTCAAATATGGATCTCTTCCAATCAGCTGACCAGGTTTCTTGATATACGAGTGTGAGCACCTGCAGCACTGCATCAATTTGTTGAAATATTTCAATTTTATTCTTGGAGCATTGTTTTTCATCAGTGCCTTCAATGCAGCTTGGATTTCTTCCTTCAATATCATTAGTCCTTTATCATATGGTACCTCTTGAAATGGTTAAACATCAACCCATTCTTTTTGGTATTGAATTTTTATGTATTCCTTCCATAGTCTTTTGATGCTTCACTCAATATTTTGCCCGTAGAAGAATCCTTCAATATTGTTTAAGTCGAGGCTTGAATTTTTTTCTTTAGTTCTTCAGCTTGAGAAATGCTGAGTGTGGTCTTTCTTTTTTTTTTACCCTTTAACTCCAGGTATTTGTACATTTCATTCTAATACTTTGTCTTCTCAAGCTGCCCTTTCAAATTTCCTACTTAGCACTTTTACTTCATCATTACTTCCACTAGTTTTAGCTTCTCTGTACTCAAAGGCAGGTTCCAGAGTCGCTTGTGATATCCATTTTGGTCTTTTTTTCTTTCCTGTCTTTTAAATGATTTTTTGCATTTTTCATCACATATGATGTTCTTGTTGTCATCCCACAGCTCCTTTGTTCTTAGATTGTTGTTGCTAAGTGGCATGGAGTCAATTCCGACTCATAGAGACACTGTATAGGGTTTCCAAGAGCAGCTGGTGAGTTTGAACTGACAACCTTGTGGTTTAAAGTCTAGTTCTGATCCTACAGTGTGTCTAATGCATATAATCTGTTCTTGAGATGGCCTCTAAATTCAGGAGAGATATATTCAAGCTCATATTTGGACTCTCATGGATTTTGCAACATTTTTCTTTAGCTGCAACCTGAGTTTTTATATGAGCCATTGATGGTGTGTTCCACAGTCAGCTTCTGGTCTTTTTTTGGCTGATATTGAACTTCTCCATTATCTCCTTTCATAGAGATAGTCTATTTGATTCCTGTGCGATTCATCTGGAAAGACACGTGTGTATAGTAGCTGTTTATGGTGTTAAGAAAAGGTATTTGTAATGAATAAGTCATTGGACTTGCAAAATTCTGTCATGTGATCCCCAGCATCATTTCTATCATCAAGGCCTTACTTTCCAGCTACCAATCCTTCCTCTGTGTTCCCAGCTTTCACATTCCAATCACCAGTAATTATCAATGCATCCTGAGTGCATGTTTGATCAATTTCAGACTGAAGAAGCTGGTAGAATTCTTCAGTTTCATCCTCACTGGCTTTAGTAACTGGTGCATAAATGTGAATAATAGTGTTATTAACTGGCCTTCCTTGTAAACGTGCAGATAATAGCCTATCACAGATAGCACTGTACTTAAAGATAGATCTTGAAATGTTCTTTTTTTAAAAGCTTTTATTGTGAATTGAGTGAAAGTTTACAGGGCAGATAATCAGTTTTACATCCAACAAATCATATTTTGTTTCACGGCAATGATTACAGTCCCCACCACTTGCCACAGCTAACAGTTAATATTTACCTCTATTTTCTTTTTTTTAGTTTTGTTTTGACATACACATACCACACAAAAAATGCATATTCATTTAAATGTCCAAAGAACACATTTTGCAAGCCAGACTTCTGCCTGCAGGTACACATCCTTTCTCAGTCCACGGGCCTTCAGTCTTCAGCTGCTCTATCTCTCCATGCCATCACCTCTGCTACTGTCTCTGATGTTGGCTGCTTTTCTTGGTAGGATCACACGTTCAACTCATGCTCTTCCTTCTTGATGGTCCTAGGGTCTTCTGTTCCTGAAATGAAAGTTTAACTCCTCTCCCTTTTAGTTACACAACTTATACATGAAATGTTCTTTTTGATGATGTATGCGATGATATATTGTTCTTCCCAAAATAGTAAACCATATGATTGTCCAATTCAAACTGGCCAAAACCGTTTCAGCTCATTGATACCTAGAATATCAGTCGATCTGTATTCATTCATTTTATTTTTGATAAATTCCAGTTTTCCTAGATTCATACTTCATACATTCCACATTCTGATTATTAATGGATGTTTGCAGCTGTTTCTTCTCATTTTGAGTTGTGCCCAATCAGCAAATGAAGGTCCTGAAAGCTCTGCTCCATCCACGTCATTAAGGTCAACTCTACTTGGAGGCAGTAGCTCTTCCCCAGTCGTATTGAGAGTGCCTCCCAACTCTAAGGGCTCATCTTAAGGCACTATATCAGACAGTGCTTCTCTGTTATCCATAAGGTTTTCAGTGGCTAACATTTCAGAAGTGGTCCACTGCGGGAGTCCAGCTCTCGCGGGGTCGTGGGACACAAGAGGAGATGCGGAGTTGGCAAAAATGAAAGCAATCAAGAGCCTCTGCTTAGTTGGCTGATAGGGCTCTCTTTCTCTGTCTCTCTGCCTCTCTTCTGTCCTGGCTCAGCAAGTCTTTATTTTTATACTTAAAACTACACAGTACATAATGAATTGCTACTTTGATCTTTCCTTGAATTATTACACAGTTTATCACAACGATCTTACACCTGGTCATTAGACAACTTTGACAAAAATATTTCTGTGATGTTCAAACTGACTTTCATCTCCTTTCCCAGTATGTGATAAATTGTTTCTTCTTGTTTCCACTAAAAGATTAAGTCAAACTTTACACAAATCATTTCTACTTATTAGACCTTTGATTACATTTTCTTAGTAACATAAGTTTCTATTAATCATCAATGCTTGCACTACCTTATTATTTCTACTAACTAATTATCAATCTTCTATCCTACATAATGTACTATTATTTTCATAGTAAAAGTATTATAACATCTACTTATTTATTTTGTTTTTCTAAAGTGTTCATTAAATTGCTTGACAACAGTATTTTTATGTTTCTTTCTTTTGAAGTTATGTGGCATAAATCCCAACCTGGCTAATTGCTGCAGGAAATGTAGATTATCAAGTTAAAACTACCTTTCACTTAAGTTCATTATTTTCTACTTATTTACGCAGGTGCTTGTATGTAGGGGTTTGTGAATTTCGGCTGGTGATTGATTGTGGTGAGGTCTATAGGGATAGGTCAGCTTGACTTTAGTTTGCTATCTGCTTTTGTGGTCTCAAAAATGCAGTTACTTTGTACTTAGGTTTTCTGTGAAGGGGAGTTGCTTATACAATTCTCTTTGAATTCAGGCTACTGAAGTTGAGATCATTGTTTTTTCCCAAGGTTTGTAGAGCTCACAGTAAAAGTTGTGAATATGGCAATATTATATATTTTTACAAGTGAATTCAGAGTTAACTTGAAGGGAAGATAGAGACCAGCTTTTTGAGAGTCATCTGCTTTGCATGATGTCTCTCTTTCTGCTGGGACTGTGTCAAACAGCAGAAGCCAAGCCGCTTCCCGCAGTCCACCTTTGATTCTTCCTAATCTGTTCCTAGACAGGCAGCTGCACTGAAACCTATCTACCATGGGTGACCCGACAGATGTTCACCAGTGGATAGCTTCTATCATCACAACAACACAAAAGCCATTACTGGCAACCTGACCAACAGGTGATGGTCTCGATTTGCTAGGAGGATTAAACAAAGTTGTACATGTAAAGTACTCAGTAGGTACTCAAGAAATGGGGCTAAAACCCAGAGACAGGATTGAGTTCATCCTCATGAGGAGTAATAAACAGGCTCGAAGTTTTGTTTGTTCAATAAACAAACGGCCTCAGGTGAAGGTCAGCAACTGATACAAAGTATTTGTCTCTCTGATAGACTCTGTGAAAATTGACTCTGACTTCTTGCCAAGCCTGAGCAGAAAGAGTACTTGCTCATAAGGCAGGAGACAGGATTCTAACTCTCAATTTGTCCCATCCATCTGTGTGACTCTTGCTAAGTCCCTGTCATTTCTTCCAGCCTGTATTTCCTCAGCTACAGAATGAGAGCACTGGATAGGCTAAAGTTGGCAAACATGTGACCTACCTGTCACGCCCTCTATTCTCACACCCATGACTGGCATCACTCATTAACCATGACCCCTTTCTCATCATCATTTAGACTCAGACTCAGAATCTTTCTCAAGATACTTCTCCAGAACCACCACACTAGACCCAAGGTGGCAGTTTGGATGGAAACTATTTACTGTCCCACTCCATTGATGTTGATGGTAGTGGTTGGGGTTATGTGCCATGGAGTCAGTTCCAACTCAGAGCGACCCTATAGAGGGTTTCTGAGGCTTTAAATCTTTACAGGAGCAGAAAACCTCATCTTTCTCCCACAGAACAACTGGTAGTTTCGAACTACTAGTCTTGAAGCTGACATGCCAACTCGTAACCATTACACTACCAGTGTGGCCATCAAGTGCACAACACAAAGAAACACTACCTCCTTGGGAAGAAGATGAGGTTTTCTGTTCATGTAAAGATTTCTAGCCTCTGAAAAGTTGGAGCCCACCACTTGTCTATCAGTTTGTCATTCTGTGGTGGCGTGAGTGTTGCTATGATTCTGGAAGCTATGCCACCTGTAGTTTAAATACCAGCAGGGTCATCCATGGTGGACAGGTTTCCGCTGAACTTTCAGACTAAGACAAACTAGGAAGAAGGAGAAACAGATGAAGGGAAGACCCCCCCAGCAAGATGGATTCGCCAAGTGGCATCATCAATGGGCTCAAGCGTGGCAACAATTGTGACGTTGCAGTGTTTCATTCTGTTGTGCATGGGGTCACTATGAGTAGGTGCTGACTCAATGGCACCTAACAACAACAACAACAGGTGTCAGAACCAACTGGACAAATACTTTAAGTAGAGTCCTGGTGTGGCACTGTAGGATAAGCACTGAACTGCTAATCACAAGGCTGGCCATTCAAATCCACCAGCCACTCCTTGGAAACCCTGTACAGGGTCCCTGTGAGTCAGAACTGACAAGAAAGCACCTAGTTACAACATCATTATTTAAAGTAACATAGCTCCTTGTAACCTCTTTCCCTTGACTTTTCAGAACTTACAACACTCAGAGCAGAATGAACACAGAGCAATGTATTGATCTCACAGCTTCATCTACCCATGCCCAAGCTTGTCCTAGTTAACAGTCCTCTCCCACAAAACCCACATGGAGTCTTCAATGCCAAATGTCACCTGAGGCAGAAAATCACCCCTGGTGAGCCAGGAACTGGGGATACCTGGAGCGTACCTTGTTCAGGCCTTGGAGGCCTGTCTACCTGAACGTGCCTGAACATGAGTCACCTGGAACTAAGGGCCGGGGTTTTCATTCTAATAGAACGTTCATACACATCCCAAATGCCCTTCCCCTGTGGAGGATTGGAGAAGCTCCCAGCTATCCCCCTTAAAGCTTAACATACCCAATAAGGCACCTGGGGCTGTTTGGTGCCTCCATTCTGGGTCAGCTTGTGGTGGACAGGGGGCAGAAGAGGCATTACATGTGGGTGCTGTGGTTGGGAAACGGAACCTGGGAAGATACATCCAGTCATCCCTGAGGCTGTAGCCACAAGGAGTAATTCTGGGCTGGTGTCCAAGGGAGTCCCTTGAAGCTTTTCAGATACAGAAATGGAGAGCCGGATAGACTAGGAAACTGGAAACGCAGGTTCTCCCTCCTGGCTCAGGACTTTTCCAGGCCTGGGAGGAGCTCAGTCCACACCGGAGGGAAGGAGCAGGGCAAGGTTGCCTATGGCTGTGCACCCCCCAAGAGAGAGTCACAAAGGGAGACAGACTCTCCTGATCCTCTGGTCCCAGTGGAGGGTCACAGGCAGATGGGGTGGTGGCAGCCCAGTTGAGGAAGGGCTTTGGCTTTGCATTCAATCCTGACCCCGCTGTTTCAGATCAGTGTGACTTTCAGGGAAGCAGGTAACATTCCTCCACCCTTTGATTTTTCATTCCCTAGGATCACTGTAAGGCTACAAGGAACTCACTGTGTAAAGTAGCCGGTGAGCACATTCATTTTAGACAGTCCATAAATGTATGTGGCTGTTAGTTCATGTCCAGTCTAACCCCAACTCATGATGACCCCCTGCACAATAGAATGAAACCCTTTCCAAGTCCCACATCCTCTCCAGGACCATTTACAGATTAGATCATCATGATCCACAGGATTTTCATGGGCTGACTTTTGGAATCACCCTCCTTAGGACCAATTACAGATTAGATCATCATGATCCACAGGGCTGATTTTTGGAAGTAGAACACCAGGCCTTTTTTCCTAATCTACTTTAGTATCTTCAGATCGAGGAACATGCATGTCTTCTCAGTGTACTGGATTGGTAATATGGGCAATTTAGACATTGCTATAAATGGACATGAACAGTGTGGCGCTGTGGGTTAATGCATCAGACTGCAAAGCTGTTTGAACTGCAAGGTTGACAGTTCAAGCTCACCAGCTGCTCCTTGGAAACCCTATACAGGGTCGCTATAGGTCAGAACCGACTCAACGGCACTTAACAACAACAATAACAACCTTAATATGGAAAGGAGCCCTGGTAGCATTGTTGTTGTTGTTGTTGTTGTTGTTCTGTGCCGTGGAGTCGGTTCCGACTCATAGCGACCCTGTACAGGGTTTCCAAGGCTGTAAATCTTTACGGGAGCAGAAAGCCTCATCTTTCTCCTGCAGAACAGCTGGTAGTTTTGAACTGCTGATCCTGAGGTTCGCAGCCCAATTCATAATCACTACGCTACCAGAGTGTGGTTATGAATCAGGCTGCTAATCTCAAGGTTAGCAGTTTGAAATGACCAGTGGTTCCGAGAGAGAAGCATTGGGCTTTCTGCGCCTGTAAACGTTTACTGCCTTGGAAACCATACGCAGGGTTGCTATGAGTCGGAACCAATTCCATGGCACAGAACCACCACTACCTTAGTATAGAAGCTCTGTCAAAACCTGCTCAGCATCTTAGCAACAGGCAAGCCTGCACTGACATGCATAAGTACCTTGGCTTGGAATCAAACTCACATGTCCTACATGGAAGATGAGGATTCTACCATTGAGCCACCATCCCTGCCCCCATTCAATAAATACAGCTGAGGTCAATTGTATCAGATAATCTGATTCTTCCATGTGACTACTGACCACTTTATTCCATGGCATTACTTCAGCTCTGCTCTGGCCTCTCAATTCTCAAAGGTACAGCAGGAGGGGACTGTATCTTCCCAAATTCTTTCTGTCATCATCAACTGTCCACAACTGGCAACTCAGATGTGCTCAGTGGCCATGCAGGCATCTTGGGGATTTCTCTGAGAACCGCCCCTGTGCAGGGCTCTGGGAAACATGAAAAGCCAGTATGTCTGAGCCATTTACAACGGTAAATCTCATTTCTGCTGGGAAACGCAGAGCCCTGGTCTTGGGGGCGCTCGCCTTCTGGTGGGGAAGTTGAAGGCAGAAATAATCAATTACAACAGCAGTGATATTTTGAGCAATCTGTCCCCAGGAGCAGGTGGGCCTGTGGTTAACCCACTGAGCCCCCTCAGGTGGTGCACAGAGCTCAGGTGACCCTGGGCAAGGCAGGAGTGGAAGGGGTAGATGCCACAGTCCTTCAGGGTCTTACCAGGTCCCACTTCCCTCCACCCTCATTCATTTCAACACACGCTTCCTGGTGTTCATTTTTGAGGAAGGCAGCTGCAGTCTTCTCTTCATGGGGAAGGCTGTAATCAGGTGACACAAGGGGATGTGCTTCCCCATGCTGTGGGCTCCTGAAGAAAGGGGAGACCAAGATCTGAGGTCATGGCACAGGCCTACAATGTAGGGGTCCATCCGCTGGTCTCTGTATAAAACCCCTCTGACTCATCAGCCCCCGTTCCACAGATTTGCAAGAAGAGTTGCACAATCAGGGGCCAAATCCATTGCCCTGTCCCCAACCTTCCTGTGAGCATCTAACGATCTAAGTCACCTCCACGCCCCACCTGCCCCCACCTCCTTTGCTGGCGTCTGGACTTTGCCCTCTGTATTGAGTTTTCTCATCCGCTTACCACCTGGATTCTAGCACCGCTGTGTTTCTTCAGAGAAACGGTTCAACCAAGCACAGAGCACAGAATGATGCGTTTGATGCAGAAGCAATGAAATGAGCAATAACATCTAAAGCACGATAAGCAAAGACCATATGCAGATATCCCCTCAATGCATGAAAATGCACTTTTAATCATGGTGTGGAAACTCAGATTCAACTGAAGGTCAAAGCCCAACAACGTACCAAATACAAATGCACCCAAGACTAAGTGAAGGTAGAAGATGATATAAAGACCTACTTGGAAAATGCATATCAATAAACAACAAATCAGGAGGCGTAATCTCGATATTAGATAAAAATGAATACAAGACAGACTTATTGTTTTTAAGTGCTGTCGAGTCAGTTCTGACCCATAGCGACCCTGTATAGAGTTTCCAAGCAGCAGCTGGTGAGCTTGAACCACTGACCTTGCAGTTCAAATGACTTTGCAGTCTGATGCATTAGCCCACAGCGCCACACCAGGACTCCTCCAAGACAGACTTGTTGTTGTTGTTATGTGCTGTGGAGTCGATGCCGACTCATAGTCACCCTGTACAGGGTTTCTGAGGCTGTAAATCTTTATGGGAGCAGAAAGCCTCATCTTTCTCCCACGGAGCAGCTGGTAGTTTTGAACTATTGTCCCCTTTCTTCAAATTCATCAAGGCATGTAACTCGCAATGAATATTTAGTGAGTCTGCTTCAGTACTAGTTGCTGCCTGACTCCTCAGTGTCAGAGAAGTGTGTTACATAAGTGTTCTCTTCAAGGGCTAATTTTTTTGAAAGGTCTTCCCTCCAAGTGCCTCTGGACTTACTCAAACCTCCGACCTTTTAGTTAGCAGCTAAGCACATTAACCGTTTATACAACCATGTTGTTGGTGTTGGTGTTAAGTGCTGTCCAGTCAGCTCTGACTCATAGCGACCCTGTATAGGGCTTCCAAGGTGACTTTGAACCACAGACTTTACGGTTCACACCAACCTTGTGGGCCAGTGCTTATCCAGGACTGCATGTGTATCACATAATGTTTTCATCATTCATAAAGCAAAAGTCCCCAAGAAAAAATACAAGGAGAAAAGGATAGAAATACCCTAACTCATTTCTCTCAAGTAGTCGGAAAAGTACAGTTTTAGAGGATGTAAAAGATTACATATCATAGGAGTCCACCCTACATAAAACATCCAGAAAAGGCAAATTTATAGACAGAAAGCAGATGGATCCAACCACTGGGACTGGACCCGGGGGGTGGTAAAGGGCTGCAAACAGACTCGTGGGAATTTTCATGGAAACTCTAAAACTGGTGATATGAGCTACAAATTGACTAAAAAAAACAGTGACGGTAACTTACAACGGCAGAATTCTATGTTGTTATTAAGCGCCGTCAAGTAGGTTCCGACTCATAGCGACCCAGTGTAGTGTTCCCGAGGGGCAACTGGTGAGTTTGAAATACCGACCCTGTGACTCAAACCGACTTTGCAGTCCTGTGCTTATCCTACATCATCACACCAGAAGTATATAACTTATATAATTATAGTATACAAATTGTACAATTCATAAAGTATATAAATTATTTCTTAATGAAAAACAAAAATGGCTTTGGAGATACATCTACCACAGGTTTTTGTTTTTGTTTTTGTTTTGTGTGTGTGTGTGAGAGAGCTTTACATATATAATTTTCACGGCCTAGAGAGATTCTAAACACTAGTGTCTCCATTTCTTGAAAGATACAGCTGAGGCATGAAGTGCTTAAATAACTTGCCCACATTCTCACAGCTAAGTGAGAGGACTGAATTCAAGCCCAGAGTCCATGCTCTGGACTGTGGACACTCACCTGGACAAGAATGACCTACCCCATGAGGTTGTTGTGAGCATCAATCCACGCATTAGGGCTGGCACCCAGTGAGGGCTCAGAAAATGCCAGTTCCCACCCACATTAGGGGCCAGGACTTTGCATATTCTGCTCCAGTAAAGATTTACAGCCTTGGAAACCCTATGCAGAGTTGCTGTGAGTACCGACTCCATGGCACATAACTACCACCACCACCACCAAGGTACTTAACAGAGTCCTGGTGTGGCGCTAAGGGTTAATGTGCTGCACTGCAAAGTTGGTTTGAACCACAAGGTTCACAGTTCAAACTCACCAGCCGCTCCTTGGAAACCTTATACAGGGTTGCTGTGGGTCGGAACCAATGGCACTTAACAACAGCAATGGGATCTGGAGGGTGGGGCACGGGAGGGAAGATTAACAGGTGGTATTCAATACACGTGATTCTTCAGTGCATCAAAATGGAGCTAAGGCCTGAGTAATACTGTGTTCCTGTCTGACAAGGACTGATAGTGGCTCAAAGACTGAGCCTGCAGGTGGGACAGGTGGCCTCAAGTGATGCCAGGAATGAGGCCAGACAGCTCCCCTGAACCACAATAGAAAGGCATGTTGGACTTGACGGCATGGACACACAACAGTGGTGCCAGGGAGAGCCCCCTTGGAAGCCCAAGGAGTGAGAAAGGCCTTGGAGACCCTTTGGAACACCTCTGACCTACCCATGCCACCCCCATGCTGGCCACGGTGTCTGGCTGGCAGGTTCCTTTGCCAACATATTCCTGGTTTCTTGGATAAACAGCTATGCAGCATTCAGCTAAGGCCAGAGACTTTGACCTGAGGCTACGGAAGGTCTCTGGTGTGATGTCAGCCCATCCCATGCCAGGCAAGGCCTGAGGCCGGCATGCTGGAGGCAGGAGTCAAACATGTGCTTATCTACACCGCTAAGGAAGTTAAGAAGCCCTGAACCATCTGTGGGACCCCGCTTCCATGACAGGCAGAACTATGGAAGAAGCCCGAGAGATGCCTTCTTAATGGGGTGATTTCAGAGGAGAGGGTGGTCATTCTTCAGCAAGAAGCTCCTCCCAAGACTTGGGGTGTCTTCAAGATCCCCTGAAGATGAGCAATCATTCTCAAATGATACCCACATGGCTGGCCAAGGCTGGGGAGGGTACCTAGGGTGGATTCGTGACTCAGCAGACACTGCTGTCCCCCTCTGGCAAGCAGGTCAGCTCACCAGAGAGCCACTAGGCAGGGTCTGTAGTTTGTGATTAGACAGATGTCTGACTTGTAGGTACTTACGAAAAATGTTCTTTTAAATATATATATATATATATATATATATA
>NW_006408543.1:13889829-13924478 GCF_000296735.1 Chrysochloris asiatica
ATATATGTTTCTGTTTTAAGAGTGAGAGGTTGCTAATTAAAGTCTTATTGTGTCTGGCTCTGGCTAAGCCGGTTACAGTCTATGATGGACATCAGTTGAAGAAAAGTTAAAACAACAATGATTTTTAGAAATGGTTCTCTCGATTGAGCCTTTACGATATGCCTGCTACTGTGCTGGGCACACAGTCTCCTCATCCAATCCCCACAGCGACCTCGGAATGTGGGGACTCTCCATAGCTCTACCACAGGGGAGAAGTCACTTCAAAAAAGGAAAGGGAACGACCGGCGGCTGGGGCTTTCGGACCAAGTTTTGTTTGGGTTTCATTTGGGTTTGTTTTACTTTTTATTTGGAAATATTTCCTAGCTTATAGAAAACTTGCAAGAGTATGAACAACCATGAGACCAAGCACAGACTGTTTACCTAGATTCACCGTCGTTAACATTTCCCCTCCTTACTTAGTTCTCTCTCGATCGCTTCACAGTCATTTGAGAGAAAATTTTAAAGACAGCCAATAATCCAAGAAGCTGGGTTATATGAAGAAAACTGTAACATTAGGATTTGAGGAAGACTCATTAACAACCTGCGATATGCAGATGATACAACCTTGCTTGCTGAAAGTGAAGAGAACTTAAAATATTTACTGATGAAGATCAAAGACCACAGCCTTTGGTATGGATTGCATCTCAATGTCAAGAAAACAAAAATCCTCACCACTGGACCAATAAACAACATTCTTATCAACGGAGAAAACATTGAAGTTGTCAAGGACTTTATTCTTCTTGGATCAACTATCAACACTCATGGAAGCAGCAGTCAAGAAATCAAACTACATATTGTATTAAGCAAATCTGCTGCACAAGACCTTTTTAAAGTGTTGAAGAGCAAAGATGTCAGCTTGAGGTGTGCCTGACCCAAGCCATGGTATTTTCAATAACCTCATATGCATGCGAAAGCTGGACAGTGAAAAAGGAAGACCATAGAAGAATTGATGCTTTTGAGTTATGGTGTTGGAGGAGAATATTGAAAGTGCCATGGGCTGCCTAAAGAACCAACAGATCTGTGTTGGAAGAAGTGCAGCCAGAGTGCTTCTTGGAGGCCAGGCTGACCAAACTTTGTCTCTCGTACTTTGGACGTGTTCTCAGGAAGGACCAGTCTCTGGAGAAGGATCTCATGTTTGGTAAGGTGGAGGGTCAGAGAAAAAGAGGAAGACCCCCAGCGAGATGGATTGTCAAAGTGGCATCATCAATGGGCTCAAGCATGGCAACGATTGTGAGGTTGGCCCAGGACTGGGCTGTGTTTCGTTCTGCTGTGCATAAGGTCGCTATGAGTTGGTACCAACTTGATGGCACCTAACAACCACAAAAGAATGCCTCAATACACATTTCCTAAGTGTTAGTATATTATCTGTCAGTATATTTAACACTGATACAATCTCATGTAGTGTCCAGATTCCAATTTTGTCAATTGACCAAATACCCTTTGATGTTTGCAAGTTGCTACTGAGTTGCTTCCAACTCATGGTGACCTTGTGTGTTACAGAGCTGGACTGCTCCACAGGGTCTTCTTGGCAGTAGCCTTTACCAAAGCAGATTGCCAAACCATTTCTTCCACGGTACCACTGGGTGAGTTCAAATGCTAACCTTTAGACTAGCAGGTGAGCACAAACTGCCTGCTGGAACTCTTTAATGCCCTTTATAACGTTAGCAAATGCGATAGCAAAGGATCCTAGGAATGCATTTCCTTGGCATGCCTCCTTTAATCAGGAGCGAGTTTTGGCTTTTTTACATTCTTTTGTCCTAGGTGGAGCTGCAGGCTAGGAATAAGGAGTTAGTTAGCATCAAGCTCTGTGCCTGGTGTGGCGCTCTCGGATAAGCATTAAACAGCATGGATGATTTGGATCACAAGGTCATGATCACAAAATCAAACTCAACAGCCGTTCCTTGGAAACCCTATACAGGGTCACTATGAGTCGAAACCAACTCACTGGCACTTAACAAGAGCAAAGTAAGCCGAGGACTTTTTTTCAGTATTAGGGTTATGGTTAGGACTAAGCTTCATGTTATTTATTGTACTACATTGTCCAAATCTTCTGCACAAGACCTCTTTAATGTGTTCAAGACCAAAGATGTCAGTTTGAGGACTGAGGTGAGCCTGACCCAAACCTGGTATTTTCAATAGCCTTGTATGCATGTGAAAGTTATACACTAAATAAAGAAGACCAGAACAATTAATGCCTTTGAGTTATGGTGTTGGAGGAGACTATAGAAAGTGCCATGGGTTGCCCATAGAACCAGCAGATCTGTGTTGGAAGAAATGCAGCCAGAGTGCTCCTTGGAGGCCAGGATGGCCAAACTTCGTCTCTCATACTTCTGACATGTTGTCAGGAGGGACCAGTCGCTGGAAAAGGACATCATGTTTGGTAAGGTGAAGGGTCAGAGAAAAAGTGGAAGACCCCTAATGAGATGGATTGGCCAAGTGGCAGCATCATGTGACTCAAGCGTGGCAACAGTAGTGAGGTTGTCTCAGGATCAGGAAGTGTTTCGTTTTGCTATGCATAAGGTTGCTATGCGTCGGTACCGACTCAATGGCACCTAACAACAACAACAACAAATGGTATGCCAGAAGAACAAACAAATCTGTGTTGGAAGAAGTCTAGCCAGAATGCTCCTTAGAAGCCAGGATGGTGAGACTTTGTCTTTCATACTTGCGACAAGTTATGGGAAGGGACCAGTCCCTGGAGAAGAACATCATGCTTGGTAAAGTGGAGGGTCCAACAAGATGGACTAACACAGTCACAGTAACACTGGGCTCAAATGTAACAATGATGGTGAGGATGACGCAGGACCAGACAGTGTTTCCATTTGTTGTACACAGCGTCGTTATGAGTCAGAACCAACAGCAAGAACAAAGTATGTTCTAGATGCTATGGCTACCTAAGGAGACATCCCCAAACTTGGCAGCTTAAAGCCATCACTGACTATGCCCCTGAGTCTTTGGGTCAGGAATTTAGAAAGGTACCAGAGCAATGACTTATCTCTCTTCTAAGATGCCCAGGGTCTCAGCTGGAAGACTCAAACATCTGAAATCACCCAAGGGCTCATGCACTCAAATTACTGGCAGTCTATCCTCTCTGTCCATTGGGTCTCAGCTCCTCTTCAGCTAGACTGGTTTTCCTCCAACCTTGTAGCTTGGTTCTAAGGGTGAGTGTCCTGAGAGAAAGTTAGGGTCAGTAGAAAAGAAAACAAATGTCACTTCTTGATGCAGAGTGTTCAGTTTCTGGAAGAACATATGAGATCAGAAAAGAAATGCTGTAGTTATTCTGGGAAAATATAATTCACCAGAGTATTATATTTTAATAAAAGATTACATTAAAAGAGAAGCAGAGATGGAAACTAATTGAAATAAACAGTTATCTGATATTATTAACCAAATTTCTAAGTAAAATCAATGGGAAAGATTTATGTGGTACTTTATCTGACCCAAAGGCACAAAAAGAAATAAAAGTAACTGGAAAATGCAAAAGGAGAACTCAGTCCTAACATATTAACAAGTACGTTGTTGCTGTTATGTGCTGTTGAGTTGGATCCAACTCTTAGCCACCAACTCTGTATAGGGTTTCTGAGGAGCGGCTGGTGGATTTGAACAGCCAACCTTGCAGCACAAACTAACTTTGCAGCCCAGCACCAGGACCCATAATGACTATAATAAATGTAAACATATTAATTTTTCCAACTAAAAGACAAAGATCATTATGTTGGAATAATAAGAACAAATACCCAAAAAATGCTGCAGACACAAGACATTTTTCAAACTAAAAGGCACAGGTAGGTTAGAAATGCAATGATGAAATATGATTTATCAGGCAGGCAGAGGCAAACCAAAATAAAGTTAGGAATGGAATCTTAAAATCACAGAGGATAAAGAAATAAGAAAAAATGAATCATGGAATATGAGTACACAAAGTATCAAAATAAATATATCAAAGAGGATACAATGTATCAAAATAAAAGTATAAAAAAAATACATATGCATTTAACATACAGTCTCAAAGTGTTTCAAGGAGCCATTGACAGGTAAATTAAATGTCAATTGTGGTTGGAGATTTTAACATACCCCATTGAGAAATTGGAATCTCAATTAAAGAATCCACATATATTAAAGAACTGAATAAAATGGTAAGTTCAAACTATCACATATTTAAACAGACATACACATACATGTTTTAGAAAACATGGAGCAGGTATAAAATAGATCCTATATGCTATAATATATATTATATATTATATATATTCTGTAATATATATATATATATATATATAATAGCATATAGGAGCTCTGGTAGCGTAGTGGTTATGAATAGGGCTGCTAACCTCAAGGTCAGCAGTTTGAAACTACCAGCTGTTCTGCGGGAGAAACCCTGTACAGGGTCGCTATGGGTCGGAGCCGACTCCACAGCACACCACCACCACCATATGCTATAAAGAAAACTTCAATAAATTCCAAATTATCAATATTACACAAATCATATTCTTTGGTCAAAACTAAAATAAAATTAAAAGCTTTTAAAAGTATAACCTAAAAATTTAAATCTATTTAGTAATAAAATGATATATTACTAATTACCCTTGGGTTAAAAAGAGAATGATCTTGGAAATGAAGCAATATCTAGAAGGGAACCACAATAAAGATAGTAAATATAAAAAAAAAAAATGCAGGACATATTCTGTTTGGTATTAGATGAAAAATTTAACATGTAATATATTTATATGGAGACTGGAAACATTTGAAAAAAGGGGGGAGAGAGTGAAATATCTATCTTAAGAAAATTAAGACAAGGTCAAGAGAATAAAGCCAAAGAACTAAGGAGGATGAAGAAAAATTAATAAGCAGAAACCAATAAAACGTAGAACTGAAACAATAAAGATTAATGAAACCAAACGCTGGCTCTTTGAAAACATTAATTAGCTACACAGATCTCCCTAGCAAGACTTATCTAATATGTAAATAAAACACAGAACCAAAAAAAATAGGGAGGGGGGTGGATCATTTTAAAACAGAGATTTTTAAATAGTAAGGAAGGGCCATTATGAATAACTTGTAAATTTAGAAGATTTTATTTTTAATCTTAGATATAAATTCCAAAATTGACTTAAGAAATTCAAAAATTTGAAAAGGCCTATCCTGGTGTGGCTCTGTGGGTTCATGTGCAAAGTCGTTTGAACTGCGAGGTCAATGGTTCAAGCTCACCAGCAGTTCCTTGGAAACCCTATACAGGGTTGCTAAGGGTCAGAACCGACTCGATGGCACTTAACAACAGCAACAACAACAAATGAGTATTTATAAAACTAAAGTGTCCCCCAAAACTCCAGAGTTAGCTGTGGGCCCTGCATCCTTTCCTCATGAAAAGGGGTCCACTTTCTTCTGCATGGAAGTAATGGTACTGTCAACCTAGTGGTCAAGAACCCTGGCTGGGCATTCCCTGGCTTCAGCCTTCGGGACAAGGATGAGCAATCCTGGCCAGAGTCTTCTGGGGAACTGATATGGACACCAAAAAATCAATATGGTCTTTCCTTCCAATATCATGAGTAGTTAGAATGAAATAGCCTGGAGTTGCAGTGATCTCTTTTGGTCCCGTTCTAGAGATCCTTCTGAGAATAAAGCAGGAATGCAGAACTGTAACAGAGACAAAGAAAGGGGTCGGATAACCCACTTGACGCTGCTGGATACAGCCATGCCTGAAATCCTTTCCACCTTTTAGAACTCCTATTCTTCAGACACAATCAGTATTCTTTTTTTTTTTTTTGCTTCAGTCCATTTGAGTTTGATCCCTGTCACTTGTAACCAAAAGAGAGCTAAAGAATGAAAATATGGGAGAGAAGAAAGGTCCTAGACTTTAGAGTCTAATGGTCTTAGATTTAGAAAGCACACTAAACTGCCATGTTCTTCAGTGTCCACCCACCTCACAGTCAGTGTGACATTACATGAGGCCATCCAGGGAGGCACTTAGATGACAATTATCCCATGTCTGTCTCTCTCACCGGACCAAGATCCCCTGGAAGCCAAGACCTTGCCTGACTGATCCCAGCCTGACCTAAGCACCTGCTCACTGAAGATGTCGGCATGCTAACAAAGGGTACCATGGCACTGTAGGGTAAGTGCAAAACCTCAAGTTTGGTTTGCACCCAAGGTCGGTGGTTCAAACTCAGCAGCCACTCCTTGGAAACCCTATACTGGGTCACTATGAGTCAGAACCAACTTGATGGCACTTAATAACAACAACAATAATGGCTACTCTAAGGAGACCTAGTGGTACAGTGGGTTAAACATCAAGCTACTAACTGCAAGGTCGGCGGTTCAAACCACCAGCAGCTCTGCATTGAGAGAGGAGAAAGATGAGTCTGTCTGTTCCCATAAAGATTTATAGTCTCGGAAACTCTGAAAAAAAGATTTACTCTTCTCTGTTCTGTAGGGTAACTATGAGTGGAATTGATTGAGTGGTAGTAGGTTTCACTTTGGTGGCTTCTCTAGGGACCTTGGTGGTGTCGTGGTTAAAGCGCCTACCTGCTAAATGTAAGGTTGACAGTCGGACCCATCAGCTGATTAGCTGGAAAAAACATGTGGCAGTCTGCTTCTTCAAAGATGCCTGCCTTGGAAACCACACAGGGCAGTCCTACTCAATCCAATAGAGGGCCAATTTGGGTCCAAATCGATTGGACGGCTTTGGGTTGAGTTTGGTGGCTGCTCTGCCAGAAGTCACAGGGCAACCACAAACTGACGCAACTCCAGCCACATTTTGATATTAAATACATAAAACTCCAGTGAGCTGAATGTGGAAGCAAACCTGAAGCATTGCCGTGTTTACTTAGAAAAGCTTCCCATTGGTTAATGGTGGGGGGAGGGGACCACCAAATGGGAAAGACACTTGACCCCCCCTCTAACCATTAACCAGCAAGGAAGCTGGAAAACAAGATTTATAAGCAGCTACACCTGACAGCTTACTGGACACCTTTGAGAATCAAGGACAGTGGGGTCCAGGACAGTGGGACTGAGCCACAGCCCATAGACGACCGTAAGTAATGACTGAACCCTCGGCCCCCAGACCAAATGAGTCACTGCAGCCTGCCTGCTTCATATCTAGACATGTGTAAGCATATATATACATACACAATAATATGTATGTAGATAGATGACAGATGGGTAGATAGGTGTAGGTAGGTAGATAGATGATGATGATGAAGATAGGTAGGTAGATAGATAGGTAGATAGATAATGTTTTTTGTGTCTGTCTGTCTGTGTGTGTGTGTTAATGGACATGAGTAAGGCAGAAAGCAGTGGCCTCAGAAGCCACACAGAGGATTTTCCAGCCTGTGGCTCATCCACAGAGACTTGAACTCCCCTGTGGCTCCTATCTCTCAGGAGCTGACCCTGAGGTCTGTCATTAAGGACCGTTAGCTGCGGCCGCTGAGGTTCCTAAGCCACCCTGACAGCAGAGTCAGAGTGTGAGCAAAGGGCCCGGCAGCGCCCCTGCTGGAAGACATCAGCCTCAAAGCAGAGCTTGGCGGCCATGGCTCCTCCCTGTGACTCCGCCGGCCGGATGCTACTGATGGAAAAGAATCATCCACGGTATTGCATGATCATGACGACAAATGCGTAGGGCCTAGGATGGGGCCTGATTTACAGGAGAGCCAGTGGGCTTTTACTCAGAAAGGAGGGCATGCTCAAAATAAAACTCGTAAGTAATATTGGTTATGGTTGGTTATGTGCCGTTGAGACAGGTCTGACCCATAGCCACCCTGCATGGGGTTTCCGAGGCTTTAAATCTTTACAGGAACAGAAAGCCTCATATCTCTCCCACAGAACTGCCGGTAGTTTCAAACTGCTGACCTTGAAGTTCGCAGTACTAATCTGCGTGTCAACGAACCTCTTCTTCCACGTGGCACGGCTCTGAAGCCAGCTCTGGATGGGCCTAGCTACCTCAGTGGCCTCCTCTGTAAAATGGGCCCAGGACGACCCATCGAATGAGGTCGTATAAGCAAAGCATTTACTCCTGGTGTAACACTATAGGATAAGCACTGGACTGCTAACCGCAAGGTCAGCAGTTCGACCCACAGTTGGAAACCCTGTACAGGGTTGCTAGGGGTCGGAACGGACTCGGTGGCATTTAACAACAAGGCATTCACAACCATCTTGGAAGCTGGGTAGACTTTTTTAATTCAGACATTGGGAAGTTACTCAACACTGAAAGGAAACAGGTACAGAACCTTTCCAGAGACAGTGGGGAGAGATGGGCAGGGAGGAAAGGGAAAGAGGCAGGGGGGGCGGTTAGGAAGCACACGTGTGGCAAGCCCACGGGGCTCCAAGCTTCACGCTACACAGACGGGCAGATGTGGTGGTAACAGAGAGTCCACTGTGGGGTGGTCAGGGTGGTAACTAAGCAGCAGTCCCTGAACAGACCTGGGGCCTGGGGCCCCAAGGACATGAGGGAGTGATCCAGGCAAAGCGGTCCAGCCCAGGAGGCTCATGGGGTAGTGTGAAGCCAGTTCATCTTTGTTCCCAGCCTGGCCCAGAACCAGCTCTGCAAACATTGGGGAAGTAACCTACTCGGCCATTGGCAGAGGGAGTAGAGACTGGTGTAGGTGGGAGGAACCCCAGATGCCCAGCATGGCTGGGGTTGAAGCTTCGATGGGCCAGATTTGAGACTTGCCCACAGGGACTGGGTCAGCAGGACTCCCTGGACCATGGTATTGGGGCTCCACTTAGTATGGATGGTGAAGAGTTACTGAACGTTTTTCAGCAGAAGAAAGGTGAATTGGCATGAACATTAGAAAGATCTTACAGGGTGTTGCCCGTAAGTTACCACCAGCTACAGAGGAGAGCTGGGCTGAAGGCGCTTAGCAGGACATGGGGTAGGGGGCTCTGCTCAACCTAGGAGCCCTGCCCAGCCCCAAACTTGGGCTGTGCACTGGGACTGGAGTAAGGAAACAGACCCCAGAAGAAAATTAGCTGACAGTGTTTTAATGGGCATGCTGTAGTTTTTACACAATTAACACATGTCTTCTATGTTTGTTTATCAACTGTTCCCTGCCCTAGGAGGTATTTTTGTAAACAGTGCTGTGCTAATTTTTTTAACAGCAACCTGTAGGGACAACAACAAAAAAAAATTGGCATAGCAAAAGGAACGGGGCTCCAGCCAGGTCTCCTTAGGAATACACCTGGAGGGGAGGAAGCCTCTGACAAACAAACGCAGAAAGCTATTTGGGTGAAAAACAGCAATATGCCCAACAGGCAAGATGAGTAATACTAATAGCTCTCTTCCATACCGAGGAAATTGGGATAAAGAGATTAAATCGTCTGTGCCATGTCGCTGCGATCCTAATCCTGTTTAGTTTACCATGAAACCCAAGGAAGTGGAAAACTTGTCTGGTGGACACCAAGAGACGCAGTGGCCCCAGCAAGAGCCCAGGCCTGGACTGCTGCAGTCTGCAGCCTGGAGACCTGTGGTTCCCCCAATGGAGAAATGTGTGACTCAGAACAGGGGGCACCTCGCACTCGTGACTGAAGAGAGGTTGGGAGAGAGCTGAGGGGGTCAGTAGTGGGTTTCGCTTTCTGTCTCCCTTGGGGATTCCAGGGAAGGGGCCTGGGGATGTTCTGAAGCAGTGGTTCCCTCAGTTGGGGGTGTACAACAGTCTCTTTGAAACTTGTTTAAATGTGACTTCTGGTCCCTCCTGGGTTCCACAGGTGGGAGGTGCCAGGAGCCCTGTTTAAGTGGGCACATGATTCACAGAACACAGTGCTGGGGAATACTGGTTAGATATCCTGAGGTCGGGATGTTGTTATGGTTATGTGCCATGGAGTCGGTTCTGACTCATAGTGACCCTGTACAGGGTTTCCGAGGCTGTAAATCTTTACAGGAGCAGAAAGCCTCATCTGTCTCCCGCAGAACAGCTGGTAGTTTCGAACTGCTGACCTTGAGGTTCGCAGACTGATTTATAACCACTACGCTACCAGAGCTCCTTGAGGTGGGGATAATGTCTCCTTTACTGGTGTTTGGTGAGGGCTATAGAGAAGAACATAAGCACAACACTTAGATCAGTGCAGGGCGCCAACATCAAAACCAAACACGTTGTCTGCCAGCAAGTGACTTCAACTCATGGCCAGTAGGTGGTACTGAGGAGAACCACCCCCGAGGGTTTTCGTGACTATAGTCTTTACAGAAACAGATCACAGTGAGGGTGGGTGGACTTGTATCACCAACCTTTACTTTAGTAGTTGAGGACAAACTGCTCTCTCCACCCAGGGACCTGGGTACCTAGATGGAGCTTGGTAAATAGTAGCTGGTTGGAATTCACACCTTTAGATGGAGAAACTGCAGCCCACATCCCTGCCCTGGCTTGCTGCAGGTCACACAGTCACTGCGGGGGAAGGAACGGGGCTCCAGCCAGTTCTCGTATCCCTTGCCCCACTGGCTGGGTAGTCACATCTTCTAACTGGCACTCCTGACTTGGCAGGGCCCAGCCTCCCAGGGCAATGCTGCTCATCCTATGCATCTGCCTTCTCTGGCTGCCCACCAGTGGCCTCTGGGGCATCCAGGCTGAGGACCCCAACCCTGAAGTAGACACAAGACGTCCTCACCGGAGCCTGGCCCCAACCAATGTTGACTTTGCTTTCCGCCTGTTTAAGCACCTGGTAACCTTGACTCCCAACAACAGCATCTTCATCTCCCCTGTGACTGTCTCCATGTCATTGGCCATGCTGTCCCTGGGGGCTGGGAGCTCGATGAGGACCCAGCTTCTCCAGGGTCTGGGCTTTGACCTCACCAAGGTGCCTGAAGCTGAGATCCACCAGGACTTTCAGCACCTCCAGTACCTCCTGGAGAAGCCGAACACCCGCTTGGAGATGGTCCTAGGCAATACCTTGTTCTTGGACCAACGTCTGAAGGCCCTGGAGTCCTTCTCAGCAGGTACCAAGCGCTACTATAAGTCAGAGGTCTTGGCTATAGATTTCCAGGACTGGGTCAAAGCCAGCAGACAGATCAACGAGTGTGTCAAGAACAAGACCCAAGGGAAAATTGTGGACTTGTTCCTGGAGACGGAGAGCCCAGCTACTCTAGTCCTGGTCAACTACATCTTCTTAAAAGGTACCCCATTTAGATCGGGCTCATCTACCAGTTCCAAGAATAGTAATAGCAGGTTAGTCCCCATTGCTTTTAGCCAGAGCTCCTTAGCAGGATGGTTTGGGAGCCATTAAATCATCTCACTTACTATAAGGCAGAGGAACTAAGAGTTTACACTCAATCAATATTCCAAAGTCAGAAAACTCAAAACAATAAACCAGGAACCAGCTCATGGGTGCCCAGTCTCTGCCCATAGCTCTCACCTTCTCAGCCTCCCAACTCTCTGCTATCTCCACTAGGAGCCATTACTGAGGGGCTGAGGGGTTGAAGCTGGTTCAGAACAGTGTGGAGTCCCTGAGGCTCTGGCAGTGGGGTAAAGAAGGGTGTTTGGGGCTATGTATGCTCTGGTCACCTCTAGGCAGCTGAGAAAAGATAATTCAGGGCTTGAGGTCAAGGAAACCAGAACACTTGGGACCTGCTAGACCCAGGGTTCTCCTTCATCTCCAGAACCAGAGAAAAGGGGGCTCTGGCAGGACTCAATCCATGTCTTCAAATTTAAGAGGGCTCAGACACTGGGGTTTAATAATAGAGTTCTCCCCTCTCACCCAAAAGTCCTAGATTCAATTCCCAGCCAATGTTCCTTTGTACATAGCTGCCACCTGTCTGTCACGGGCGCTCATATGTTGCTATGACGCTGAATAGGAAGAAAGGCTTGGTGATCTACTTCTGAAAATCAGTCAATGGGATCCATATGGAATACAACGGTCCTATCCCATTGCACATAGGGTCGCCGTGAGTGGTGGGCCAACTGAACACCTGCTATTTGGAATAACCTTAGATGGGTTCAGCAGGGGAGTGTTACCATCAGGCAGGCTTGGCCTGGTCTAAAAAATAATTTTCTTGCTATCAGAGTTGAATTGGAATAACGGGAGATTCTTTCTGTGAAGGGTGCAAATTCCTCATCATGAAGCAACCCCACTGGGCTGGCTGACAACTTAGTTGAACATGGGAGAGAGAATTTGAAGCCAGTTGGAGAGATGAAGCAGGTGCCCTTGAAGGGATCTTCTCAACCTGACTTGGACACACCTGCCTGAACCCCACTACCATCGAGTCAGTTCTGACTAATAGCAAAGTAAAGGACAGCGTAGAATTGCTCCAAAGAGTTTCTGAGACTAGAAATGTTTATGGGAGCAAAATGCCTCATCTTTCTCCTGAGGAGCAGCTGGTGGATTTGAACTGCAGACCTTGCAGTTATCAGCCCAGAGCTTAACCCACTGAACCAATAGGGCTCCTTCCCAGTGCCCAAAATAAGTGCTTTGGGCCCAGGAAATATGATTAGTACCCAAGAGGGCACACAATGCTATCGGGATCCTCTAGGGGGCAATGGGAACAACTCTCCCTAAAAACAGTCAACGGGGCCAGCGGGGCTTCCTGTCTGAGCCCCTGCAACAAGGACGCCAAGGGGTGGGAACAGAGTGGGTGGGCTGAGCTCTCAGCCCCCATCCCCCCTTTTTTTTTTCATTTTTCTTTTTAATGTGCCATCAAATAAGTTCTAACTCATAGCGACCCTGTGTAGGGTTTCTGAGCCGTGTCTGGTTGAACTGGCAACCTTGTGGTTAGTAGTCCAGTGCTTATCCTACATAAGAACCCTCCTGGAGACCGGAAACTCACAGCTGAGCAGCACGAAAACAACCCAAAACCCTTTGCAGCAGAGTCCACCCCAACTCAGGGAAACGCCCGTGTGGTGGAGACTTGCTCCAGCCATAGGATGTTCGCGACTGTCACCTTTCTAGGAACAGATTAGTAAACCTTCCTTCCTAGGTTCCCCTGGGTGGGTCTGAGGTAAAGTCTGGGCTCCGTGAATCCCTGGCCCCGAATCCAGTTGTAGAAGATAGTCTCAGAAATCCTCCCATCCTTGAAACGCAGGGGAGACTGAACCCCTTTAAGCCTTTGAGAATGTCCTATTTTACCAGGAAAGGTGACTCTGGGGGGGGGAGGGGGGGCATGCAGCCGCCGAGAGGGAGGGCTGCTGCTCGTCCCCGCTCCACAGGCATTCCAAACCCTCCCCCCCAGGCACGTGGGAGCATCCCTTCGATCCGGAAAGTACGTCGGAGGAGGACTTCTACGTGAGCGGGACGAGCACGGTGAAGGTGCCCATGATGTTCCAGTCGAGAGTCATAGCGTACCTTCATGACTCGGAGCTACCCTGCAGGCTGGTCCAGCTGGACTACACAAGCAATAGGACCGTCTTCTTCATCCTCCCAGACGAGGGAGAGATGGACACGGTCATTGCAGGGCTCACCAGGGACACCATTCAGAGGTGGTCCTCAGCTCTGAGCTTGGGGTAAGCCCCGGGCCAGCGGGGCATTGTCTGTAGTAAATGTGCTCCCAGAAAGTGGGCGGGGTATGGAGATGCTTCCGGGTACCGCTCTGCCCACAGGCTCCTCCTCCTGGCTGGGAAGTACCCAGAGGCCATGGGGCTGGCTCCCTAACCCGTCCACAAAGAGTGGTCACTCCCCTCTCCCTGTGAGTTTAACACGCTTTGTGTCAGCACAAGGGGACCCTGGTGGCACAGTGGGTTAAGCTCTGGACGGGTAACAGAAAACTTGGAGGTTTAAACCCAAAGAAAGATGAAGATGCCGGCTTCCGTAAAGGCTGACAGCCTCGGGAACCTTCTGGGGCTGGACCTATGGGGTCACTAGGAGCTGGAGTTGACTCAGTGGTAGTGGGTGGGGCTTGGGTCTGTTACTATCACACGTCTAGCATCATTTCCTTAAACAGAGTTCACCCCCCCCCCAACTTGTCCATTTTATTATCTGACTAAAGATTCGGAAGGCCCCCACCTCATGAAAATACAGTGAAAATGCCTTCCCCACCCACCCGTAGTGGTTACGAATCGGGATATGAACCTTAAGGTCAGCAGTTCGAAACTACCAGCCGCTCCACGGAGAAAGATGAGGTTTTCTACTCCTGTAAAAATTTATAGCCTCGGAAACCCTGTACAGGGTCGCTATGGGTCGGAACCGACTCGACGGCACTTAACAACAACAACAACAACACCCAGCATGGAACCACTGCAAAGCCGGTCACCGGTCCTCAGATCCATCAATGAATGAGGAAGGGAGGACAGAGCAGGTGGCTCCCTCTAGGCGTGTGGTGGGCTGCACCTTTGTTGTTATTGTTGTATGTTACTGAGTCGGTTCCAACTCATAGCCACCCTGTGGCTTCTTAGGGTTTCTTAGAGGGGCAGGAATCCTCATCTTTCTCTCTCAGAGCAGCTGGTGGGCTCGAACAGCCAACCTTATGGTGAGCAGTCCTGTGTTTACCCCACGGAGCCACCAGGACTCCCTAATGCCGAGGGTGAGGTGGGAATTCTTACTCCATCCGAATGATTTCCGCCTCCTCCCATTAAACAGACCCTTGCGGTTGCTTTCCTCCACCTATAGTCATGCGCTTTCTCCACTCTCACGTCACCCAGCATCACCCTCCAAGCCCCACCATTTCATGGGGGCCAGACCCTGGGTTCAGCTGGGACCTGGCAGCAGCTGAGAACACTGACCTCCCATTCCACAGCATCCTCCCGCACCCCGCTGCTCTGACCCAACTTCCACTAGATGGCGCTCTCAGCGGACTGAAACGATTTCTCCAGGGGCCATTTTCTTAAAAGCCCAAAGCTAGAAAATCGGAACACAGATTTGGTCTGAATGTATCATAGGCCAAACCGGTTTACCAGAAGACCTGGGAAGAAACGAATGTGTGCTTCCATTCTGTCTGTTGCTCTGGCCCTTCCCCTGTCCCCCAAAGGAAGGCCAGGCTCCGCAGAGGACTGAATGGACCACATGGGAGGTGGGGGTCTGGTTGAGAAGGGGTGGCCCCTGTCCACATCAGGTCCAGCAGCAGGACCACCTAACCCACTTGCTTGTTCCCGAGCAGCCTGGTGGACCTGCACATCCCCAGGATCTCAATTTCTGCAACGTACGACCTCAAGGACACACTGGTACACATGGGAATAGTGGATCTCTTTACCAGCCAGGCGAATTTCTCAGGCATCTCTCAAGAGTCCCAGCTGAAGGTGCCAAAGGTAAGTGTCTCAGGAGCCCCTCTTTTATTTTCTCAAGGTCCACAGTAAAAATCATAATAATTGGAAGCCACATTGAGCCCAGTCAGTGTTGGAAAGCCCCTGGCTGAAGCCAGCTCCTCATTTTACAATGGGGTTAACCAAGGTTCAGCAAGAAAGCGTGACCTCCCCAAAATACAGGAAGCGAGTGTCAGGGGCGGGTCATGTCTCACATCAACCATCCTGACAGACCACACAGAGGGGGCTCTGTGGAATGTGAAGTTGTCATGGTAATGAGAAGAAGCAGGTAAACTCAGAGGCAGTCAACTTGAAGCCACATTGAATCTTCTCCCCCGTGATGTCCACATTATTAGCCATTGATCCATTCAGACAATGAAGGATGATCACCACAGTGTACTCCTTGGTGCTGGGCACTTGCGTGCCTCCACCACCCAGACACAGCCCCTCACTCACCCCTCTTCAGTCCTGTGGAGAGACAAAGCAAGAAAGGGGGCAGGAGACAGAGGAGGCACATCAGCTACCTGCCCCCAGCACAAGGATTTTGTGACGATTGCAGAACCTGCCACCCCAGTATGTATGCACTCAATGAATGGCGCCCTATGGGGATGAACTGAGTCCGTACCGGTACCTCCTTAGGTGGCTGGGCACTGTTGAGTCAATTCCAACTGAGAGCAACTCCTTGTAACAGAGTAGAACTGCCCCATCGGGTTTCCTAGGCTGACCGCCAAGTCTGTTACCTGCTGAACACTTAACCTTTGCAGCATCAGTGCTCCTTATCTCCCTGTGGGGTGGCATTTTTCCACTTTCTCAGAAGAGAAGTCTATTTGGGGCCCAGGAAAGATGAAGAGCTTGCCCACGGTCACATGGTAAGAAGGCACAGTTGGCCATTTGACCTCAAGCTGATTTGACTCAAAGCTTTATATTTTAAGACATATGAGGAGCTTCAAAAAGTGCATGGACAAAAGGAATGAAAAGATGATGGATCTTCTCCATGAGCTTTTTGAAGCTGCCCTCTTGTACATAGAGGTTCCAACCCCAGACAGTCTTCCCAGCCACGCGTGCCTGCTTCCCGGAGCCCAAGAGCCTCCAACTCCTTGTTGGAGTCTCAGTGAGCACACTCACTTACTGTCTGCTGTTGGTTTCCATCAAAGCCTTTGAGTGAAGCTAGTCAAGCATGTGGCAGGCACCAGATTGTTAGGTTGTTAGGTGCCATCAAAGTCAGTACCAACTCATAGCGACCCTATGCACAACAGAATGAAACATTGCCCAGTCCTGGGCCAACTTCACAATCGATACTACATTTGTGCCCATCGCTTATGCCACTGTGCCAGTCCATCTCATTAGGGGTCTTCCTCTTTTCCTCTGACCCACCACTTTACCAAACATGATGTCCTTCTTCAGGGACTGGTCCCTCCTGATAATTTGTCCAAAGTATGAGAGACGAAGTCGGGCCATCCTGACCTCCAGGGAGCATTCTGACTGTACTTCTTGCAACACAGATTTGTTTGTTCCTTTGGCAGTCCATGGTACTTTCAAAATTCTCCTCCAACAGCATAACTCAAATGCATCCATTCTTCTATGGTCTTCCTTATTCACTGTCCAACTTTTGCATGAATATGAGGTTACTGAAAATACCATGGCTCACACATTAGTCCTCAAACTGACATCTTTGTTCTTGAATACGTTACAGAGGTCTTGTGCAGCAAATGTGCCTAATGTAATATGTCATTTGATTTTTTGATTGCTGCTTCCATGCCTTCTAATTCTGATCACAAAGAGAGATGTTCCAACACTCAGAGATGACACCATGGGGTCTGTTTGGGCATCACCTGAGTGGGAGGTTGGGAAAGACAGACCCTTGTTTCTCTGTAGTCCAAGACTCAGTAAGGCGTACCCAGTGTGGACTTTGGAAGTCTTTGATCTGTATGGACTCATTCTGACCTTTTCATAGGGAGGAAGGGAAAAGATAGGGCTGGTGTGTCCCTAAGTGATGTCTTCCTGCGTCAGGGGGGTGGGGCGACTCTGGATCAGACACCTCAAAAGGGGGCAGTGTCTTAGGGTCCTTATGTTGTTGTTACGAGTCCATTCATTTCTGGACTCATAGCGACCCTCTACAAGGTTTCCGAGAAGCGGCTGGTGAGTTTGAACCGCCGACCTTGCAGTTCAAGCCAATCTTGTGGTCCAGTGCATTGCCCTGCAGCACCACACCAAAACTCCAGGGTCCTACTCTATCCTTTAGGGTCATTGTCAGAATTGGCTCGATGATAGCAAGGTCTTGTTTTTCATTAAATTGGGTCCTGTTGTAGGACCCTTATTATAAGACCCTATTTAATAAAAAGGAGTCCTGGTGTGGTGCTGTGGGTTAATGCACTGGACTGCAAGGTTGCTTTGAACCACAAGGTGGGCAGTTCAAGCTCACCAGTTGCTCCTTGGAAACCCTATACAGAGTTGCTATGAGTTGGTACCAGTTCATTCAACGGTACTTAACAACAACAACAATTTAATTAAAAATTTTTAATGAAATTAGATGGCCATATCTTTCTTCTGCAGAATGGCTGTTGGGTTCAAACCACTGTCCTTTGGGTTAGCACTTTGCAATCCATCTCCTGGGGGCCTTCCTCTTTTTCTCTGACCCTCCACCTTACCAAACATGAGATCCTTCTCCAGCGACTGGTCCTTCCTGACAATATGTCCGAAATATGATAGACAAGTTTGGCCATCTTAGCCTCCAAGGAGCACTCTGGCTGCACTTCTTCCAACACAGATCTATTGGTTCTTTTGTAGCCCATGGTACTTTCAATATGCTCCTCCAACACCATAACTCAAAAGCATCAATTCTTTTATGGTCTTCCTTATTCACTGCCCAGCTTTCGCATGCATATGAGGTTATTGAAAATCCCATGGCTTGGGTCAGGTGCACCTTAGTCCTCCAGCTGACGTCTTTGCTGCCAAGGCCCCTACTTAATCTTTGTGGGTACTATCAAGTCATCATGGCGGGTCCTGCCTCATTCTCACAATTCTCCCTGTGCTTGGACCCAATGTGTCAATCCTTCTCCTTGAGTGAGGGTCTTTCTCTTATCTACTTTACCAAGGATGAAATCATTCTCCAGGTACTAGTCCCTCCTGGTAACAAGGTACATGAGACTACATCTCATGGTCTTCACTTCTAAAGGGCATTCTGACTGTACCTCTTCTAAGACAGATTTGCTCCTTCTGGTAACCCACGTTGCATTCAGTATTCTTCACCAACACCGTCATTCAAATGCATCTACTGTCTCCATATAGGACCCTGAAGCAGTGTTATTTCTTGTAGAACTAACAGATGTTGGTACTCCTGGTGTGGCACAGTAGGAGCAACACTGGACTGTGAACCACAGGGTTGGCAGTTCAAACCTACCAGTGGCAACTCATAAGCCCTATACAGGGTCGCTATGAGTCAGAACCGACTTGACGGCACTTAACAACAACAGATGTTGGGTGCAGTTTCCTGGGATATCACAAAGCAGGCAGGCACTAAGTGTCTACACATCTGCATCTTTGGATGGGATCTTTAAAACAATTAATTGGATGTGCGAAAATTTGAGTGTGGTGCCAGCAGCTCTTTTTGAGCCTCAGCTTGCTTTGAGTGGGTGAAGAATTTGGGGTCGAGGCACAGCTATCATTTCTGGGTCATTACAGAGCCTCAGGTCTGAGCACGTGTCCCGGGGTTGTCCCTTCTGTAAGAAGCCAACACCACCTTCCATAGAACTAAGTGTGTGAGGCAGGCAGGCAGTTCCTAATGTCTTGTACGGGCCAACCACTTGCCTCTGGTCCCCATATTCAACAGGTGGTCCACAAGGCTGTGCTGCACCTGGACGAGACTGGCACAAAGCCTGCCACCACCCCTGGGGGTGCTCCAAACCTGAGGGCCTTGTTGGCCAAACCTCCCATCATCAAATTCAACCGGCCCTTTGTCATCGCCATCTTCGATGACATGACGTGGAGCAGCGTTTTCCTGGGCAAAGTTGTGAACCCCACCTGAAGGCACGCCCCCCCGGAGCACTGGCACCATCTGACTTGGGGCTCCAGGGACCCCACAGGAACATTCTGGGGAGTGGGAGCTGTTCCCACCTTCTCCAGGTTCTCTGCCATCCAACCAGGGTCCTCTCTCCCTTTTCAACATCTTGTAATAAACAGTTGTTCTTGCAGCTCCGATGGTGTGTGTGCTGGGTGGGAACAGAATGAACATTCATTCCCAGAGGCATCTGAGGAACAGGATGACTAGTAGTATGGTAGTTAAGCCTTCAGCTGCTAACTGTAAGTCAGGGAGTTCGAACCCATCAGCTTCTCCTCAGGAGAAAGAAGTGACTGTGTGCTTTGTAAAGGTGACAGCTGGGAGACCCTCTAGATCAGTTCTGCTCTGTGATACAAGGTCACTAAAAGTTGTGTAGTTTGTTTGGAAAGCATAGACTTGGTACCCTGAGAGCAGCCGCTCCTACTGCCAACAAGGCTGCCCCTCCTGCCTGGCAGGTGTAGGTGTAGGTGGATGCATCTCCCTAGAACACAAGTCCATGTGGAGGAGCGGAGTGTGGGGAAGAACCAGGCATCAGAGTAAGAAACGAGATACTGAAACCCCATGACTTTCCTTTTAAGGACCCTTGGGGACCCCTGAATGGTGCTCAGCCACAAACCAAAAGGTTAGTGGTTTGAATCCACTTCAGATTTCTTCTGGTGGTTACCCAATTCGTCACTGAAAACCCTGTGGGGCACAGTTCTCCTCTGACACACTCGGGGGCGCCATGAGTGGAATCTACTCATAAAACTCATCCACTGAAAACCCTGTGGAGCTCTGTTCTCCTCTGACACACACAGGGGTGCCATGAGAGGGAGTCACCTCAACAGTAAGTGGTTTGTTTTGTTTGTTTGTTTGTTTGCAGGTGGGGTGGGGTAGGGGGTAGGGGGCATTGGGAGAGATTGGACTGTTCCTGGAATCACACCTGTGGGGCTGAGAGTTAAAGCCCTGTGTTGGATAAGCAGTAAGTGCCACAGAGAAGGATGGGTAAAGATTTGCCAGACACGTGAGATGGTGCTAGCATCCATTGGTTTCTCATTACACAAGCCGTACTGAAGCCAAAGCGCTGGGGGTGAGCCCGGCATGGGGCTCTGCCCTAAACCAATCAACCAGGGCCCTCACAGTAACCGGAACACTATTTCCACTTACTGCATGACATGTCCTTGACTTCACTGGTTTAGTATGATTTTTTACAGGAGCTCTGGTAGCGTAGTGGTTACGAATGGGGCTGCGAACCTTAAGGTCAGCGGTTCGAAACTACTAACTGCTCCGTGGGAGAAAGATGAGGCTTTCTACTCCCGTAAAGATTTACACCCTCGGAAACCCTGTACAGGGTCGCTATGGGTCGGAACCGACTCGACGGCACTTAACAACAACAACAACATCTTTATAAGTCCAACAGAGAGTTTATAATTTCCCTCTTCTCTAATTCCACCCATTGGCTATACCTTTCTCGTGTGTGTGTGTGTGTGTGTGTGTGTGTGTGTGTGTGTGTGTAATTCCGGTGCCTTTTTAGTTATGAATGGGAATCTAGAATACATTAAAAGTGACATTTCAAATCAATGAGGGGCATGTTTGGGAACAACCAGGTAGTCAGCTGGAAAATGAGAATTGGAGCTATTTCCACCGTACATGTGAGGCTCCATCCCAGATGGGCAAAAGTAGAAATACCTAGCATTGAAACCATAAAATAAAAAGAAGCATGTGTAAAGTGTGAACTATTTTTTTTTTTTAGGGTTTATTTTTATTTATTTATTTTTTAATGTTTTATTGTGAATTGTGTGATAGTTTACATGGGAGAACATTAGCTCATCCTATCATATAATCATGTCATTGCCATGGTTACAATTCCCTCCATGCATCAACCAACCAAAGGCCTGCCCCCAAGTCATCAGCACACAGCCCCTCTCCCTCTCTGGGTCTAAAGTCCCCAGCGGCTCCGTCTCTCCACATCATCGTCTCTGCCTCCATCTCTGGCGTCACTGTTTCTCTGGGTAGGGTCCCACTCTCCGCTCTTCTCCCTTGATGGTCCCACGGACCTCCGCTCTTAGACTGCAAAGTCAATCACTCGCCTCCTTTTGCTACAAAACATCTACCTTTACATTTCCTACCCTCACAAGCAGTCCTGATAACAATTATTCACTATTGTATCACAAGAGACCGATCCACATTTCCTTTCATCAGCCCCGCCTAGACAGATTGGATACTACTCAGTGGAGATTCTACCTTCCTCCATGCCCTCTGGATCTAGGCTCCCTCTTGAAAGCTTGTAAGCCAGTCACTTCTTGCCTTTGTAGCCCCCCCACCCCCGCCATAAAGTGTGAGTTATTTTATAAGCTTATCTCAGTAGGAAAGACTTGTCTAGGAATGCTAAAATATCCACATGCCATTAAAGAATGAAAAATGGATAGATTCATCACATAAAGATATTTTAGAATGTGGCATCAGACTTAGAGGGAGACTCAGTAACAATCTATGATAAGTAGATGATGCCGCCTTACTCAGACTCTTGGTGTAGCACTGTAGGATCAGCACTGGACTGCAAACCACAAAGTCGGCTGTTCAAACCCACTACTCCTTGGAAACCCCATACAGGGTCGCTATGAGTCAGGACCGACTCGAGTACTTGGAACATGAAACATGGAAAACCTGTCCTTTCTCGCCCATACAAATCCTTTTAGGGACCCTAGTGGGTGCCTTGAACCCACCATCTGGCACTCTGTCCCTATAAAGATGACTGGCTAAGAAACCCTAAGGGGTAGTTCTACTCTGTGAAGTGGGGTCAAAGTCAATGGCAAGCCCCCACCCCCACCCACTCCTTTTGACTGCCCCACAGGAAACACTTATCCCAACACAGCTTTGCCCCTGAGCCCCTCAGGTGAGGTGGACTGCTGGTACTCACCAGACGTCTCCCCCATATGACTGCCCACCGAAAGGACTGGCCTGTGTTGCCCTGTGCTGGTGGCAGAATGGGTCAATCTGCCCCTGATCAGGTGCCCCTGGAGCCAGGACAAGGCAGGCAGGGCACAGCCTAGAATCCACGCAGGGACTCAAAACACCAACGGGGGAGGGGCGAGAGGCACAATGTGTCCAACACTGGGATGTTGCAAGGTGTGAGGAAGCTTTCTTCTCTGAAACCCGGTTATACCAGTAACTGATCCCAGGACACATTTGAGAAGTCTGTGGACCTCACCCTGATAGGTGGCTCTCAGAACTACCGCCTCCTGCCTGAAAGGATTCCAGGTACTGGACTCTTCTATCAGATCAGCCCCGGTCTTTGTCTACAGAGGTGTGTGGTCAGCTGAGACAGAGTGGAGACTGGAAGTCAGCTGAACCAGCTTTCTTCAGGTTCCTGTCCTTAATACAGGGATGGGGAACCTTGTATCTGCCAAAATTTATAACATCATCACAGACTATACAAAATTAACAACTTCAAAATTAGCCTGCTATATTTGGTCAAACATCTAATTAACTCACCCTTAATATGCGCTGGACTGCAAAGTTGGTTTGAACTGCAAGGTCAGTGATTCAAGCTCACCAGCCGCTCCTTGGAAACCCTATACATGGCTGCTATGGGTTGGAACTGACTCGAAGGCACTTCACAACAACAATGTGATGGCTAGAGTACTAGTGTGGAGCTGTGGGTTCATCCACTGGACTGCAAGGTCAGTTTGAACTGCAAGGTCAGCGGTTCAAGCTCATCAGTCGATTCTAGGAAACCCTATTATACAGGGTAACTATGAGTCAGCACTGACTGGATGGCACTTAACAACAACAATGTAATGGCTGGAACTGCGATTGCCTTGGCAGGGCCAGACCAAATGATTTCATGGGTCATACCTTCGAATCACCCATGGGTCTGAGCCTGAACTTCCTCAGCTGTGAAGTCAGGGATCTGGGCTTACCCCAGAGGTTCATTGTGTCTCTAAACCCACAACAAATACCACTCATTTCATATGGCTCAGTAGGATACGCACCGGACTGCAAGGTCGGTTTGAACCACAAGATCACTGTTCAAACTCACCAATCGCTCCTCGGAAACACTGTACAGGATCTTTATGGGTTGGAACCAACTTGACGGTACTTAACAACAACACATTTATGGAGTTCTGCTGTGGCGCTATAGGATAAGTTCTGTAGGGTCATCGTAACAAACTAGCAAACCCAGCAGAGAGACAACTGGAGTGTGTGGTGGGAGATGGGTTTGAACCACAAGGTCCACACTCACCAGCGGCTCCTAGGAAACCCTGTACAGTGTTGCTGAGTTGTAACCGACTTGACAGCACTTAACAACAGCCCACCAGGAAGAAAGTAGTGGGTGTGCAGTGAGAAAACCCGGCAGTGGCAACATTGTCTAACTTCACAAAGGAGGGAGGAGACCCTCGCAAGTATCCACAGCCCCAGGCTGAGAGCTGTGAGACAGAGGTCAGACACACCTCCTTCTACCAACATTTCCACCAATTGTGACACCAGCCGCCTCTCCCACCACACACCCTCTGTCTGTCTGTCTGTCTCTCTGTCAGCTGGGTTCTCTTAATTTGCTGCAATGGCTGGCCCTACAAAACTCACAGAACGTACCAGAGACTATGGGGTTTACAGGGAAGTCACTGATGACAATCAATTCTGGGGTTTATCAGGGAAGTCACTGGTGACAATTCAGAGTCAGGGACAACTCAAGATACAGTTCCCCAGCCAGCAGAGTGTATCCCTCAGTCCCTGGGCCCCTAGGGTTGGTCTCTGTCCTGCTCAGACAAGCAGGACAAAGCTTTCTAGCTGGCCAGTGAGCACCCACTCTGCCAGAAAGCCTTGGTTTGAAGGCTCTCGGCTCTCTCCGTGGGTTGGTGCACCATGGTCATTACTTTGCTCTGTGGTCTGCGGAGCCCACTGCCGCCACTTGTCTGTCACTGTTGCTCGCTGTCTTGTGCCATCTCTCGGGTGACAACTCTGTCTTCTGGGTCTCAGAGGCTCTCAGTGCAGGGACTCTGGACACAGAGGATGCATGTCACTTCTGTCTCTTCTTCTTGGTGGTAGAAGTAAGGTCCCTGCTGTCTCTGGGATGGCTCATTTTAAGCCTGTTGTTGTTGCTGTTGTTAAGTGCCATCGAGTCGGTTCCGACCCATAGCGACCCTGTATAGGGTTTCTGAGGAGCAGCTGGTGTGCTTGAACCACCGACATTGCAATTCAAACTGACTTTGCAGTCCAGCGCATTAACCCACAGCGCCACACCTAGACTCCATTTTAAACCTAGCAGGATGGTAAAACTAAGCAATCCCCTCATTAGGGTTCCATATACCTTATTTGCATGGTCCCACCCCAACAAGGAGTCCTGGTGTGGCACTGTAGGTTAATGCACCAGACTGCAAAGCCATTTGAACTCCAAGGTCGGCGGTTCAAGTTCACCAGCTGTTCCTTGGAAACCCTATACAGGGTCACTATGGGTCGGAATCGACTTGACGGCACTTGACAACAACAACACCCCAACAAAGTGTCATGCACTTTAATTTGCATTATAGTATTAGCAAGCCGTCCAATCCCCTTGGTGGGCCACAAGCACCTATTAGCAAAACCCACCTAATTGTTTGGTGGGAGTTACAAGACAAAGGTTAGAAAAGTCATATGAAAGTGATCCATCACACTGCGTTCACTGGTAGAACATGTGCCTTTCACGGAGAACACTCAGGTTCAACTCCTGGCCAGTGCACCTCCTATGTGCACCCACCCCCCATGTGCCAGTGGAGTTAGGATGCTGAATAGACTTCAGCGGGATTTCTTAGACTCAGATGGACTGGAATGAAAGGCCTGGAGACCTACTTCTCAAAGTCAGTCGATGTGAACTCTACGGCTCTCACAATGATCCAATTATTCAGTGCACGTGGTGGCCATGAGCTGGGGGCTAATCTGGACCTGGACCAAGAGGCAGTTGTTCAAACAAAACATGGGAACACTGAATGGTTTAAAATTAAGAAAGGTGTGCTACAGGGGTGTATTCTTTCACCATACTTATTCAACCTGTATGCGGAGCAAATAATACAAGAAGCTGGGTTATATGAAGAAAAACATGGCATCGGGATTGGAAGAAGACTCATTAACAACCTGCAATATGCAGATGATACAACCTTGCTTGCTGAAAGTGAAGAGGACTTAAAATATTTACTGATAAAGATCAAAAACCACAGCCTTCGGTATGGATTGCATCTCAATGAAAAGAAAACAGAAATCCTCAACACTGGACCAATAAACAACATTCTTATCAACGAAGAAAAGATTGAAGTTGTCAAGGACTTCCTTCTTCTTGGATCAACTATCAATACTCATGGAAGCAACAGTCAAGAAATCAAACAACGTATTGCATTAGGAAAATCTGCTGCACAAGACCTTTTTAAAGTGTTGAAGAGCAAAGATGTCAGCTTAAGGACTAATGTGCACCTGACCCAAGCCATGGTATTTTCAATAACCTCATATGTATGTGAAAGCTGGACAGTGAATAAGGAAGACCATAGAAGAATTGATGCTTTTGAGTTATGGTGTTGGAGGAGAATATTGAAAGTGCCATGGGCTGCCAAAAGAACCAACAGATATGTGTTGGAAGAAGTGTAGCCAGATTGTTCCTTGGAGGCCAGAATGGCCAAAGTTTGTCTCTCATATTTTGGACCTATTGTCAGGAGGGACCAGTCTCTGGAGAAGGACCTCATGTTTGGTAAGGTGGAGGG
This sequence comes from Chrysochloris asiatica, assembly GCF_000296735.1. Taxonomy (NCBI): domain Eukaryota; kingdom Metazoa; phylum Chordata; class Mammalia; order Afrosoricida; family Chrysochloridae; genus Chrysochloris; species Chrysochloris asiatica. The sequence goes on from NW_006408543.1 coordinate 13,915,782, forward strand.
TCAGAGAAAAAGAGGAAGACCCCCAACAAGATGGAATGGCAAAGTGGCAGCATCAATGGACTCAAGCGTGGCAACAATTGTGAGGTTGGCCCAGGACCGGGCAGTGTTTTGTTCTGTTGTGCATAGGGTCACTGTGAGTCGGTACCAACTCAATGGCACCTAACAACAACAACAACCAAACCTGACCATGGGTGTCTGAGGATTCCTGTCTCATGACTCAGTGAGCACTGTGAAAGCAGTCAGTTCACCATGAAATTGGCTTCATTACCACTGACATAGTGGTGGCATATCGGCCTCCCACATTGGACTAGAAGTTCCTTGGGATGTGGGGAGAGCAGGCTTGACTCGTCTCTGCCTTCCTGGGGCCCAGCACTGGGCTGGCCACTCAGGAAGCATCTGCAGACCCCACGGTCACTTCCTCATTCCGTGTTCAGGTCCAGAGGAACTCAACGGTTTCCCTGCACCCTGACCCCATAAGAAGCTGAATTTTACTAGGGCAGAGGAGCTCCGAGGGTGGACTTCCAGTATTCAGGGTGGAGGGAGAGCTGGGTTAGGGGACACTTTGCTCTCGGTCTTTGGTTTTCCAAAAATGCCACTATCTCCCAGCAAGTCATTAATCAGTAACTGTTCTACAGTGGGGTGTGGGGGTCATACTTTGGAATAGCAAATATTTGCTAAAGGCTTTCAGCTGCAAACCTTCACCTTTTGTCTTTGTCCTGAAGGAAGGACTTCCCCAGGCACCAGAGAGTCCTTTACAGGTAAGAGGCAGAGACTTCAAGGGAGGGAGGTGACAGCCATAGCAAGGCAGCGAGGTCTCATTCCTGGTGAGAGGGTGGGTGGTGGGCAGGGCAGAGCCCTCAATCCTGGGTAAACCAGAGGGAGCAGGGTGGGGCCAGAGGCCTGAGCCACTCAAGGAGCTTCCTCTGAGGACAAGACAAGGGGACCTTAAGGCTGGTTTCTCACCTCTCCGCCATGCTCTGGTCTCCCGGGATCCTCCTTCCAGGTTCCTTGAGGGTCTGGGGTGACTGGTGGGTGGGGTCACTGAGAAATGGTAGTTGAGCGGAGGGTCTGCTGGGACCAAGGTGTGTCCTCAGCTTACCTGATGGCACCCTAGTCCCTGAAGACATGTCCCCTGCATACAGATTCTGTATGGTTCAGCAGATGAACCAATACGTCAGGGTACCCACGGGATGGTCCAGCAAGCAAAACGAGGCATGCTGGGCCGCCGTTCCTCAGCCTGAAGGAGGAACTTCAAGGACCGTGGGTAAGACTGAGTGGAAGGGACGGCATTTGGGACAATTTCCTGACGACGTGACTGAGAGAAGTCACCCCAAATTTAGGAGTATCTCACGGCACGTTGGAATCCCTGGTGGTGCAAACGGTGAATGATCTTGGCTGTTAACTGAAAGGTTGGAGGTTCAAATTCACCTCAGAAGAAAGGCCTGGTGATCTGTTTCTGAAAAATAAGCCATTGAAAACTCCATGGAGCACAATTGTGCCCCCATGTACACAGGGTTGCCATGAGTCGAAACGGAGTCAACAGTGACTGGGGTTGGTTCAATATTGTAACATAATGGAGGCATGAAGTGGGGGGGAGGGGAGGGGATCACATCTGGCACATTGAAGGAGGCCTTCCCCCAACATTAAGAATACTGGAGGGCCCACTGAGTGTAGAACTGGAAAACCAAGAACCCAACCCCACCCCATTGCTACCCAGTCAATTCCAACTCATAGGACCCTAAAGGATTCTGGAACTGTAAATCATTACAGGACCAGTCTCACGGGTCTCCCACAAAGCAGCTGGTGGGTTCCAACAGTCGACTTTGCAGTTATCAGCTCAATGCTTAGCCCACTGCACCACCAGGACTGCTTGTAGAATTGGGTCCCTAAACACGGACTTTGGGAGAAAGTAGCTCTTCCGGCTGGTGGGGGAGTGAGACCCTGGATTTCAGGAGGCATTAGTGTGAGCAGGGGCCAAGGTGCTGAGTTGCTAGGCCTGGTGTGGTTCTAACCAGGCACAGACGAGGGCACCCCGCCTGCGGTGGAGAGAGAGAGGCCGGGACCTTCACTCTTGTCCCTTTCCTGCGACTGTTGACCCTGGTTCAGATGAGGGTTTCTGCCGATGGCAACCAGGGTGGGGCCTACAGCCCTGCTGAGCTGGTTGGTCCTGCCTCGCCTCCAGACCTGCCCATACAGTAATTCCAAAAGAGAGAGAGGGTGAGGGTTAGGTGCCCAGCAGGGCTCTGGGATGCAGTCCTGTCGTGTCACCAGGAACTGAGTGGGGAGACACAGCAGAGCTGATGGTCATTTGCTCAGGGGCCAGGTTCTGTGCCCTAAGGATGTCGAGGAGCCTGGAGAAGTGTTTCAGGTGAGGGCTGTGGGGTTGGACCATCTCTGCCCACTAGAATGCAGCACGTGGGGGAATGGGAGACAGTAGTGGCTTCACAGGTCGATGTAAGGATTAGATGAGGTCATCCAATCAGCGTTCAGCCAAGGCCTTGTGTGAATTAGCTCTTCATCCCCCTCCTCCCTGGGAACTCGAGGTGGAGCACAAAGTTGATCAGTTGCCACCAAGTCAATTTCTGGGGGCCCGTGTGTGCCAGAATTGCACTCTGTAGGACTTCAACGGCCGATCTTTCAGGAGCAGACCACCACGCATTTCTTCCAAGGTAACTGCTAGATGGACTTGAACCTTCCACCTTTCAGCTAGCGACTGAGCATGCACAAAGGGACTTCACAGCAAAGAGAAAAAAACATCAAAGGAATTGAGCAGATCTGTCCCAGGGCTGGTGGGTGGGGTCAGTGCTGTATGTAGGACAGGGGCATGGGAAGAGAATTTTGACTCAAAAGCCGGGCAACTCCCTTGCTTTGAGTCCCACTCAAGACCAAAAAAAAACCCACACTGTTGAGTGAATTTCAACTACTAGTGATCCCACAGAGCAGAGCAGAGTCTTCATAGAGTTTCCATGGCCGTGAGCCATAAAGAAGCAGACTGCCATAGCTTTCTCCTGTGGAACGGCTGGGTGGGCTCAAACAGCTGACCGTTGGGCTAGCAGCCAGCACCTGAGCGCTTAACCACTCAGACCCTCTAACTTACCAGCCCAAACATGTCCACAGACCAAGGTCCCCGCAGCACAGGCTGGGTGGGCAAAGCTTCCCAAAAGCCCCTTTATGGCCATTGGATCAAGAGAAGTGAGTGAAGCAAGGTCAATAAAGTCTTGTGGGCCTCCTGACCTCACCTGGCCCTGCTGTGACCACTTGGGCAGAGGGCAGCCCAAGGCATGTCCCTTCAATCACCTACCCGCTTTGCAGCCTCTATTCTCAGGGTTCTCCATCTGACCCTTCATGGAGGTCACATGTCTGCAGGGAACTTGGGTAGGTTCGCTGTGAACTAAGCCCCCTCTGAGGGTAGACACATGGGCCAAGATCCATAGCAGGAGGGCAGAGATACAGTTACCCGTCATCCCCGAAAGGAAGCAGGGTCCCAGGAGGACAGTCCCCATCCTGCAGAGAAAGTATATTGCAAGGCATTAGGAATGATCTTATCTCTCTTGTGTCTAGAGAAGTCTCGTGGTTGACCTGCTCAGTGGACAGACGACATGAAGATGAGGCTAAACCTGCTGTTCCTGGTCTTCCTGGAAGAGGTGTGGCTGGTTCCCGGCTTCATCATCTATGGACCCCCACTCTCAGATGCTGAGGCAGGACCCGGGACTCCCCAGGACCAGCTTCCCACAATGGAGGAGAAAGCGGAGGGTTGGCTGGCGGCCAGCAGGCAGAAGCTCTCCCACGAGATTTCTGACTTCGGGTTCAGTCTGCTACGCAAGATCTCCATGAGGCATGAAGGCAACGTGCTCTTCTCCCCGCTTGGCCTGTCCTTCGCCATGGCAACCCTGACGCTGGGGGCCTCGGGGTCCACCCGCACCCAGATCCTGAGCGGGCTGGGTCTGCAGGCCCTGAACCAGACCCAGACCCTGCCGGCCCTCTTTGGGCAACTCAGAGAGACCCTGTCCCACAACTGGGAGCTGGGTCTCAGCCAGGGCAGTCTGGCCTTCATCCACAAGGATGTTGATGTCAAAGAGAGCTTCCTGAATTTATCGAAGAGGTATTTTGATACAGAGTGTGTGCCTATGAATTTCCGCAACGCCTCACAGGCCACAGGCCTCATGAATCAGTACATTAACAAAGAGACGCAAGGTCGAATTCCCAAACTCTTCGATGAAATTAGTCCTGAAACCAAATTAATTCTTGTGGATTACATCTTGTTCAAAGGTACACTAGTCTGCTCTGCTCTGCTCTCCCCAAACCACAGGTCCCTCACCTCCCCGCTTCCCTGCATTTGGCCAGCATCGGGTTTCCCAAGAACGTGGTTTCAGATTCCACAGAACGTAGATGATGTATCAACACTGCCAGTTGAACCCCTGATCCTAATGTTTTCAAGTGCCTCTCTCTCTACAGCAGTTAGGACATTTGGGGCCATAGTCCTGGGGCATGAAGACAAAGCATGGTCTTTATCATCGCAGATTCAGGGCTATGGCCTGACTCCTTTCCTCTTTACTTCTGGGATCTAGTCCAAGGGACAAGTTCTGTCCTTGGTTGGATTGGTATAGAAAACATGGACCCTCCCACCCACCATAGTGTCTTGAGGCTTAGTTGTGACGATGAGTATAAAGTGTCCAGTTGTGTTGGCACCTAAGCAAACCAACCAAACCCACTGTGGCTCTCACTCTTGACCACCTTACAGGACAGAGCGGAACTGCCCCTTAGGGTTTCCGTATTAATCTGCAGACTGCCTCATCTTTCTCCCACTGCGTGGTTGGTGAGTTTGAACTGCTGGCCTTGTGGTTAACAGCCCAATGCTTAATCTACTGCACCATCTAAAATCACTGTCGAGTCATTTCTGACTCATAAAGACCCGATAGAGGGTTTCTGAGACCGTGAGTTTCTACGGGAGCAGACAGTGTCATCTTTGTCCCTCAGAGTGGCTGGTGGGTTTTGAACCAGACCTTGCAGTTAGCAGCCCAATGCCTAACTCACAGCGCCACTAGGGTTCCTTACTGCACCACCTAGTATGTACTAAGCACGGCAATAATTTGATAGTTTGATCTTTGTAATTGCCAATGAAGTAGGCAAAGCAGGGGCCATGGCCTCCTTCCTAAAGAGGATGAAAGTAAAGCTCAGAGAGGTTGTTTAGCTTGATCGAGGTCACACAGCCAGGTGTGAACTAGGATCTCCTAAGGCTTTGATGCCACGCCCGTCCAGGACACCAAGGTGCCTCACTAGTGAGACACTGAAGGAGGTAAGGCCCCACCCGCCCCCAGATAGACATGCATGTGGTGGACACTGTGCCACCTGCTGGTGGCCTCTTTTGGTCAGCAGGGACTCTTCCCTCAGAACCACTTTAGGCAGTTGACAGGCAGGGATGTCATCAATTCTGTCTCACCAGGCTCTGTGTGATGATGGATGTTTGCGCATGGATGTGCCTGAGACAATGTGGCCAGTAGATGGTCTGAGGCAGACAGGAGGCCAGCAAAGGTAAACCACCAGAGACTGAGTGTGGAAGGGGTTATTTAGGGCACCTGCTGGAATGTGACTTGTTCAGCTCTAGAACAAATGAGGGGAAGGAGGATCCTTGCTCTAGGTAGGCTTCCAGTAGACCCTGCAGGAGGTCTCTGTTTTACCAGCTGGAAGAGGGACTGGCAAGGCTGGCTCACACATTTGTCCTGCCTGCCCACTCTGGACTCAGAGCAAATCCCAGATTGGGATGCTTTTCCTAGTTGGAGAAGGAAAAGGATGGATGCTCGTCCTCTTAAACTTTAGCAAGAACAAGGTTTTTCTGTGGAGGGCAGTTTCTGCAATGCGCTCTTTTCTTGACTGCAGGGAACTGGCTGATTCCATTTGATCCCTTCTTCACGGAACTGGACACTTTCCGCCTGGACAAGTACAAAGCAGTGAAGGTGCCCATGATGTACAGGACAGGCATGTTCGCCTCCACCTTTGACAAGAACTTCCGCTGCCACATCCTCAAACTGCCCTACCGAGGAAACGCCACCATGCTGGTGATCTTCACGCAGAGGCCAGACGACTATCTCGCCCTTGAGGACTACCTGAGCGCAGATCTGGTGGAGGCCTGGCTTCAGAACATGAAAACCAGGTAGAGCTTTCCCCTCACTCTGCACACACTCTGCCTGCCTGTCCTTGCTAAAGCTCACCACATCATTCAGGACACGTGGGAGGACAGTCATCCTGCCAGGTGAGCTGCAAGCGCCATGAGGCAGGGGCTGCGTTGTCCTGGGTCCTCTCTGCCGCCAGCATTCCCCTGGCTCTTGCGTGCATTTATGTAGACACCATTTACTGAGTTGTTCCCTTGCACCAAGCACTGTGCCCCAGCATCACACCAAACAGGCAGGAGTCCCTACCTTCGTGGAGTTTACATTCAGCGAGGGGAGACAAACAATAACCTAGTAGTCATACGCGGAAGTGGATAGCCAACGCTGGCAGGGTGCATGCAGCGGGCAGTAACGTGATCTAGTTTACAGGTAGACCTGCAATTTGCAATAAACAAATCTCACAGTAAAGTGCGTCGCACAATTTTTTTGGTTTCCCAGTGAATGTAGGCAATGTTGACAGCGGTGTTAGTGTCGTGAAGGTGTTTCCGACTCACACCGACTCTGCGTAGGGTTTCTAGGAATGGCTGCTGAGTTTAAACTGCCGGCCTTGAGGCTTAAACTGACCTTTTTTGGTCCCAGTGCGTTACCCCAGGAGTTAAAGTTAGTTCAGGGGAGAAAGACTGAAGACTTCCAGCCTCAGGAACCCTAGGGAGCAGTACTACTCCGCCCGTAGGATCACTGTGAGTCGAATCAATTAAACGCCAATGGGCTTGGGGTTTGGGAGCAGTCTATTAAGTGTCCAATAGTATTATGAAAAAGTTTGAAATATTAGAATAACCAAAACACAATGCAGAGTTGCGGAGTGAAGCACATGCTGTTAGGAATCCGTAGATTTGTTCAATGTGTGGCAAGGTGACCACAACCCTCTAATGTGTAGAAAACGCAGTATTTTCAAAGCTCAATAAAATGAGTAAGCTGGTAGATTGTTGTTGAGTTGGTTTCAACTCCTAGTGACACTGTATAGTATTCCTAAGGAGCTGCTGGTGGGTTTGAATCTCCAACCTTGATGTTAGCAGTCCAGTGCTTATCCTATAGCATCATACCAGCTCTATAGATTAGATAAGCCAAAAACATTCTTAGACCAGGGGTTGTTGTTGTTGTTAAGTGCCGTCGAGTAGGTTCCGACCCATAGCGACCCTGTACAGGGTTTCTGAGGCTGTAAATCTTTACGGGAGCAGAAAGTCTCATCTTTCTCCCACGGAGCGGCTGGTAGTTTCGAACTGCTGACCTTAAGGTTCACAGCCCAATTTATAATCACTATGCCACCAGAGACCATGGGTGGGGAACCTTGTTTTGGCCAAGAGTCATTTGGATATTTTTATCATGGGTCACATAAAACCATCAACTAAGAAATTAGTCTTCTATATTTAGTCAAACGTTTAATTAAAGAGCTCTGGTAGCATAGTGGTTATGAGTCAGTCTGCTAACCTCAAGGTCAGCAGTTCAAAACTACCAGTGGTTCCTCGGGAGAAAGATGAGGCTTTCTGTTCCCATAAGGACTTACAGCCTCGGAATCCTTATAAAGGGTCGCTATGAGTCAGAACTGACTCCATGGCACATCACCACCTAAACCAATGTGATAGCTGAATTGTGGTTGCCCCAGCTGGGCCAGACCAAATGATTTTGCAGGCTTTATAAGACCCAATGGCCCAACATTCCCCCACCCATCTTAGACCATTGCATCATCTGAGGGAGACAGAAAAGAATGTGTGGTCTTGTCAGTGTTTGCCCTGTGCCTTTCTCTACATTTATTTCACCACAATATGTCCTTGTGCCACAGAAAAATGGAAGTTTTCTTTCCAAAGTTCAAACTGGATCAGAAATATGAGATGCACAAACTGCTTAAACAGATGGGAATCCAACGAATCTTCTCACCCTGGGCTGATCTTAGCGAACTCTCAGTTACTGCAAATCTTCTGGTTTCCACAGTAAGTTGTGATCTTCCACAGGGCCCAAACACAAAGGATGAAAGGTCCCAGCATATACTTTGGCAGTGTAATACCTGTTGCTGATTTTGTTAAATGTCCTCAAGTCGGTTCTGACTCATGGTGATAGGTTACGTGCCGTGGAGTCGGTTCCAACTCAAAGCGACCCTGCATAGGGTTTCCAGAGCTATATATCTTTACGGGAGCAGAAAGCCTCATCTTTCTCCTGCGGAACAGCTGGTAGTTTCCAACTGCTGACCCTGAGGTTCACAGCCCGACTCGTAGCAACCCTATATAGGAGCGGTTGATGGGTCTGGTTTTTTTTTTTTTTTTGCGAAGGCCATTTTATTCTCATTTTAAGTTTTTTGTTTGTTTTTTTCTTAAATGTTTTATTGTGAATTATGTGATAGTTTACATGGAAAACATTAGTTTTACATTCATTCTATCGTGTATCTTCTCATTGCCATGGTTACAATCCCCTCCATGCAATCCTTCCCCCATGACCCCCAGGTCTTCAGCACACAGTCGCTCTCCCTCTCTGGATCTAAAGTCTCCCGCTGCTCCATTGCTCAACGTCATCATCTCTGGCTCCATTTCAGGCATCA
>NW_006408543.1:13926025-13988361 GCF_000296735.1 Chrysochloris asiatica
ACATATACACACACATATATATACACACACATACACACACACATACACACGCACATACACACACATATACACATACGCACATGTATACACATATACACACACATATATATACACACATACACACACACATACACACATATATACACATACACACACATACACACACATACACATATACACACACATACACACACATACACACATATATACACATACAAACATATATACACACACATATACACACATATATACACACATACACACATATATACACATATACACACACACGCACACGAACACATACACACAAATATACACATACAAACATATATACACACACATATACACACATACACATATACACACATATATACACACACATATATACACACACACATATACACACATACATATACACATATATATGCTCTGATGTCCTAAGTTACTGAGAACAAGTTTAGTCACTTTTCCGCTTCCACGTGAAATTCCTTCAGCCAGTGAATGTTTCTCAATTAAAATGCTGTGGGTTTTGAGAAACAGAGCAGTTCTGTGCATTTCTGAGAACTGCTTAGTCTCCGTGGTCTGTGCTTGCCAATGTCCGTGATAATCCCCTGTCACTGTTACAACCACTCCCATATATATCTAAATGGCTAGTAAGGTCCAGTTCATCACATCCTTTCTTAGCAGTGGGGTTCTGGATAACATTTTACCTATACAAATGCATCCATTAAGTCCGGGAGAGATGAAACACAACATCTACTTCAGTTATGATCCCCTAGGTAATCCTGGCATACCATCACTCCCCCGTTCCCTCAGGGACTGTGTGTTCATTTCCTGTGAGAGCCACAATACACTACCACAAACTGGGTGGCTCCAAACAACAGGATTTACTCTCACGCTTCTGGAAGCCAGAAGGCCAAAAGCAAGGCATTGGCAGGGCCTCGCTCCTTCTGAGGGCTTCCTTGCTTCTTCCAACAAGGGCTGGAAGAGCCCCTGGCTGGTGCCCACATCACTCATCTCTGCCTCCATCTTCACATCAGCTTCTCCTCTCTGTGCCTTCTCCTTCCTTGTCTGTGACATGGGCTCTTGTCATTGGATTTAAGGCTCACCCAGTATGAATTTATCTCAAGATCCTGAACATCTGCAAGGACCCCTTTTCCAATTACAGGTTCCAGTAAATTGGAATGTGAACATCCCTGTAGAGGGCCACCATTCACCCCACCACAGGTGACAAGACAATGAAACTTAAAACCCAGCAACTGAAAGCACTTTGGCTGTGAATCAATGAAAGCTTAGAGGAATGTGCTGTTGTTTTGCAAAGCATCGTCATTCAGTTTTAATGGCAACGCTTCGATGTTCTTCCTCTGCTTACTCTTAAGGAGTAAGGTTCATTGCAGACAATGGGATGTTCGCAGGCGTTGCTACACTGGACTTCTGCCATGATAAACACACAGACACATAAAATCACACCACAAAAGGGCCTCGCTGAGTTCAAGAAAGGTTTCAGGCCCCGGGGGCAACAGAGCATGACCAGAGGAAACGTGCTGGGGGTGGGGGGGGGCGGAGAGAAGCAGGTGCTGATGACCCAGGAGGCCCCCAGCACCTCTTGCTGGCCAGAAGCAAAGGTTCCAGGCAGTTTGAAAACAGCACAAGTTTTCAGCTCAAAGATCCATAGCATGAGGCATACACTCAAGACATACATGTCTGGAAGAGATGCATACGTGACTCCCTGGGCCCATGCCAAAGTGCACTTCACAGCTGGGCTCCTGGAGTCTCTGGTGAAGTCCTGACATTCCTCTCTGAGCAGATGGGCCCTGGACCCCTTCATCCCAGGAGCATGGCCTTGTGGGTGGGACCGCAGTCAAGGGTTTCAGTTAATTCCCTCCTCTCAGCTGCCACACAAATCATTTCTTCCATATTATTTGCTTTTCTAGGTTTTACAAAGAGCGATGATTGAGGTGGATGAAAAGGGAACAGAGGCAGCAGCGGGCACCCTGTCGAAAATCATCGCTTACTCTATGCCTCCCATCATCAAAGTGAACCGGCCTTTCCATTTCATGATCTATGAAGAAACCTCTCGGATGCTTCTCTTTCTGGGCAGGGTGGTGAATCCAGCTCTCCTGTGACGGGCGGGCCTACTTACTGCTTTTGGAAACACCGAGCCTACGGACATTGGGCAATGGAGGAGGAAAGTGGTTCCCAGGATCGCTGCTGGCTTGGGCTTTTCTTACATAAACAGAAATATTAAATCAATCTACACATGTAAATAATGATACCAGTGAGACAGCTGTGAGTCTGCCTGGCATGGTCAGCCGGTTCCCACCAGCCATTGTGCTTCACTGAACCCCTGGATCCTGCTTTGTAGCCAACAATGTTGTTGTTGTGTACGATCGAGTTGATATCACTCCTAGCGACCTTGTATAGGGTTTCTGAGGAGCAGCTGGTGGGCTGCAGTTCAAATCGACATTGAGGTTCAGGGCTGATCCTACAGTACCATACCAGGATTCCTATGACTAACATGTTTGGACTTAAAAATGGCAGCTCCTAACATATTTCAAGAGAAAGCCTCTGTGAGGAAGGCATTGCAATACACTGGCCTGTGAGCCCATGCTTCTCGTTTCTTCTTCTGTGTGGTGCAAAGTCAGGGTCTCAGACGCGCGGCTTGCTGACTAAACTCTAACAGTGACAATCACTCAGGGTCCCAGCACCGGCCCAACGCTGCCCATCCACTCCATGGTGCGCTCCATGATCTGGTAAAGGCATCAGCTGACCTACAGCACCTTTATTTCACAAAGGGCAGAAGGAGGAGCCTTGAGACAAAGCCACAATATGGCTAGAATGGGCAATGGACACCTTTGTGGGCCCCTTCCTCCACAGAAAACATATTAAAGTGCTATTTTACAACTGCTGTGGCTTCAAAACAGAAGACTATAATCCTGCAGTTGAAGACTGCAGCTTACAAGAAGTAAAGCATTTCCATGAGCCCTAGAAATACTTTAACATTGCGCCTGACGCATCTAGAGGGTAAGTCATCCCTGCCCAGAGAAATGGCAACACTTGTCTGACGTCACCCAGCTAGGCAATGACAGAGCTAGTGAGTGAGTCTCACTAGCCTCTCTGGAGTCCAGTCCCCAAGCCCTTTCTAGTCTTCCTTCCTTCCAGCTAACACTCTCTGAGGGAGTTCAGTGGAACAGGCGGTAAGCATGTCTCCTGGTTCCCCACTGTGGTTGACACAGAAGGACAGAGGTTTCCCAAGGTGGAAAGGAAACCAGCAAGCATGCTCTAACTGTCCTTGCAGTCATTTTCTGTCGTAGAGACAAGAGAGTATTTTTCAGAGAATCATAAATAAAGTGAATTAATCTTGGAGTGTCAACTGTCTTGATTAAATGCCTAATTGGATATTAGAAATGCACTCTTCTTCATCTGTTGCCTATCTAGTGTTTGGAATCTTAGTGGGGCATCTGTGGCGTAATGCACTGGACCGCAAGGTTGGTTTGACCGGCAAGGTCAGTGGTTCAAATTCACTGGCCACACCTCAGAAACCCTATACAGGGTTACTATGAGTTCAAACCAATTCTACAGCATCTAACAAAAACAACAAAGATCCATTGATTAATTACACATAAAATTAATTTCTTGATTCATATTCTTAGGTCCTGGTATGGGACTGTGGGTAATGCGCTGAACTGCAAAGTTGGTTTGAACGGCAAGGTCAGTGGTTCAAGTTCACCAGCCGCTCCTTGGAAACCCTATACAGGGTAGCTATGAGTTGGAACCAACTCGATGGCACTTAACAATAAGAACAGTATAAATCAGAGTAATGCATTATTAAGGTAATATTACTAAGATGCAGCCTAAAGATTGACATTTCATCGTTCTAACGTCTGGACACCAATTCATTCCAGTATTCATTCCAAAAGCACTAACTGATGCTTCTTAAAGGCCAGGCAACTCTAGGACCTAAGAAAGAGAGACACAAAGCAAAGATAGGTTTGTCTGCAGAGACACAGTAGGAGGAATTAAATTAAAAAAAAAGATGATTCTGTCGAATGTCCCACTTTTTAACAGATGAAATCTAGAAAAGAAAATCTACGAGAACATGCTGCTTTCTGGAATGAATATGGCCAAAGCGAGTTTTTACTGAAGGACTCATACAGCGAACAGATCACATTCCCACCAACTCCCCCACAAACACACACACTTCTCAAAGTAGCACCAAGAGCATACCAGTCGGATCTACCACCGCACTCCTGAAGTCAGAATGCGACCCTTTTCTCTATTTAAATTATTTCTTAATGTTATTCTACATGTTCTTTAAGATGCTCCCAAGACACTAAATTTCAAATTTTCTAACTCTGATTGCGCAGTGAGAAAAGGGAGGCCAGTGAAAAGTAATTGATCTCAAACAACAATTCAAGATTTCAAATCAGGGATAGGGGAATCTGAAAACGATACAGGGGTTCACTAGATCTAACTGTGAAGTGTTTGAAATGGCTCCTACACACACACACACTCACACTACACATTCAGCACAGTCTCATACGCACATGCTATGACATTTGAGATCAGATTCTTGAATTTTATCCTCAAGGCTAAACCCCTACTCAAGAGGAAAAGCCTGTTTCATTTCCAGTGTTCCTCACATGTCCACTCATGACACAGCACAAGGGCCCCTTCATTGCAGGGTAAGATGTCCAGGCTCATCAGATTGGCAATGGCAATGACTTTAAAGGTGTGTGTGTGGTTGGAGGGAGGGGGGAGCATGTAGATTCTCTATGCTTCTCATTTTACTTCTATTAAGGGGAATCTTTTTATCTTCATCACCAATTCTGCCAAAGTTTGCGTTCTAGAGGCCTGGTTTTTGCTCACAATGCTCCATTCCAGAACCTACTCTATAAAATACAAGTTTTCTTTATTAACAAAAAGATGATGGAGATGTACCCTTCTTCTGTCAGCTGCAGGATGAGGGAGATTTCCTTATCATGTGACTAGTTTGAAAGATGACTCTGATAAACTGCTTAACTGAGAGCTTTCACAAGAACATATGTACATCTTGCTTTCTGATATGCAGGTTTGGATATAACTCATAACTCACCAATTTGTTCTTCACTCTCTTTCTATAAATTTCTCCTTGGAAGTATAATTTTAACAAAGATTTTAGAAATTGTTATCATGATGTGCTACAAAACAAAACAAGAACCTACTCAAAGTAATTAGGATTCATTGTTTTAACTGATAATTCGGTGTCTACGGATAAGACTGCAATGGACTTCTCCTCCATGTTTCTAAATTTTATTAGTAATTTTTCTCTGTAAAATCACTTTCCTTTTATCCCACATGCACAGTGGGAAAATTAAAGCTTAAAACTCTGCTATGTAACAATTAAGCTGAAATTCTCCATGTTATTTACATTATAGTCAATGTTGACTATCAATCAAAGTTCAGAAAAACTCATGCCACTTTGATGTCCTCCTAACTACTCTATCCCCAGTCATAACACACATTCATTCCTACATTTAGATACTTCTGGTTGTTGCTAAGTACCGTCGAGTCAACCCTAAACTCATAGTGACTGTGTATAGGGTTTCCAAGGTTTGAATGGCTGTGGGTTTGAACCACCAACCTTGCAGCTAGCAGTCCAGTGCTTATCCTACAGGATGGAGTCATACTTAGTTACATGAACTCCATGAAGAATGTACTAAATCTGTTCAGTCAATACCTTCACACCTATCCAATTTTTAACTACTGACCAAAACAACTAGTAGACTGAATAATACGATTTACTTGACTGATCTTCAGTGAAAGATATTAAGAATTACTTTTAAAACAGCCCAAAAGCGACCACAAGGAGGGTAAAAACTAAAACCCAACATATTCACTGCTGACTCACGGTTTCCCTCAAGGTCAGAGCAGAACTAGCTCACAGGCTGCACTCCTCCTGGGAACAGTCAGAGCAGAACTACCTCACAGGCTGCACTCCTCCCGGGAACAGTCCGAGCAGAACTACCTCCCAGGCTGCACTCCTCCCGGGAACAGTCCGAGCAGAACTACCTCCCAGGCCGCATTCCTCCAGGGAAACAGTCCGAGCAGAACTACCTCCCAGGCCGCACTCCTCCCAGGGCAGACGGCCCTGTCTTTCTCCCATGGAGTAACTGGTGGGTTTGAACTGCTTATTCAACCCCAGAGTCATTCACCGCTGACATTAGCATGCTTCTTTCACTAATGACTTAAACATGAGCTATCTTATTCTTCAACTATAAAAGAAAACCTGCGGGAAAATCTTGACAGCTCATTCCACAAACACATTTTCTCATTAACCTATCTTTTATTTTGGGTACATCCGTTATTCATTATTTCACATTATAAAAAGTAACCACACACGCATATGCATTCACAAATTAGATCATCTTTATCATATACATCAACAGATTTTAAAAAACCAATATCTTCTCATACCAATATAGTTAAATGCTGATTGTATTTCTGAAATAGAGAAGCTGACAATAGCTTCATACAGTATTCTCAAGAACTGACATTTTTAAATTCAGGACTCTTTATGCTCCACAGGCAAATCTGGATGGTGATATGAGCATCAGTACAGACGAAGGCTGTTCACATAGCTTAGGCATGATTGCTTGGAATCACAGCTGATTCAAACTCGAGTCATCATTTTAAATTACGAACGGACAAATACAATCTAAAATGTAAGCAAAGTATTTATAAAATAAAGTCTTCTAGGAAACTGAAGGAAATCATCAATCTATTGATTTTTAAGTTCTTATAGCTAACCGTTATTGAGACTCTCTGTGGAATGTTCGCTGCCAACTGCAAATTTGTGAATGCCCAGGTACAACATATTGTCACTGCAATCACAGGACTGAAAAAACAGAGGGCAGTTTTTGTACCTTTCAGTACGCCGTTTCAATTGGCCTTGAAGATTGGTTAGCTAATGCAGTATCTCCCTCCTTCCCCAACACCTCCCAGTAACTACCTAGCTAGGGCAATTTCAGCGGATTTGGACTTTCATGTAGTTCTTCAATGCCAACACTCCCCCTGAAAACAATTCCCTGCACTAAGGCAGGCGGGCTTGGCTCTCGTGCAGCAGTAGGGGAAGCACATCGCTAAAGTTGTTTGGTTAGGCCTCAGTATAACATTAGAATTCTGAAACCACATTATTATCCATAGAAATATATATTATACCTCTCCTAGGGAATCTAATTTCAAGTATAGAAAGTTTAACAACATCAGAGGCTAGCACAGCTCTCTTTTCCATTCATTAAAAAAAAAAAAAAGTCAAGTCCTTGCTTTTAGCTTTTGTCCATCAGTCAGTCTCTCCAGCTGTCTTGGCTCCGCCTCCTTCATCAAGCAGTGGATTCAGGGATTGGATTTTCTGGATTTTCTTTTTAAAAAAAAATGGGGAAAGAAGGAAAAACAAAAAGGAAAAAAAAAGAAAGAAAAATTATCCATGTGATGTTTATAAAGTAATAAACTATAATCCACTTTAAATAAATCTGACATAAGAGAATGCTGATTCAGGGGAAAAGTAAGTATACTAAAGATTACTTGAAATTACTTTTAACTATCAAGATTGATAAGTATACTTAGCATTCACTTTGTAGGAAAACAGACTCAGACAACATCTCATACGTTTTGTATTTTGTATAGCCATAACTAATTAACGCAGGCCTGAGTTTATCCATTGTCTGGTCTTAAGAGCCACAAGGCATAGTACAAACATCTATACCTACTCCATGCTTACCAACTATTCTTGTTATCTGACATTTCACATTTACAACAGTAAATAATCTACTATCTGACAATCTTGCACATTAATGATGTGACTGTCAATAACAAAAACTGCAATGCTATGAATGATGCGGATTCTGACAGTTACAGTAATGTGCCAACTTGGCTGGACCATCCATCATAGGCTGTTAGGCAGTTAAATAATGATGTAATTGGCAATGATGTAATGATGCAATTTGGCAGTTATGTCATCATTCTCTGTTTGATTTATGATGTGGTCATCCTCCATTTTTCATAATGCCAATCTGTGCTTAATGCCTTAGTCTTTGGAACCTCACCATGTAGATAACTGAGCAGTGGGTTGCATTTCCTTTAAGAGGCTAATATTCAAACATCTCACATGTGATATTTTATAATATGGAAAAGTCACAGAATGTGTAAGAAGTAAAACTTGAGACACTGTTTTCTGAAACCAGTTTTTAGGCTTACTCATTTTAAAGGCTCTGTTTTCCTTTAAACATGGCGCAGCTCTGAATTGGGGATACTACACCTCGTAGAAAAGGCGCAGTGTGGATTTTAGGCATGGGTATCAGCTCCGTCACCGCTGTGACAAAGTCCCAATTAGAGCCTCCCATATGGAGATGGAGTTAGAAACTTTCACAAGTCCAGGTTAGGAAATCACCTTGGGTTCCAATATCCTCTTTCTTCAGAACAGTTAGAAAAGAAGGAACAAACTTGGTGTGCAATTTTTAACAGAGCGTTTCTAGATTCATTGTGTTAAACCACCTACTATACATATATGTTTCAAGGAAAAGAAAATTCAATCTATAAAAAGGAAAAACAAAAAACCAAAAAACATACTCCAACAACGAAAGAGCAGATGAAGACAGCATTCTGAACAAAGGAGAACTGGTTTAAATACATTAGGCTTCAATAGTCTTTACTATAAAAATGCCTAAACCCTTTATAAACATTCCATTCCAGGGTTACTACATTTGTCTTTTCATAGAGGAATTCCACGGAAGGCTTTTGCGAAGAGGTTTATGGCTAACAGAGCAGACAGACCTCCGGATGCCCGTGTGGGAAGGTGCCTGAGACGCAGAACCTTGTGTCAGCCCCATCCTGCTACAGATGGGCACAGTGAGGGCTCGTCTCTGCCACCACAATTCTTCAATGGAATTCCCACAGTATAGTCTGTCAACAGACCAGTGACTGGGCGGGTGAAAGGCCTTGGGTTCATTCAACAATATTAATTAGAAAACTTCTCTAACCAGAAATATCAATATACTTGCCTCCTGTTACTATTGCTTTTTCTATTATACATTCCTACTCTCTTCTTGAGCTCCATTTAGTAATTTTGCTACAAAATTCTGAATTAAATTGGGTACATACATCTATACTTGTATATATACTCAATGGCCAATTGAAATTTGGAATACATTACAATATATAATTGCCAAGATGCATTTGAGAAGTTTTATTAGAAAATGCCCATGAATCAAATAAAACGTTTTTGGTAGAAAATCTGAATCCTGTTTAAATTAGAAGGTATGGGTGTCCCATATGTTAAAATAACCCAAAATCCATCATTTGGGCATCTTGACTAAATCATTTCTACCATAGTATGGCCCTCCTCCTGGTGACTTTTACGGTGCTAGCCTCTGAAAGTTCAAGCTAAAAGGAACAAGGGCTTCTGCAATTCAAACAAGATATAAGTAGCACATAAAAAGGGACCATGAGTAATGAATGAGAAGAATGAAGGCCCTTGGATAACCTCAAGGCTCAAGGATAGTCAGTAAAAGCTTCACTGATTGGACCCACCACTCTGGGGGTTATGTGGAGCAAAACTTCTTAAGTGGCATTCATTGGCCCAACTTTTGGACACTGAACAATTCAACATTGTGTGCTTAACCTAGTTGTTCAAAGGGATGCAATTCTATCCTGTTTTCTCAGAAATAAAGCCCCTGAATCCCAAATTGTACAGAAAAACATACATCTCAGGTGCTAGTACAGCCATTTAAATGTTACTTTTTGATTCCCTAAAGTTACAATGTCTTGGCCATATACGAGGGGGCTTCAAAAAGTTTGTGGAGCAATTCCATGTTTTCCATGAACATTTTGAAGGCCTTCCTAGGAATGGTTTTATGTACACTAGCTAGTATTTCGGTCCGTGTGACAACGATCACTTTTAACTGATAACATCCGCATATCCCAGACACTTCCTGTCTCCGGGGAAGTGTTTTCATGAGTGGGATGCTGCACTGAGAACAACAGAGACCGATGAGCAGTGTGTCACCTGGTTACTTACAGGGGGGCCTTCCGAGGTTGTGTCTCTTTACTCCCACCGCTCTTTGAATCAGCTGTGTGACTGGTCCCACGGGACGTGCTTGGTAACGGGGTACTGGGAGAAAAGGCAGATGGAAGGCTGTTGGCATTCCGGGTCCGAAAGGAATCATCTGAAAGCCAAATGTGTAGACAGACAAACTGAACGCACCAAGCAAGGTGTTAACAACGGCAAAGACAAGGTGAAAGCGAATTGTTTTCCTTTTTAAATCAACTTGATTAAAGTATAGTTTACATATAAATAAAAAGCACAAATGTAAAGTTTAAGATCTGACATACATGGAAGCTTCAAAAACTTAGTGGAAAAAATGGAATTAAAAGAAAATTTTCATGTTAAAAGAAACATTATTTGATGGTTACCAGGGGTGAGAGGGAAGGAAGAGTAATTCACCATCTAGAGGGTAGACACATGGTAACTCAGTGACGGGGAAAGCAACACACAACTAGAGGGAGATTGGCAGAAGGATGAAGAAGACAGGTGAAGACACACGGACAAAGGAAAGGGCTAAAGGGGATGGAGGTAAATACTGTTATATACCTAACCCTGAAGCAATGTTCTACAGCTAGATACATGGACAGACACATGGGCTGAGCTGGTGTGGGAGGGAGGATATTTGTACATGAGTATTTACCTTGGTTGCAAACACACCTATGAATGTGTTGGAGCACACAGGAGGCAAAATAATGAAAATGTCTTAGATATTACCAAACATCTGGATGCAACGAGTTGCTGGGCCTAGAGGTTTAGGACCATATTCTCAGGGAACACCACGGTCAATCGGCATAACATAGTCCCCAAAGACAGTGTTCTACATCCTACTTTGGTAAGTAGTGACTGGGATTTTAACAGCTCATGAACAGCCATATACGGTACAACTATTGGCTTCTCCATTGTATGGAGGAAAGAAGAGAGATGAAAACTGAAGATGTTTGAATCAACTAGTCAGTAGACTAATGGAACAGGTAAACTCAGTCATCATGAATCTGAGACCAGAACTCAACAGTGCCCGGTTACCACTATCCATTACATTAGAAGGTCCCAGATACAGTGGAAGAAAATGTGGGATGAAACTCAAAATTGTGAAAAAAAGAGATTGAAGAAATCAAGACCATGGTCCTTGGCTGCCCTTCAGTCACCCTTGTGGCCCAATTATCAGTCAAGAGGTAGACAGGTATATAGGGGTACAACAGCACTATTAAGGTATGCTCACAAGGTAATGGGCAACCATTCAAGATTCAAAGGGCAACGTTTACCTAAGGACCAAGCTCAGAAGGGATGGGAAGGAGGGTGGAATGGAAACAAAAACCAAGGAGAGGAAATGGGATGAGTGTTGTTACATGAGGGGTTTGCAATCATTGAGATGAAACAAAGTGTGATTTGTTAAGTGTAAATAATGAATGATCTGCTCTATAAACCTTAACTCACAATAAAAAGTTTCAAAAGAAAAAAAATTTTTTCCATAAACCTTCTGAAGCTAGCCGAGTGCACCCATGAAGCTATCACCACAGTCTGATGAGGGACACACCCACCAGCTCCAAGAGTCTCCTAATGCCCCAGAGTAACCCGCCACTGATCCTGCCCGTTGCCCAGGCAACCACTGATTTGCTTCTGTTACCAGAGATGTTTTTGCATGTTTTAAGATTTTATATAAATGAAATCATACAATAGCTAGGTTTCTGTGTCAACTTGACTGGGTTGGTTTGATTGTTGAGATGTGCTTATTCCCATGGTGATGAAACCTAATACAGGCATAGTTAGCTCTATGATGAGTGGCTACATGCAGCCAATCAACTGAAGGGATGCTTTCCTGTGGGTGTGGCCTGCGCCCAAAATAACGGGCATGTGGCAAAGACTCTCACTCTCTCTCTTCCACTAAGGACCTGGGACTCTACAACTGTGAGCCAGTTCCTGGATATAAACTTCTCTTTATATATACACATATGTAAGTCTCACTTCTCTAAGACAGACATTATGGACTTTTTTTTATCTGATTTCTTCCATTCAGCGTAGTTCATGAGATATTCATGTTATTGTATATAGTTTATCAATTATTGCTTTCTAGAATTCCTTTGCATAAATGAAATATTTACTGTTTCTCCTGTTGGTAAATATTTGGATTGCTTCTAGTTTCTATTACAAATAAAGCTGCCTTGAGCATTTGTGTATGAGTCTGTGTGTGTATGTAGGTTTTTGTTTCTCTTCAGTAAATGCCTGGAAGTAGCCCTGCTAGGATGGCTATCTGTGTATCTTGACAAGAAACTGCCGAACTATTATCAGTGATTCTACCCAGCCATGTCGGACACTGTAGTTACTCTACACCATCACAAGCACTGAGTACTATAAACCTGTAACAAAAACATTTTTTTGTATATTCGAGTGGTACATATAGGAGCCTTGGTGGCACAATGGTTAAGCACTCAGCTGCTAACCACAAGGTTGGCTGTTTGACCCCACTGGGCTCTCTAGGAATAAGCTGCAGCAGTCGGCCTCCATAAATGACCACAGCCTGGAGCCCCTACTCTGTCCTGCAGGGTCACTACGAGTTGGAACGGACTCAATGGCAGTCAGTTATGTAGGTCTTAGTGGTAATACAGAGTATGTCAAATTTAATACTATCTCTTCTTTGCATTTCCCTAACAATTAGTGAGTCCTGGTGTGGTGCTGTGGGATAAGGCACTGGATCGCAAGGTTGGTTTGAACCGTGAAGTCAATGGTTCAAACTCACCAGCCGCTCCTTAGAAACCCTATACAGGGTCGCTATGAGTTGGGAGCGACTCGACAGCACTCAACGACAGTTAGTGATGTTAAGCATCTTTCCATGTCCTATTTGTGAAATACATGTTCAAATTTTTTGCCTATTTTTAAATTGGGCTGCCTTCTTAATGGTTTAAATTACTTCTTTATATATTCTGGATAAAAGTTCTTTCTTAGATATATCAATTATTAATATTTTCTCTAATCTGCCATTATTTACTTAATGCTTTTTTCTTTTACGGTTAGTAGAAATCTTTGTTTACTCCAAAAATACAAAGGTTTTCTTCTCAATTTTTTTCCAGAAATTTCATCGGTTTTGCTTTTAAATTTACAATCTATTTTGAGTTAATGTTATATATATACTTCAATATTATAAGGTAAGAATTGAGGTCCATCTATGTTTCATATTGTTAAGTACGAATATTTCAGAACACTCAATTCTATTCATGAGGAATCTGTACATGGACCAAGAGGCAGTTGTTCGAACAGAACATGGAACACTGAATGGTTTAAAATTAAGAAAGGTGTGCGACAGGGTTGTATTCTTTCACCATACTTATTCAACCTGTATGCTGAGCAAATAATCTGAAAAGTTAGGTTATATGAAGAAAAACGTGGCATCAGGATTGGAGAAAGACATATTAACAACCTGCGATATGCAAATGATACAACCTTGCTTGCTGAAAGTGAAGAGGACTTAAAACATTTACTGACGAAGATCAAAGAGCAGAGCCATCGGTATGGATTGCATCTCAATGTAAAGAAAACAAAAATCCTCACCACTGGACCAATAAACAGTGTTCTTATCAATGGAGAAAAGATTGAAGTTGTCAAGGACTTCATTCTTCTTGGATCAACTATCAACACTCATGGAAGCAGCAGTCAAGAAATCAAACGACATATTGCTTTAGGAAAATCTGCATTAGGAAGACCTTTTTAAAGTTGTTGAAAAGCAAAGATGTCAGCTTGAGGATTAAGGTGCACCTGACCCAAGCCATGGTATTTTCAATAACCTCATATGCATGTGAAAGTTGGACAGTAAATAAGGAAGACCGTAGAAGAATTGATGCTTTTGAGTTATGGTGTTGGAGGAGAATATTGAAAGTGCCACATGTGCTGCCAAAAGAACCAACAGATCTGTGTTGGAAGAAGTGCAGCCAGAGTGCTCCTTGGAGGCCAAGATTCATCTCTCATACTTCGGACACATTGTCAGTAGGGACCAGTTATTGGAGAAGGATCTCATGTTTGGTAAGGTGGAGGGTCAGAGAAAAAGAGGAAGACCCCCAACGAGATGAGTTGCCCATGTGGCAGCATCAATGGGCTCAAGTGTGGCAACAATCATGAGGTTGGCCCAGGATCGGGCAGTGTTTCATTCTGCTGTGCAAAAGGATGCTATAAGTCATCACCAACTCGATGGCACATAACAACAGCAACAATGTTTCATAGGGAATCCAATTGCTCTTGTACCATTAAAAAAAAAACAAACAAACAAAAAAAAACACACAAAAAAGATTCCATCGTGATTGATTTACCTTGGAGTCTCTTTTGAAAACCAATTGACTGTATATGTCCAGGTGGTTACAGTGTCTTGATTACTACAGTATGTGTTGAAATCAAGTCATTTGTCTTTTTAAAAAATGCTTTGTCTATACTAGGCCCACACATCTGTCATTTTGTTGTGTTGTGGTGGCTTCTCTGTTGCTGTGACGCTGGAAGCTATGCCACTGGTATTTCAAAAACCAGCAGGGTCACCCATGGTGGACAGGTTTCAGCAGAGCTTCCAGACTAAGACTAGACTAGAAATAAGGAATATGCGGCCACTATTCTGAGGGATTAGCCCTTGAAAACCTTATTAATATCAGCAAAACATTGTCTGATATAGTGCTAGAAGATGAGCCCTTCAGGTTGGAAGCCATTTGAAATACAATCAAGGAAGAGCTGCCTACTCAAAGGAGAAAACTCACTGCCATCGAATTGATTATGACTCATAGCACCCCAGGAGGAAATTCTCAAGGCTATAAATCTTTACAGGATGAGAAAGCCTCATCTTTCTCCTGTGGAGCTATGGATGGATTTGAACTGCACACCTGTGGTTAGGAGTCCAGTGCTTATCCTATAATACAACCAGGGTTCCGTCCTCAAAGTAGAGTCAATCTTAATGACATGGATGGAGCAAAGCTGTTAGCACCTTCATTAGCTGATAGGGCATGACTCAAAGGGAGAAAAAACAGCTGCAAACATCCATTGATAATCGAAACAAGGAATGTACGAAGTATGAATCTAGGAAAATTGGAAGTCATCAAAATTGAAATAGAATACATAAAGATCAATATCTTACACATTCATGAGCTAAAATGTGACAGGTACTGGTCACATTAAATAGGAGAATCATAACGTTTACTACAATGGTAATGAATTAATTAAAGAAGAATGGCATTGTGTTCATCATCAGAAAGGACATTTCAAGACCTATCTTGAAATACAATGCTGTCTGTTATAGGATAGTATCTATTTACCTATAAGGTAGACCAGAGTCCTGGTGTGGTGCTGTAGGATAAGCACTGGATTGCTAAATTCAAGGTTCAGACCCACCAGCCGCTCCTCAGAAACCGTATGCAGAACTGTCTCAACAGCACATCACAATAACAAGGAAGACCAGTTAACACAACTATCACTCAAATGTATGCCCAATACAAAGCCAATGATGAAGAAGTTAAGGAATTCTATCAACTTCTTCAGTCTAAAATTGATAAGACATGCCTTCAAGATGCAATGATAATTACTGGTGACTGGAATGGGAACACTGGAAACAAGTAGGAGGGATTGGTACTTGAAAAATAAGACCTTGCTGACAGAAGTGATGCTGGAAATCACATGGCAACTATCCAGGTGGGCCTACCAAATGGGATCTACAGGAATCAAACTGACTACTTCTGTGGGAATAGAAGATGCAGAAGCTCAGCTACATCGGCTAAAGCAAGGCCAGAGGCCAACTGTGGAACAACACATCATCTGCTTGTATGAAATGCAAGTTCAAGCAGAAGAAAATTAAAATGAGAGCCAAAATATCCCACCTGAATTTTGAGACCATCTCAAGAACAGATTTGATTAATTAAACACTAATGACCAAAGAACCGTGGAGTTGTGGGATAACGTCAAGAACAGCATACATGAAGAATGCAAAAGGTCATTAAAAAGACAGGAAAGCAAAAAAACAAAACAAAACTAAAGCATGTGTCAGAAGAGACTCTGAAACTTGATCCTGAACATAAATCAGCTAAAGCAAATGGAAGAAATGATGAAGTAAAAGTTCTGAAGAGAACATTTCAAAGGGCATACAGAAATGTGCAAAGATTTGGAGTCCGAAAAGTAAAAGGGAAGAACACACTCAACATTGCTCAAGCTCAAAGAATTGAAGAAAAAAATTCAAGCCTTGAGTTGCAATAGTGAAATTTTTTTTAGCAAAATATTGAGCAATGCAGGAAGCATCAAAAGAAGATGGAGGGGTAACAAAAACAAGGGAGTAGTTAATCTTACCGTCCAGAAACAGAGAACCCTAGGACCATTAAGGGAGAAGAGCACAAGCGGAATGTGGGACCCTATCCAGAGAAGCAGCGACATCAGAGATGGAGGCAGAGATGAGGACATGGAGAGATAGAGCAGCTGAGGACTCTAGACTCATGCAAAGAGACAGACTTGAGTGCTGGCAGCCAGGAGGCAGGCTTGCAGAGTGTGCCCTTTGGTTGTTTAAATGATTAAATATTCCTGAGTGTTTTTGTGTACATCTCCCCCAACACCCCCCCCCAAAAAAAACCCATAGGAAATAGAAGCAAATACCATTGAATGATGATGCACAGAGGAGACTGTAATCATTGCAATGAAACGATGAGTGCAAAACCAATGTTCTCCAATGTAAACTATTACTCAATTCACAATAAAAACTTAAAAATTAAAATAAAAGAGCAGATGGAAGGAATACAGAGTCATTTTACCAAAAAGAACTCATTGACCATCTCAGCAATAGCATACGATCAAGAGCTGATGGCAATGAAGGGAGAAGTCCAAGCGGCACTGAAGTCATTAGCAAATAAACAAGGCTCTAGAAATGGATGAAATACAAATGGAAATGTTTCAACAAACTGACAGAGCACTAGAAACACGCACTAATATCTGCAAAGAAATTTGGAAGATAGCTGCCTGGCCAAACTGATGGACATTTGTACCCAAAGGAAGACAACACAACAGAATGTAGAATTATCAAATACTATCATTAACATCACACAAAGTAAAAATTTGCTGAAAATAATTCAAAAAGAGTTGCAGCAGCACCTCAACAAGGAGCTACCAGAAATCCAACCCATTTCAGAAGAGGACATGGAAAGATGGGTATTACTGTTGACATCAGATGAATCTTGGCTGAAAGCAGAGATGCCAGAAAGATGTTTACTTGTGTTTTATTGACTATGTAAAGGCATTTGACCATGTGGAGCATAAAAAACTATAGATAACATTGCAAAGAATAGTTACTCAAGGACACTTAATTGTGCTCATAAGGAACCTGTACGTGGACAAAGAGGCAGTACTTTGAACAAGGGGATGTTGCTTGGTTCAAAGTCAGGAAAGGTGTGTGCCAGGGTTGTAACTTACACCATTCTTATTCAATCTGTATGCTGGGCAAACCATCCAACAAGCTGGACTATATGAAGAAGAAAGTGGCATGCATCGGGATTGGAAGAAGTCTCATAATTGCCTATGATATACAGATGATACAACCTTGTTTGCTGAAATCTAAGAGAACTTCAAACACTGATGAAGATCAAAGAATACAGCTTTCAGTATGGATTGCATCTTAACGTGAAGAAACATACGTCCTCAAACATTAGACCATTAAGTAACATCATGATAAATGGAGAAAAGATTGAAGTTACCAAAGACTTCATTTTGCTTTGATCCACAACTAACAGGCACAGAAATAGCAGTCAAGAAATCAAATGACATGTTGCATCGGACAAATCTGGTGCTGAAGATCTCTTTTAAACTGGGAGGATGCGCAGGGCTGGGCAGTGCCAGGTTCTGCTGTGCATAGGCTTGGCATGAGTTGGAACTGACCGTGAGGAACCTAACAACAACAACATGCTAGGGACTGTGAACGTTGATATAGATTTTAGCATCAGCTTTTAAATTTCTGCAAAAAGCAAAGATGTCATTTTGAGGACTAACGTGAGACTGACCCAAGCCATATGCAAGTGAAAATTGTACAGTGCATAAGAAAGACCATGGAAGAATCGATGTATCTGAGTTACGGTGTTGAAGAAGAATATTAAAGTACCATGAACTGCCAAAAGAACAAACAGATCTGGGTTGGAAGTACAGTGAGAATGATCCTTAGAAGTCAAGATGGTCAGACTTCATCTCTCATACTCTGGACATGTTATCAGGAGGGACTGGTCTCCGGAGAAGGACATCGTGCTTGGTAGAGTGGAGGGTCAGAGAAAAAGAGAAAGAGCCCCGAGTAGATCGCTTGGCATACTGGCTGCCACAATGGGCTCAGACCTAACAGCACTGTGAGGATGCGCAGGGCTGGGCAGTGAGTGCCAGGTTCTGCTGTGTGTAGGGTTGTTATGAGTTGGAACTGACTGGATGGTACCGAACAACGACATACTAGGGACTTTGAACGCTGATATAGATTTTAGTATCAGCTTATAAATTTCTCCAAAAAGACTGCAAGCATTTTCATTGTATTGAATCTATGGATCATTTTAGAAAGAACTGGCATTGTACCATGTGAAGTCATCCAATCCAGAAGCACGGTATAGCTCTCCATTTATCTAGGGCTTCGATTTCTTGCAGCAGTCTTCTGAAGTTTGTTTTCTGTGTCTATATTACACACATTTTATTAAATTTATCCCAAAAAACTCAATGTGCTTAAAGTTATTGTAAATGACATTTTAAAATAAACCTTATTTTTACAGCAGTATAGATTCACAGAAAAACTGAGATGAATAGAGTTCTCTCATACCCTTCTCACAACTACCTTTATCAAGATCTCACATTACTAAGCTCCATTTATTACAAGGAATGAATCGGTATTGATAAGTTATGACGAAATATAGTCTACTGTTAGTTCAGAATTCTGCATTTTGATCTAATGTCTTCTTCCGCCCCAGGGCCACATTCAGGACAGCACAGTGCACTTGGCTGCAATATCTACCTAGGAGCCCCTTCTCGGTGACAGTCTCTCAGACTTTCCCTGTCTGTGATAACCGTCACAGTGCTGAGGGGCATTAGTCTGTGGGAGTCATATGGTCCACAGTGAAGCCTCACTGCTCCAGTCTACGCTTCAGCAGGTCCTCAGACTGAGGGGCTTCTCCTACCATGCTGGCCTTCATCTCTCTTAAAAGTCTTGAACAATTGGCTTTAACACAGTGAAAACAAACTTACTTAGGGAATCAAGTATCGCAAATACTAGGGCCAAGTTTCATTTCTTAGGGTTATGATAAAGATACAAATTTAGAAAAAACACTCTATGTGGAATATGTTTTAAAATCAAGTTATTTAAAGAACATTCTTGTGTAAATTTAGCATTGTTTGACAGAGCTCAGATGTTACTTACCTGTTAGTGCCAGTACAGAAGTCTTCGTTAACCCTGAGACGGGAGCTGTGTAGTCTGCCACTGCGGGAGTTTTACTAGAACAGAACGGGACTGACTTTAGAAGGCATGCGCAGGCTCCCAGCAGCCACAGGCCTCTGGCACGTCGTCTGTGTAGCCCCTCGCCCTTGTTGTTAATGCGTTCCTTTACCTGGTGTGGTGCTATAGGATAAGCACTATCAGTTTGAACTGTAAAGTTAGCCGTTCAAACCCACCAGTCATCGGAAACCCTATACAGGGATTCTATGAGTTAGAACTTAACAACAAATTATGAAATATGTTTGCTACTTTATTTCTCATTTTTTCTACATTCTGGGCCTCGCAGCCCTTACTTTGCCTGTCACTTTGATATTAGAAGAACAATTTTTCTTTGAAAGCTCAGCTAACATAGGAAGATGGGTAAAAGATTCTTGGAAACAACTGACCTTTATCTCTAGTCTCTTTTGCTCTTCTTGAAGGTCACCCTATTGATCAGACTCTAGACCAGGGCTGAGGAAAGTATAACCCGCAGGCCAAATAAGGCCCACAAAATCATTTGGTCTGGCCCTGATGAGGCATCTGCAGTTCCAGCTATCATACTGTTGTGGGTAAGTTAACTAAATGTTTGACCAAATACAGCAGGCTAATTTTTAAGTTGATAATTTTGCATGGCCCGCGAATGATGTTATAAATTTTGACAGAAAAAAAGGTTCCCCACCCCTGCTTTAGATTAATACACTGAAAATGTCCAAAAATTGCTGAAAATCTGGAACAGGCTACCTTTAACATAAGAAAATGCTGGTGTTTGGGTAAGAAGCTACGTATCTTGATAGATGAATGACAAAAGAATAGGTAAGTGATACTTCCAAAGATGTTGTTGTTGTTGTTGTTGTTGTGAAGTGCCATCGAGTTGGTTCCGACCCACAGTGACCCTGTATAGGGTTTCCAAGGAGCAGCTGGCGAGCAAGTTCAAATGACTCTGCAGTCTGGTGCATTAACCCACAGTGCCACACTAGACATTATACATTCTTAAAATTATTTTGCTTATCAATTGATATGCAGCTGTTGTACACAGCCCCTACCAGCATCATACTTGTTTAATGAACGCTAATGCTCGCTGTAGATTCAGTGTTTGTAACCATGTCTTCTGAGCTAAGTTTAGAGCTCTATGCTGATCACTTTGCCTAAGAAACATACCAGTGGCTTCTTAACAAGCAGAAATCATATTAGCAGGAGATGGATTTCTTTAGTAAGTGGTTCGGCTCAGTCCACATCCATTTAAAGTCTCCTATGTGATACAGCAAGGAGCCCTGGTGGGGCAGCAGGTTAGGCCTTGGGCTACTAAACACAGGTTGGTGGTTCAAACCCACCAGCCACTCGGCAGAGAAATGATGAGGCTGCCTGCTCCTGTGAAGACTGATAGTCTCAGAGACCCTAAGGACCTGCAGGGTCTGTGAGACAGCACCAGCTCCCTCAGGAAACTAGACACGGTGTTAGCCAACAGTGGATGGTGGTGGTCTTCTTTCCAGAATGCTAGGATACCTACTCTGATACAAATCAACAGACTTCTAACTTTGATCGCAGCAATCTTTTCAGAAGAAAACTTAATTACTGCCTTATATGAAAACTCAAAATTAACTTAAGGTGCTCTGGTAGCCTAGTGGCTATGAGTCGAGCTGATAACCTCAAAGTCAGAAGTTCGCTCGAAGTCAGAATGAGACTTTCTGCCCCCATAGAGATTTACAGCCTCGGAAATCCTATGCAGGGTCACTATGAGTCGGAACTGACTCCATGGCATATAACCACCACCATCATCATGATTTTCATAATAATGTAAATAAAGACTTCACATAAACAAAACTGTGTGGCTAAATCATTTTAAAAACTAAATTACAAAGTTAATAGCTGGCAGATCATACCTAGTGCACTTGTCTAAGTTGCCATATTTTGTGTGGAAAGCTTGATTATTAAAAGACTGGCTTCGAATCAATTTGGATTTCTTGATTTCTTTGCCTAGAGTAATAAACAGAAATAAGGAAAATGCAACTGCTCCATTCATCCTTGCCTGCCCCCAACTCCCATCTCCTCCCAACTCCCATCATTTTCAGTGAAATACAGATTTTCCTTAGTTTGGGTTGATGGGAAATTTATCTTCATGGTACAGGAGAAAGATGAGGCTTTCTGCTCCCATAAAGATTTACAGCCTCTGAAACTCTATACAGGGTCCCTCTGAGTAAGAATCAACAAGACAGCACGTACCAACAACAACTATCAAAACAATGAGCAATGAAAAGCGAGAGAGGCTTGAGGACAACAGACCTCGGTCAACAGAGCAACTCTGTATGAAACGAGTGTTTATAAGAGAGACAAGCAAAACAAATGCTATTTCTTACTTGTCGATGGGTTGGCAGACGAGGGTCCAGGAACAGAAACAGGGATGCTTTTGGGCAGACTTGTTGATGTCTTAGAGTCTCTACCTATAATAAAGTCTGTTTTAAGTTCTATAATTTCCTGAGTCCTTATTAAGCTCTATAAATATATAAGACAACACAGGAAACAGGAAGCATTGCCCTGGATAAACAACATTCTTATCGAGCAGTTTTATTTTATACACTTCAATCTTCATTACTCAGCGATCAGTGTCACAAACTTATTACTGCTAATTACTGTTACAGTTGCCTAAAACGTTCCTTTATCGTGGTTTGCTTGTTCACTTGGGGAAAACATACCCAGCACAGGACATACCAGTTCAACAAACTCTGCAAGTACAATCCACACCTAACCCAACTCGATAGTCTTCAAGCCCTGGTACTGGCCTTGCTATCCTCCTCCATCTCACTCCACCATTTTAACATAAATTCTCTGTCCCCTAAGCTTCTTACCTAGCCTTTTGGGATGCTGTGGTCAATTTCATCCCACAAAGGTAAATCTGTGAAAGAGCTCAGTGCTCAAGGCAGATACACGTTACAAATTAAGCTGAACTGTTGTTGGGGTCTAAGCAGTCTTCAGTGAAAGTTGTGGTTTGAGGTTTAAGGTTTGAAGATTATCTCAAAGAAACTGTTTCCGGTGTTTATTCACAAAGTATGAACTGCACTGAGAATCTGAAATTCTGATCCATGATTTCCCCACCCCTCAGTCAGGATTCATCTCCAGAAGCTCAGATCAAACTGTTCAGTACAGGTACCACCATCCAGGTCTCTGGGTCTCAAGGCACAGGGTGCAGATCTTGGCAACAGGGCCTCCTCCTATTCCTGACTTCCTTTTGGTATTCCAGGTAAGTGCAGAACTACTGTGGTCACTTGGTAGTCCACGAGCAAACTTTTTAAGACCCCAGGTACTAAACTAAGATGTCCTTTTGAAGGACTCTCCACTGATCCCCATCATTTACTTATTCATTCCTAAATCAGCACCATACGAAACAGCTAATTTTTTAAACAACGCTTAGCAAAATAAAAGAAGGCGAGGCAAATGTCTACATCAAGCGACTAACTCGCCATGGTCCTTCAGAAAGCAGGCTGCAACATCAGTGCTGTAACTCAGCAGAGATGGCAGAGGAAAATTACTTACGCTTCTTTTCAAAGGTTTTATCACTCAGGGATCTTCCATCATTCTGCTGCTTCTCTTTCTCTAGTTGTTCCTGTTATTAAAACATGTTCTCAGCATTAAATGTACAACTAACATAAATTTAGGACAGTCTTCTAATAAGTAATGGCTCTAAGTTTATGGATACAAATGTGGTTTCCAAAAATTATTAAAAGATGTTTTTGCAGGGGAGTAGTTAATCTTACAGTCCAGAAACAGAGGACCCTAGGACTTTCACGGTAGAAGAGCATGAGTGGAATGCAGGACCCTATCCAGAGAAACAGTGACACCAAAGATGGAGGCAGAGATGGGGACATGGAGAAAGGAAGCAGCTGAGAACTCTAGATTCATAGAAAGAGAGGGACTGAGTGCTTGCGGCCAGGAAGCAGGCTTGCAGAACATACCCTTTGGTTGTTTAAATTATTATATGTTCCTGAGTGTTTTTGTGTACATCCCTCCCCACCCCACCCCCACCCCCCAAAAAAATAAAAACAGAGGGAATGGAAGCAGATACTGTTGAATGGTGATACACGAGGAGACTACAATCATTGCAATGAAACGATGGTGTGAAGCCAATGTTCTCCCATGTATAAACTATCACTCGGTTCACAATAATAAAGAAATAAAATCAATGTTTGGTTTTGTTTAAAAATGAGTGCCTAAAGAAGTCAGGATGTTTCCACATTTGCTGTGCCTTCGGGGCTTTGTCAAACTAAAATAGTGAGTTTAGTATCACTTCTGTAAAATCAGTTGCCAACAAATAGACGCTGATTCACGGCAGCCGCATGTGTGTCCAATTAGGAACGTGCCTCAGAGAGCTTTCTAAGGCTGGTTTTTCAGAAGGAGGTTACCAGGCCTTTCTTCCTTGCCTCTAGGAGGACTCAAATCTCCAACCTCTTGGCAGCCAGCTTAGTGCATTAATGGTTTGCACCAGCCAGGGGCTCCACCACTGCTACAATGGACTCTGATTTCTATAAGCTATTGACAGATTCTCATCAGCAAAATATCTGTTATAACTGGTCATTTCAATTTCTAACAGGTAAGTGGAAAAAAAATATTATTTTCCTTTACACATTAATGTATACAGCTCAATGCATTTTCACCAAGTGAATACACCAGCTCCTAGATCAAGACACAAAACATTATCAATACACAGGAGCCCTGTGCTAATAGAACAATGGGGGGGGGGAGGCGGGAATCAATGCATATAACATGTTCTGAACAAATGACCAGACATTACAGTACACTGCACTCAACAAGTGGAGAACATACATTCTTTTCATTCGCATATGTAAACTCCAGAAAAACATGCGCGCACACAGGTGACACAACGAAGTATCTCTACAGAAAACTGAACCCCACACAAAGAAGAATCAAGAGGAGATTCTAGAACTGAAAATCAAATATTATTAGGTGCGTCTTACAGCAGTCATCCATTTCCCCATCTTTTTCTCTATTAATGATCATATTAATCACAGCTGTCTTTGAAGTCCTCATCTGTTCCTAACTACAAAATCAGGATCCTCTCTCTGTGTGTGTGTGTGTGGGGGGGGGGGGGTCTATTTTCTGCTTTTTGGCTTGGTTTTAGGTCAGATGTTCCTAAAAACAAACCTGCTTTGCCATGAGCAGAAATCAACTTGAGGGCAGTGGGTGGGAATGCATTCTCTACAATCATCAGCAATCCTGGCCTCTAGTCCAAGTCTCACAAGAATGCAAAAAATAATGCACTTTGGTTTTCAGAGGTTTTTAACCATACACTACCAAAATTCTAAGCAGAAATGTAACAAATATAAAAAAGAACCAAAAAGAAATTTTAGAACTGAGAAATATCAGAAATAAGAACAAAATCCCCAGATCAGCTCAATAGCAGAATGAAGATGAGAGAAGAAATGGCAGAGGCATGGAAAATGATTTCATCTGAGGCGCCAAAGGACGGAATCCTGTAGGGCAGTATCAAAGGTTCCACCATATGCATAATGGGAGACCCAGAAGCAGAGGCTGGGACAGAACATATGTTTAAGCTAAGAGTGTGCCAAAGCTTCCCAAATTTGGGAAGTGCCAAACCTTTACAGAGTCAGGAGAATTAGCAAACCCAAAATATGATGAATTAAAATAAAACCACATCTAAACACATACAAATCAAACCAGTAAAAACAAAAAGATCTAGAAGCATCTTGAAAATAGCCAGAGAAAAACAATATTACATACAGAAGAAAAACAACCCAAGTGATAGCAGTTTTTCATTAGATGCAGGAAAGCCAAAAGACAAATAGAAACGTATCCTTAAAATACATAGAGAAAAAGGCTATGAATTCAGAATTTTATTTGCAGTCAGGATTAACTGTCAGGAATGCATATGAAATACATCTTAAATAAGTGAAGAGCTAAGAACATTTGTCACCAGGAGACCTACACTAAAAGAACTAGTAAAGAAAGTTCTTCCGGTTGAAAAGAAGAGGGAAATGTGGATCCTAAGTAATGAATGAAGACACATGATAACTTATTGTAAAAATTACAAGTTGGGGTTTTTTAATGCATACAGATGTAACTTATAACTGTAACATAAAAGAGAAGTGTAACATGGGCAAAGGAACACATCATTGTTAACTGAAGGTATTGTCATATTGTTGTCAAGATGTTATAATAATGGTAAATATAATCATTTTAGGTAGCCATTCTAAAGATGGACCAATAAACAACATTCTTATCAACGGAGAAAAGGTTGAAGTTGTCAAGGACTTCATTCTTCTTGGATCAACTATCAACACTCACGGAAGCAGCAGTCAAGAAATCAAATGACGTATTAGGTAAATTGCATTAGGTAAATTAGGTAAATTGCATTAGGTAAATCTGCTGCACAAGACCTTTTTAAAGTGTTGAAGAGCAAAGATGGCAGCTTGAGGACTAAGATGCACCTGACCCAAGCCATGGTATTTTCAATAACCTCATATGCATGCGAAAGCTGGACAGTGAATAAGGAAGACCATAGAAGACTTGATATTTTTGAGTTATGGTGTTGGAGGAGAATATTCAAAGTGCCATGGGCTGCCAAAAGAACCAACAGATCTGTGTTGGAAGAAGTGCAGCCAGAGTGCTCCTTGAAGGCCAGGATGGCCAAACTTTGTCTCTCATACTTCGGACATATTGTCAGGAGGGACCAGTCTCTGGAGAAGGATATCATGTTTGGTAAGGTGGAGGGTCAGAGAAAAAGAGGAAGAGACCCAGCAAGATGGATTGGCAGAGTGGCAACATCAGTGGGCTCTAGTGTGGCAACAATTGTGAGGTTGGCCCAGGACTGGGCAGTGTTTTGTTCTGTTGTGCATAGGGTCACTGTGAGTTGGTACCGACTTAATGGCACCTAACAACAACATACTAAAGATACAATATTAATGACAAATAGACAGTGAAAGCTTAGGAATGTATGTTATAATCTCTAGAGACACCAAAAAACTAGAATTTAAGAAAGAGGGGACAACAGATATCACTAAGAATGAAATGGGTCTTCTCCAGAGAGTCTATATATACTAAAAAGTACAGTATGAGAACATTACAAACCACTCATTTTACGATACTCTGACGGCAGGCGTGTTACTCTGATGCTGGAAGTCACCCGCAGGAGACACGTTTCAATGAAGCTTCCAGACTAATAGGTGGACTACAAAGGGGAACCTGCCAATCTGCTTCCAAGAAGCTGGCCACCGAAGCCCTTATGAATAGCAGTGGGACGCTGTTTGATATAGTGACAGAAGATGAGAGCCTCAAGTTGAAAGGCTGCCTCCTCAATCTAGTGTAGACCTTAACGACACGAACGGAGCAGAGCTTTCCGGATCTTCATAGGCTGATGTGACACTACTCAAAATGAGCAGGCACCGCTGCAAACATCCATTAATAATAAGCAATTGGAATGTGTGAAGTATGACTGTAAGCATAAATGCTCCAAAATGAAGTGAATGAAACCGGTTCCCTAGGTATTAGTGAGCTGAAATGGACTGAGCTTGGCCATTTTGAATTACACAGTTATAGGATATATATACTACAACATGTAGATAACTCAGCCTTGCCTGCTGAAAGCAAAGATGATAATCAAAGCCTTCAGTATGGATTTTACCTCAATAGAAAGAAAACAAAAATCCTCACAACTGGGCCAATTCATAAAATCATGATAAAAGGAGACCTGGTATGGCACTGTGGGATAAAACACTGGACGGTAAAGTCGGTTTTAAACAACAGGGTCAGCGGTTCAAACACACCAGCCGCTCCTTGGACACACTGTACAGGGTCGCTGTGAGTTGGAGCCGACTCGGCAGCACTTAACAATAGCAACAACAAAAGGAGAAAAGATTGCAGTTGTCGAAGACTTCATTTTTCTTGAATTCACAATCAGTGCTCATGAAAGCAGCAGTCAAGAAGTCAAACGACCAACTGCTTACGTGAACCTGCTGCAAAAGACCTCTTGAAAGTGTTAAAGATCAGAGATACCAATTTGAGGACTAAAGTGGACCTGATCCAACCCATAGTATTTTCAGTCCCCTCATATGTAGTGAAACTACCAGCTGTTCCGCGGGAGAAAGATGAGGCTTTCTGCTCCCGTAAAGATTTACAGCCTCGGAAACCCTGTACACTGTCGCTATGAGTTGGAACCGACTCCACGGCATACAACAACAACAACATATGTAGTGAAAGTCAGACAATGAATTGATGCATTTGAGTTATGGTGTTGCAAAAGATATATTAAAAGTATCATGGACTGCCAGAAGAACAAACAATCCTGTGTTGGAAGAAGTACAACCAGAATTTTCCTTAGAAGCCAGGATAGTAAGATTTTGTTCCTCATAGTTTGGACATGTTGTCAGGAGAGACCAGTCCCTGGAGAAGGACATCGTGCTTGGTAAAGTAGAGAGTCTGCAAAAAGCAGGAAGACCCCCAACGAGCTGGACTGACACACTGGCTGCAACAATGGACTCAGATATGACAATTGTGAGGCTGGTGTAGGACCGGGCGGTGCTGTGTTCTGTTACGTCTGAGTCGGAACTGATTCAATGCCGCTAACTACAACAACATTCTGGGAATGACAAACTGAAGAGGAATGGTGTCACATTCATCATCAAAAAAAACCATTTCAAAATCTGTCCTGATGCTGTCAGTGATAGGGTGATATCCATACACACACCTTCAAGGAAGTTAAGTTAATGTAACTATTATTCAAATGTATGCACCAACCACTAAAGCCAAAGATTTAGAAATTAAAGATTTTTACCAACTTCCGCAGTCTCAAATTGATTAAACATGCAATCAAGATGCATTAGAAATCACACCAATGATTGGAATGCAAAAATTAGAAACAGGGAAGAAGGATGAGTAGTTGGAAAATCCGGTCTTGGGGAGAGAAGCAACCGCCCTGGAGATCGTAGGATAGATTTGTGTAAACCATGAAGAAAGCAAAGGACAGGAAAAAAAGAAAAGACCAAAAACTGTATGTTAGAAGAGACCTGAAGCTTGCCCTTCAACATACATTATTTGAAGTGAATGGAAAAAATGATGACATTAAAGAGGTGAATAGAAGATTTCAAACGGCTGTTGGAGTAAACAAAGTCAACTATTAACAATGAAACGTGTAAAACCACAAGGGAAGATATGCTCAGCATTTCTCAAGCTGCAAAAACTGAAGAAAAAGTCCAAGCCTTGAGTTGCAAATTGAAGGATTCTGAGGCAATGTAGGATAAACACTGGGCTGCTAACTACAAAGCTGACAGTTGTTCTCGGAAACCCTATATAGGGTCGCTTGCTACAAGTTGGAATTGACCCAACAGCACACAACAACAGCATGAGCAAAGTACTGAAGGTTGTGTGTGTGCATGTGTGTGTATGTATAGGAAAACAACATACCATTTCCAAAAGAAGCAATTCTTCTCTTTCTTTCTCTTGATCCAACAAATCTTTTTCATAAAACTTTTTCTGAAACTGTTTAAAGTTAAAAATAAAATTGGGAAATGTAAGTGATAAGTTTCTGCCAATTTTTAAGTATTTCTTTCAATTTAACTGTGGTAAAAGGAGTGTACTCACAGCGTTCATGGACATTTCCATTCTGTCCAACTCTAATACGGTCTATAAAGAAAGTTCAAAATTATTACAGGTAACTAACCCAGTCATTTCTCAAAGCGATTCCTTTACCAAGGAAAGCTCAGAGGAGACTTCTGCACCAGGCAGTGGAAGGCTAACCTGAGAAGCTTCTGAAGGCCCTTCCCATTCTAGGCTGTATACATAATCAAACTCGATATATTATGTGAGGATTCATTTAAGATTTTTAATCTTGAGAAAAATAAGGATAGAAGCCTATTTTAAATATTAAACACAGGCAATTTAAACAGTTTCTAATAGCTGCTAATATCAGTTTTTCTAAATTTTTAGAAATACAACTTCATTTTTAGCAAAATTGATCTGAGGCAAGCTATAGTCTATCAGTTGGCAGAAAATACTTAGTTTCTTTCCATAGAAAATTTTGGTTACTCTGATCAATTGGAAGACTTTGCTCTGAATGTAGTCTCTCAATTTAAAACTTGTATTTCAGAATGCACCATTGTTGTTGTTAAGTGCCATTGAATCAGTTCTGACTCACAGTGACCCTGTATACGGTTTCCGAGAAGCAACTGGTGGTTTGAATTGCTGACCTTGTGGTTCACAGTCCAATGCTGGTCCTACAGTGCCTCACCAGAAGTCCACAAATTATTGTGACCCAGTCTCTGACACTGGGAAATATTTCTCAAAAGCATCCTAACGGTATAAATGTAATAGCCAAAATGCAAGATGGTTTAGTTATATACTCATAAGCCCAAAGTACCCATTGCAAATACAATGTATCTGTAAAGCTTTATTTTCATTCATAAAATTTATTTAAAATTTTATAGTTATGATAAATACCATTTTTTAAAAAATAATTACTCCCCCTTTAAAAACAGTAGCAAGTAAGCTATTCCTTTTTTTATCTGAAAGCTTTGTGTAGCTTCCTTAGTTTCCAGACCAATACCTCAGTTTCATAAACTTTACACTACAATATTTTCCAGGGCAACTTGACTTCCTGCTGTTACATGAACAAGAGTTGTACTCCAAAATGATCCATTATGGATTGTGGTGGTGGTGACGATGGTAGTGGTGGTGGTTATGTGCTGTGGAGTCTATTCCAACTCACCCGTTTTTTTTTATTAGATCATCATTGTACCTACTTATAAGTTTGTCTTGAAGTATCTCTTGAATTATTTCAGTAAAACAACAAACTCGCTCATCTGTATTATTTTGACAAGTTAACTCCACGATATAAACTTCTGTTCAAAACTCATCTGCCAATCAGTTGTAGTGTGGTGGCTTGCGTGTTGCTGTGCTATGGGTATTTTCAATACCAGGGTCACCCGTGGTGGACAGCTGTCAGCTGAGCTTCCAGACTAAAGCAGACTAGAAAGAAGGAGAGGCAGGCTATTTTTGAATTTCCAGCCACTAAAAACTTGATGAGAGCAGCTAACATTGTCAGAAATAGTACCGGAAATGAACAGAAGACTAGCAGTTGATCAGTGACAGAGACAGTGCTGGAAGATGAGCCCCTCAGGTTGGAAGGCACCCAAAATATTACTGGGGGAAAGCTGCCTCCTCAAAATAGAGTTGACCACAATGATGTGACTGGAGTAAAGCTTGTGGGACCTACATTTGCTGATGGGGCACAACTCAAAATGAGAAGGAACTGCTGCAAACATCCATGAATAATCAGAACATGGAATTTATGAAGTATGAATCTAGGAGAATTGGGAGTCTTCAAAAGCGAAATGGAACACATAAGGACCAATATCCTAGGAATTACTTAGCTGAAGTGGACTGGGACTGGTCATACTGAATCAAGACAATCAGATGCTTTACTATGCTGCAAACCACAAACTCAAGAGTAACTGCATCACATTTTCACTGTCAAAAAGAATATTTCAAGATCTATCTTAAAGTACAATGCTGTCTGTGATAGCAGAATATCCATATATCTAAAAGGAAAACCGGAGTCCCGGTGTGGTGCTGTAGATTAATAGCTCGACTGTAAGGTCGGTTTGAACTGCAAGGTTCAAGATCACCAGTCACTCCTTGGAAACCCTGTACAGGGTTGCTATGGGCCAGTACTGACTCAACAGCACTTAACAACAACAAAGAAAGAAAGACCAAAATGGATGTCAGAAGTGACTCTGAAATTTACCCTTGAATGGAAAGAAGTTAAAGTGACTGGAAGAAATGGGAAGTTAAAGAGCTGAACAGAAAATGTCAGAGGGCAGCTCAAGAAGATAGATAGAGTAGTGCAAAGAAATGTGCAAAACCTGGAGTGAGAAATCCAAAAGGGAAGAGCATGAATGTCAGAAAAGAACTGGAAACTTACTCTTGAGCCAAGTGAAGCTACTGTGACTTTGAGAAATGAGGCGGTAAAAGAGCTGATCAGATACATAGAAGGACATGGGACTACTAGGGATGTCACTGCTGATGTCAGATGGACCTTGGCTGAAAGCAAACCATACCAAAAAGATGTTTACTTGTGCTTTATTGACTATGCAGAGACTTTCTTCTGTGTGGACCATGACTAGCTCTGGATAGCACTGCAAAAAATGAGTATTTCAGAACACTTAATTTTACTCATGAGGAACCTGTGTATAGACCACAAAGCAGTTGTTAGAAAAGAATAAGGGGATAATGAATGGTTTAAAATCAGGGCTGTATCCTTTCATCATAGTCTTTCAATCTCTAGGCTGAGCAAGTAGTCCGAGAAGTTGGATTATATGAAGAATGTGGCATCAGGATTGGAGGAAGACTCAGATGATACAACCTTGCTTGCTTGCTGAAAGCAAAGAGGACTTTGGTATGGATTACACCTCAATGCTGACAAAACAAAAATTCTCACAATTGGACCAATAAATAACAGCTTGATAAATAGAGAAAAGATTAAAGTTGTCCAAGATTTCATTTTGCTTGGATATACAATCAACACGCATAGAAGTAGCAGTCAAGAAATTAGACGACATATTACATTAGGAAATCTGTTGCACGAGCCTCCTTTAAAGTGTTCAAGAGTAAAGATGTCAGTTTGAAGACTAAGGTGTACCTGACCCAGGCCATGGTATTTTTAAAATGCATGTGAAAGTTGGACAATGAATAAGGAAGACCATAGAAAAATTGATGCATTGGAGTTATGGTGTTGGAGAAGAATATTAAAAGTATCATGGACTGTCAGAAGAACAATACATCTCATCTGTGTTGGAAGAAGTACAGCCAGAATGCTCCTTAGTAGCCAGGATGGTGAGACTTTGTTTCTTATACTTCAGACATGTTATGAGACGGGACCAGTCCCTGGGAAAGGACATCATACTTGGTAAAGTGGAGGGCTGGCAAAACAAAGGAAGACCCCAACAAGATAAACTGACACAGTGGCAGCAGCAATGGGCTGAGACGTAACAACAATTGTGAGATGGAGCAGGACTGGGCAGTGTTTCATTCTGTTGTGCATAGAGTTGCTGTGAGTCAGAACCGACTCAACAGCATCTAACAACATGTTGTTATAAGTGCTATCGAGTCAGTTCCAACTCACAGCAACCCTGTGGTTAAGGAGCAGCTGGTGAGTTTGATCCACCCACCTTGTGGTTAGCAATCCAGTGCTTATCCTATAGTGATATACCAGGACAGCAACATGAACTTCTGTAATATAACAGATGGATAATATAACTTCTGTAATATAACATCTGTAAGTAACAGGTGGAGGTGTGTGTGTATGTGTATCCATATATATTTCAAAAAGTACATGAAAAATTTCATTATCTTCTTATTCCAATTCCCACAAACTTTCTGAAGACCTCTCACATATATGCACTCCCACACACCTAAACCTTCATGTCATGCTTTTAAATTTAGATGCATGTCCAGGCTGAGTATTGCTGGTTATTTCACTTACTGAAAGAGGAATTCATATTTTAGTAAAATAAAATTATACTAATTAATGCTAAATTCAAAGCATTTCATTAAAAAGCTTCTATTGAGTCTTATGTAACATGCCAATGATTGTAGGGATGAGAAAAAAAAGAATGGTGTTCACAAGTGTAACAAATGCCATCAATGTTATTTAAAATAGTAATGTCTCTCACTACAAATACCATATGTTTCACAAATAATACACCAAAGTAAGTAATGCATCCACACATATAACACGCAGTGTGCATAGGAAACTAAAAGGTGAGTGAACTGTGTTTGCAAAAAATTATAATGTGTGTTATTTGCATAAAATAGGGTGTCAACTATGAAACTGACATTCAGATTCACAAAAATAATCACTTGATTTAATCTTACAAAAAGTATTGTTGCTGTTGTTGTTGTTGTTGTTAAGTGCTATCGAGTTGTTTCCAACTGATAGCATCCCTGCAGAGGGTTTCTGAGGAGTGGCTGGTGAGTTTGAACTGCTGACCTTGCAGTTCTACCAACCTTTTTATAGTTATAGCTTAAATATACAGAGCTTTTAAAGACACTTAAATTATTTTAAGGTTTGACCTCACTGACCTAAATTTTTACTATTTTAGGTTTTCACACTCCCAATTCATACACTAAGATGACAAGCTGAAACAAAACAAACAAACATCATAGACACACTGTCACATTGTTGAAATGGGACACATTCATAGCCAAAGAACTAGATGAAGACTGGTGGACACCTTCACATGGTTAGGCCAAACAGACTGCTGAAGTCACTTTGAGCATCTTCCAAGTTTCACCAACAAAGTTGTACTGAACTGTATAATCACTTATAACTAAGGTCTGGCGAATAACGTATTCACTAATGAATAACGTATTCACAAATTGTTGAGCAGGATTTATTGAGTGCTCACCTAACATGGGAGCACATTGGCTCTGTAGGATAAGCAATGGACTGCGAACCATGAGGCAGAGGCAGTTCAAGCTCACCAGCCACTTGGCAAAAGAAAGATGAGGCTTTCTGCCCTTGCACAGATTTAAAGCCTCGGAAACCCTATACAGGGTTGCTATGAGTTAGAACTGACTCACAGGCACTTAGCAAGACAATAACATGTGTCAAGCACAACTTTCGGAAGCTTTTATGCCTAGCAATAAAAATTCAACATCTAAGTGCCCTTTAGAAATGCTTTTCATAGCCAGTTATATCACACATTAACCAAGTCATTTTTCTCCTTACCACTCTCAGCAAGGAAGTTAACACTGTAGCTTATTGCTATCCTATCAGGTGGAACAGTGCAGCTATAGTTAACTCTACATCTTAATGCACGCGATCTAAAAGCTATTGCAAGAGCGATACTTACCCTTTTGACAATAGCCAGAACATCTTTATCTTTTTCTTGACATAGGAGTTTTCTCACACACATTTCTAACTGCTGAAGTAGATGCTTATCTGCAGGGATCTTTAGAGTGGCTTTCACTTTGGGCAACAAGTAGCAAAGTTTCATTCTATAATAAACGAAATAGCTTTTATTTGAGTGCATTTAAAAACTAGCAGTAACAATAATAGGAAATTGAAAGAAAACCCAAGCTTTAGCTAGCCGGAGAGTTCATTTATTCATGCAACAATATGAATAAATGCTTATTATGTACCAAAGGAGACTTGGTAGTGTCACGGGCTAAGCACTGGGCTTCGAACCACAAGATCAGCCGTTTAAACCCACTCCTCAACCCGAATAAGAAAGCTGAGGCTGTCTGCTCCCACTACGATTTATAGCCTAATGAGCAGTTCTGCCCTGTTGTCTAGGGTCACTATGAGTCAGAACAGATTCGATGGCAGTGGGATTTTGGTTGTTATGTGCCCAACATGATTTTGGGTGCAGAGATGCACCAGCACATAAAGCTAACAAAGTTTTCTCTTTTCATGGAGTTTACATTTTAGAGAGAAAATAAAGAAATAAATCATATAGTCTGTCAGGTAGCAGTAAGCGCTGTGGAAAAAATAAAGCAGGGACAGACTTCTGGTGTGACACTGTAGGGTCAGCACTGGACTCTAAAACCACAATGGTGGCAGTTCAAACCCACCAGCTGCTCCTCAGAAACCCTATTTAGTGTCGTTATGAGTCAGATTCAACTTGACGACACTTCACAACAACAACAAGGCAAGTAGTAGAGGGGAAGGGACTTCCGTTTTCAATCAGGAGCCCAGCCAAGTCTTTGACTGAGGTAACATTTGACCAAAGACCTAAAGAAAATTCAGGAAAGAGACCATCGGGAAAGAGCATGATAAAGCCCTGTAGGGGGAGCTTGCACCAGGTGTTGCCCCCAGTCAGCACCTCGGCCTCTGTGGCTGCAACTGAAGGAGGAGGCAGGAGGAGGCAGGAGGAGGCCACCTCCAGCAGGGCCTCGCAGACCAGCCTCTGGCTTTTTGTCTCCCGGTGAGAAGCTACTGGAAGGTTTTGAGCCAAGGTGGGAAATTACCTGAAACGATCTGACTACTGTGTTAACATGAGACTGTAGGTGGTCAAGGACGGGAGGAAGGACACAGAGAGGGTTCTTATAATACTTCAGGCAAGGGATGATGGGGGCTCCAGCCAGAGTGCAGCAGTGGAGGTAATGGGAAGCGGTAGAATTCTGGATGTATTTTGCAAACAACAGGATGTGCTGAGGGATTGGAGTTGAGGTGATAGAAAAAAGGAGTTTGAGTTTTGGAAGTGGAAAGTGGAAAGGTATGAGTATTCCGGAACAGTTAATTGTGCTCATGAGCAATCTGTACATGGACCAAGAGGCAGCTGTTCAAACAGAACGTGGGAACATTGAATGGTTTAAAATGAAGAAAGGTGGGTGACAAGGTTGTATTCTTTCACCATACTTATTCAACCTGTATTCTGAGCAAATAATCTAAAAAGCTGGGTTATATGAAGAAAAATGTGGCGTCAGGATTGAAGGAAGACTCATTGACAACCTGCGATATGCAGATGATACAACTTTGCTTGCTGAA
This sequence comes from Chrysochloris asiatica, assembly GCF_000296735.1. Classification (NCBI taxonomy): domain Eukaryota; kingdom Metazoa; phylum Chordata; class Mammalia; order Afrosoricida; family Chrysochloridae; genus Chrysochloris; species Chrysochloris asiatica. The sequence continues at coordinate 13,962,050 of NW_006408543.1, forward strand.
AGTGAAGAAGACTTAAAATATTTACTGATGACGATCAAAGAGCACAGGCTTCGGTATGAATTGCATCTCAATGTAAAGAAAACAAAAATACTCACCATTGAACCAATAAACAACATTCTTTTCATCAGAGAAAAAGATTGAAGTTGTCAAGGACTTCTTGGATCAACTATCAACACTCACGCAAGCAGCAGTCAAGAAATCAAAAGTCGTATTGCATTAGGAAAATCTGCTGCACAAGACCTTTTTTAAAGTGTTGAAAAGCAATGATTTCAGCTTGAGGAATAAGGTGTGCGTTGACCAAAGCCATGGTATTTTCAATAACCTCATATGCATACAAAAGCTGGACAGTGAATAAGGAAGACCAAGGAAGAATTGATGCCTTTGAGTTAAGGTGTTGGAGGAGGATAGTGAAAGTGCCGTGGACTGCCAAAAGAACCAACAGGTCTGTGTTGGAAGAAGTGCAGCCAGAGTGCTCCACGGAGGCCAGGATGGCCAAACTTCGTCTCTCATACTTTGGACATATTATCAGGAGGGACCAGTCACTGGAGAAGGATATCATGTTTGGTAAGGTGGAGGGTCAAAGAAAAAGAGGAAGACCCCCAGCGAGATAGATTGGCAAAGTGGCAGCATCAGTGGGCTCAAGCGTGGCAAGAATTGTGAGGTTGGCCCAGGACCGGGCAGTGTTTCATTCTGTTGTGCATAGGGTTGCTATGAGTTGGTACCGACTTGATGGCACCTAACAACAACAGTGTGGCACTATAGGATAAGCACTTGACCACTAACTGCAAGGTTGGTGGTTCAAATCCACCAGCTGCTCCTCAGAAACTCTATACAGGATCGCTATGACACTTAACAAGAAAAATAACGAGGTGTTTTTTGTTTTGTTTTTATTTCTAGAAGCCAACGAAAGGCTCTTTTGAATACCAACAATCTGTTTCCAACCTTGATACTGTGTAGATTCAGTGAATTTAAATGTTAACATGAGAAACAACAAAAACACTTCACAACCTATAGAGGTATTCTCCATTCTTTATAACCCAAGGCAGGTCTAGAACGAGCATTCAGCAGGTGCAACACAAGGCATAGAAGTGATGTATCTCCGTAAAATTCTGACAGGTCAGCTAAATTCCTCATGCATATTACCTCAGATATTCATTCCTCAGAATACCCTATGAATAGGGACTAAAGAAATCAAAGCACAGGGAGGTTTTATAACTTGCCCTAAGACACACAGGTAGTGTAGAGCTAGAGTTTCAGCTCAGGCAGTGTGGCTCCAGAGACAGTCCTCGTACCCAGTAGGTGATGTCATTATCCTTGGCTGTGAGGCCTTTCATTCCACCTGTGCATAGCTCCAGAGCTGGGCTCTTGGAGCCACCGACCGCTGATAGATGGTGTTGCTGGGAATCTCCCAGGGAGCAGAATGGGAAGCGCACAATAATCTTTAACAAAGGAAAACAACTCCCCCATATTGATGGAGGGGTGTTCCATTAGTCTGCATTTGACTTGGACTTTACAGTCTGCTGTCTCAGTCAAGCCAACACTTTTAATCACATTCACTTGAGGAGAGATGGATGGTTTCATTTCCTTTCAAAGAATTTTTATCAGCTTCTTGATAATAACTCACCACATTGGAAGTTGCTTTTCTAGAATCTCAACTCCAACTTATAAATTTTAGCAATATGGTCAGACTCATTAGTTGACTGTTGTTGTTAAGTGCCGTGGAGTCAGTTTTGCCGCATAGCGACCCTGTATCGGGTTTCAGAAAAGCAGCTGGTGAATTTGAACTGCCGACCTTGCAGTTCAAACTGATCTTGTGGTCCAGTAGATTATAGTGAAATCTATGAGAACCAGAACTCGATGGAACGGCCTTGTTTTCCAGGTCTCACAAGTTTTCCATCTTTAACAGGGAGCAGTCTGACCACTTTTTTTTTATCATTCTCCATTAGTGGGAAATTTTGAGTTTTCCTTCTCTGGCAGGTTTCTGTCTTATACAAGTTCCAGCTTCTGCAGGTTTTACTGAATCAACAAATTTATTTAAATATACTATCAATCTCAAGTCAAGGAAATTCTACCTCTCATTTATATAGCCCAGAAAAGATGCACTTGGAATTTTGATGAAAAATAAGACAGTGAACCCAGCTGCATGTTCCGTATATTCTCACACTAAAAATACAAGTGAAACCCGCCTCTAAATGCGTTCCCCTTAAATAGTGCCCATCTTGACAATTCTTTTTGGTATCATTTCAACAGCAAGACGGGGACAATCTATGCTAGCTTACTGCCTTGCCAACTCTTCATGTTAAAAGTAATGTAACGTTTGTTGTTGTTGTTATGTGCCGTGGAGTTGGTTCTGACTCATAGTGACCCTGTACAGGGTTTCCGAGGCTGTAAATCTTTACGGGAGCAGAAAGCCTCATCTTTCTCTCATGGAACAGCTGGTAGTCTCAAACTGCTGACCATGAGACATTTACCATGTTGTTAATAAAACAGGTCCATATTTCATACAGTATAATACTCGATGCAGCCACAACGTGTAAATGCAGCCAGGGGCCTGGGGGGTTTTGGTTAGGGAGTCTTTGGCATCTTTATTCCCTACAGAGCCGAGTGCTTCCTGTTTGGCACAGCAACAGAGCTTAGCCCACACTAAGGCTGAGGGTTTAAAATGCCCATTATGAGATATGTAAATAACTCTTAGACAATATGCTTATTTTGGGAGGGGAAAAAGTATAAAATATATGTATTTTTATGTACATTTTTCAAGCAAGTCATTTTCAGATCTCTTCCATCAAACTTAATAGCTAATGAATCAAATTCAATCAACATTAGCTAAATTTCAAAACACATAATGCCAGTGAACATAGGAAAAAGCTATACAAGACTTCAAAGCTGACCGGCTTCTGTCCAGAGATTTGTTGTTGTTATTAAGTGCTGCTGACTCGGTTCTGACTCAGAAATGGACAGATGCTCACCAAGCCATCTTTGAAGTAACATGCTGCTGACTTCTTTTCTTTGCTGTTGCTGTTAGGCACCATCGAGTTGGTTCTGAATCATAGTGACCCTGTGTACACCAGAGCAAAGCACTGCCCGGTCCTGCACCATCCTCACACTTGTTCCTATGTTTGAAACAATCCATTGTTGCTGCCACTGTGTTAAGTCATCTTTTTTCCTTAGTCTTGGATAACTCATTACTCAACTTCTCCTGACACCACTGTATGTACCCACATGGCAGGAGACTCTTGCCAATCTGACTTAGACATAATGCTCTCTCAACTAAAATAAAAACAAACATCTGAGACAGTGTTGGAAGACTGTTTCTAAGTCTTACTGAAACCCATCAATGAAGACTGCTTAGAATTTCAAAGCAAGTATAAATTCGTTTGATTTTTAAATCAGGGAAAGATGTTGAATATTTTCACTATAGTAAATATACCAAAAAACCCAAAATGTTTTCAAATATTTTCTTGGGTTAGTACCATACCTCACATTTGCTACTGGATCGTGTGTCAGTTCAATAGTAGGTAGAAAGAAGTATTTACAGAAAAATGACTTGGAAAAGATCTCTATAATAAATTCACAGGTATCCAAAAATCGAAGTCTATTCCAATAACTTTTTCCTTGACCCAGTTCTAAAAACAACAATAAAAATTGTTAATCAATTTCATTTGTCCTCCATGAAATGACATGACAAAATCAGGCATCTAAAACCCAAGACGGGTTTACTCATAACCACAATTTTAGCATAAGAGAAAAAGTTCATATTATATATCCCAGATTTATAGACACAATTACTGACATCTCTTAAACATGCAAAACTTCTTTTACATACTTGTTGCACTTTCTTATTAACATTACATTCAATTCCACAAATGTTTAACTATTGAATGACTATTACCTATTATCTTTTAATCGTCTATTGTATGCTTGGTAATTTAACACATCTTATCTCATCCAACCCTAAAAAACAATACAATGGAAGAAATACAGTTATCCCTCTTTACAAAGATAATGAAACTCTGAATTAATGGCATAGCTAGAATTCAAACTTTTTTTTTAATGAACCGTTCCTTGCTCTAGCTTCAATAAAGTTATTTTAAATCAAATAAAGTAATATGTAAATACAGTATTATTAACAAGAATTGAGGTCAATATTCAAAGGATAATTGCCTCCTTACTTAAATATTCAGAAGAAAATTCTTAATATCTAAAAACAAATGGAATCTTCTTTTAGGGAATAAATGTGAGGTTTTGCTAATGAAAGTAAAATGAAATGAAAATAGACTATAAGAAGAAAGATTTGATTATATGGAGCATAATTTTTCTTATATAATTATGAACTGTAATTTATTTAGAAGATGCAATCTATATTTAGAATGGTAAATGCATATCTCTAGAAATTTTTACTACCTGCCTATATGGGATAATAAGGTTTCATTAAAAAATTAAACATTATAGTTCAAGCAAGTGTTCATTAACAAATGAATTCAATAGATAGGCATGTATCTCTACTTCTAGAATTAGCTAACATTTTAACTAAAGGCTTTGCCCTTGATTTCAGCACTTAACAAATAGATGTACATTTGCTAATTGACTTCATTTCTTAAGATAGTATAAACCACCCAGCTCACCAGATCCACAATCTTGTTATTGATATGTGTATTCAGCACAACAACAACAACTAAACTGTATTCTGTTCACTTTGCTAGTATTTACAACAGAAATATAATATCAGCTATTACTGTTGTTGCTGTTAAATGCCTTCAAGTTGGTTCTAACTCATAGGGACCTCATAGAGGGCTTCCAAGGAGCAACTGGTGGGTTTTGAACTGCTGACCTTGTGGTTCCCAGTCCAGTACTGATCATACAGGGCCACAACCGATTCACTGATATTCTATTATAGTTTAGCTCCAAATCAAGGTAGAAGCGGGACTTTCAACCAAAGTCTACAGGTATGTAAATGTCTCCAGTGTCAAAATGTACAACAGAAGACCCAGAGTCACTATCACCATTTTCATTCATCACAGATCTGATCCTGGGAGATATCTAAAATATGCAAACAAAATTAGCCATAAAGCTCAAATAAAAATACACACCTGCTATTTACCAATATTAAACAAATCACTCATGGAAAAACAATGCACGATGTATGTCACATCTAACTAAGACCAACTATTAAGCTTAGCTTATTTTCTTCCCCTCCCCACACACACACCAAGAAAGACAATAATCACTTACGTTCAATTAATTTTTGAATGACCTCGTGTCTCTGCTCTTGTTTACGATTGTAGCGTAGAAAAATGCACAGGGTTCGTGATGCTGCCTTTTGGACAGGCAAAACATTCTTAAAGAAATAAGAAAGACAATAATTAGACTAGTCTAGTATGCATTCTGTATAATTTGGCCCCGTATATCAAGTGTAAGCTATCGGCTAACATTAAGAGCAGTGTCCCAATCATGGCGCTGCATTCTCAATCTTGACTATTCACATCCCACAGGCAAATCAACTAATAATATCTCACATTACAAAGCGCACTTGATTTGACACAGTCATTTCCAAATCATGCAGATTTGATTTACCTTTGCCTCTCACTTCCGGGTCACCTCATCCTCGGCCACCTTTCCTCTGAATCACCCCTGGACCCTACCATCCACTCAGTCAACAAATATTTGTGTCACTTCTAGAACGTAAACTCAGAGACCCTATGATCAGTTATATTCTTCTGGTTTAATTAGTCACTCTTTAACCTAAATGTCATCCACTGAAACCCGTGGCTCATAAAACAGATCAAGTTTAGAATCCATGGGGGCCCATGGCAGTCACTCCTGCTAGTCTTCTAAACCCTGTGTTCTCTGAACTTCTGTCATAACACTGGGCTGAACAACAATTCCAGATAAATTCAACCCATTTATTTCCACTGGGGTTGAGGTCAAACCATGTAGTAGAAAAAAAAATTCTCAATAAGGTACACTGGGTCCAAGTAGGAATTCAATTCACCATCTTTTGTGACTCACACATAAATACTGCAATATTCAATTACTAAAGACTCACACTACTGTAGTGGGGATCCTGGAAAGTCAAATGAATGAGACATTACATGCTGAGATTGAACTGCTTACTTCAGGCACCTCAGATTTTACAGGAGAGGTTTCAAAAAGTTCATAAACAAATTCCAATACCTTTAATTCCATTTTCCACAAATTTGTAAAGACCCTTCAGAAACTGGACCACAGTCAGTTTGAATCACAAGATTGGAGGTTCAATTCACCAGCTGCTTCTTGGAAACCCTATACAGGGTCACTATGAATCCAAACTGACTCAAAGGCACTTACAACATACATACTGGGCTTCAAATCACACAGTCACAGTTTGAGCCTGCTAGTCCCTATGCAGGAAAAAGATGAGACTTTTTGCTTCTGCAAAGATTTTCTTTAAAAGTCTTGGAAACTCTACGCAGGGTCACTATGAGTTGGAACTGACCCCACAGCTCTGACAACAACAACATTCATATTATTTTCAGTCCGTTGGGTACTATTTCATGTGATGCTTTCATTAAAAATACAGGATATTCACTATGATTTAAAACCCAAATTTAGGGAAAAGTTACATAAGTAGAAATATCACTGGGTTTAAAAAAAATGAACTTTAGATAAATGAACTAAATTAAAAAACATGTTATTCTTTTCCTTCATCTAGTGTTCACTAATAGAAATTTCAAATGCACATATATGACTCATACAAAAGCATGCATATTTTGTACCTTATAATGTTGTTAAGTGCCACTGAGTCGGTTCCAACTCAATGCTATTGTTGTTAAGTTGGTTTCAACTCACAGCAACCCTGTGTAGTGTTTCTGAGGAACAGCTGATGGGTTTAAACTGCCGACCAGGTGGTTCCCAGGCCAGCACTGAGCCTACAGCACCACACTGAGAGTCCTTCCGATACACAGCACCTGTATAGGGTTTCTGAGGAGCCGCTGGTGGGTTTGCACCACCAACCTGGTAGTTAGCAGTCCAGTGCTTCTACAGTGCTACACCTGTTGTTGTTGTTGTTGTTGTTACATGCTGTTGAGTCGGTTCCAACTCAAAGTGACCCTGTACAGGGATTCCAAGAAGCAACTGGTGAGTTTGAACCAGTCAACCTTGTGGTTCAAACTGACCTTTCGGTCCAATGCTTCATCCCACAGCGCCACAACAGGACTCCAAAAAGCACACTGCCAGCCTCACCTTTCTCAAAGACACTATCAGAAGAACAAACAAATCTGTGTGGGAAGAAGTCCATATAGCCACAGTTCTCCTTAGAAGTCAGGGTGGTGAGACAGTGTCTCATACTTTGGACATGTTATCAGGAGGGACCAGTCCCTGGAGATAAACATCATGCTAGGTAAAATGGAGGGTCAGTGAAAAGGGGGAGGACCCCAATGAGATGGACTAGCACAGTGGCAAGAGCAATGGGCTAAGCGTAGGAACAACTGTGTGGATGGCCCAGGGCCAGGCAGTGTTTCATTCTACTGTGCATAAGGTCAGTAGAAGTCCGACTGACTCAGTGGTACCTAACAACCACAACAACAATGGAATCCTTTCAACGGGATACAAAAAGGAGCTCTGATAGCATAGTGGTTGACTCAGGCTGCTAACCTCAAGGTCAGCAGTTTGAAATTACCAGCTGTTCTGCGGGAAAGAGATGAGACTTTCTGTTCCCGTAATGATTTACAGCCTCGGAAACCTGATGCAGAGTCACTATGAGTTGGAACCGACTCCATGGCACACAACCACCACCATCACCACCACCATCAACACTGACTTGAAGAAGCTGCACCAGGAAAAAACAAACTACAGTTTATTAAAACAACTGACATCAAAATGAGCCCCTAATAATTCTAACAGAGAAAACTAAAATTCATATGTCCCCATTGGAAGAGGCTAACAACAACAACAACCTATCACTACTGGAGTTCTGATGTGGCACTGTAGGACCAGCACTGGACTGTAAACCACAAGGTCAGCGGTTCAAATCCACCAGCCACTCCTTGGAAACCCTATACAGGGTCGATATGAGTTGGAGTCAACTCAACGGCACTTAACAACAATCACAAGCTTTCATTCCCACCATCACCACTTTCAGAATGCAGGCTCCTCAGAGCAGGATTCTGTCTGCGTGGTTCATTTCTATATGCCCAGCTCTTAGAACAGGGCCTGACACCTAGCAAGCATGCAAATAATTCATTGTTCAATAAACTTAATCAAGAAAGTCTTCTCAGTTTGATGTGACATTTCCTACGTGGTACACGCATGCTATTGAATCTAAAACTGATGAGGGTGTTATTGTCGTTAAAATCACTTGTGAAAATTATTCAGTGCACAATATAACCTTCAACCTTTGCCTTGATACATGGAATAGTCTTGTGGAGAGGTATTCTTTTATGAATTATGTACTTAAATTGTAAGTAACACCAATAACGTCATTTTTCTCTTTTTCAAACCTTTAAATATGCAAGAACTTTTGGGTTTTTGAGATGGCTGTTAAAATTTGTTACGTTCTCATTGTTTGCCGAGAACAAATAATGAGAAATCCAAGTATGTTTTAACTGTTTGTAACACAAGCATTGTGAGGCACTTTTATAATCCAACAGGTGGTAGAAGAATGCCACATAAAAGGACAATGAACTCCAGGTTAAATAATCCCACCTTGAGACATCTTGGAGAAAAAAGTAGACTCCTCATTCTATGGGGAGAGGGCTATGAGGATAACCTTGCTTTGAGGAACGACAAAGCCAGCTTGGAAGGATTTGGGTTTGGGCTTTGGGCTGTAATTATAAGGCTATTCACAGTGGGGCATCCATGTTTATAAATAATTTTTGTTACATGTTGTCATTCTTGTCCTGTCAAGTCAGTTCTGACTCACAGCCACCCTGACAGGGTTTCCGAGAGCAGCTGCTGGGTTTGAACTGCTGATCTTGAAGTTAGCATGGACAGCAGTCCAGTGCTTATCCTTCTGCACAGTACCAGGGATCTTATGTGACATTTGCAGTTGTTGTTATGTGCCATCAAGTCAGTTCTGACTCATTGGGTCCCTGTATAGGGTTTCTGTAAAGCAGCTGGTAGGTTTGTAGTCTTGATCCCACAGCACCACACCCTTTAACCCAACACCCAAAGCCGCCGAATCGATTACAACTCATAGCAACCCTACAGGACCAAGTACAGAGGCCCCCTGTGGTTTCCAAGCTGTCACCTCTAGGAAGCAGACTGCCATATCTTTCTCCCACAGAATGGTTGGTGAGTTTGAGCTATGAACCTTCTGGTTAGCAGCTAAGTGCTTGCTTATCCAATATACCACCAGGGATCCTCTAATCACCCTGGCTGGTTCTAACTCACAGTGTAGAGTTTACAAGGCTGGAAATCTTTGCAGGAGCAGGAAGTCTCATCTTTCTCTCACAGAGCAGCTGGCAGACTTGAAAAGCTGTCCCTGTGGTTCACAGTCCAGTGCTTATCCTACAGAGCCCCTGCGTTCCCTAATCACCCTTGGTTGTTGTTAAGTGCTGTCGAGTTGATTCCAACCCATAACAACCCTGTATAGGGTTTCCCAGGAGCAGTTGGTGAACTTGAACCGCCAACCTTGCAGTTCAAACGGCTTTGCAGTCTGGCGCATTACCCCACAGCACCGCACCAGGACCCTTTAGGTACTTTAAAAGAAAAGTACCCAAGCTATTATCAAGATGCCCTAGGACGACTGATCAGACAACATCGTTGAAGTACGGCACAGATATATAAAAGGGGTATGTGGAAGCACAAGGCAATTTGCTGTTGGATGACTAAGTTCTCTTCACCTCCCTCTAGAGAAGAACTGCACCCGCTCCTCACTTAGCGACTCTCGTTATTCAACATGCTGCATTGATGACATCTGTCTGGCAATCATGAATGCTGAGGTGTGAGGCGAAAGGACCTCAAAGGAATTACAAAGTGGGTGGCGATGGCCAAGGTTCTGTGAACTGGGTGGACCATGAATCTCAGTGGTGTGGCGGCTGTGGAATGATCCGCCATTTTTATATAATGCCAATTTTCATGTAACAACCTGGTCTTGGAAGCCAACCATACTGAGAAGTAAAGAGCAGGTATATGGAGAGATATAAATGTAAGGTAAGGTGGAGGGACCACCTGGTCAGTTCTTTCTCCAGATAGGAAGATGATCAAAGGGAAAACAAGTGGAAAAGCAAAGGGAAACCCGAGTTTCTGGGAAGATAACACCCTCCTAAGTAGAAAGTTCTGGTAACGTAGTGGTTACGAATCGGGCTGCGAACCTTAAGGTCAGCGGTTCGAAACTACCAGCCACTCTGTGGGAGAAAGATGAGGCTTTCTACTCCCGTAAGGATTTACACCCTCGGAAACCCTGTACAGGGTCGCTATGGGTCAGAACTGACTCGACGGCACTAAACAACAACAACAAAGTAGAAAGTAATGAGTTGCTAAGTTGAGAAATTGGTAGTTTCATGTCAACTATGAGTTCAAAAGAATAAGAAAACAGATGTAGACTCACATTTGTCATCATGATTGTAAGCATTCTTTGTAAGAAGCGATAGTAAATCTGATCACTTGATAGGAGGTGTGGAAGACAGGCATATTTGTGTAGTAACTTCTCGTGAGTTCTCCACTTTAAAGAGGTTGCGGCTCGCTGCTCAGCAGCGGAGAGTGCAGGAATCAATTCAGGCAGAGCTGACAACTACAGAACACGTTTCAAAAGAATTGATAATAATTAAGTACTGCAATTAAAATTCATCAAAATAGGCTTATGTAAATTGACATTGGGGGATACTAGTGCTCATTTCAGAATTTAGGGAGCATTTCAGTTGTCACAGGGAGATAATTATCTGGTAAAATGACATACTTTTTGAGAAATCCACAAGTAAAATCTGAAGTTACTGGAAATAAATTTTTAAAAAGAGACTGGGCATTATTCTTCCTGTCAGATCGATTATAAAAGCATCCTTTCAAGCTAAAGTCTAAATTATTATATATTATTGTCAGCCAACTTTGACCTTCTGAATTTCTACCTCTTTGTCCTCACTATTGATATTCCTGGAATAATCGTTAATGCTAAAGGAAACTAAAATTATGAAGATAAACTCCAAGGAAAAAATATAAGAATTATTATATGAGAATTGTAAAAAAAAAATTCGAGCTGTTCAATCTCTAATAGATATTTACTGAATACCTATGAGACAAGTTAGATGTTAAATGTTTCCCATACATTCTTTCATCAAGTCCTCACAACAACCTATAGACTAAGATATTAATCAGGTCATAAAACTGTTGATAGATGATATGTACCTTATTTTCTTGCGTACTGCTTTCTCCACCAGCAGACATAAGTTCCAGGATTTCCGGAAGATGATCTATAAGGGCATCTAGTACCTTTTAATAGAGTTATTGAAGTGATCACTGGATTGTTCTAATTAAGATTAGCTAATCCATCTATGTCTGGACACAGAAATAGTATCATTAACCAAATACCATTTTGAGAGATTCTATTAACTAATTCTGCCATCTTGCTGAACAGTCTTAGAAACAAGATTAATGATTACTCTTGATTAATCAATTGTTGTAAATGGATTCACACTCTGCCTTTGATGGTGCTCAAATAGTATAAATCTGAGACAGTTACTGCTATTACCACCAACTTCCTCAAAACCAACCTCCCAACTTTTGAAAGGCTGTTTAAATTAGACAATACCCTCTGCTATGTCTAAAAAGTGATGAGATGAGTGGCAGTAAGCCAGTACTCATTTGTTGTTGTTAAGAGTCGTCGATTCTGACTCATAGCGACCCAGTATAGGGTTTCCCAGGCACAGCTGGTGAATCTGAACTGCTGACCTTGTGGTTCAAACCGACCTTGAGGTCCAGCGCATTAACATACAGCGCCACAGCAGGACTCCAAGTACTTATTTAGGGAGTGAGCTACACTAAAGACAGCATCCAAATGAAGCATTTAAAGGGTCTTCACAAGTATAAAATGCTCTCCAAGGAATACTAACAGAAAAACTATATATGTAATGTGATATCACATATGATTACACATGTTCAAATAAAAAATACAGTTATACATAGAAAGAAATTGAATGGAAAATATATACCAAAGTAGGAATAAAGACTGGAATCGAGAGTGCTCTTTTGTCTACTTTTCTGCATTTCTCAAATATTCCTTAATAAACAAATATACACAGATATGTTAAAATCTAATATAATTTTAAGATTTCCCAATGTCTAGTCTAAAATATAATGGTACGCTGATTTGAAGTTTCTGGGGCTAGTCAGCTGAAAGAGTTTGTGCAATTCATAAGAAGTTTAAAAAAATAAAGACATAAATTCATTCAGACTTAACATAAAAGAAGAACCAAAGAGTGGAGGGAAAAAAACCCATAAAGGATTACCTCTAGTGATTCGTCTTGTAATAGCGTTATTAGTTCTTTATGTATAAGATACACTCCAGAATTCAAAAGTTTAGACACCTAAAATGTAAGATTTGAGACTATTAGATATATAAGGTTTACAGTAATCATTTAAAAAATACATCCTATGAAAGAAAATTGGGCTACAAAATAATATAAAATGATCCTCTAGAAACATAAGTTGCCTATGTCATCCACCCCACAAGACACTAGTGTGTGTGGAAACAGAAGGGTGGGTTCATCAGGGTCACAGCCTTCACTTCATGAGCAGTAAGAAGCCATGCCTGCCTTTAGCTCACATTTGAAAGTCTCAGAGCAGCTAGTACCTAGTTTAGAGCTTCCCAAAGAGAGCAAGGTCTACTACAGGCCCACAGGAATCTCGAGATCAGGCTAACTCCTATGAGAGCAAAACTATTTTCTTTTTCCCCACCCAGCAAAGACTGAGGAGCAGGAGAGGAGATGGGACAGTGTAGACGGAATCAGCTGCTCTGTGAACTAATCTTCTTTCTGCTGAACATACACAGAGCCACAATGGAGGATCCAACCGTTCCTAAATCATCTTGATTTATTTTACACATTGGGCTTCTGAGTACGATTTTATTTGGGGGGAAAATGTTTCCTGTATAAAGAAAAGCATTTGCTAAAACCTATACTCTACGGGGTTGTTTTGTTTTGTTTTAACTGTTAAAAATATTTTCAGAATACTATTTTTTTCTGAAAAACAAGAAAAAAGTTCGAACACAGTAAAACCATCAGAATCTAGCTATAACTTCATTGTTGTTTTTGTTGTGAAGTGCAGTCGAGTCAGTTCTGACCCATAGCAACCCTGTATAGGGTTTCCAAGGAGCGACTGGTGAGTTTGAACCACTTACCTTGTGGTTCAAAGCGATCTTGCGGTCCAGTGCATTAATGCACAGCACAACACCAGAACTCCTATAACTTTATTGTTGTTATCATTAAGTGCTGTCGAGTCGGTTCTGACCCATAGCGACCCTGTATAGGGTTTCCAAGGAGCAGCTGGTGAGCTTGAATTGCTGACCTTGTAGCTCAAATGGCTTTGCAGTCTGGCTCATTAACCCAGAGTGCCACACCAATAACTTTATTAGGAATATGTAAATCCACCTGTGAATTTTGTTCATTCAACAGGCAGATATAGACTAGGTCTTCATTTTATGAAGTGAAGTGCCATTTTAGCCTACCTACATGGAATGAGGAGTCCTGGTCTGGCGCTGTGGGTTAATGCACCAGACTGCAAAGCTGTTTGAACTGCAAGGTCAGCGGTTCAAGCTCACCAGCTGCTCCTCGCAAACCTTATACTGGGTCACTATAGGTCGGAACTGACTCGATGGCACTTCACAGCAACAACATGGCATGAAGGTGAGACTATGAAAACCAGTTACCTAGAAAATAATGACACCTAAAATGTGTCCAAATTCACTCCCACCACGAATACTTTTGAATACACATTCCAATATATGGTGCCAACAAACAGAAATGAAATATGAAAAGAAGGAGATAAAAGAGAAACAGAAATAGAAACTCGACTAACGCATTCCCAGACTGCAGGCTCGTGAAATCTTTCCTGAAGACGGCTGTCCTACACAGATGCACGTGTACACTGTTGTAGTGTCTGTCTGCCATCAAGTGATTCCTCATTCGTAGTGACCCCATGTGACAGAGTCAATCGGCCCCCACAGGGTTTTCTGGGCTGTAATCTTTATGAAAGCAGATTGCCAAGTCTTCCTCCTACAAAGTGGCTGAGTGGGTTCCAACAGCCAGCTTTTCAGTCAGCAGTCCAGTACTTAACCATTTGTACCAGCAGCACTCCTACACAGGAGCCTGGCCTAAATGCCCACTTAGTACTTCTTGGAAGAGCACATTGCACATGGTCCTCTTCCCTCACCTTCCCCGCAAAGCAAGAGTTCTGCAAGTGTGTTTAGAACTAAATTGTATAACTTAGTCATTGGTTTTAACCCACTGCCCCATTTAAAGGAGCTCTTTCCTAGATGCTATACAATGAACATTTATTTTCATTCAGAACTAGAAAAATTAAGTTATTTTTAAGAAGCAAAGACTACTTCTCAACAGCCAAAAGAATCCCAAGTAACAAGCGTAACAATGCTGTGAATATCTTCTCCTTGCTTTGATGTAGGAACACAGTGCAAAGCAGATGAAATAGTTTCATTTGTAATAAAGAAATATCCACTGTACAAATTAAAAAGGGAAAATTTTATTATGTCACATATAAATGACTATAAGATATTTTTGAAGCTGCCAAGTCATATCTTACAGGTGTTTACTGTAAGTAAGGAGCCCTGGTGTGGCACTGTAGGATAAGAATTGGACCAAAAGGTCAGTTTGAACCACAGGATCAGTGGTTCAAACCTACACACCACTTCTCGTAAACTCTACAAAGGGTCTCTATAGTTGAAACCAACTCAACGGCACTAAACAACAACTGTAAGTACAGCATATCCCTGTTTATTGCAATTACCCAAGAAATATGTCTCAAATTTTAACTTCAAAGGGTTAAAAAGATAGTTACAGTCATGATAAAAATCTAAAATCACTTTGAATCTAAGAGTTGAATCTAAGATTTTGCTCATGAAACAATCCATTTGCAGTAAAAATAATAAATGTGAATAATGTGTCTCTTGAGTCTCCAAATGTAGTGCAAAATAAAGCATACATATCAAGAAGCACATGGACACTGATTTAATTTTGGAATCTGGAACACCCCCTTTTACCACAATGCTTGGCTTAAGGTAAGCATTCAGTAAAAGATACATTGAAGTAATGGATTTTTAAATGAACATTATGTGTTCATATAAACGAATTCTGTAAACATACTAAAAAAAAGAAGTGGATTATGGGACGTTTTAAGTGAAATTCAGGAATAAGATGTGACAGAAATGAGAATCCTGTATGCTATAATAGGCTTAGAAACAGAAGTGCAGAAAATAGCAGCAAATTCTCTAGTATACATGGGTAGACTTCACAACAAATGAAAAGTGGTATCAATTCTTCAGACTTACTTCATAAAAGCAAATAGCAATAGTGTATCTGACTGGCACTTCAGGGTCATGACAAAGGCAGAAGAACGTAGAATAGAGTTCCATGTGGAAGTTTTTGGGATCAACAAAAACAATCATGCCCTGGTGGAGGTGGGAGGGAGGACACAAGTGGGAAGGAGAGAAAAACATGCATCAATAACCTAACATTAGAATCACTTCATTTAACCTGAAATCATGTCCTCAGAATCATAATGTAATTATAAATCACATTTGGAAGGTCCAAATGTATTCATATCATTCTGATTTATACATGGAGAAAATTACAAATTTCACATATATTTACTAAGTACCTATTGTATAACATACATAGAACTAAGCAGCAAGTGCCAAATAAGAAACTATTGTAATTCTATCTACTCACATGTTTTAAAGTTATAATCAAAATGTTTAATCAACAAAAATCTATTCTTTATTACCGGAAAGTTATAAGCACAGTTCTTCCGTACTGACATGTATTTCTTCTCCTGCTCTAGGATTTGCGGGGGGATCTGGTTTTCATTGTGTCCATTTTCTTGTTGCAGACCCAATGTACAAAGTTTCTTATAAAACTCCAAAAATCTCAAGTGTTGATCTGGAGTAAAAATCCCTAAAGCAAATGTAAAAAGGATGCTCAACATTTTGATAGAAAATGAAAACGAGAAAAATCAAAGTACAATAAAAACAAATTTGGAATCAAGTATTTAATAAGGGTCTAAACTGATTTAAGTCAAATAGTTAAATGAATGTCTGTGGACCACTGATCATAAACAAACGCATCACGGAGGGAAGAGTAACTGTTATGAAAAAATTACTAGGTCGCTACCCTGACATCGTCCTGTGATCCACATTTCCACTCTTCCACTCTTATGCTCATTTCAGTAGCCCTTTAATTTCAATAGTATAAACTGTCAGGGAATTATATCTGCACTAATTTCTGTCACACATATCAAATACAGACAACTACCATGTCGGTTCAATGATAGCAACACTGTGGCTGTCATGCAGATCCCATGTCCTTCTGGCAAGCAGCTTCGGTTTGCCTGCAGAGAAGACAGTTTCTGTGTCTGCAGAGAAAGATCCTAAAACTAAGTTTGAAAGGTAGCAAAATAAACCCAAAATATTTTAGATAAATAGACTGGTTCCATATTCATTAACTATTCCAGGTAGCTGGAAACTCATTCTATGCTACAAAACAGTTTTATATAATATACTTTACTCTTTTAGAGCAGTTTTAGGTTTATAGAAAAATGACACCAAACATCCTAGCCCTGCATCCTCCCATGAACATCTTACACTGGTGTGGTATAGTTGTTACAAAGGATGACCCAGTACTGAAACATTAACCACAGTCTACAATATATATGGAGTCCTGGTGTGGCGCTGTGGGTTAATGTGCCAGACTGCAAAGACGTTTGAACTGCAAGGTCAGTGTTTCAAGCTTACCAGGTGCTCCTCAGAAACCTTATACAGGGTTGCTATGGGTCAGAACCGACTGAACTGCACTTCACAACTGGCAGGGGCCATGATGGCTCTGATAATAAATACATTGCAACAACACAGAGCAGCGGGAGACCCTATGCATGAAGAAAGTCCATTGTACTGCAGAGCAGCGATGGGTGCCTCATTGATTTGGCAGAGCCTCAAGAGGAAATTTCATGCGGGGGACCTTGCTGGCTTTGTAGTTTTTCTTTTCTTATTCTTTCATTTTAATAAGAATCAATGTTATAAGTAATCAGTATTATACCTGTTATTCTGATTTAAGAAATATACGTATTTTTTATTTTTATAGTCAGATATTTTAAAGCAGTTGAAACACTGCCAGTATAAAGTTGAGATCATAATCTAGCACCTGTTTTACTTTAATCACCAATAATAGCCTGTGAAATAACTGAACATGATGTAGGAGCCATGGAGACGGCTAGGGTTATAGTTAAAAGCTTTGTAAGAGCTTGAGAAATTTTAATTTTTAGACGTTAGTGATGTATGAAGTTAACTGAAAACATAATTTGTATTTGAGATCACAATTAGGAATTTAGATCCCTGGGGAGTAGCAAGATATAGAATGTTTAAACAAATCTAAAGAGACTTAGAAACACCTGGACCTAGTTATAGTTGTTAAGTTTCAAAGAATAATGAATAGGAGGTTAAGGGTAACAAAGTCCTTGTAAAAGATAACGTGACATTTTTAGAACAATGAGGTTTGCTTACAGAAATCAGATATTGTCTAACTACGTAAAGGGGAACAAGGAAGATTTTGATGTTCTTAATGTTCTTTATTGTAATGATTAAAATGTATGATTTAAACCACTACTTTGAAAAGAATGATTAATAGATTAATGGTATAGAGTAGTATAAAAGCTGTTTGAGAATCTGAAATAACCGAAGGATAAGATTCACCATTCATAGAGACCCATTGATTCTGTGCTTCATTTCTTTGCCAACGCCACATCTCTCTCTAAGGACCCCCCAATAAGTGTGCCGAGGCTGGTCCACGACAAACAACATCAACAATATACATGAGGGTTACCTTGTTATGTTGTATAGTTCTTCGGGTTCTGGCAAATGCACAATTATGTGCTCACCACTAGAGTATCATACAGTATGGTTTCACCACCCACAAATGACTAGCGCTCCACTTTTTCATTCCTCCACTCGTCCCCTGAAGCCCTGCAAACTACTCATTTTTATTATTTTTTTTTCTATCTTTAATTTTGCCTGTTCCAGAATGTCATAGAGTTAGGGTCATACAGTAGATAGCTGTTTCTGACTGGCTGCTTTTAGATGTGAAGTTCCTCCGTGTCTTTTGTAGCTTGAGATTTCATTTCTTTTGATTCTCGAATGATATTCCATTACACAGATGTACCAATTTGGTTATCCATTCACTGATTCAAGGATATCCTGGTTGCTTCCAAGATTTGGCCATGATGAATAAAAGTCTATAAACATGTGAGTGCAGTTGTTTGTATAGACATAAATTATCAGTTCACCTGGGTAAATACCTAAAAGCACAAATGCTGGATCTTAAAACTCTGCTTCAGGTTGTAAGGACCTGCACACAGTGAATGTGAGTTCCGGCTGCTCCACATCCTTGCCAACATTTGGTGGTGTTAGTGTTTTGGATATTAGCCATTTTCATGAAAGGTGTAGCGGTATCTCATTGTGGTTTTAATTAGAAATTTCCTAATAATATATGATGTTGTTGAACCTTTTCAAATGCTTAGCAGCCATCTCTGCATCTTTTTTGGTGAGCGTGTCTTAAGTGTCTCTTCAGATTTGCCTATTTCTAAATTAGGTTGCTTATTTAAATATTGTGGAATTTTAAGAATTGTTATGTACTGAATGGTGTCTCACACCCTTAAAAATTATATGTAATAAATCCTAGCCTATATGCCTGTGGTCCTAATTCCAGTAAGGAATGAGTCTTCTGATGTGTCAATGAGGCAGGTTTAGTGCAGGCCACATTTTGAGACAGTATCTTTTGAGATACAACAGATTAAACAAGTGAGCAGAGCAGAGATGGGGGAAGGGAGATGCCAAGACACATGAAGATCCTCTTGGAGCAGAAGCTCATCAGGAGATGAGGCCCTTCCTCCAGAGCCCACACACAGGAAACCTTCCCCTACAGCCAGCACCCTGAATTCAGACTTCTAACCTCCTACTCTCTGAGGAAAGAAACTTCTGTTAGATAAAGACACCCGCTTGGGGGTATTTCGGTTATAGCAGCTCTAGGTAACAAGGAACAATTCTTAGTATGTCTGGCATACAAGTCTATAGATACATATTTTGCAAATATATTCTTCCAGTTTGTGGCTTGTCTTTTCATTCTCTTAACATATGAGGGTAATTCCAAAATTATCCACACTCTGGCTGTAGAATTTATTTTAATCAACTTTTAGAAAAGACAAATATATGATTTTTTGACATAATCTCCTTGTTTTTCAATACACTTTTTCCATCTATCAACAAGCTTTCATATTCCCTTATTTTAAAATGTTTTAGGCTGAGCTGTGAGCCACGAATGCACTGCTGTCTTTACTTCATTAAAGGGAATCTTCTGCATCGAAGTGTTGTTTTCAGGTGAAAGTCCAATGAAGCAAGATCAGGACTATAGGGAGGATGCTTTAACACCTGAAAGTGAAGTTTTTGCAGAGTGTCAACAGTGTGGGCAGAGGTGTGCAGACGTGCATTGTCATGCAAGATCACAATGTCCTTGGATAGCAGTCCTCTGCAATTAGTCTGAAGTTTAGGTTTCAGCTCTTCATTGTGCACCTCACAGTTACAAGCACTTGTTTATAGTTGAAACTTTTTCCTGATAGTGCTCCAATTCTGGCCCTTGAGAATCCCAGAAAACTGTAGCATCAATTTTACAGCCTGTGGTTGACTTTTGAACTTTTTCTTGGTCAGTGATTGAGGATGTTTCCACTCCATATTCTGCCATTTACTCTCAGGTTCATAGTGATGAACCCAGGTCTTATCACCAGTAACAATTTTTTTTTAAAGACACTTACCTTCCTTGAGGAATCAGTCCAAACTTTGTTTGCGGATGTCCAAATGCTTCTGTTTGTGCTCTTTCATGAGTTGTTTCAGTACCCATTTCACACAAACTTTTTGAAACCCAAGTCTGTAATGAATTATTCCATAGGCAGAGCCATGGCTGATTTGTAAATGATCTGCCACATAATACACTGTCTCTTGTCTATTCAAAAGAATCATTTCATATGCATGCTCAACGTCGTCATCAGCTGTGGATGTGGATGGGTGTTTTAATATAACCAGAATGTGGATAATTTTTGGCTAACCCGACTAAAATAAGATCTTTAAGAGTCCACTAAATGTCTATAATCCACATAAACAAAGTGTTTTACTACACTAGAAGGCTATAACTTAATTCTCACACATCATATTAAAAAATAACAAAATAAAATATTTAAAGTGACAAGACTTACGTGCATTACCCTAGATTGTAAGGTGAACGTCTCACATGATACATGAACAAATAGTTAATAAAGGTATACTCACTCTGCAAGGGCAGTTCTTATGCCTAACCTTCTATTCCCGTATACTAAGTAATACAAAAAGATGAAATATTCGTAAATGTAGGATGTGTACTCAGCTACTAAGCAAAAGGTCAGCGGTTTGAACCCAGCAGCCTGCTCTCATAAAGGTTACAGCCTTGGAAACCCTACACGGTGATTCTACTTAGACTCAACTTGTCAGCAATAACTTTTCTGAGTTTTTTTTTCCTTTCTTTACTAACAAAAAATGTTATTCCAAACATGCTCTAAATTATGTTGTCAAAACTCTAAGACCTTACACAGTTTTCTACATATGGGGATACGTTTTAGGATTGAAGCACTGAAGGTCAGTGGCTTATGTAAAACACAAAGGGAAACATTATCTTTGTCATCCTGAGATTTTCAGGCTCTAGCATACCATATAGTCCATGACACAGCTTTCCTAGATGGAAGGACAAGGAAACAAGGATTGATTCGTCTGCTTTGAAAGATTTTTCACAAAATGATTTCACTAAGGGCAGTATAGTCTGACTTCTGTCATCTGCAAAAGAAAACAAAATAAAGCATACTTTAGACCCAGCTGCCCATATTGCACATGTGGAAAAGAACACGATATCATTGTCAGCTTCATAATATTAAAATACATTGGCAAACAATGACAAACGTGACTGGTGAAGAAGATGGTTGAAACTATAAGAACTTGAATGTCAGGCTGAGGCATCTGGACTTTACACTCTGGATTAAAGTAAACAGAATGTGAAGTGTAATTACAAATTACAAAGCTGACATGAGTGAGGTGTTCAGTCTGAATGACTGAAAGAATTCTAACAACACTAGTACAGAGACAACACTAGTACAGAGACAACACTAGTACAGAGAGATGAGTGGCAGGTCCAGGAAGCTTCTCAGATCAGGTGGTAATGTAAACCCACTGTGTGACTTCATTTGGGGCTGGAACTAAATGAACACATAGTATGCTCTGTATATTGAATTTCTTCTTATTTCTTAGATGTTTCTTTAAAATGCTAGTCACTATTTGAGTCTGTTGAGGTAATACATTTCTGATATATTAATGGTTTAGGTCTATTCTAAATACTCTCCAAATAACACATATTTCTCTAAAGCTTTCAGAAATAATTACGTTATTAAGTTTAATTTAAATTAAAATGCTGTAAAAGGTTTATTAGTATTTAGTTATTACCAGTATCACTACATTGCATTACCATGTCTACTAAAGAATTACATTCATTTAACAAATATTTTTATTTATTCAAAAAATTGACTTATAGAGCAAGTATTATACTAAATAGTGGAAGTAGAAGGATGAATGAAGAATGCCTGTGAGCTCGAGAAACTCAAAGACCAAAAGGAGGTCAAACAGAAAAAAATATAAAAAGATAATGTGATCTCTGTTTTAATAGTTGTATGTATAAGGTAGAGGTGTGGTGCTGTAGGATAAGCATTGGACTGCTTACTGCAAAGTTCGGTAGTTCAAACCCACCAGTTGTGTCTCCGAAACCCTATACAGGGTCGCTATGGGTTGGAACTGACTCAATGGCACTCAACAACAACAACAACACGCATAAGACACATTGTGATTGATAAAGTTTTCATTGGTTGATTTTCAGAAGCTGATCACCAGGCCTTTCTAAAATCCAAAGGCAGCCATTTTTTGTTGTTGTTGTTGTTAAGTGCCGTTGAGTCGGTAGATAATGTAATTAAAAAAATATTAAATGGGTATGACAAAGGTCCAATAAAACCACATTTAGAAAAAGCATGGCGGGCAGATTTGGGAATGTGTCCGAGAGTAAACAAAATTTAAATTGATCACTGGAGGAGGAGGAGTTGGCCAGGGAAAAAAGCAGGGACCTGGAATAACAGGGAGAAAAAGGAGTATGCAAAAAGGCTGTTCTTATTGTTAAGTGCTGTCAGGTGGGTTAAGATGCACAGCGACCCCATACAGGGTTTCCAAGAAGCAGCTGGTGGGTTTGAACCGCCAACCTTGTGGTCAGCAGGCCAGTGCTGATCCTTCAGTGCCACCCCAGGACTCCTGAGGAAAGGCTAGAGGCATGACAGACAGTGGTATGCTGAGACGATGGCTAGTGCTCTGGGGTATAAGATACAAAGGGAGTAGAAAGGAATGGCAGGAAATGAGGCCCAGAACACAGTTCAGCCCGCATCTGTGGAAACAGAGTGTAGGGCAGCATCAGGAAAGAAATTTAAAATGACATCAGGTTTCTTCTTACTTCTGATTGTCTAGGGGTACCCCTTTATTAAGGACAAGGAGATTCCTTCATTCACACACTTCTGCCCTGTGGGTTTTGCTCCTGTCTCATCATATCGCCTAAATAACTACTCTGTAACATCCATACAGAATCACTGTTGACATTGCTACCTTTGTAAGAGGCTCTCTTAGTTCAGCACAGATATTAATAATCTGAGTAAAAATAAGCTGAGAATTACACGAGTTTTGTACCTAAGCACTTGATCACATTTCACTTATTGAATTGGCTAATGATCGCTGATAAAGTAATGCCCAGCATTAGTCAGCTGTCTGCTCACACATTAGGGAGGACAGCTAATTGTCTTATAATCTGATTTGTACATTAAGAAACACTTCCTTACCCATCCCCACTCAGATACACTACCCCAATTTCTACGCTCTTCCCCAATGGCCACAATTCTAGCACTGACATAATGATTAAAAAGAGGAAACTCATTTGGACATTATTTTGGGTCATGGTTTGTCAGTGAGCATATTAAAGGCTAATTACCAAGCCAAATTCTTAGCCTTATCCACAAGGGAGTTTAATTTTTATGAGTGATAAGAGAGGTATGGAATATATAGCAAATGCCGGGTACCATGAGGGTTAAAGGTGGCAGCAGAAAAGAAAAGAAAAAAAAAACCCCATGAAGAGAGAGAGAGGAAAGAAGCTTAACATTTCTTATAAAAGGCAACTTCAAAAATGCTACTTTCAGTTTGTAAGGAACCTGGTAGCACAGTGGGTTATGTACTGGGCTGCTAATCACAGTGCTGCCAACCGCTCCCCACAACTCCATGGGAGAAAGAGGAGGCTTTCTGCTCCAGTGATGATTTACCAACTCAGAAACCCTATCCAGGGTTGCTAAGCGTCAGAACTGACTCCACGGCATACAACTACCACCAGCAACCCTTTCAATTTGTGGTACACAGAAACTGGGAAGCACTGCTTTCAGAACCAAAGATGTGTCCCATGAAGGCTTACCTGTGTCAAACATGTCAAGCAGATTAACCAAAGTTTCAAACGCTGCAAGCCGCACACTGCTGCCTTCATCCCTAGAGAGTTCAATTAATTCTGGGAGCACCACACTTTTTGTAAGTTCTGTCCTGCACAAATACAATAAAAAAAAAAAATTAATCAAACTGATACATTTGCAGTAAGACCCTATTATGAACAAGATTCTGGGCTTTGCTGTGGTTACTGTTAAGCGCCACTGAGTTGGTTCTAACTCAAAATAACCCTGTATAGGGTTCCCAAGGTTGTCTTTTTTAAAAAAAATCATAGTGGAAGCAGAAAGTCTCATCTTTGTCCTGTGGAGCAGCTAGGATCTTGAACTGATGACCCTGTGGTCTGCAATCCAGTGCTTATCCTATGGAGCCACCACACTCCCAGACTCAGGACTAGGTATTATAACAAATATTAAACGTCACAAGGATACCACTCCTACCTTCCGGAAGCTAGCAATTTGCCTGGGGAAACATGAAGTATAAGAAATATGCATCATAATTTTCAATTACCTAAATTGATTCCACTTTCCTAAAGATAATATTGTTACCTTCAGAGATCTTCATTAGGAGTTTGTATCAAACCTTACAAATTATACTTTACTTTCTTTAATCAACTTCAGCAAATAACCTAGATTGACTGGAAAAACTTATCAGTAGCACTATATTTTTACAAAAATAACATGCACATTATGTTGTTTTCCATACTGCACATCCCATTGAGTGTTAGTTTCCTATATGTACTATGCATGTTATATGTATGTACATTATTAATTAACTATGTGCAATAGTCAGAAAAACACTGTAATTCTATAAAGCGAAACAAGAGTGTATTCCAGTAAAACCTGGGAGAGCTTGTTGACTGGAGGTGATGACAGCAGACATCTCTGCTTAGTTCCAACCTTAGGGGAAGCATTCACTATTTAGCCACATAGCATGATGTTGCTCTGGGTCCCACAAGTTTTCCACCTGAGGTGGGGTACAGTCTTCCCACTTCTCCATAAGTTGTTGCAGTGAACAAGATTTGAGTTTTCCTTATCTAAGAGGTTTCTGCCTTGCACAAGTTCCAGGTTTTACTTTAGATTTCTGGAGATATAATTTGGATGCATTTGGGTTGTGGTGTTGGAGAAGATTATTCAAAGTACCATGGGCTGCCAAAAGAACCAACAGATCAGTGTTGGAAGAAGTGCAGCCAGAGTGCTCCTTGGAGGCCAGGATGGCCAAACTTCATTTCTCATACTTCAAACATATTGTCAGGAGGGACCAATCACTAGAGAAGGATATCATGTTTGGTAAAGTGGAGGGTTGGAGAAAAAGAGGAAGACCCCCAACAAGATGGATTGGTATAATGGCAACATCAATGGGCTCAAACGTAGCAACAACTGTGAGGTTGGCCTAGGATTGGGCAGTGTTTTGTACTGTTGTGCATAGGGTCACTATAAGTCGATACCGACTCATTGGCACCTAACAACAACAACAATATTTTGCTGCTCACCTAAAACATGACATTACAATAAGCTAATTTCTAAACAGAAGAATGATACATGGCACTAGATGTCTCCCCCAAAAAAAGAATAAAACACAATATGGATGCTGTTAGGTAAAATACATTTATAATACAAACACAAATGGTTGTTATGCGACACTTCTCTTTGTTTCTACTTATTATACAATATTATGCCATTACGATGGCACACTCTGATAAAAGGAGGGTTTAGGATGCGGCCAGGGTTCCAGGTACGAGATGGAAGATGTCACGTACTGGCATCTCTATTGAAAACCAACTGACAACTAAGTGTGGGTCTATTTCTAGACTCTAATCTGTTTCAATGACTTGTATATCTATCTTTTAAAAATTACTCTTTGGATTTTTTTTTGGTTGTTACAGAGTGCTGTCGAGTTTGTTCTGACCCACAGAGACCCTGTATAGGGTTTCCGAGGAGCGGCTACTGATTTTGAACCGTCGACTTTGCGGATCAAACTGACTTTGCATTCCAAAGTATTAGCCCACAGCACCACACCAGGACTCCACTTTGGATTACTATAGCTTTATTATTAATCTTGAAATCAAGCAGATTAAGTCCTTTGTGTTCTTATTCATTTGCTTTGGCTATTCTAGGTCATTTACATTTCCATATAAATTTTAGAATCAGTTTCCCAACTTCTATAAAACCATTTATGAGTTTTATTAGGATTTCATTGAATTTCTAGATCAATTTGGGGAGAATTCACATTGAACAACACGGAATCTTCTAATCCATGAATATAGTACATCTCTATTTGTTCTCTGTATACTCCCACTCTCCCTCCCACACCTAGAACCTGCACATCTGTCCATACGCCCACAGAGATACCACTGTTATCGCAGGATTGTGTATACAAATGTATTGATCTCTTGATTTCTCTTTAACTCTTGCACTCTTCCCAGTGCCTTCTCCTGCCTGTATGCCTCCCTCTTATTATACATTGCCTTCCCCTTCACCCAAGTAATATGTGTCTACCCTCTAGCCAGTAATCTACCCTCCTACCCCTCCCACTCTAG
>NW_006408543.1:13991601-13994253 GCF_000296735.1 Chrysochloris asiatica
TATTGTTAGAAAAGACCAGTCACTGGAGAAGGATATCATGTTTAGTAAGATAGAGGGTCAGAGAAAAAGAGGAAGAAGCCCAGCGAGATGGATTGGCAAAGTGGCAGCATCAATTGGGCTCAAGTGTGGCAACAATTGTGAGGTTGGCCCAGGACCGGTCACAGTGTTTCTTTCTGTTGTGCATAGGATCGCGTGAGTCAATACCGACTCAATGGCACCTAACAACAACAAGTCTGTATCTATTTTTTCACTGATGATCTTTATAGTTCTAAGTTTTCCATTTAGGTCTTTGATCTACCTTGTTTGTTTTTGTATATGGTGTGAGATATGGGTCCTGTTTAATTTTTCTACAAATGGATATCCAGTTTTGTCAGCAGCATTTGTCAAAAAAACTATCTCTTCCACATTTAATGCATTTCAACCCTTTGTAAAAGATCAACTGTCCATAGGTGGATGGATTTACTTCTAACTTCTCAATTCTGTTCCTTTGGTCTAGGTATCTGTCATTGTACCAGTACCAAGCTGCTTAGAATACTATGGCTATATAGAAGGTTTGAGATCAGGAAGTGAGAGGCCTCTTATTTTGTTCTACATTTACAGTAGTACTTTGCCTATCCAGGGTCTCTTTCATTTCCATATAAGGTTGGTGATTCTTTTTTCTAGCTCTTTAAATAATGATGTTGGAATCTGGATTGGGATTGCATTATATATGTTTTGGGTAGTAGTAGCATTTTCACAATGTTAAGTCTTCCTGTCCATGTTGTTAAGTGCCATCAAGTCGGTTCAACTCACAGTGACCCTGCATAGGATTTCTGAGGAGCAGCTGGTGAGTTTTCCATGAGCATGGTATATTCTTCCATTAATGTAGGTCTCTTTTGCTTTCTTGTAGTAGTGTTTTATAGTTTTGTTTATATAGATCTTTTGTTTCTCTGGTTAGACTTATTCCTAAGTATTTCATCTTTGGGGTGGCTATTGTAAATGGTATTGCTTTCCTGACTTCCTTTTCCCAGAGTCCCTTTATTTGTGTAAAGGAATATGGATTTTTGTATTTTTGTCTTAGACGTACCTTGCCACTTTGCTGAATATTTCAATTAGTTCCAATTATTTTCTTGCTGAGTCTTTGGGATTTTCTATTTGTAATATCAAATCATCTTCAAATAGATATTTACTTCTTCTTGGCCAGTTTGGATCTCTTTAATTTCTATTTCTTGCTTTATAGCTCTAAGTAAGAAGTGGTGACAAAGAGCATCTTTATCTGGTTCCCATTTTCAAGGGGAATGATTTCAGTTTCTCCCCACTGAGATTAATGTTGGTTGTTAGATTTACATATATGTCTTTAATAATGTTAAAAAATATTACCCTTCCATTCCTATTTTGTGGTGCATTTTTATCAGTAATGAGTGTTGGATTTTGTCAAATGCCCTTTCTGCATTGATAATATGCTAATGTGTTTCTTTTCATTGATTTTACTTATATCTATTTATTTTTTTAAGTTTCTCTCAAAATTATTCTGATGTTTTGCATTGTAGAGGACTTGAACGTATTATAAATTTATTATAAATGGAATTTAAAAGTTTTCATTTTCTAAATATTTGTTGTGATTACATAAAAATACACTTAGTTTTTTTCATATTAACCTAGTGACCTAAAACCTTGCTGAATTCATATTTTAGTTCCAATAGGTTGCTGAGATTTTTCAGTTTCTAAGTCCTAGTGTGGCACTGTAAGATAAAGTATTGGACAGCAAGTCAACTTGAACCAGTGTTTCAAACCTACCAGCCACTCCTCATAAACCCTATACAGGGTGGCTATGACTTGGAACCGACTCGACGGCACTTAACAACTCAGTAGAAATAGTTTTATTCTTTTGTTTCAGACTGTTGGGTTGGGTTGGGTTTTTCCAAGTCTTATTTTATGGCTAGGACTGTGTATCTCTCTTTGGATTTATGCAAGCTTCCAACCAGTTCATTCCAGCTTGAACCCCTGCTGAGAATTTGGGTTTCCAACCCAGATACACTAAATTAGGATCTACATTTTAATCAGAACTCTAAGAACCACCAGGGAATCTTGTTAAACTGCAGATTTGGATTCTGTAAGTCTAGGATGGAAGTGCAATTCTCAGAAGAATGACCCAGTCAGAAGCTCTGACTTTGTTGCATTCAAAAGGACCAAGAAAGTTTTAGCCATGATAGCAATGACAGTACTACTAGTACGCTCTTAGTATAACACTGCTGTTATAAGTGCCTTTGAGTTGGTTCCCAGGAACAGTGACCCTGTACAGGGTTTCCGAGGAGTGGCTGCTGGATTTGAACTGCCAGTCTTACAATGAGCAGTCCAATCTTTATTGTACAGACAACTCAAAATTAAATAAATGTGCATCTGTGCAAGCAAATTAGTTCAAGTGGATTCTAACTTAAAAAGCTAAGGAACTCTAGTAGCATAGTGGTTACAAGTTGGACTGCTAACCTCAAGGTCAGCGGTTCCAAACTACCAGCCGTTCCGCAGGAGAAAGACAAGACTTTCTGCTACTGTAAAGATTCACAGCCTCAGAAACCCTATGTTGTTGTTGTTGTCAGGTGCCATCGAGTCGGAACCGACTCATAGCGACCCCATGCACAGCAGAACGAAACAATGTCCGATCCTGGGCCAACC
>NW_006408543.1:13994753-14010556 GCF_000296735.1 Chrysochloris asiatica
TCCTTGACAACTTCAATCTTTTCTCTGTTGATAAGAATGTTGTTTATTGGTCCAGTGGTGAGGATTTTTGTTTTCTTGACATTGAGATGCAACCCATACCGAAGCCTGTGCTCTTTGATCTTCATCAGTAAATGTTTCAAGCCCTCTTCACTTTCATCAAGCAAGGTTGTATCATCTGCATATCGCAGATTGTTAATGAGTCTTTCCCAATCCCCACGTTTTTCTTCATAGAACCCAGCTTCTCATATTATTTGCTCAGCAAGGTTGAATAAGTATGGTGAAAGAACACAACCTTGTCACACACCTTTCCCAATTTTAAAACATTCTGTGTCACTATGAGTTGGAACTGACTCCACAGCACAAAGCCACCAGCAACAACCAACTTAACAAGCTACGTTGCTTCTTTTAGTTTAATTTTGTACATTAACTCCTATGTGGTGGTAGTGGTAGTTAATGCTGTTGAGTAGGTTCTGACTTATACAGACCCCATATAGAGTTTCCAAGGAATGGCAAGTGCATTTGAAGGGCCAGCCTTTCAGTTAGCAGTCCAGTGTTTATCCTACAAGTAATGCCACACCAAGACTCCTGTGTTAATCCTATATTAACTTTCAGAGGAATAATTTGAAAACATTTGTTCTGCCCATTTGTATGCAATGGCAAACCATCAGATGACATGAAATAGAATGCAAAAGGCAAACAGCAAATTCTCCTAACAGAATGTGATCCTAGTTAAGAAGCACAGGTCTAGGCAAGACTGAATTCATTATGGTCCACAATGGTCCCAAGAGTCAGTCTAACCTATGAGACAGAAGGTGATCTTAAAATCAAACTAAGAGAACTGAATGATTAAGCTTCCCACACAACACTTAAAGCTTAAGAATATGATTAAATCCTACTTAGCAATATGCTCTGCATCTGTGTGGCATTCTAAATGCTTCCTTAAACATTAGTCCAGATTTAAAAACAAAATTAGCAAATGTATAAATGACCACAATCTGATTGTTCATGCATGTGAAACAAAATATAAGTTGAAAAATCAGAATGATCAGACATCATTACAATAAACAATGTATAACTTCTATTAAAAATGAGTGATTCCAATTTAAGATCTTATTTTAAAAAATAAAGGTTATAGTAATAAAACCCTGAAACTTTGTGTGTGTCTTTACAAGCAGGTTTCAAAAAGTTCATGGAAAAATGAAATTAAAAGTTAATGGAACTTTTCCCCAATTTTTTGAAGCCCCCTCATACACTGAGTTATTATTGTTAACTGCCCCAACTCACACAATCCGTTGTGCTAGGAAAGAAGTATTCCATAGGGTATTTTAGGTTGTAAGCTTTACAAAAGCCAAGGCTTTCTTTCATGGGGGTGCTAGATAGGTTCAAAGAACTACTCTTTGGGTTAGCAGCTGATCACAAATCACTTGCACATCAAAATTCCCATATCACACCAACTAAGATCATGAACCCAGGTCTAAGAGTGAGGAGAAGAGATTGGCCGTCCTATGTCACTCCTTCTTGTCACTCAAAGGGAGAGAGCAACATGGCAGAGACAGTGGAAGCTGAAGCATTAGCAGGAGATCCAGAAAGACTTCCAGGAGAAGAATCACATCTGACCCAATACCCCAGCTGCCAGACAAAAGAAATGCTATGGCCTATGGCTTTACATTGAGACAGTTTCCCTTCCTGGGTGTAGGTATTTGGAATTAGAACAAAATAGTTAAGGTTAGAAGAAAGAAATTAATGTAAACAAAATATGTATCACCATGTTAAGCATGGAGTCCTGGTGTGGCAAAGTCCAGTTTGAACCACAGGTTGGCAGTTCAAACCCACCAGTCGTTCCTCGGGAACCCTGTACAGGGTTGCTATGAGTCAGAACCAACTCGACGATACTTAACAACAATGCTAAGCCTGTTTATTTTTATCTCTTATAGACAGCTATTGTTATGGTCATTTTTAAATACCATATAAATTGTCAGCTTTCAAAGACATTTCTTCATGGAATCCACCAACAGAATATGCTTTTCTAACAAGCTAGAAATAAGAATGCATCTAAATGCTTTTTAAGTACACTTACCCAAGGCCCTGAGCTATATTTTCTAATTGACGACACATACAAGATCGAACTTCATAATCTACATCTTGGCAGAGTGATTTTACCAGCGGAATGATTTCTCTTTTAATGCTGAGGAAGGAAAGGAAAGAACACGTAAATGAGTGGTTGCTTTAGAATTAATATTTTCAAACAATTATCAAAATGTTGTTCTTAGGTGTCACTGAGTCAGTTGTGATTCACAGCGACCCTATATACATCAGAACCAAATACTGCCAAATCCTACACCATCCTCATCATCATTCCTATTTATGAGCCCATTTGTAGTAACCACTGTGTCACTCCATCTCATGGAGGGTCTTCTTCTATTTCTTTAACTCTCTAATTTAACAAGCATGATGTCCTTCTCCAGGGGCTGGTGCCCCCTAGTAACACATCCAACATGGATTTAGGTGCCGTAGAGTAGGTACTAACTCATAGTGACCTTATGCACAACAGAACAAAACACTGCCCAGTCCTATGCCAACTTTACAATCGTTGCTATGTCCGAGCCATTCCATCTCATTGGGAGCCTTACAGTTTTTCTCTGACCCTCCACTTTACCAGACACGATGTCCTTCTCCAGGGACTGATCCCTTCTGATAACATATCCAAAGTATGAGATATAAAGTCTGGCTACTCTGGCTTCTAAGAAGCATTCTAACTGCACTTCTTTCAATACAGATCTGTTTGTTCTTTTGGTAGAGATCATGGTGCTTTTAATATTCTCCTCCAACACAACTCAAATGCATTAGTTCTTCTATAGTCTTCCTTATTCATTGTTCAACTTTCACATGTATGGCAATATTGAAAATATTATGGCTTAGGTCATGTGCACCTTAGCTCTCAAGCTAGCATCTTTGCTTTTGAACACTTCAAAGAGGTCTTGTGCAGCAAATCTGCCTAATGCAATAGTGTTTGATTTTTTTTGACTGCTGCTTCCATAAGTGTTAATGACTGATCCAAGCAAAATGAAGTATTTGACAACTTTAATCTTTTCTCCATCGATCTTGATGTTATTTATTGGCCCAGTGGTGAGGCGTTTTGCTTTCTTTACACTGAGGTGCAACCCATACCAAAGGTTGTGGTCTTTGAGAGTCATCAGTAAGTATTTTAAGTCCTCTTCGATTTCAGAAAGCAAGGTTGTATCATCTGTATATCGCAGTTTTGTAACGAGTCTTCATCCAAACCTGATGCCAAGTTCAAGAAATGAAACCTCATCATACTTGCTTCTAACAAGCATTCTAACTGGCTATAGCTCTTTCCAGACAAATTAGCTCATTTTTCTAGCAGTCCATGGTAAATTCAATATTTTTCACCAACACCATAATTCACTGCATTATTTCTTCTTTGGTCTTTCTTTTTTTTCTGTCTGGCTTTCCCATGGATATGGAATGATTGGAAATATCATGGCTTGGATCAGGCACACCTCAGTTCTAAAAGTGACATCTTTGCTATTTAACACATTTTAAAAAATAAGTCTTTTGGAAGAGATAGTCCCAATGCAATAAGTCACTTGATTTTCTGACTGCTGCTTCTATGGGTGTTGATTGTGAATCATGGGTGTGATTCACCCATAGTTGTTAAAATGAAATCCTTAACAACTTCAATATTCTGTTTATCATGACAATTGCTAATTGGTTCCTTTGTGAGAATTTGTCTTTTTTATCTGGAGTCTTCTTCACTTTAAATAAGCCAGGTTGTATCATCAGCACTTCACAGGTTGTTAATGAGTCTTCCTCTAAATCCTAATGCTGAATTCTTTATATAGTCCAGCTTCTCAGATTGTTTGCTCAACATAGAGACTGAATAAATATGGTAAGCCTGACACACACCTTTTTTGATATTAAGCCATTCAGGATTCCCTTGGCTCTGTTCTAACAATTGCCTCTTGGTTTATATACGTTCCACAAAACACTATATACAACTAAGCATTCTAGAATTCCCATTCTTCACAATCTGTCCATAGGTTGTTATGATGCTCCCAGTCAAATACCATTGCAGTCAATAAAACACAGGTAAGCATATTTCTGGTACCCTCTACTTTCAGCCAAGATCCACTCAATATCAGCAGTGATATCCCTCATTCCATATCCTCTTCTGAATTTGGCTTGAATTTCTGATAGCTTCATGTAAATGTGTTGCTGCAACCAAGTTTCAATGATCTTCAGCAAAATTTTACTAGTATGTGATATCAACGTTACTGGTTGATCACTTCTGCATTCTGTTAGCTTACCTATCTTTGGGCACAACTATGGATCTCTTCCTAGTTGTCTGGCCAGGTAGTTGTCTTCCAAATTTCTTTGCTTAGACAAGTGAATGCCTCCAGCATTGCATCTCTTTGTTAAAACATCTCAATTGGTATTCTGTCAATTCCTGGAATCTTGTTTTTCATCCATGCCTTCAGGGTAGCTTGGACTTCTTCCTTTAGTACCACTGATTCATGATCATATGCTACCTCCTTAAATGGATGGAAATCAACCAGTTCTTTTTGGTACAGTCACTCTGTGTGTTCCTTCCATTTTCTTTTGATGCTTTCTGTATCATTCAGGATGTTGCCCATTGTTGTTGTTGTTAAGTATTAAGGAGTTGGTTCCTACTCATAGTGACCCTGTATAGGGCTTCTGAGGGGCAGCCGATGAGTTTGAACCACCGACCTTGCAGTTTAGTGCTTTATCCTACGGCACCACATCAGCATTCCATTTTGCCCACACAATCATTAAGTAATTCAATTGAGGTCTTAAATTTTTTTTTCTTCTTCAGTTCTTTCAGCTTGAGAAGTGCTGAGAAAGTTCCTCTCTTGTGGTTTCTAACTCCAGGTCTCTGCACATTTCATTTTACTTTGTCTTCTTAAGCCACCCTTTGAAATCTTTGGTTCAGCTCTTCTTCATCATTGCTTCTATTTTCTTAAGCTACCCTACATTCAAGAACAAATTTCAGAATCTCTTCTAACATCTGTTTTGGTCTTTTCTTTCTTTTCTTTTTAATGAGCTTTTGTTTAGTTTTGTTTTCATGTATGATGTCCTTGACATGCCACGAGTCTTCTGGCCTTAGGTCATTAGTGTTCCATGCATCGATCTACTGTTGAGAGGATCTCTAAATTCAGGAATCCTGGTGTGATGCTGTGGATTAATGCACTGGGTTGAAAAGCTGGTTTGAACCATAAGATTGGTGGTTCAAGCTCACCAGCTGCTCCTCAGAAACCCTATACAGGGTCACTATGGGTCGGAACTGACTCAATGGCACTTAATAACACATACTCAAGTTTGTACTCTGGCTCTGTGGACTATCAAAATATTGGTTTACCTTTATAATAACACATACACATCAATGTAAAGCTCTACAGCTTACAATGTAGTTTTCATGTTATTAAATTTGAATAGCATCATCAACTACTTACAAGTGATCTATGGAGCTGGATTTTTTTTAAATAATGGCTAATTTTGTCATTTTAGCTGATATGCTGCTAAAGTCAAAGACTGTAGCAAGTAGAATGTCTGACTGTAACAACCACCATCCAAATTCCCCTTCAGTGTTCCACTTTCTCTTTTGTTAAACACTCCCTTCCTTCCAGCTAATGGCTATCATCTTGACAAAGAGTAACAAACAAATTATAAACATTCTCCATAAGATCTCAAAATAATAAGCACTGATATGTGAAAGCAGAAGTTCTATACATTATGTTTACCAGTTTTTGCAGTGTACATAACAATGCCATTTTATCCTCAATGATAAATTAGGGTATGAGACAAGGAAAGAATAACATGGAAAAGAGAAATAAAGTCAACTTTGAAATGCCATGAGATCAAGAAGAAATGCATTTGAGTAAGTAGACTTTTGTCAAAATTCTACAAAGTTATCAACTTAGTATTTATGCCATATGGAATAATGCAAACCTAACACGATTGCTAATCGGAGTCATTGATCATAAATTGATTTAATTTAATAAAATAAACATGAAATTATATGTAAATACTCACGTATGGACATCAAATTTTTTTGTCAATTTTCCTAAAATTTTACAACTAACTAAACGAGACTGCACTGTTTGGGATAATTGTGCCTTGGAAACAAGTGGATTCAAAATCTAAAAAGAAAAGATTTAGAGAGCAAAGTCACAAAGTTTTATACATTCTTGACATTAATGTCAGCTATTTATTTCACAGACTATTGTAACATCCTGTTTGTGAAGAACACGAATTATAATTTAAGGCACACGGTTAGGGTATCCAGTCCTGGTATGGTCCTCTTTGCTTCCTAGATCAGCAAAGTACAGATAATGCTCAATTATACAATTAAAGCCATCAGGAACCAAAATAACAGATGAAAGCTTAAGGAGAATTTTGCCTTGATTTATGTATGCATGTTTAAAAAAAGTTGTGAAACACACATTTTAAAAAGAAAAATGAAAATTAATTGCACATGACTTGAAATCTATTTTTTATTTCATATAGATGAACTTTATATTTATCCTAATAGTGGTTATGAATCGGGCTGTGAACTTCAAGGTCAGCAGTTTGAAACTACCAGCTGTTCCACAGGAGAAAGATGAGGCTTTCTGCTCCCATAAAGATTTACAGCCTCGGAAACCCTGTACAGGGTGGCTATGAGTTGGAACTGACTCCACGGCACATAACAACAACAATCTAGCTATTATTTCTCATCCCCAGATTTCTTATGATATAAAACAGAAATTAGAATATATGTTATTAAGACCCAATTTATGGTTTTGATAAAAGAGTCAACTGGTTTATCTCCTTTCAACAAAGTAGCCAGAATTTCTGACTGCATAGTGAATAAATACCATTTAAAATGGAAAAAGTCAAAATATATACATATATATATACATATATTTAATATTTTAAATAATCAGATGGTATTTAGAGTATAATTACATCTAACTGCATAGTGTTCTTCAAAATACAGAAATAGCACATCTAGAATACAGCCAACATTTAAATATATATAATCATTCAGAGTCCTGATGTGGCACTGTAGGGTAAGTACTGGACTGCTGACCAGAAAGTTGGTGGGTCAAACCTAGCAGCCACTCCTCAGAAACCCTGTACAGGACTGCTATGAATTGGAACCAACTCAACAGCACAAAACAACAACAATTATCCAGATGTTTAGATGACTTTTACAAGTTATCTTTATAGGTGGATGAATCTCCCAATTTTCAAGCAAGTATTCTCACTTTTTATCTGGCTATCTGGTTAGCATAGTGGTTACGAATCGGGTTGCTAACCGCAAGGTCAGCAGTTCGAAACTACATGGTTCCATGGGAGAAAGATGAGGCCTTCTGCTCCCGTAAAGATTTACAGCTCAGAAACCCTGTGCAGGGTCGCTATGAATTGGAACCAACTCCATGGTACATAACATTTATGATAGAATTGTAAACTGTATGGGAACAAAGAAATGACAAAGATGTGTTATTAAATCTTTAAAGAACACTTCATTGTTTGTTTCAGCCATGACATATTTGAAAAGGGAGGTAAGATCATTGCACTAGAAGATAAATTTCCTTTCTATTTTCCTAGTCTGTCATCTTAATTTACTAAAACTTTGAGAGAAGAGTATACTCAACAATGTTGAAAATGTAAAAATAAATAGCAAACTGAGAAAAATATTTGCAATAAATATAGCACAGGATTGTAAATCTTATATATATGAGGGGGCTTCAAAAGATTTGTGGGAAGATTCCATTATCTTGTTCTTAAAATTCTTGAAGCCCTCTCGAATAAACAGTAATAGATGGATTGACTCAACCAATTTGGATCAAACAATTTTAAAATAAGAAATAGAACTGGTTTTAATATATGGGAAAATATTCAACCACATAAAAAATTCTCATTAAATAGTATTCCTTTTTTTTCTTCCAAATTTAATTGGAATATTCACTGCTTACAAAGGTTCAGAGAAGCAGGCTTTCTTGAATTCTCAGACCCCTGTACAAAAGCCTTAAGAATGTTAATGCAAAAACAAAACCCAAAAAAATACAGATACTGCCTTCTAACCCACTCATTTCTTTTGTTGGAAGCTACAGCTAAAGATATAATATGAAGAAGAAAAAAAAAAAAGCAAAAAGCAGCTCTACAGAAATGTTCATTAATGCCTTCTTTTGATAGGTAAAATTACTGGAAACAGGCATAGCGTTTAACAAGTAGGCAGATGAGTTTGCAACCATTACCGAATGATTTTAAAATATTTAAGTAATCTTAAGTGAAAAACAATTACATATAAATTCAATATGATCACTAAAGTGGCAAGCAGCAACCATACAGAGCAATCTGAAAGGCCATGAGCAGCTCGCAGAATACTAAAAGTGGCTGTCAACTTGCAGAACTACGGGTGGTTTTTCGTCTATTTTCTGTATTACTCATATTTTCCAGAATGAGCATGTATTACTTTTGGAACGGGGAATAATTTTATTCTTTCTTAAAATATCATTTTAGAAAGGAAGAATACAAAAAGAAAACTCAGTGACTGGCCATTACTACAAGTATTTATCAGAACAACCCTTTACCTCATGCCTCAGGGTGTCCTTTGGCAATGCTTCTATTACAGACAGAAGAGTTTCCAGCCATG
Organism: Chrysochloris asiatica; assembly: GCF_000296735.1. Taxonomy (NCBI): domain Eukaryota; kingdom Metazoa; phylum Chordata; class Mammalia; order Afrosoricida; family Chrysochloridae; genus Chrysochloris; species Chrysochloris asiatica. Next base: position 14,003,434 of record NW_006408543.1, read on the forward strand.
CGTTACTGACACCTGGTTGACAAAGAAAGAACAGGCTAGATTTCTGGCTCACAAATTCAGTTTCAACTCAGCCACAATAACATTGGTTGATTAAGCGAGAACAATTACTTTTATTAATTTTTTAAAAAGTATCCCTCCTCTCTTTGTCTTAGCCAACATCTGGAAAAACTACTGGTTTATATTTTTCAAAATAATATTTGGGGGTACGTTAACTCAAAGACTGAATTTTTATTGAATGAAAATACTGTAAACCTAAATGCTAAAAAGCAAAAAAAAAAAAAAAAAAGAGTAATCATAAGCAAGCATATAAATGACACGGTTAACCGCTGGGCCTGCAGCTTTCCCAAGATATCAAAGTTTAAGGTTTTCCTAAGGAGATAGGCTTGGCCACTTAAAGTCAGACAACTGAGCAGCTCGGAGGCATCACAATCTGTCACACCTCAGGCTCCTAGGATTCAACGTAACATCAAGAGACAATGAGTAGGTATATAATGAAGCATTCCAGGGCCCTGACCTGCATCCCTGTGCTCCAGATGCAGTAGGATGACTTGTAGGAAGGAGTGGGCATATGCATGAATTGACACTGAGTCTTCCTGGAGAATGGTCAGAAATGACGCCGCAGCCGTTACCTGCATTTCCACCCCTGCAACATGCAGGGCTTCCTGTACAATCAGAAAGAGTTTGCTATTTACATAGATGAGATCAGCAATTACAGTTTTTAAAAATCCAAGATTATACAAACCAAAATCATTCATATGAGACCTTTTAAAATATGTACTCCCTTCTTAGTACTTTAGTGAAGAAAACTATATTAATCTGCTCATCTTCATTTTATCAAAAGACCACACAAAATTAAAATGACTTAGAAATTTCTTCCATGTGCTTTACTGAATAAAAAACATTAACAGTACATAAACATTCAGATAGAGTACATGCTTTTGACAGATCTCTGGTTCTATTCTGCTATCTGTAATCTGTATTACACCATTGGTCAGCCCACCCAGTAATGGCAAAGCATCAACAATCAGCTGTGATTTCATGATTTGCTGCTTCAAAAAGTAAATACTATGCATTCTACTACAAAAAAAGAGGAATATACTTAAGACTGTGCAACTAGGCTTTTCATCCCATTTTAAACAACTGACAAAAATATAAACTACCATGATATAAATTGTTTTCATAGCATTTTTGAAATATTAATACATTTCTTAACTTATGATCAGTCGTCTCCATTTCCCATGTAGAGAACTTTAAAATGCATAAGCAAAGTTAAAATCAACATTAGAACATTAGTGTTCTACACACTAGAGATAAAAACCAAAACAAAATAAAACCCAACTATCTTTATTAATAGTTCTCAAAGATGTTATGTATACTTCTCTAGAAATGCATCTATGTGTGCAAGTGTATGCAACAGAAAAAGGAGTTTACAGTACTGTTCTGTTTACTTATAGCAATTATGAGAACTTCTCTGAGTGCCTGTTTTGTAAGTAATACATCACCACTGTTATATATAATCAGTTATAGTGGATGATTGTGGTTCTAAAACAAGTTTTGTATCTGTGATCTTAAGAAAACTGACCTTTCTAAATTGTCACTTAATGTGTAAAATGTTAACAATAGTATCACCCTGATAGAAAATTTGTAAACATTCCAATGAGACACTATATATGAAAGCACTAGAAAGGCTGTAGGTAAATCATTGAAGCAGAACTTATATGACTTACCAACTTATCATACAAAACGAACATTTGAATACTAACCAATGCATATCCAACTCTCAACTCTCTACTCAACCGTTGGATAGTAACGAGAATCTCAAACTTCTCTTGCCCTAGACTGAACTAGTTAGTCTCTCCCCTAAATCTGCTCCTTCTGCAATCTTCCTCAACTCAGTAAACACTAAATGGCAACTCTACTCTTCCCATTGTTCTGCCCACAAACTTGGGAGTCATTCTTAAAACTCTTCTCATTTCCCCAATCAAATGATCAACAAATGTGAAAGGCTCTACCATCAAAATATATCCAGAATCTGACCCCTGGTCACCTCTGCAATTACCACAGGGGTCTAAGCCACGCCCCCCGTCCCCACTCCTTCCCCACTCCCAGTCTGGATTATTCCAACCACCTTTTCACTCTCCTAGCACTCTCCCTGAGTCAGCGTGCTAGGAACACTGCCAGTCCTAGCGCTTGGAGGCAACACATGTTCCCTCACAGGTCAGTTTCTAGAAGAAACAGACTCACAGATGGTCCACACGCTAATTATCAGCAACAATATGCGTCAACTGCTGTCCACAAGATGCCAAAGCACTCCTGAGCACTGAGTTCTTCCTAACAGATCCTATACTTCCATCACCATTTATTTCTAAAACTTAATTTAAATCAGGCCTGAGCGTAGTGGTTACGAATCAGGCTGCTGACCTAAAGGTCGGCAATTCGAAAGTACCAGCCATTCCGCAGGAGAAAGATGAGGCTTTCTGCTCCTGTAAAGATTTATAGCCTCAGAAACCCTGTGCAGGGTTGCTATGAGTCCGAACTGACTCCACAGCACATTACAACAACAACAACAACATCTTCATGTGTGGATTTAGCAGTGGCAAAGTGTTTATGAAGTATGCTTAACTCCCAGAAAATATGCTAAGATCGAGTTCATTGTTGTTCTAAATTTTTGTATCACACTGCACAAAAACTTGACAAGTTTTTCAACCAATCATCAGTAAAGATCCTAAGAATTCTTTGCTGAAAGAAAAAGAGAAAGAATAGTGAGGCGTAAAACAGAAGTAGCAATTGGTCTCTTGAATCAGCCCTACCTTCCCCCAGATTTTTTTCTACCCATCCCCCCCAAGAAAAATAAATATTTGTTAAAAGTAATCATTTTGGATTTGGAAAACATTGTTAAAAGATTTGATGTGGCCAGTATATATACAGCACTTACAAATTTGAGACAAACACAGCTTTTATTTACAAACAGAAAGGACTTGGCAAAGAAATATCAGAATATATTGTGAGGACCACAATGCACATTCTGCTTCACAGGAGTCTGCAGCCTTAAGTTCCAAAAGGTGTCCCCTTTAAAGTCAGGAAAGTCCTGGGTTTTGCACATATGCAAATTTATGCAACATGAGACGCTCTGCACCGTCATATCTTCTTACTGTATTACTTAGTCTTCTTTCCTGCAGCAACAATTGCCCCAACTATTTTGCACTTAATTTTCGAAAAATCCTCAAGTCTTATCAGGATTTGGGTTTTTCTCTTGTTGTGCTGACTTCAACATCTGGGACTGTCCGCTGTTAAAAAACCAGCACAGACTAAGAGATTTTATCACTGCTAAAAATCCATTGATTTCTAAACATATCCTCTGAAAAGTAATGCAAGAAGAGTTTGATACTTACCGCTAAGTGTCCTCCACAGAGTCACACCCTCGGGACAAACATATGTGAGGTCCATAATCTCTGGGTAAATAAGTGTGCATCCTCATGGACCTTGGAAGACACTGAAAAGTAAATTCCTCTATTGCTTAAGTTCATGCCTTAATGCCAGTTACTGTTCCTCTTACACACTACTGTGTGGCTGACATCCCAACCTGAGGGCCTCAGAAATGAAATGAGATAATTTATAAATCAGATAATGATACATTTCCAAATTTAAAAAAAAAATCCCTACTCAAGGCTAAGACACTGTGCTAGACAATTCTGTGCTTCATTAAATTCACTCCTCAGTGAGCTGGTATAGGGCCAAAGCATTTTGTAAAAACAGTGCCATACATGTCTCAGAGAGAAGGATAGAGCTTTGTCTCCAATGAGCATGCACTGTTTCCACTGAGGAAAGCACTCTCTCAACCTGCACACAGAGCGGAGCAGGAGGAAGGAGCCTCTGGATGACTTGAAACAGCAACTATTTTGGAGTCACACAATTTGACACTGAACACATTAAAGAGAATCAGCCGGTACACAGAAGCCCCTGCATGGTGCCGGAGAAGGGAAAGGCGCTCTAAAATCACAAAGGACCTTTGAGGACCTGACACCTGAGAGCTGGCATAACTGAGTGCTTTGAACTCCAGTAACAGGATTAAAAACTGAAAATAGGAAGAAGACCTAGGACATACTAAAATACCTGGGATTTTGCAGGTCATAAATGTGGGGATTTTCAGTAACTGAGAAAAACTAATAGTAACTAACATCTAATTAGATAAATATATTTTTAGAGAAAGTTTGGAGGCAGGATGGGAGAGTAACCAGCTATGGGAAGACTGACAAATGCATAAAAAGCTCTTTTCATTTTGAAATTATGTTTATAAAAAACTTTCAAACTGAGTTAAATAAGAATAAACAGAGCATGCAAACACTACTACATCCTCAGAAATTAATTGTGACCCTCCATTCCTTCCCACACCTGAGCGCTACATGCCACACTAACGTAAGGGGTGCTAGAATTAAACAAGGACAAGAGAAACCAAAAACAACCAAAATCGACGAGGAAACTAAAGCGGAGATAGCAAACAGCAAACACTGAGGTCTCTTGCTATAGCGAAAGGAGCTCTGGTAGCAAAGTGGTTATGAATCGGGCTGTGAACCGCAAGGTCAGCAGTTCGAAACTACCAGCTGTTCCACGGGAGAAAGATGAGGCTTTCTGCTCCCGTTAAGATTGATAGCCTCGGAAACCCTGTACAGGGTCGCTATGAGTCGGAACCGACTCCATGGCACATAACCACCACCAATGTTACCCTGGCATGGCTCTGTGGTTTAATGCACTTAACTGCAACCACATTTGAACCACAACATCAGCTGTTCAAGCACAACCAGCTACTCCTCGAAAACCCTATACAGGGTCGCTATGGGTCAAAACTGATTCGACGGCACTTAACAACAACATTATCATATAATTATATATCCTGCCAGTCAAAAATCACAAAAACAGCAAAACAAATTAACACACAAATCAGTGTAAGACCATAGCTTTAATTACTGAGGTTCTAGCTGAACTACTTGCTAAGCCATTTTTCTATAGAATAAATTATAATTATGGGTAATTTCAGGATATAGGCTTAAAACTGTAAATACGCATTAATTTAAAATTTTGCAAACAAAGGAACTGCTTATCAAAGAAATTCTGTATTTACTGGATGTAACAGCTATGGTAGTGGTGTCATGTGCTGGGAGTCAGTTCTAAATCACTGCAACCCTGTACAGGGTTTCCAAGCTACCAGTAGCCATTTTAAATGATGCAGTCTAGCAATATTTAATTAGCCAAATATTTTTATAAAAGAAAGTTATGCTTTTTTGAGGGCAGGAGGGAAGAGGTCTATGAGAAGTCTGGTTAGTTTCTATAATTAAACTAGGACTTTTTTTTTTTTTTTCATGCTATCAAAATACGTCTGCCTTCTGTCAGGCTCAAGAGGACAGAAGACATGATTGAGAATTTCAGCAAAAAAATTAAGAGATAAAAAAAGATGTAAAAAAAAAAAAAAAGATATAGCAGGTTTTTAAAAGAACAAAGCAAATTCTACACTTGAAAAAAATAACAATCAAAATCTGACTAGATGCAAATGAATTAGTGGACTGGACGATGGATTAGAATAAAACACTCAAAGTACACCACAAAGAGAAAACAGAGGATGGAAGTAAAATCCACACAAGGTACTATCTGTTGTTGTTGTTCAATGCCGTCACGTGACCCTATACAGGTTTTCTAAGAAGTAGCCTGGTGAGCTTGAACCACTGACCTTGTGGTTCAAACTCATTTTGCAGTCCAGCGCATTAACCCACAGCACCACACAAGGACCCCAAGGTACTGTAAGAAGGTCTAATATATGTGAAATTGGAGTTCTGGAAGAAAAGAAGAGAGAATATGAAACAGAACCATATTTAAAAATTAATGTTTAATTAATTTTCCAAAAATTGACAAAAGAAAATAAGTCACAAATTCAAGAAGCCCTAAGTAAAACAAGATCAATCAATAAAAACAAAATTTACACAGAGGCATATGGCTTTAAAACTACTGATTTAAAATCAATTCAAAACACCTTTTAAAGTCAACAAAAACTGAATTTGTCACCAGAAGACTTAAACTAAAGGAAATACTAAACAGTACTCTTCACGCAGAAGAGAAATGGTCCCAAATAGAAAGCCAGAAATACACAGGCAACAAAATAAATAAATATGCTGTAAAATCTAAATAGATATTAATTATATAAAGCAACAATAACAATCATATATTGTGGGTCTTGAAATGCATACATAATTAAAATGTCTAACAACAATACAAATAAATCAAAACAAGGATTAAAAGCAGTTAAAGTATTGTGAGGACCTTGTGTTACCAAGAAAAGTGTCTTTGTTGTAATCACTATGGTCACTAAAATTAAAGGAAAAGAGTGGATAACTTCAAAACTAAAAGAAAGGGGGAAATGTAGTAATAAAACGACTTAATCAGTGCAGAATAAAGAAAGAAATTAGGGAAAAAGAACAGATGATTAAAAAAGAGAAAAAGCAAATAGTAAGATGATATGTCCAATTACATTAAATGTAAATGGACTAAAGTCCAATTAAAATAAAAAGTATCCAACTGCATTTTCTTAAATCATAAAACCAATCATTTTACTTAATCATAAAAAAAAAGACATGAAACACTGTGAAAATCCACAAACTGGAATAAGAAATTTCAACATGTATCCAAAAAAGAGATTGGATTGGATTAGATCCAAAATATAAGAAGAAATCAAGTATATCAAAAGAGGTAACTCAGAAGGGAAATGAGCAACCTACTTAAACAGGGAGAAAAACCGTGTTCATGGGCAATCAGGGAATGCTGTAGGAGTCTGAAAATGTAAAACATTTCAAAACAGGCAGAACTATTCAGGGATATACGAGAATGCTTAGGTGGTAAATATAATAAAAAGAAAAGAATGTGATTAAAAGTCAGGATTTGTTGTTGTTGTTAAGTGTTAGCGAGTCAGTTCCAAGTCATAGCAACACTTTATGGGGTTTCTGAGAAACAGCTTGAACTGCTGACCTTGTGTGTTGCAGACCGTGTAAGACTAGTCAGAGGTTCGAGGCCCTCTAGGGCTGAGTGTAACAAATGAGGCCACTGGCAGTTAATGGAAAATTGCTTTCATCTTAATATT